>NC_066846.1:7924000-9124000 GCF_001640805.2 Lates calcarifer
TATAGTATGTTGTCAAAAATCATAAAAACGGTCAAAAAAAGTCATAGTATAGTATGCTTGTCAAAAATCATGAAAAAAAGTCATAGTATAGTATGGCATCAAAAAGTCATGAAAAAAAGTCATAGTATAGTATGGCTCAGTCAAAAATCATGAAAAAAAGTCATAGTATAAGTATTGGCATCAAAAAACCGTCATGAAAAAAAGTCATAGTATAGTATGGCAGTCAAAAAACGGTCAAAAAAAGTCATAGTATAGTATGGCAGTCAAAAATCATGAAAAAAAGTCATAGTATAGTATGTTGTCAAAAATCATGAAAAAAAGTCATAGTATAGTATGGCATCAAAAATCATGAAAAAAAGTCATAGTATAGTATGGCATCAAAAACGTCAAAAAAAAAGTCATAGTATAGTATGGCGTCAAAAATCATGAAAAAAAGTCATAGTATAGTATGGCATCAAAAACTGTCAAAAAAAGTCATAGTATAGTATGGCGTCAAAAATCATGAAAAAAAGTCATAGTATAGTATGGCATCAAACATGAAAAAAAGTCATAGTATAGTATGGCGTCAAAATCATGAAAAAAAGTCCATAGTATAGTATGGTCAAAAATCATGAAAAAAAGTCATAGTATAGTATGGCGTCAAAAATCATGAAAAAAAGTCATAGTATAGTATGGCGTCAAAAATCATGAAAAAGCAGTATAGTATGCATCAAAAAAAAAAAGTCATAGTATAGTATGGCATCAAAAACGGTCAAAAAAAGTCATAGTATAGTAAAAAACTGTCAAAAAAAGTCATAGTATAGTATTCAAAAATCAAAAAGTCATCAAAAATCATGAAAAAAGTCATAGTATAAATCATGTCAAAAATCAAAAAAAGTCATAGTATAGTATGTCAAAAATCATAGTATAGTATGGTCAAAAATCATGAAAAAAAGTCATAGTATAGTAAGTATAGTATAGTATGGCGTCAAAAATCATGAAAAAAAGTCATAGTATAGTATGGCATCAAAAATCATGAAAAAAAGTCATAGTATAGTATGGCTGTCAAAAAAAGTCATAGTATAGTAGTCAAAAAAAGTCATAGTATAGTATGCATAAAATAAAAAGTCATAGTATAGTATCAAAAATCATGAAAAAAGTCATAGTATAGTAAAAAATCTCATAGTATAGTATGGCATCAAAAACGGTCAAAAAAAAGTCATAGTATAGTATGCGTCAAAAACTGTCAAAAAAGTCATAGTATAGTATGGCATCAAAAACGGTCAAAAAAGTCATAGTATAGTATGTATGTCAGTCTGTCAAAAATCATGAAAAAAAGTCATAGTATAGTATGTCACCCAAAATCATGAAAAAAAGTCATATTATAGTATGTTGTCAAAAATCATGAAAAAAAGTCATAGTATAGTATGTTGTCAAAAATCATGAAAAAAAAGTCATAGTATAGTATGGCATCAAAAACGGTCAAAAAAAAGTCATAGTATAGTATGGCGTCAAAAATCATTTTGTAATGCAGAAATCTATACTATTCTCTACTATGATAGCTTGCAATTAAATTGTATAATTGAGGCTAACCTCTGACTAGAAGCCCTAACCTCTGGCTACAAATATTCACTTCCATACAATATCCAAGAGACCGGCAAAATATGAAGTATTCGGAAGTATTTATTTGTGTAACTGTAATGTAACAACATGTAAAAATGATAAACAATATGAACAACAGTACACAGTGATAGATTGAATTGGCAAAATACCAAAATAAAATGACAAACACAATAGTTCACCTGACTTACAAACACTGTGTAGACGTCCAAAATGTCATAGTGGTGGGTTAGGACAGCTAGGACAGTTCAGGAAAAATACAGTTAGTGATCTGTTTCTGTAATCAACATGTGTTCTTGTCTTTGCAGGAGGAGAAGACGACAGCAGCTGAAGACCTGCAGTGAATGAAAGAAAACAGAAGTGTTACAAAGCTGTTAAAGATGTCCAGCGCGTAACTGCTGTTTCCTGTTGTTTAAGTGAAAACCTTTTGTTTCTCTACCCTCTGTAATGTAGTCACAGGTACATTTTCCAAAGACTAACATGTCTTAAACACCTGCGAATGATACAATGGTTTGATAAATAATTGTATCACAAAGATGCTTAATGACATGTTCATCTTTGGAAAATGTGCTCACATTAACCCTAACCAGCTCTAACAAGTGTTTCCTTGTGGTCAAATGTCTGTCATTATCTTTGCTGTGATTTGTTAAATGTTAATGTTAATAAAATCAGTAAAATTTTCTTCTAGTTGTGTTTCTCTATTTCGACACTGAGGTTATACAAATCATTTTCTTGCACTTTAAGAAATTTTTTAAACTTAAACTTTAAAATAAGTAAAAACCCTTAACATTTTTAAAAAGCTTTAGTTTTAAATATATTTTTAGTCTTATTGTTTAAGGGTTTGTACAAATTTTTTTTACAGGTTTCTAATTAAAACTGATAAATTACAGCAGCTTTAATTTGTTGCTATTTGTTCCAGACAAGAGGTTTTAAAGTGTCAAATGGCAGCTGGGATAATGACAGAGTGAGACTGAAAAGAATAAACTAAGACTGACCTTCTGGAAATGTCTTCATGCCTGTCTCTTCTCACTGTGATTTGAATCCTGTGGAGAAAAACACAACAAACATTAATATAAAGATGTGACCTTTAACACATCAAAATAAAAGCAAATAAAATCCAGTTTCTGGGTATTGAACTTCAAACTGTCGAAAGATATGTAAGTACAACACACTAAATCTACAAAGAAATCAGGGTGTGGACTAACTGGTTCTGGGTTAATCAGAACTAGTCCAAGAGTTAAATTTAGTTTATATGCAAAGACAGAAGAAGCTGCTCTGATTGGAGAACTGACTCAACAGCAGTGGATGGGAATGTTTGTTTTTCCAGTCAGTTAAAAATTTGAACTAAATCTGATTGATAGAAGCCAAAATGAAGCAAATTGACAGTGTTTCTAGTGAGACACTGAACTGAATAAGTTTTTCACATTTTTAGGATATACTGTACTAATGAGAATGAGAGAAAGGGAGAGAGACAAATTGGGATGAGATACAGGGAGAAAGAGAGAGACAGAAAGTGTGTGTGTGGTGGGAGATAGAGGGAAACCGTGAGTGAGAGAGCAAGGAAGAGGCAAAATCGGGGGCAGAATTAGAGAGAAAGAGTAAAGCAGGGTACACACCAAAAGATAATGGGGCCGATTATCAGCAAAGGCCCAATTATCAGTTGGTTCTAAAGATGATCTTGTCAGATTTTCCTGTGGTGTGAGGTGTCTTAAGAGTGATTTTACCCTCCCTGATCTGCTCTGAAGACAATCGGAACGATAGATACTAGTTTGATATTTATGACCAAAAATCCTGTATGATGTAAGTACACCGAAGAAAGCTGAGCATGCACTCTATGGACTGTCATGTGGAACGGAACAATAGCCAATCAGGAAGCAAGCTGACTGAAAACCGAAGTGCAAACAAAAAATAGTTGTCCGCCATGTTTGTTAATTCTAAGGCTGTGAGATTTGGAGTTCTGAGAGTCCAGACTCTGGTTGTTGGTGGTGAATCTGTTAGTGTGTGGTGTGCTGTGTTGGACACTACAAGAACAAAACTGTGACATTTGAGATTATTTGTTGTCATGTGTGGTCTCTCATATTTTCTACATCGGGTAAGTGTTTGCCAGGCTTAAGAGAGTGAGGGAGAGAGAGGGGAAGAGAGACAGAGAGCTGATATTTAAATTCTTCATTTTCTTTGAACTGTACATTAACTATGTAAACCATGTAAATAAACTTTAATAATGAATGAGGTCTTTTTGTGACAGCTCAAACTGTTCAGACTTCAGATCAGTTACTTAAGACATATAATTGAATGTCAGTGCTCTGTGTTGGACAGTTGATGTAAAGCTGTTTGTGAATTACCTGGAGGCCTCAGTCCTGATTTCAAAGAACTTCCTCATTGTACGAAGACTCTCTGTGAACGTGGATGAAGTGGTGAAACCTGGAGGAAATAAAAAGAGAAATATGCAAAGAAGAATGATCAATACACTATGACCTATTCCTCATCAACAGTTTAACCCCAAAACACACATAAATATTCAACATTACAGCTGAAGCAGAACATTGTCAAAACATTAGAAGTGTGTCTCGGGAAATGAGCTGTTTACTGTCACATATGATAAGAAAAAGCATTACAACTTTAAGAATCAGTAATAATAAATATTGGGGAAAACTTAACTAAAACGATTATCTTAAATTTTAACTGTCTGTAATAATTGTCAACCAATCACTAGAGGAATGATGTATATTACTGTGAACTGCATAATAAAAACTTTCACTTGAGTGCATTTTCAAAAGCAGGGTTTTAACTTGTGCTATTTTTTTTTTAAATATACTTCAGTCCACAGGTAGAAAATTAACTGACAACTATTTTGAGTTTGAAAATTATTATAACCAGAACTATTTTGTGACACTTTATAGACAGGATTAATCAGTTATTATTATATTTAATACTAAACTAATTAAATACCAAGGATTTAAACAATAACACTGTTAACATTAATAATTCAGCTCATCAACACATTTTTTCAGACTGAGTAAATTTAGGACACATACCTGTTTGGTTTGGAAGGTGAGAGCTGGTGTTTCTGTCCAGGCTGCAGCAGCTGAACGAGTAAACCTGGAAAACACAAGTTCAGCACTTGAAACACAAATAACATTATTAATAAAAAAAAAAAAAAAAAAGAAAAAAAATAGTTCACCTCCAAAACCTGACACTAGAACCTTGACAATCACACTTTGAGTTTTGAGGTGAATAAATTAATCATGTTACTAGAATATGACTCTATTGATCTCAGAGAGAAAAGCAATTTTTAAAATAAAAAAAATATATAAACTAAAATATAGTTTTTATAATAATTTCAGTAATCTCAGCTCATACATTGTGACCTGCTCGTGAGGCTTAAATCTTGTGGAGGAGCATAGAGTTCAAATCTAGTTTTCAAGCTTGTACTTAACACAAAACTGAGTTCAATAAAGTCTCAAGTCACAACAAACAAATTTCTAATCAATAATATACACAACAGGGGGTCAATGGATGTCTATGGACAGATTACCACCACAAAGCTACAAAGACACACTAATGACAAAGAGGCAAGAAACTGAGTCGCAAAACGATCACTATGAGATGCTTAACTGCCACACTGAAATAAAATGGCCACCCACAAACACAAACGTGGAGTAGACACAAAACTACTACTACAGCCACAATAAGATGCAAAACAAGTCACAGTCACATAAACATAAATACACTCTTGCCCATGCGATATAAACAACTGATTATAGAACTAAACGATATCATTACAAGTTAATGCTCATGCTAAAGCTCATTGCTAATGCTAACGCTCTCTGATAAAGCTAATGCTAACGTTAGCCGCTAACTGTTTTGCCTTACCATCACGCCGCATGTGTTCAGCGTCCAGTCTCACTCGTGTTCGACAAAAAAGCAGCTCCAGAGGTTGTTTTAACATCCAGACCTCTTCATTAACGACAAAAAAGCAGCTCCATAATTTGTTTTAGCATCCAGACCCCCTCGGTAAGTATGTTTTCTCACAGCACTAGCAAACAGAGGTAACGTTTCAAACGTGGTTTAAATCTGTTTTCCGACTTCGTTTCTCCGCCTCTCTGGGCTCCTCCCACAGAGCCATAGCCAATTACGAGACACGTCGCGCCCAATGACGACATACGTCGGCTGAAAAACGCTGATTGGCCGGTCAATTCTGGTCCGCCTAGCAACCTCCTCTGATTGGTCTTAAAATACATCCACCGTAAAGATGGAGAGAGGCCTTGTATGTATTATAAGATCTGGCTTTCAGTGCACAAAATGTGAAGGTGAAACTCCTTGTAAAGTCACATGTAATTTGGAATAGCCAAGCTAATGAGCATGCTCCTGCAAAAAAGTAAAACATATGTATACTGTAGTTAGTTACAGCAGCTTTATTGCCCCTGATATTGGGTTTAAGGGTAGCAAATATATTTTTTACTCAGTTTATTTAGCAGTCCTTCACTGGCGCCTGTGGGTGACAGAGGTGAAGATGATTAGCATCCCCAGGAACTTCAGGTGGAGCTACTACAGGTCTTGCTTCATCACCGTGACCAGCTCCATCCATGATCTTCCACATGATGAGGATTTACCAAACAGAGACAGTTTAAGCCTCGAATAAATAAACAAATATGAACAGATGGCAGGTTTAATGAACTTAAGTCACCATAGACTGTATATAAAAAGATAAAACACTACACAGATCACATAAACTATCACATATAAAGTAAATGACTTACAAATTTAAAATACCACTGTCATAGGCAGCAACTGTCATAGGCAAAAATGCCCTTCACAAAATGTGTGTAAAATACTGTGGAATGAAACACAACTTAAAGTGAATTTTAACACTGCTCTGTCTCTGCTGAATATTTCAATCGACAACTACCCTGCTCACATAACAAGTTTGTGAGAATAGTTCAATGTTGTGTTTACAACTGCCCTCTAGCGGCCATAAACAAAACCAGCAATGCAAACTTCAGTACATTGGTTGGACAACACCAGTATCAGTACAATCCATAATCGACACACAAACAATAACAAATTTCATTTCACCGGTTTCAAAATGAAACCAGGTCTTTACACACCCAGCCTCGAACTGCACCGTCTACTGGACCACCTTTTGTGTCAATACATCAAGTGAAATAACAATACCCAGCCATTTTGGACACAATTGACTTAAGTACTGCCACTCCTAGCATGTACTGTACATAAACACCACAACACCTGTTACTTAAGAATGTTCTGCCTCGACATCATTTGATAGATTGACCAAGAAGATTAATTTAATTATCTGACATGTTATCACAAAACCATGAGTTTTACTGCTCAGACATGCATCACTTCCCACTGACTATTGATCCGCTGATTTTCCTTTCTCACTACATGATATTATTATTCATGTCACTCTTTTCCCCTTGTTTCAATCAATTCCAATTCTTTGTAGTGCGCAGTAATAGATTAGATTACAGCAGCACATGTTCTTCAGGTGATGTCTGGCAGAGCAACAGAGAGCATAGAGGACGCTGAAATTAGTCATTTGTAGGGTAAATGATATTGCTTGCCTTGAGATACACTCTTCTGATATAATGAATGTCAGACCAGGCCGTGCATGTTACAGTACGTTATTCTTTGATTTCATAATGCTCACAAACGCGAGACTGTGTCCTTGTGGAGTCACATAAGTATTTGTTTTCGGCTCGCAAGCACGCAGCGTCACAAGTGTTGAGTCTGGCTTCACTAATTGTTGAGCAACGGTCTCTTAACTTGTGCACTGATGCTTAAACCTACAACCTCATGGCTTCTAAGTAAATGTTATGCTTCCACAAATAGCAGCTGATCCGTTTATCTGTCGGAAGTGATTTGTTGCAAATGGTCAAACCCTCCAGGGTTTAGTAGCATTTCCAAACGGCAACCCAATAAACTCCAGCCGTTGACCTTTTGGCTCTGGTCATTGGGCCCTGGTCATTGGCCTTGTTCAGCCCAACTCAATTATGACCCCTAATGTCTCACACAAACACACAAAGAGCCTGTTGCAGTCAGTGCCCACAAGGCATCTCAACAGGAAATGCCTTAATCTTATTCTTTTTTTCCCCTATGCAGGCTTTATTCACTTTAGCTGCTCTGTTGCTTGATGCTTTCATGTTTTCTTTATTTGCGTTTTTCTTTCACTCTCAAATGTGCTCATATGCTGATAATAGTTTATTATAATTTGCTAATTACATTACAATTTAATAAGACTCCAATATTCCAGGTGTTTAGCATGGTTTAAGGACGACATTATCATTAGCTCCACACAACCTCACTGGATGCTGCGGATACAGATTCACACACAAGCTACACAGTTAGTGATGTTACTGTGACATGCTACAATGAGTATTTTTTCTTCTTGCTGAGTACTGAGTCTTCAAAGGTTGGTTTTCTGATCAGTCCAAAACCATTTACCCTCTATTTCACTGACTGGCTCAACAATATGAACACCCTAAGAATGAATGGGTCCATAAGTCCTGATAAATGTTTGGTTCGTTGCAGTTTCTGCCCAAACTAAAGACAACCAATCACCTGTCCTTATCTCTGCACAGACACACCAACTATTATTTTCTTTGTTTTTAAAGTTGGAATGATGGAAAAAGAGATAGTAATAGCATTTGGGAGGATTTTTCAGGCATAAAATGTGCTGTCCTGGGCCTGATAACACCTCAACATACAGGACATTTGGATGTAATTGCCCCAGCCAACAAATTCGATCTCTCATTTCTCAGTCTCTCATTATCTGTTAAGCTGCTCCAGGCTGTGCTTCCAATCTGTAGTTATGATTCACTCACATATAGCTTTAGGAGGGATGATCATGGTGCCAAATATTGATTGCACCCTCTCTGTCTGGGCGTGTAACATATTTGAGTTCTCAGAATCAATCATATAACAGCAAGAGTCACAAAATCAACGAACAGCTGCTGCTGCCTGTGAAAGAATTTGGGAATATTTTAGTAAGAACCGCTCGGTGTCTGATCTCTGCTGTGTTGCTGTAGTAAGCTTTGTTTAGGTGTGAGTTACGTAATGCAGCAAATGGGGGCTGTTCTTTATCTGTTAGCACTGAGCAACAATGAATGTCCAGCCAAACACAAACACTTCAGTCTGATAATTTGATGCTCATCTGCTTTCTGTTACTGAAAGGAGGAGAACAACAAAAACTGTCAAGTGGCTCAGAAAACAAGTGCAATAACAACAACCCACTTAGTGACATCATTACCTCGGCACTAAAGCGCATCTTTAGGTTTTTTTTCCCACCTTTGTTTTGTATACACCATCTATTGATTTCCATGAGCCTTTTGTTCAAACAAAGTGAAGCACTGATGGCTATAATGATCCTGCAGCTGAACCACTGTCAGAGGGAGGTGGATGTGTACATTATATTACTCTCAAACTAACAATTCTTTCCAATTTCTTTACCTTTCTCTGCCTTAACATGACTTATCTTACTTAACCTCACTTAAGTCTCACTGTGCTGTTTGTGTCCGGATGTTATTTTTAGTTAATTTCACTGGCTGTTTTGCAGGGTATAAAAAATGCATCAGAAAAGTTGCTTTAAAATGCAGAATAATTATCACAGTGAGGGCTGCGCAACACAGTATGACGCAACTCAGCGAGAGACAAATGATCCTTTAAATGACTTGCTGGGGTGGGGGGTAGATATCACTTATTCAAAGGGAATGTGTGGTGGAGCCTGTAGCCAAATCTGAAAAGTGATGGTGATTTTGAGCAACATCTAACTCTGTGATGCTTTTGTAGTCCGGGCATGTTTTTGTATGTCAGTTGCACCCCCTCATTAAAGTAAACAGTAATTTAAAAAGCATTTAAAGACTTTTGATACAGGAATTGGCACTTCTACGCTAAAGGAAACCAGTTTTTAAATAGTAAGCTAAAATCTGTATGTTGGCTCTTACGCTCTAGTATAACACACAAATATATATTATTAGAAATGATCTGTGCTTATGATGATTTTTAAGTATAAAATCACAAGAAATAGCAGAATTTCAATAGCAGAAATTATTGAAATTGTTATTCCAAATGAATTTTCTTCCTCATATGTACCACTTAATGGCCCCTGCATCAAGACCTTGACACCATGAAATGGGGATGCCAGGTGAGTCTGATCTGTGTTATCATCCACTGATATGATAAGCTCCATTAAAATAGTATACAGCATCATCAAGAGTGGGACCTGAGCAGAGGCTGTGCTGTTGTGTTGCATTATGTGTGACACATACTGAGCAACAGTGACCTGCTCAGGAAAACACACTATTATCTATCCGTCCAGGGAGAAGGGGTGGACTTCTCTGGAGTTTTTTGAGTTGTTATGATTAAACAATCACTGCAGTATTAGTATTATATTCTTTCTGCCCTGTTGTGTGTGTGTGTGGGGGTAGTAGTTTCAGGTTTATATAAGCTTTCTTTTTTCATGGACTATTATCTGGCATGGATAATGGAAGTTATTTTATAAATGGTACTATGGAGTACAGAGGTTGATGGGGTTAAAAACTGAGTAAATAGAAAATCAACTATCTTTGTCATGGGACCTCTTTAGCTTAACTTCTTCATCCTCCCTGTTGGGCTTTTCAGTAAACTGAAGGGGATCCCAGCACATCTGTGCGGAGCAGAGAACGTGGCCTTTGATTAGCTCTTCAAGGCAGAATCAAATGAGACACTCATCACACACACAGAAAGGCTTGACATTTTGGAGATGAGTCACAAGGTTTCAGTGGTGTAGGCTGTGAAAACAGAGAACCATTGCTCAGCAAAATGTTGTAAGATTATCTCATGTGCAGATACTTAATATTCTTGTACAAATCTGACAATGTTATGAAGACACCTCTAATCCAGAGGGGCAGGTTCGCCATGCTGACAGTCTTTTTGCACTATTGTCTATTTAAAATGCGAGACAGGTTCACTCATCTCATTTGTTAGCTGCTTCCCTGGTCTCTTCCCCAGTCAGACTTCACAAACCTGAATTAACTATAGATCATTTACTCTGCCTTTTGATCTCTTGCTCCTGTGCAGTGCTGTAATTTTCCTCACAATTTCCTTGTCGCTATCATTTTTTAATATGTCTGGGTTAATCTGCAGACATTTTACATGCATGCATTTAAAAGAATAATTTGACATGGTTGGAAATATTTACTTTCTTGCCAAGAGTTAGATGAGAAGTTGATAATACTCTTATGACTGGATGCTTACATACAGGGCTAATTATAGCGTCTCTGGTGTCATTTAAAGGCCCTATTTGTATGTTTCTCTGCCGCCAAACATGGTTTCTTGCCAGGAGTGGGTGGTAGTGATGGTTTCTTGCCAAGAGCTTCAGCCATCCTTGGATTTACGGAGAGGCTACAGTATGCCTTCTGAGCTGTGCTACTTATTCAGAGCAGTCTGGATGCTACAATAAGTTGCTATCGGAAAGTGACGAGACAGGCCAGCCAGGCCGGGGCTAGCTGGTTTGCATGCTAACTTCAATGGAAGAAAAGAAATGATCGAACTAGAGACAAAATAATTTCCACTGCTGGAGAAAGCTCTCAGCAAGTAGAGGAGTGAAGTTTGATGCTGAACTTGCAACATTTCTTCTAAACTGGTAAGTTAATAGCTGTTAATGCTAATGTTGGCTATGAAGTAATAGCAAAGACGTAGATATAACATCTTTGAAACCTTCCAGAAGAAGCAAACATCCTCAAAAACAACCGAAACTTCTCTACAGTACAATTTCTATTTTATTCTACTTAATTTGCTGTCTTAGTATATAAATAATGAAATAGTCCATGGTGTTAACTATTGAATAATGGAGTGACTGAGCTACACTAACTCACTCACTTTAAAACATCAGACATCAGTACTTATTTTTGCTGTACTCAGAACTGACCACGCATCACCTGGAGGAGATCTTGATCTTGTCAGTGAAAGGACTATTTAAGACAGCGTCAATGCAGTTATAAAAATATTGAATTATTATTGAGCACTCAAGGTTCAAGCATTTTTTCAGTCCTGGCATTGCTTCTGTGCGACTTTGGTTCTATTTCTGTAATCCATTGCTCACTCAAGAAAAACACAACAGATGCATTAAGAAAGTGCGTCATTACCTATCAGAGCTGGAAATAAGGGACGAGTTAATGGACTGCAAGATTATATATTTAACATGTTCCTTAAAGAATTGCAGATTCTTTTTATGTCTTTGGTAGCTTACAGCAAAACACAAAAAGAAACCTGAAATAAACTGCATCCTCTGATGAAAAACAGAGTGGAAATGTACCAGTAAACATAAATCAAGGAAAACTAGTAGAAGATACAGTAACGCAGTGTAAACCCATCATTACTGTGAAACAATTATAGGGCCAGTGTTTTAAGATGAGCATGACAGCTTGCTGCTGCTTTTATTTAAATCACAATTTATTCAAACTACTGTGTTTTAAAAGCCACTTAAATCTCTCATCTTTTCTCCATTTTCTCTTCACTTGCACACAAGAGAGGATGAGTAGGAGTTGTCACAGCACGCCACCTCAAACAAACAGATTTAAATGATGGACCCACGCAACGACATGGCACCTTTTAACAGTTTGTAATGAACGCTCTCATGAATAATTGGAACCAATATATTTTGATGCAGAGTTTCACAAAGGGATATCGACGTGGTGTGTTGATAAAAAATAATGGGTGTTCACTTACAGTAGGCATATTGACATGGTGCGATAGCAAGAGAGACAAGAGAAACCACAGATGTGTTCAACATTGATTAGCTTTCACTGCAGACTCACAGATCTGTTGATCCATGAGAGATGCAGTAAATGTATCTTATGAAATAAAATTGTAATGAGTGTCTGTGGACACCAGCATTGATTGCCATGTCACAGTGGATCTACCACTGATGGCAATTTTTAATGGCAGCACTGCAAAGTTTATAAATTAGGGTATCTGAGTGAGTGTTGTTTTTCTTCTTTATTCTAAACTGTAATATGCCATTGTGAACAAAGTCTCACTGAGCTCCCCTAGTCAATGCACTGGAACTGCATCATGGTTAATAGCAGCCTTGTACTAGCCAGCTCTTGAGTTAGGATGTGTTCTTAAAGGAGAAGCAATTCAATTAGGAAGCTTGGCTGATCTGGTCAGATACTTTGATTTTTGGGGTTTTTACACTCTGTTTTGAGCTATGAAAAGTGTCTCATCAAAGAAATAAAACTACAAAGAGAGCAAAGGAACGGCAAAGTCATTATAAACCAAGGTGTAATTATGATAATAGGCAGGACTGTAAGACTATTAGACACACTGCTTTGCAATTAACAGTACTGGAATAACAATACCAGCTTGTAGCTGTGTGCTTGCACGTGCGTATATGAATGTAAGTGCATGGAGAAAAAAAATCAAGTAAAAGTGTTGATTAGGCTGTTGTGTGAATGTCACAGGAGAAATCACTGATACAGAGACCACCCTATTGTAATTGCAAAGTTTGGTGGCTGTTGTCCAACCTGCTTATAAAATGGGAAATCAGATAACCGCAGGCTTTCTGGCTGTCCTGATAGATGCTTGATAATGGATTGAAGAGGGGGACAGAATCAATATGGCTGTCCCCACTCTGGGCCAGGAAACCATCACTTGAGACCAGACTGTACTCTTGTAATCTCCAAAGGATGCCCTGGCTTGTATGGGCCTCTTAGAAACCCCTGTGCTGACAGATTCAAGCAATCTGTCAACAGCAATCAGGAGCCATTTGCAACAGTAAGCAACTGTGGACAGTAATTCCTTTTCCATTTCTGGAAAATGTCACATCATTTCTGATCAGGGGTTGTATCAGTGGTCTGCACTTCTCTGTAACTGGAAACCAATGTCCTTGAATAGAATTGTTAGAAATTTTGACAAGTTGTGCCTCATTTTTCAAATTGTACCATCTCTCTGACACAGATTCTCTCACCTCAGCTACTTCTCTGTTCAAGAGACAAAATAGAACATTTTGAAGATACCAAAATATTTTCCTCATGTAAGAAGATTAGGATTTATTTATTATTTATTTGTCAAGGCAAAAATTGTTACGCTACTAAATCATTGCTGTAGTTACTGCATAAACTAAAAGTATCTGGAGGTACAGCCAACAAATTAAATGCAGAAAATGCAGGACTGTTTTGAAATTAATATTTGATAAATTGTTATGCAGAAAGTAGAAATTAAAAAACATCTTTTAAAAATAATTTAAATCCACTATTCCTAATAATCTTAATTGAACAAGTAGCTGATTCATTAGTTGTGTGTAGATACAGATGTACAAATGGAAGCTTTCACACTGAAAGACTTAGGAATAAACTTTTTAATTATTTGTGGAGTGAGGCAAGGGACACTGATTTAATGTTAAGCAAGGGGAAGATTTAGTTTTAGATTATACTGTTTGTAATTTCCCAAAAACATGATTTCCAATTCTGATTTTGATCATAAAATTATGTTGATATTTAATTTAGCTAATTATTTCATAGTCTCATCAAATTAAAGTCTGACGTCTTTTGTTGCTTTTCTCCTGTCTTCATCTGAGAAACATCATAAGTATAGTTTACTGGGTTATAAACAATGCAAGCTGACTCTCTAATGGACTATTGTAGTTCTCTCTATATATATATTTATATATTAATACTTATACTTAAGCTTATGAAAATGTCAGTTTTTATGTCGATGACATGGTTGTTTATTACATTATTCCTCACAGCTTCAACTTGCATTTAACACAGTCCAGATCTTCACATGATTTAAAGCCTGTCCTGAATGCTGGCAAAAAACTAATGTTATTTACATATTTTAAGAGGAAACTTGGCTGTCATTACACAACCATGGCAAAACTACAGAGCAATTTTCCTCTCATGAATATTTAGGCTTTGTTCAGGACTTTTCCCATTGGAACCCCATATTCAGCAGATTGTACAAAAGATCAAATTGGATTTTCACTTGCCACTTTTTTGCCTTTGCTTGACTTTGGAGAGGAATTGTACCTACATCTTGTTAGTACTTACATGTACTGTTCGTATGGCCACAAGAGGTCCCAAGAGGCTTTTAAAATGTACCATAATTGGCCATACAGTGATGCTGTATGTTTGTTCAGAGTTTTAAGTCATTCATCTTCACTCCAAATTTCTTAAATCAGAGTGGTGCTGGCAGAAATATCATATTGGAGTTTAAAAAACTGTGACCTTTAATAACAGCATTGCCCTAAGGCTGAATAATGTAATCTTTAAAAGTTTTGAACACAGCAGTTCACACACTGATTTTAAAAGAAAACTATCACATTCGCCCATTGAATAAATTAGTAATACTTTGCTCCATGGAAATTCCCATGTGTACAGGTTGCACGTGATGTATCCTTTGCTTGTCCTTTATTCAGCAGGTAGTGATAACTGTGAAACAGCAGGAGAGCTCTTGAGGCTACAGTCACTATGCAGTGAAGTGTCCAGGACAGGCAGATGCACCAACTCTTCAAAGAGTGACCTCTGACCCTCTTTTAACCCAGTCCATCTTTCAAAAGTCCTTGAGGCAAACATAAAAGCAGCCAAGTCAAGATGAGGGGCATCAGGGAAAATACTGAGTATGCTTTGGCTTGGAAGGATTTGGTTATGCGTTGGGATTGATCTGATTATTAAGCAGACAGCAGTGTGGTTTGAAAAAGAGGAACTCAGAACTTCATATTCCTCTAAATAAGAATTTATTGTGCTTAATAGGGCATTTCATTATCAACAGAAACTCCAAGCTTGCAGCATTAACAAGCTTATAGCAGAAGTTGTTACAGAAGATGTAAAGGCTCTGGGAACTACTGTGGCCATAAACACATCAGCCAAAAACTTTTTAATCTTTGGAGAAAGATAGAGGTGACTACATCCAAAGCCACCAAAGAGCAGATGGACACTTGTCTCCTCTTCAAGAGAGCAAGAAAAGCTCTTGACTGTTGATCCTCAGGCTTAGTGGTGTGACTTATCTTTGCTCAGACATGGTTTAGCACTTAAATCTAACTCCCATTTGTACCAGAGAGGGTTTAGAGAATCAAAAGGAAGAAAGCACATGAACCTCAATCTATCGCTTTCAGAGGGTGAAGCATCTGCAAAAAAAAAAAAAAAAAAAAAAAAAAGAGTAAGAGGTATGGAGAGGAGTGTTTGATTTTGACAGGAGAGAGCTGGGTGTTTTTCCATTGTGTAAACTATATTACTTTCTTTGATCCATAAGAACGATCAGCAATATTTCACTATCAGCAGGCAACTCTTGGTCATTTTGCAGAAACTCCCACACTAGCAACCTTTCTGCTGGAAGGAATAACTTCAGTTAACTTCAGACTTCAGTTATCCTTATACAATGAATCTGTGTTACTGTTTATAATTTCATCACATCAATATCAGTTTGCTTCACAGTCCTATAAGAGCCATATTGAGTGACTACTAATACTAACCAGATATTTAATGCTGCTGCCACGTGTTCAGCTGGCAAAACATGTTAGCTTTCATTAGGAACCAAATGTGATGTATTTATTATGGAGGTTAGAGCTGACTATAGTTGTTCATCAAAAATGCCTTTACAAAACAAGATTAGAAAATGGCTATTAAGAGCAGATGAGTACAATTTTAAATGTTGCAGGGAATAATGAGATGTTAAGATTTACAGCTGACAGACTTCAAATCTTCAAACCAACTCTATCAAAAGTATAAAACTTGTATAAGTATAATACACAGTATAATACTGTGCCAAGCTGTTTGGAAAACTACTTGTGCTGTGCACAGCCTGAAATAAGATTATGGTCTAAATTATTATCGACTGAATTCTTTGCTAAAATACAAACCCCACACTTTTTCAGTATCACAGCCCGAGGTGGGGTTGAGGTACTGTGTCTGACAATATCTGTAGCTATCTGAAACCAACAATCCAACATTCACACAGTCATTGGCCAGCTGTGCAGAGTTGACCAAGTAATATGCAACTCTATTTGAATGATATTCCCTCCTCCCTATGCTATCTAACTCTTCACTGCATCTTTGAGTGTGGCCTTTTAAAAGCTATAAATACTAATAAATCGCCTCTAATGTGGCCAGACAAACCAAGCCCTTAATTGGCAGTTGTCATTATTAGCTGACCAGTATCCAGAAGTGCTGCCAAATCAACCAGGACTAAAATATTATGAATTACAACTTTTAAGTAATACATCTTTAAGCTCAAAAGCTTTCTTCTTAATATGAGCAGAAACAGCTCATGGTGCTCAGTTTACTCTCCAAACAATATGGAAACACTTGACTCGATTTGCAAGGCAAGCATGGAAAATATGATAAAATGTATGAGAATCCATTTCTCCCAGAAAAAGTCAATAACTGTTAGCAAGATGGGGTAGTCAAGTGAAACCAACATCTCTTTTGAGTGAGCACAGGCAGAGGAGAGGCCTCATGATCCCACAGCAATTCATCTTTACCAAAGTCTAAACACTTTACAGAATCCTTAATTTCTTGAAGAGATGAGTCTACGGCAGTTACAATTTGTCATGTACTGAAACTTAACAGTATGATCATACACTGAGAAAGATTTTCAAAATATGCAACACATTGGCTGAAGTTATGTACAGTAGAAATGATTAATTTACTTTGCAGGAATTTTCCCTTCGCTCCTTTCACAACAACACAAATATTAGCTGACATTTCAGAGAGTCAACAGCTATCCTCATTTCTGAGCCTGGCCTTTCCATGGCTTGACATTTATCCTGCTCTTGATTGGTTGAAGGAGAGGAAGTACTCAAGCATCTTGCACTCCCTACCTATCCCTTGTTCTCCTTGTCTCTTTCAATTAAGGACTCTGCCCTTAGGGCTGCCTGGAAAACGCTCTAAGGCTTTAAAGCATCTTGTGTGGCCTCACAAAGGGCACAAATTTAGGATTCATGGCATTTCTGGCCGTATGAAAAGGCTTTAATACTCAATTACATGTTGGCTGGGCAAATCAAGCAGAGGGTGCAACACTGTCAACATGGACTCACACAACATTGGGTGCAACAGAAAATGCTGAACATTATGTAAACAGAAAATCTCATCTTGAAACCTTTCAGGCTCATCACTGTGATGTTTGGTTTTAATTAAATTCAGAGACGATGAAATGCATTCTGTGCACTAAGTATCCTATGATTCATAACAGCCCTAATCAACTAATAATCAACTAAGTGTGTCGCTCCTGTCAGCCCCGAGGCATGTGGAATTAATTCGGGAAGAGGTGGATTTAGAAAAGAAATGAGCCCATTTTTCCCATCTTACCATGAAACCCTTGAAAGTCAGGAGTCTATTTTTCAAACACCCCTCAATCCAGCTTCATTACATTATGATATCTGAGGCATTCTTTCCTTTACAATAAGTGGATTCATGATATACTGTATAATAGACTTGGTGGCGCTAGTAAATGCTGCTTTATTTAAAATGCCAAACAGTCACAAATCAAACAGATCATTGCCTTTGGATGTACTTTTTGAATAAGCACATGTCCGTACAGTACAGTCTGACCTTGAGGGGTTGATATTCAGCAGTATTACAGACTGTACACACAACAAAATTAACTTTGCAAATTCCTTTTCACAGAGCATGAGCACATGTGACTACAAATGTACCCTTAATGTTGCTATAGTAGAAAAAAAAACTGAAATGAAGTTGTAGTTCTTTGTGCTAAATTCCAATTTAAATGCAGAAGAAATTCTTTCTAATAACTCTTAGGCGGCCACATTTTGCTACTAAACTATCAGATGACTAAAATACACACTAGCAGCATGGCTCTAGGGACTACAGCACAGGAGTGAAACATCTCAAGAATTAAATGGATTGCCCTGAAATTTGGCACAAGTATTCAAGGTCCCCAGAGGATGAGCCCCAAAGATTTTGATGATACTATTTCCCCAGCGCCACCTTGAGGTCAAAGTTTTTTGTTATCTGGTGAAATATCTCATCATCTACAAAATGAAGTGGCTCAAAATTTGGCACAGACATTCATGTCCCCCACAGGATAAACTGTAATAACTTTGATAATCCCTCAACTTGTCAACTCAATGCCATCATCAGACCAATCCAATACTTTGGTTTGTGATCAAATATCTGCAGAACTAATGACATTGCATCAGCCTCACATACTTTTTCCTCAGTGCTTATTAGTGAATGTTAGAGTGCTAACACACTATACCCAGATGAGGAACATGATAAACTTTATGTCTGCAAAACACTGCACTACAAATCAAACCCAATGTAGGGTGGAGAGACCAATTACAGCCGCCTACATCCATGTAAATCAGGGATTGATATGAGGGTTGGAAGTCGCCATAAAACCTTCATGGCTTTTATGAAAAGTATTTAAGTATTCAAATAGTACTGACTTTCTACATGAATGAAGACCTGTGTAAGGAGAAAGAACCACTGTCTAACAATTGTGTCTCCAATCCAAAGGGAAGAAATATGTGTTGTTTGATGTTGATTTTTCATCCTTTAATGGTTGTTGACATGATTAGGAATAAAATGTGATTCATGGAGGTCCTGACAATAAATATGTGTACCTCTTGGATTCAATTAAGACCTTTAAATCCACTATACACTGGTAAATCTTCAGTGACGCAACAGCAATCAAACTCTAATTTAACTCAAGCCTGCTGCTGTAAAGGAGTGACGATACTAATGCAGGCGCCAGGCAACTGAGTCAAAGATCTATTAACGTTCACTTTCTGAGTGTTTTATTATTATCAGAGTGAGCTATTGTTGCAAGGGGAATTCAATTTGTGGGGGAGACGCCGTTGCCTTTCGGGAGAGGCGATGGGGAGCACGTCCACACGCACATGCGCTTTTCCCCCCCTTGCTCGCTGAAGTGATTCGAGCAAGCGGCTTACTGCGAGTGAGCAGATAGAGTTGTGAGACATCAGAGGGATGGCAGTGATTCATTATTTCATTTTCACGCAGCATCAGACATTATTTACACAGATGGTTTAGGCGATCCACTGATGTATGGCATTGCTCAGCCTGCTCACAGCTCAATGGACTGATAAGTGCTGCTACAAAGCAGTCGGCCTCGTTTGCATTACCCTCTGTTCCTGAAAGAATAATGTCAGGGAAGGACACTGACCGCAACCCCCACCCCTCAAATATTCACTTATTTTATGGAAATTGTCTTGTTTCCTCTCAGGAAGACGTAACTCTCTCTCTGCAATAAGTAACTCAAGGGCTTTAAAAGAGAGAAGAGTTAGCATGTAATTACATTTGATGCTTTAAACACATTATTCTAACAAAGTAAGTTGCTTGAAGATTACAGCAGTGTTTTAATGTGTGTGTGAGTCACGTTTGAAACCTCACTCGCATCCTCTAAGGTCCTTTGGCTGGAACTTGTCTAATATCAAAGAAGATTATATACAATATGTAATAGTTTTTGTGAATTGTGTGGTTACTTCCATTTATGTGCCACCAGTGTTTGCAAGAGTGTATTTTATTTTTTAAGTGTTCCTTTTGGGACAAGTCTTGTTTTTATGCAGGAATTCCTTTACTCCAAGACAGCTTCCTCTATCCGGAGACAATAAAAGTTACCTTGAAAAGGTGAACCTTGAACTTTGAGAAAAGGGCCGTGCACTGTCTTTTTTAAATCATCAAAGTCTGTTTTTGTCGATACAGTGCCACCTCTAAACTGCTGACAAAACTCATCCTCTGAAATGTGGAGCAGAGTGTTTCAAGCCAGCACAGTCAGCTATTATCATCAATGAGTGCATTAATATTAATCGGGATCTGTTATGTGCTGTGATGCTGTGGGCTGAGGGAAAGCCCAGAATACTGTAACTGACAAATGTCTTCATCTTTATGGTGAATCTGTAGAGCCAAAAGTGACTGCTGGTCCTCATCATTTAAAAGTTCTATGACCACAGGTCAACTAATGCAAAAATGTAGCCTAGCATGAAGATACAAATGGCATTAAACACTGCAACTTTATTTCCTTCATTCTGTGGACAATGTTTGAATCATACAATGTGTTAAAATGTGCAGGAAACAACTAAATCTACATTGATCACATGAACTGACTGTTCAGTAAGCCCTGTCCCCTCAGTCACTGTCGCAATACTTTCAGTTTTTGAAACCATGGGTCACTGAGAGGCAGGCAGAAGGAGGTGTCTTGATTCTATTCAGCATCCCTCACTTTTACAGGCTAAAATGTTTTTTTTTAAACTTTTATTTAACCAGGAAGTCCCTTGAGACTACAGTCTCTTTTTCGAGGGAGACCTGGCCAAGAAGGTACACCATTCCATATAAGTTTCACAGGAAATACAACAATATACCATAACAAACAGAAGTTGGCTGAATACGCCCCTATGGTGGCAGGAAATATGTCAACAATTAACTAATACAAATCACAGTTGAGCATATAATCGTTTTTTGTAGGAGGACAGTCTCAAACTTCTCCAAATCCAGCAGAGATCTTGGACAGCTAATGTTAGCCTATAATCTGATAGCACCCAGGAAAGGCTCCCACACAGTGAATGTGCTAGGCATGAATGGGGCAATGTTTAAAAAATGTAAATTGTAATACTGCAAACTAATGGAGTTTGTTAATGATGTCTTTACTGGCACTGAATACGTGATTACTACTGAAGCCAGGAAACTAGCAGATGAACATGCTAACAGTTAATTGCAGCTCACATTAGAGCAGACAAATACACTGTCGAATCAGTTCCTCACAATTTTGCTCTTGTGGTTTTAGTTTTGGAAAAGCCAAAAAAAAAAATCAACCCCTCCAATGTCTTTGTGTACTGAATGACTATGACTAGAGCTTCATGAACATGCACAGAAATACAAAGCTGCCCTGCCATGCCTAGTTACAGTTGCTAAGATGCTAATATGATTGGAAAGAGTTATTTAGTGAATGGCAGATCATGCGCAAAAAATTACAGCAAAACCTAACGTCTATTTATTGAAACATATCTTCATAACCACCACTACCACCTGTTGCTGTTTTTCAGATAACTGATAGTATCTAATGAGGCAAGTTGAAACCATCTGACCTTAAGCTCAACTGCACTCGCACCATCTCCATCCCATCTTTCTGCTTTGCTTCACATGTAGATAATCTGAGGATAATATTTTGGGAATTCTGATATTGGTTAGATCCCATTTCATGCCCAGTGGATTGAAATGATGAATCCCTCTGATGCCAAAGCTTTTAAAAATCCAAAAGTCCAGTACTGGGTCAGGGTGAGTGGTGCATGATGCTGCGGCTGGGCTTCAAATTTAATGTTCTTAAATAATATCTGAATGCATTACCAGCCACTCCACAGACACAGAGCTGAATCCTTTCGGATTTTACATCTATTTTACTCACTAAATACAGAATATATTCCAAACTATCAATCATTCATTTCCCTGCCTGCCAGAGGGAACCGATGGCTACACACAGGCAGGTATGAATGATAATACGGTTGAGGTTAGAGGTACTATACAGCTATTTATCACTGCTTTAAAGGAATTCCTTGAGTTAAATCTAAAATCCAGGGCTATTGATATGCTCAAAAATTTTAGTGAGGTGAAACAAGGCAGAATTAAGAAACTACTATACACACTTAAAAAAAAGATGGAAATTTCTTTGCGCAGAGAAAAAATGATATCACCTCACTTCTTTATTCTTATGTAAACTGGATTTTAGGTCCCAATATTAAGTGAAATGACTTGTAGAGTACTTTTTTTCTCTCTGCAGTGAATCCACATTGCCGCTCTCTTTGTTTATTCTTTCATAAAGGCAGCTATTCAGCGGGCACTTTTTATCCTCTACTCTGCTCCCATGCTGAGCACAGCTTAGGATGAGTGACATGAACATTTCAGAAGGTCATGACGGCAAAGAAGACGTGGCATATGGTAAGTGTCCCTCTAAGATAAAAAAAAGAAAGAAAAGAAAATGTGGCTGATCAATTATTCATTGAGTGTTGCTCATAATGTATTAGAAAAATATAAAGGTGGGTCTAAAACATAAACTCCTGTTTAGCTTACAGTTGCTTATAATGCATTTATGACTAGATGTCTTTCTGTGTATGCATGTGTTCTTTGACAAATTATGATAATGTAATAATTTATTGATCGTCAAAAGAGAAAATCTCTTTTGGCGTGACTCCCTCAGCAACGAGGTCAGAGTCTCGCTCAAGGACACTAAAGCAGAGCTGATACTTGCTCTAAAAATGAAATGAAAATGACTTGCAAATGTCACATATTGTGAGGGTCAGTGGAGGATCAGTATTGTGTTTAAGTAGGACCATGTGATATGGAGCAAATTATAAGAAAAAAATACAGAATACAGACAGGATACATTAAAGTGTCGTTACTACACATTGATGCCTGAGGGGTCCCTGAAGCTCTTTCATTTACTGTGTTACTCATATATCATGACTCACACCTCTGCGAAAAGGACAATTTGTATCTGTTTGATTGAATTAGAAAAGACATGCATAATACACAGATAATCACGGCCTGCTTAATCTCTTCAATAACCACCATAGGAGGGAAAAAAAGGAAAACGAATAACAAAGCTTAACCAGCTTTAACTGATCTACTTCAAACCAATGGGATGAAAAGGACAGCATAAACCTCTATTAGCTAATGCGCAACCAAACAAGAAAGCTATTGACATTTCATTTGCATGCTAGTCCTTTAACAAGTGTGGTTGAAATTTATCATAACAAAGCAGAGTGATGTCAACACAAATTGTCAAGCTGAAGTTGTATTCAATGTGATATGCATGTCCAGAGCCTGATTAAATGTTTCATGCACACATATTAGCTGAAGTTATAAAAACAGTGACTCATTTAGGAATCTTATCAAGTAAAGCAAACAGATTTCACAGATTTACATGTATATGAACTGTGAGGATAAAGGTCACAGTCCAATATAGATTTTTTTTCTTACTATAATTTTTTTTACAGCTATCACGGTGGTTAAATGACAAAGCTTAACCTGACAAAGATGATCTAAATGAAGCTTAAATAAACAGTTGATCTTGGTTGTGAAGTGGTGTCTAAGACCTCATTTCTCTACCTCTATCTATCTCTGTCTATATTTTAGATTTTTAGTGCAGCACCAAACAATGATTTCATCATTTAACCATGTGTGTGTGTGTGTGTGTATATATATATATATATATATATATTATATATATATATATATATATATATATATATACACACACACACACAAGTATCGTCTCTGTCCCCAAATCCTGGCATCATATGTGCGCTGCCCTGCTGTCATAAATACTTATTAGATCAGTACATGTGTGCAAATTTGCAGCAAAAAGAATCAAAAGTGCTCACTGATACAGCTCTGCCCACAATAACACAACCAGAACTATAACATGGAGACATACAATGGTATAAATCATATAATTTCATGATATAATATATATATAATATATATATATATATATATATATATATATATATATATATATATATATATATAACATGATAGAGCTTTTTTTTATGATTTATTCTAACTTTTTGCTGAACTGATTTTGTTTTAAAAGATAGAGCATTACATAGAGAATACACACATTAACTAACTGCTTTACAAGAACAGTGATATTTCAAGAAACACAGTCTGACTACATGCATATACTAACCAGCTCATAGAAAGTACTGTACTTTATTAATGTTCAACATGATGATAGTTAAAAAAGCTGATAGCTTAAATTGAAGAAAATCAATTGAATCAGTGTCTAGTATTTACCTTGCACACATGATGGATGAGTGTTTGATAACCTGATTGAAATTCAGCCACATCAATCTTAAAGACATGTACAGTAAAGACTGGCACAGTTTCAAAGAGAGCTGCAGTAAAT
This sequence comes from Lates calcarifer, assembly GCF_001640805.2. Lineage (NCBI taxonomy): Eukaryota > Metazoa > Chordata > Actinopteri > Centropomidae > Lates > Lates calcarifer. The sequence continues at coordinate 7,948,478 of NC_066846.1, forward strand.
AAGCACTGATAGGATAACACATTTCCATGTGAGATGTCACTGAATGAAGATTACACTACTAATGAGGAGGGCACTATTCATTTTATTTAGTCATGGAACTCTGCCAGAATCACAGGATGGAAAATTGGGAGCTACTCTCATATTCATTTTATCAAGAAGAACTAATGAAAGGCAGAGAAAGTCCACGGCTGTTTTGTGAAGAATTTTAATGAACATGAAATGTATTGAAAATGTGCATAAATTATGGCAGTGATCTTCCCATGGTTGTAATTTCTGGTTGTGTAAGGTATTGTGCTGTAATTCTCTGCAATATTTCTGCTGGAGTTGGATGCTTTTCTTAGAAAGGTGGGGACTACTGAGAACCTGCTCCATTACAAGATCTCCCCATTATTATTGACAAAATCAAAGTAACATCTGCTGCACTACATCTACCAAACCCTCCATTTGTCTGCTCGCTGCTCACAATCTTGAAAGAGTCCAATCTTACTCACATACAGCTCCCCCTGATAGCTGCAGCCTTCCTGCAGTCTATTACATGAACCTATTTCAGCTTGTGCTCAGTTGGATATTTGTATCCAATTTGAGGAATCAGTGTTTTCTTGCAAAGAAAACCAGGCCACACCTCCAGACGCTACCATCAGAGACACACAACCTGGCCACAACGCAAACAGATTCTTCCCACCTGTATCAGGCTTTCAGGGTCTTCCCAAATTTTCTGAACCAGACTCATGGCCAGTTAAACTTGTAAAGGGGCACTGTGGCATACATTTGATGTTGGACCTCAGGTCCTACAATTTAAAAAAAATCGCTGGGCCTTTTAAGCCTTCATTAGACATCAGAGGCTGGAAACCAGGGAGAAAGACCTGGTCAAGTCTTGGTCACCCTCTTAACCCTCAAGCCACAGGATGTCGAACTTTTCATCCTGCCTCATTTGGCTGACACTTTTATCCAAAGTGACATATATTTTTCCAGTTTTGATTTCAGTGTCTTGCTCAAAGACACTTTAACATGTGGACTGGAAGCCAGGAACCAGAACACTGACAGTTTCATGGCTAATCCACTCTACCAACTGAATTCATCCATTAGTGCTGGGTCATAATATGCAGAAACCAACCAACACTCTCATATAGCATTGACACAAACCTGGCACCAGGTTTTCAGTGTGTGTTAGTAGTTGTTTGATCAAAGCAGGCCTGCAACTAAATCATTTTCATTTTCATTATTGATTAACCTGCTGTATATTTTCTTGATTAATCATTTCAACAATAAAATATCAGAACACAGTGAGAAGTCCAGGTTGGTATCATCCGATTGCTTGGAAATTAAATTAACAATATTTAAATGGACCTATTCAATGTCTAGATTTTTTTTTTCTTTAAATTAGACTTAAATCCATTAAGACAGATCTAAAATTGTTGCAGATTATTTTTCTGTTGAAGGATTAATTGTTTCAGCTCTGCCAGACTGAATTCAATTATAATGTGAGCACATTAAAAACTATACCCAAAAACAAACAAAACAAAACAATTAAAGTCTGAAATTAGATTCTTACACAGGGCTGCTCTAAAGGTGGTGAACTTGTGCTGGGGACATTTGCTGTCTTTGCCCAATTAATCCAGGTTTGCCCAGACTGACTAACCCCAAGACTGGGATTCATAACTTGATCAATTTCAACGTCCCTTGGAACAAGTATGAGACTGGACATTTGGTAAGTCGGAGTTGAGCACTGATTCTATTCTGGATCATTGGCACTGGCACTAGTCTCATTAAACGCCCATCAAAGTACAGGGCAACGCTGAGTAGTCTACCCTGCAATGATGCATTAAATCGCCCATCGCTTATTAGTTTTATTGGCTGCTGGGCAGGCGGCTCGTTGATCATTATGACTGGGTTCATTACTGAAGCATGGTGCACTGTACTCACGGTCAACTCTAAATTATTGATGCTTTTTATAAACGAGAACAGTATTGGACAACAGAGATGAATAAGTAAAAGTCTCTCCAAAATCTTTGGAGAGATTGTGCTGGTGTAATATATTTCTCTGCTGGATGAGGTAAGTGAACTTAAATATGTATGTTTTTTTGTTTGTTTGTTTTTTTTTTTTTTTTGTGTGTGTGTGTGTGTGTGTGTGTGTGTGTGTAACAGCTTGCATCTGTAACTAGTTCAGCCCATTCCCAGTCCTGTTGCTTTTTTAAAAGACTCAAATAGGTGCTCTTTGAACCTATGTACCAGTATCAAATGAAAACAACAGACTGGGGAAGGTACAATCCAATGGACATAGTCTAGTCTAGTCGACTCTAGTTCTATCATAATTCAGAGCAGGTTTTGATTTTATTTTTTGTTTTTCGAGGGAGCGATGAATAACATACTGTACCTGAGCTTTTCTAATTTAAGATGCTGCATCACCTCCCCCATTAACAGGGTGGTTTGGGGGTTGTGGGCGTTAACAGATCAAATATAATTAAAATACATGCTTAGCTGTGTTACTGGGGTTTTATCTGTAGATTTGGTGCCAGCTATGTGGCTATTCTTGCCTGAGATCCCAGATATTGCACTCTGAGGGTCTGTTGTTGTGTCAGCTCTCCAGAAAAATCTGACTTTTAAAAATACACCTTCAAAACTTGGATAATTTTGTGCCAAAAGATGTCAGGAAAGGAGGCAGGCAGCAATCTGCACCAGTCACAGATGGAATCTATATTAGGCTAAATTTTAGAAAGTTTAACTAAAGACAAACACAATCAACCAAACATACTTAACTTCATCAGGCCGAGCAATCATTTCCCTATTTCCCTTCACCTCTACTCGCCCGGCCCCCATTTGTGGAAACAGGCCAAAATGTAAATGTTTTTTTCATTTTCTAGTGGGTAAAAAAACTCATATATCTTGACCCAGCGGTGAAACGCACAACGTCCTCCTTACTCCCATGTACTGCCCATGATAGGGTATCCTGATCCTGATCCTGACAAGACAATGAATTAGCACTCCTGTCCTGCAGGTGCAACAGGATTTATGATCCCATGTGAGCCTTTAGTTTGTTGGTATAACAACAGAGAGCCACTTTGTGCTCTGTATTAACGGAAATTTTGGAACACCTCCAGGTCTAACACACACATGCTTACCAGTGACAGGCCTTGAAAATGTGGAAGCGTTGACAGTCAGTGCAGCAGCTGCGCCTAAAAACTGACATGAATTTGACTTGACACTGACTGCACATTGTGTGTGTTGTCAGTTAGAATTACAGTTTGTTGATATTAGCTGAAGCACATTTCACAGTGTATCTTTGACTACATAGGAACAGAGGATAGAAGTCCAAAAATATTCTGTATATTTCTGTGTATCTTGCTACATGTGGTTACCTCCCCTGGTCAGTACAAACCATAATGGAGAAGCCTCCAGTGTCACGCACACTGCTACTTGAAATTCAGTGAAGAAGAGTTGTAGCGCACTTAATGTGAACGATGCCTCTGCATGGGGTCAACAGCTAATTGAAGCAGTAAATTTTCAGCGGTAGATATAAGATCTCTCAAGGCAGTCTAAGAGGATTTTGTCAGCTGGTGGCCATACTCCATTAACATTAACTGCATCATTAATACAGCTGTGTGTCAATACTGATAATGAGCCACAAACATTTTCATATGTTTACACTTGATAGTCATGTCATAACAATAATGTATGTTTTATCTTTTATACATGTACGCTTCCGATATTATAAACTTTTAAAGGGTGCTGTAGGTATGTTTTTGCTTCGCTATATAGCCAACAGTAGCATTAACAGCTGTTTACCAAGAGCCTCAGTCATCATCGTGTTTACAAGATAAAAAGTTAGAATACACCCTCTGTACAAAGCTACTTCTTCATCCTCTCATGTTGGACTGAGGGCAGACTGGACGCTACAGTGGCTCCCTATTGCAAAGTGCTCTTATGAGATGAGACAGGCCAAGGCTAGCTGGTTAGCATGCTAACATCTGTTGAAGAAAAGTGGTGGAAATAGAAGCAGAATAGCAGTTAACATTGGAATTTAAGTTTGCTGCCAAACTCGCAACAAATCTTCTAAACTGGTGCGTAAACTGCTGTTAATGCTAATGTTGTCTTTGTAGCGATAGCAAAAATGGACATATAGCACCTTTAATATTGTAAAATCATTACAGCCTTGATTTTAATTAAGGTCCTAATAAATCAAGTATTAACTTGGGAAAACAGTCAGAGCACCACAGACACTAACATTTATTAAACAGATAATTCATTGTTAGGTGGGATGTTGTAATGTCCCAAGTATTAACCAGGAATTAACAAGGCTCAAAGTACCTGCTTTGTATGATACCAGTTCATTACAAGATGAAATGATATCACATTTCAGGACTTTGAGTAATTATGTAGTCTTTATTAGAGTAGTACTCTTTGTTTAGGTGAACAAAAATTACTGAGAATCCTTCACAAACTCTCAGCTTCAGTGGTAGAGTAAAATTACCATCCTGACAATTATTATCCTGACAGGATTGTGCCGTTCTCTTGACGAAAAGGAACAACTGACAAATGGTGCCATTAAACCCAAATGACTCAGGACAGTGAGTTACCCATGTGATTGTTCAAAGGGCTGGCCTTTTACAACACTAACAGTAAATGGTTAAAAAAAAAAAAAAACTAATAAACTAATGGTAAATCGAAAACATATACATAAACTCGATGGCACTGACTATACAGCAATAAATAAAAAAACATGGCAGAAATTTTGATTAGTATTGACTGATTTGCTGAAGAAGTAGTTATCCTTGATGTGAGCAGTGATTGGTGCACTGTTCAGATCAATACCTCGACTGCAGCATCTCCAGGTGAGCTGTGATCCAATGGGAATGGATATCTAGTCCGATTTTAATGAAATGCAGATGGAGGCTACATCTTGCTCTGCATGAACCAATAAAAAGGCTTTTTATTCATGTGGATGATGTAAGTGCATTGTCATTGTCAAAATTATTTTCCTTACACCAAACATATAAATTAAGTGAATTATTATGAATTATTACCTGCAAATAAATGGCTAATTAGTGTGGCAAGGCTTGCCACACATAATGATCGTGCAACAAAAGGGTTCATGCAGAGCTTTCGCTCAGCCTGCTCTCCCCCTCACAGTTTTCTTGTCATGCCTCACGAGTGCCTTTTGTGCTCATTTAACAATATGCTGCCCACTCTTCAGCAGCGCTCTGCAGAGACTGTTTGTTCATTCAGCGCTCCTTGACTGGCTGCTCAGAGCGGATGTCCAGTTAACACTGCTGACCCTGTGTAGTTAAAACAGTGAAGCCAATATAAGCGTTATTTTCTGCACAATCCTGCACAAAGTATATGTGCTGCTATGCATCCAGGATGCTGACAAGAGTTATATCAGTGTCCTGTTTCCACAAAGCTGAATATCAGCAGATAATAGATCGTTTGAAAAAAGTGGAATAATTGAAAACTGAACCAGCCTGAACACAGACAAGTTCAGGGTTGACAGTATCTTCTATGAAGAAAATGTTAGTAACAATATCCTCTGGCATGTAATTAATAGTGATATTTAAAATCCAATTAAATCAAACAATAAAAACAAATGAAACAACATCAATCTAACTGGAGAAAGATGATGACAGACAGCTCTTACAGTAATTATACACAATGATAGTCAAGACCAATATGAGCAGAGCAGTAATTACAGCTGAAAGTGCACAGAGGCATCATTTCCTATCATTAATGAGTCCTTTAAACAAACATGAATTGTTTTTGACGGCTGCCAGCTCATTTTACCTCCTGCCCCCTCAGCATATCTCAAACCCTGCAGATCACTGCTACCTGATCCTCCCCACCTCCCCTCGCCCTGCCCCTCCCCCTCCCCACCCCCCCAGGTTCTAACTGAAATCTTTCCTGAGAGCGAATGCTGTGCATCATGTACACATAAAGTCCAGAATTTTTTTTCATTTGTTGTCAGGTGTGTTTCTATTTTCATTGGTGTATCACAGGAAGGCAGAATTTAAAAGATCTTCCCGTCAATAATTAACAAACAGACATTCAAACACATTATCTGTTGCAATATTCATACAGATATTGACCTCGTGAATACGTCCTGACGGTGGAACTCAGAGGAAACAAAATACCAGGCTACAACTTGTTATTACTGCAGCTGAGTGATTGTGAGTGCAGCAATAAAGAGAATGAATCATAACCTTTCTTTGCTCATTTGGCAATACTGAAACTGTGGGAGTGAACTTGGACCTGCGGTGGTATGGGAGCTGATGTTCGAGGAAGCAGACAGAGGCAGGCTTGTGACTGAAAGGTCGCAGGTTCAACTCCCTGGACGAGCTACCAGGATGAGGTAAGACAGTGAGTCATACTCTCGCCTCGCTCGGCAACAGATGCTGACGAAGCCACTCAACCCAACTGTATTGTCATTTTATCATTATCATTATCATTCAACCATATCAGCACATAAACGTGTAAATGACTACACAGGGTGAAGACATATATTTTCAACAAGGCAGCTCAATCAACTATGATCCATCAAAAGTATACATCAAAGTAAATCTTGACATGTTGACTTGCTTTTGTGCTTTAGTTAATGTTCCTATGAGGAATTTCTGTTGTAAATCCCTGTACTGTAACATCTCAAGGCTAATTCACTTGTATTCAACAATAATCGTATGAAAAAGTCATATTAATCCTTCTTTCTTTGTGTCTTTCAGTTTAGAGAGAAGTAAAGATTCTCTGATTACATATCTATGTCAGGGTAAAAAAAAATACAAAAAATAAGAAAAAATAAGGTAGAAAAGTTGTTATTAAACTTTAACTTATGTGCAATGCGATTTAACAATAAATCTGGGTGCTTATCTGGAATTATCCAGACGAGGACAAGTTTTGATTAAAAATAAATGAGATTTAGAAGAAGAAGAAACTTCGAGGGTGGACAGCCTGTTGATATAATAGAAAGTTAAGGCTAACTGAATGTACATTTCTGCAGGATTTTCTGGGACTGAATTAAAATATTACGTCTTCTTCAAGTTCACCTCAGTCTCATTGATAACCTTGAGTAAAAACTAAGTATCTTTGAATGATGAATTCTATTCATGGAGGTTGGCAGGGGTCATGAAAGATCATCCACTGAGGAGTCACTTCAGTTTAAGTTTATTCAATTATATTATTCGCTTTAATGTACGTACACTTTCACTGGTACGATACTCAGCTTCTCCACTGAAGTCCATCTGTAACTGATGCGTCTACACATTTCATTTATATTCTCTGATGTATATTCTATCAGCTCCATGTGAGGGGCCCACGTCTTGATAACAGCACTAACAGATGCTATAACACTGACAAATTAGTAGGCATCGTATTCAATCTGTTAACACGATAAAATTATCAGAGGTCACAGAGAACTGCAACACATGTCGTACATGCTCCAGCTATACTGTAAGATGTCTGGGTTGAATTCAAACCACTGCATGTGTGAGTGTGTGTGTGTGTGTGTGTGTGTGTGTGTGTGTGTGTGTGAGCGATGAAAAGAATGAAAATGTGGAAGTGTGTGCGAAGAGGCCAAACACAGCAGACTTCTGAAAATCCAATCCGTCTTCTGTACCTGATCTACACAGCGGTGTGTCTGGATGAGCGGCCTGCCTCTCAGCTGATGAGCTCAACTCCAAAATCCCAACGAGCCTCTCACATCTTTTAACTTCTCTGAACCTCCTCCCCCCCTCACATCATCCACTCTCACACTCTCTACCTTCATTCCCCCACATGAAGACACACTAAATATGAAATCCCACAGCAGCCTGTAAGCCTGGCCTTATCACATGTTTTTGGTCACATATTTCTCCATTTAACCACAAATGGCCAAGTTCTTTGCCTTATCTTGAGCAATTTACAACAGTGAAAGGCTTCATTGTGAATGCCCGCACATACATTTTCAGGCTTCTCCCTCATATTGATTCATTAGAATTGTATATGTATTCATTTTATTGGCCTTATTTTAGGACTGCAACACAAAAACAACAATTTAATACCAGTAATTCAGAAATTGAGAAGATTTGGCCTAAGACGCAGGCATGTCCCTGGCCTTATCACATGCCCACAATACCAGAATAATGCTCTGTGCCGGGGGCGGGGCAGCAGTGGGTGAGTTTTATGAGAACAACACATGGGGCATCATCAGGAGCGAGAGCGCACCATGCTGAGGGAGGGAGAGCTGCGGCTGGACGGCACTCAACTCCTGCCAAACAGGAGGCGAGAAGACTGTATTAGGCTGCATTGGAGATGATTTTTTATTTAATTAAGTTCTCCTGATAAATACTCGATCAACAGGCTGCACAGAAGCTGCAGAGAAGCTCCGCAGACTCCACTAAGTGGGAAATCTTATGCGCGCGTATCCATGTCGTCAGATTTGTAAATTGGCCGCGGAGCCGCGCGTTATTATTATTATTTTTTTAATGGACTCTCCAGTCACTAGAAGGGGTGAATGTGAATTCACACAAACATTCATCCAGACCGGGATATATATATAAAGCGCACGTAGTCGGGATGGATTCGTTTAACGCAAGCGGAATGGACGCGTTCACGGTGATCCATCTGAATTCCTCCTGGAGTCTGGACAGTGGATATTCTTTAGCGGCAATAGCCAGCATTGCTGCTCTTGTAAGTTTCCTCATTCTCTTTACCGTTGTTGGAAATATCCTGGTGGTTATAGCGGTATTGACGAGCAGGGCGCTGAAAGCCCCACAGAACCTGTTTCTGGTGTCTCTGGCCACCGCGGACATCCTGGTCGCCACTTTGGTGATGCCCTTTTCCCTAGCGAATGAACTCATGGGCTACTGGTATTTTGGAAAAGTTTGGTGCGGTATATATTTGGCTCTGGATGTGTTGTTCTGCACTTCGTCTATCGTGCATCTGTGCGCAATAAGCCTGGACCGCTACTGGTCCGTTACGCAGGCTGTAGAGTACAACCTGAAGCGGACTCCTAAACGCGTCAAGTGCATCATCTTAATAGTGTGGCTCATATCTGCTTTCATCTCATCTCCGCCGCTCATATCTATAGACAGCAACAACGATATCAGCTCTCAGCCACAGTGCGAGCTCAATGATGACACCTGGTACATCCTCTCCTCCAGCATCGCGTCCTTCTTCGCCCCCTGCTTAATCATGATCCTGGTGTACGTCAGAATATACCAAGTGGCCAAAACCAGAACCAGAGGCATGTCGGGAAAAAATCCCAGACCAGATGGTGTTACACAAACTGAGAATGGACTGAGCAAAGCCACCTCCCTTTTCCAGGGGGAGAGAGAGAACGGCCACTGTCAGTGCCCGCCTACGCCCAGCCAACGCACCATCACCATGGGGCCACAGACTGAGGACGCAGACATGGAGGAGAGCTCCTCCTCAGAGGGCAAAGGTCACAAGCCCCAACACCAGGACTCTCAGAGGGCCAAGAGGGCCAGCCAAAAGAAAAGCTCCCTGTCGAAACAATCCACTCGCATCTCCAGAGTTAGTAACAAATCCATGGACCTCTTTGCCTCCAGGAGAAAACGCCGCCGGAGCTCTTTAGCCAGGAAGAAGGTCTCTCAAGCCAGGGAGAAGAGGTTTACGTTCGTCCTGGCTGTGGTCATGGGGGTTTTTGTTGTGTGCTGGTTCCCCTTTTTCTTCAGCTACAGCCTGTACGGTGTGTGCAGGGACTCCTGTAAGATCCCCGATCCACTCTTTAAATTCTTCTTCTGGATTGGCTACTGTAACAGCTCCCTCAACCCCGCCATCTACACCATCTTTAACCGGGACTTCAGACGAGCTTTCCAAAAGATCCTCTGCAAGTCGTGGAAAAAGTCCTTTTAGATCTGAAGCAGAGCTGCTGCACCATGACAATCTTAAAGGAAATATCAAAGTGAATTTAAAAAAAGAAGCCTGTTTTGTCTATTACTGCCACTTGTTACTCACTGTTACGTCTCATTGTCCTGTTGTAACTCAGTCATGGCAGTGCACACACCCTGAACCATCCACTGGGTGTCTCTACAAACTTCAACATGAAGTGTGTTTCCTTTACAGGCATTACCAATCCGATAAGTGAGCGCCACAGTTCTTTGATTCCTGCTGAAGTGTGCTGTAATGCTTTATAGTGTATCATTGTCAATCAAGCTATCTACATCCACAGAAGATACACACATGGCCGGATTTATCTGCTAAGGGGGCCCAGGGGCAAAAATAAGCTGCCAGGCCCCCTCAACCCCTCCTCAATTTCTCTCACTCTCTCTGCATTGTGTACAATTTTTCTGTTTTTTTGGTACTAAAATGCTACTTGGCCACAGATTTGCTGCATGGTAACTTGATTTAACATGTTGGAAGGAATATGCAACATATGCATACAAAGATGAGAGAATCTAGATTTTAAAACTTGATTTTGTTACAGAGATTTTTTTCAAGAATGAATATTCAATTTTCTGGGGATAAAAAAAAGAAGAAAAGATTGATATTACTCTAATGTCTGCACTGTAAATATGTAGCTGGAGCATGGCAGATGGTTGGCTTAGCCTAGCATAAAGAATGGAAACAGTGAAACAACTAGCCTGGCTGTTAGAAGTAACAAAATCCACCTCATAAACAAACTGTTATTTCTTATTTGTTTAATCTGTACAAAAATCTGAACCAGTGGAAAACCATCATCTAGTCTTTATGCTAAGCTAAGCTAACTGGCGGCTGGTTCCAGCTACACAAGAGTTGTGTTGATCATCCTTCCAGCTCTCAGCAAGAAAGTTAATAAGCATTTTGCCCAAAATGTCACACTGTTCCTTAATATTACATAATAAAGCAAGATCCACCTTGAGGTCCTTATCATGTCAGTGTTGTGCTTTAGTTCTGCTTATTGGAAAAAAATCTATTGAATTAGCACAAACAAGATACACAGTAAGTCTGAAGCCTGGAGCAGTTTAACCAAAGTTATTTTCCCTTCTCATAGTGTTTCTTCTTTCAAATACCACAATGGTCTGAAAGGCTAAAGCTATCCAGTATTTTACAAAAAAGATTAGTAGTTAAAAAAAAAAAAGTTTAAACAAATATGGATTCTCTCATGCATCTAATTACAGTATCTTGGACATCAGCATGTTTTTTGTTGTTGTTTGTTTGTTTCTTGTCTGCTTGCCATGCCATTGTTGGCCATGTCGGCATCTCTTCTGTAAACAGAGTCAAAAAATGGCCCAAATGAGGGAATAACAATGTAGCTGTGTTTTGCATGTGCCTGGATTCTTTGAGTGTATCCATGCTACACAATTAATTCATAACACAGATGACAAATGGCAAAGCACAACAGCAGACTAACTCACCACAGAGTCTTGGCTACTGATCTTTTATTGGACCTTAAAACTTCAAGATAGCATTGAGAAGGGCTGATGCTCCAGACTATGAGCTAAATTATTTTTATGATGTGCAAAATGAGGTCATTATCTTCACAGTAGCCCATTAACTACTGAGTATTCAAGATCAAATGCATTTATTTTCCGAGAAACTACCTCTCTGTTTGTTTAGTTTTTGTTTATTTGTTCTTTTTTTGTTGCTGATTTATATTTATATATATATATATATAAGTGCAGTGCACATCTTTCCTCTGCTTGAGCTGTCTGCTGTCATGCAAAAATAAAAGATGATGAAGTCTAATGTCACCTGCTGTTGTGGTGTTAAAACATGTGCTCTAAATGCTGAAGTAGCTATCATTAAGTGTTATTTTATTTTTTAGTTGTAAAGCAGTTACAGGCAGAGACGGCTTACTCCACAAATTACATTTTTGTCATCTGGTGCATATGACATTTCCTCCAAATTCAAATATTGACGGTCCCAGAATAATAAAATACAGTGGTCTCTCTATCTGTATATGTATTTTCCTTTCAACAAATTAAAATTCAGCAGATGTTAATTAAACCCAGCTCAGCAGTTTACTTTTCAGCTGAAAGAGGAAATATCCATTTATGCAAAACTAGCAAGATCCCACATTTGGTTTCACCGTGTCGTGCAGGCTCGGTGTAAACAGTTAAGTGTCTTAATTTGGTGGAAAAACGAAACAATCATGAGCAGATTGGTAACTACAAAACTGCTCATTATCTCTCTCTATCAGGGGACTTTAGGGTGACACAATGTTGCAGGCAAATCCACACAGTATCACACTTTCCAGCAGTGTGAGTTAAGGCTGTGAAATCGATGAGGATGCCATGGTGGGGTCATAAAAAAGGGTTCAGTCCCTCAGGTGGACCGTGGCCATGCCTGTTTCAGGGTGTTAGTGACCTTTCAGCACAACAGGTTTGATGTTGGTTCTGGCTGCCTCATAATCTAATATTCCCCTGAGCCCCTGTGGGCAGGGCTGAGGTGAAACTGAATTCCCCACACCAAACTCTTGTTTTCCTCCTACTTTTCTGCTGTTGCCGGGTGTGTGCAGCCAAAAGCCATTTGTAACAGGTTACGAGTCCATCTGCTGCTGTTCCAACTGCTGGTTGCAGCCACTGCAGATTTATGTCCCAAAAAACGAAAGAGGAACGCAGTCGTTGTAATTGTTGGAATAAAGAGAATAAACACTGAGGTGTAAAGCGGTTGATGAAAGACAGAAGGCAAGTATGTCTCTGTTGATTCTGTAGATTTTCACAATGTACATAAAGTCATTTAAATGTCTTTCTACATAAATACTATCAGAGCAGCAGCATAAAAACTATTTAGCTCAACTATTCCATAAGAGAAAACACTGTTTTATCACTGTCAGAAACAAAACAGTTTTCTTCATAAGGTCAAAGAAAAATGAACCAGACTAAGTGGGCTGTTCTTTTACAAATTTATCAGTTTGATAAGGACAGTGCCTTTTTCACCAGGATAAATAAAATGTATTTGGCTGCACATTAACCCCTGAGGATCAGTGGTTTTACCAGGGTTTATTATTGATTGCCATGACTCAACAATAACTTTGCAAGCTGCTGAGATTTTATGGCTTTCAGATATTCTCTGGCCTGCACTTTGTTCAAAAAGCCAGCACTAAGAGACCAGTTCATGAAAATTGCAGCTGATCCATTTTGTTTTCTGACTTGAAATCAAAGTGAAGGTGTCACTGGGGAAACACTTTACCTTTAAGATGGAACAAAGTTTGGTTGTTCAGATTTACTTGGTAAAACTATCTTTGAAAGATATTTCAAGGCACGACAAAAAAAAAAAAAAAAAAAAGTCAGTCTTTACAATACTCACATTTCTTTATACATTTTACAACAAAACACACTTGAAGCCAAGCAGACCATGCTCCATCAACCACACATACAGCAAAGAATGTTTAAACCAGTACTGGTAGTCATCAGATTGAGCCTAAAACAAATTCAGCTGATTTGGATAGACATCAAGGAACAAGTACTTGGTTGTATGGTGGTTTTGGTGTCTGGCCCTTGCAACAGAAGAAACGACAAAAAAAAAAATCCCGAGCGTCACGGCGACCACTTGGTGGCAGCAACACAAGCCTCAAACACAACTTTGGCTAAAACAACTTTTTAAAGTGATAATATATCAATGTGTTAGCAAACAGATGCCTATTTACATAGTCAGCAGCCACAGGGCAACATTAGCATTCATTTAAAGTTGTGTTTCCGACCACATAATGAAAGTCCAATATTCACTCTCCTGAGGGAAATATCTGTCACTTAATGCTCCACTATGTTTGCCAGCTGGTTGCTAACTGCACCCGTCTGCTGCAAGGTAACACACAGAGGTTTTACTGGAGATTTTTCACTGAAAATGCTGCTCACAGCTGCTGGAAATGAGGGCGATGAGAATGGTGAGACTCAACCGAAACAGTAAAGTTGTAGACTGTAAAATCAAAACAACGAGCTGAAAGACTCTGTAGAGCTGAGGGGAACAGGTGACAATTCTTCATCGGGGACATCACGAGTGACTCCTTTCACATTAAAAGTTGGACTGGTGCAGCTTTAATCAGTGTTGGGCAAAACTGAAAGAATGACTCCTCTGTACAGATTTATTTTTGCGTTGGTTACATATCATATCTGTGGTGGTATGTTGATCCTTCCACAACATCTGCCTCCCATTTTTAGCACTCAACAACCACAGCTCCTCTGAGTCTTAGACATAAATGCATTTTCAAACCTCAAAGGCTCCAATAAGCTCAAATCTCATTTGCTTAGAAAGCACTGACTCAGTATATAGTGATAAACACCAAGACAACTTGTTATGTAGCAGATTTGAGAATCCTTCCATTACAAGAACGTATGGAAAGCTTTGTTTGACTCATGGGTGTATAAAGCTGTTTAACTCAGTTTTGTTGGTTCCCACTTGCTTGACTCACATTAGACTTTCCTTGCCTATTTCCTGTAGCACAAACAAGTGAAGAGATGGTGGTTATTTGTAAATCCAACTCCATACTTTATAAAGTCTCTTCTGAGCATTGATGTAGATTGATATACAGTCTGGACTGTAAGGGTGCACAGGGCGATTCATTGAACCATTATAAATCAATAAAATCATTATAGGTATTGGTATAGAGTATTGGTAAAAATATTAGTTATTCTACATATTAAAGTGCTTTTTATACACTCAAACTTAAGACTGCTAACATGATATGAGCTTATGTTTAGCAGTAATATTTGACCTTACATCAGTATTTGTCAAGTTTGCTGAACCAGCATCAAAACATTACAACTCCTAAATCTACATTTCAACATGTGATGAATTAGCCCATCTGTTGACTTTAGCCAATCATGCATCACAGTGTAGCTGTCACATAAGATGATGGAGAGCACCTCAGACGCTGTTCACAACTCTCTCACAGCTGAGCTCACAATTCACTGCCTGAGCAGAAAGTCGTCTGGCCGCCCCGTCAGACAGCTCTGATATGAGAATGTGTGAATGACTCAGCTGGGAAAAGACTGAACACCTGCAGCAGAGTTTCTCTTCAACTGAACTTGCTGGTTCAACTTTTTAAACAGTAGGTTTTCAGTCACACCCTGCTACAACCACCCAAAATCCCTTTAGCACTGAAATACTTACACATAAGGAGAAATGCACCAAATGTTTTGACTGTTTGTTTGGCAGGAGTAAATGGTGCATATGTTGGATTGATGCTCTCCTGAGGAATACAGGAACAGTATTACTATGAATGTAGAATGAAACAGTATGGCTCAGTGGTGTGTTTTTTTAAATAGTTTTTGGACAAGAATGGAGGTCTACAGCACAGAGGAATAAGATATATCCTGTCCTGTGAAAACATCACATGAAATCAAATTATTATTAAGCAGGATATAAACTGGCCTTTGCAAGATTTCAGATTCCTTACTTAAGAAAAACTTTATTGTGACACTGTAAAAATACTCTGTAACAAGTAAGTCTGGCATTGAAGATGTTACTTAAGAAAAAGAACTTTAAGTATCATTAACAAAATACACTAAAAGTATCAAATGTGGAGAAAGAGTCTAGGGTTATTACTTTATTTTAATCATTACTGCTTTTACTATGAGTGGTTAAAAAAGAATATCAGCAGTGTTGGGTAGTTTGATCTATAATGCATTATGATTTATAAGCTCATATGTTTTGTATGTAAAACCTTCATCAGTAATTAGAGCAGCTGTCAAATAAAGTATTTGTATGTTCTATTGAATAACTAGTGTCATGAAGCTGATATACATTTGTACTGATAACAGTACAAATACCTCAAATTAACAATAGCACTTCACTGACTTGCTGAACTGTAAACACACCAACCACCTCACCTGATTTACTTCTATGTTTAGGCTGCACTGTTTTTATTATCTTATGTTCAGGGTACAATGGAGGAACAGGCAGACCCTTAAAAACCCCCTTAAGTCACTTTTATTGTTTTGTTTGCTCCAGTGAGCTCATCCAGCCTCAGGGAAGGCATGAAGGCAAACAACGCTGCTGAAGATTGACTCCTCTGCATCACAAAGACTATTGCAAAACCAGTTACAGCTCTTCAAATCCAATCATATATAATGAGTTATTTTTCCATGGCAACAGTGTCCAACAATGTGGTGAGGCCATTTTTGTCAAATCTAATTCATAATTATAATTCAGCCTGGAACTCAACGCCTGAGGCGCAGTGTGAATTTGGTGATAATTACTTGTGCACAGGGTGAGAGGGCACGGGAAACAAGATGTGATTTATTATCTCATAATGATTGGTTTATGTGCCAAAGTTAGTACTTTCACACAGGAGAATAACTGTTGTTGCTGTAAATCCAAAAAGAACTATTAAAGAAATTAGCTTTGTGTTGTTGTTGTGCTGTTCAACTGGAGTTATCATTAACAGATTTTGCCCTTTAGCACAACAACAACAACAAACCAACACGAAAAATAAACCCACTCGCAGGACTCAACATCTCATTTATAAGCAACATGTTTTAGTTTGAACATTTGTCCTCTAGCCCTTTAATACATTATCATTAGATAGAGATGCAGCCATGCACCCGTCAACAACACAACTAGACAGATAGATAGGCTTTGAAGGTATACATGTAGATGATAATATCTTTGAATTGAAGCCTTCAATAGATCACATCTTTTGCCATTATTCCATGTCTTTAAACCTCCATTAACTGATTTTTGGCCACTTGGGAGCAGCAGAAACAAGCCGTTAACACATCACTGAAATATTATAAACACAGCCAGCTGATATGACTTTAACAATAGTATTCATTAAATTCATTATTGTTGATGTCCATGTTTACGGGCTTTGTTTTACTGCCTTTGTTGGCGCTCTGCTGCACATCTTAGTGCATCACTGCCACCTGCAGGTCAGGGGAATACTGCGAAACCATTGGCGGATATGTGAATCAACATGCGTGTGCATCATTGTGTGTGCACAAGATAAATAATACAGGGACGCACTCACAGACAAACAGCTGCATATCACTACTAGAGGCTCTCCACAGGGAACCTTTAGCTGGCTTGGGGAAATTGGGGCACATAAACCCAATGGAGGCTTTACAGTAAACGTATAGAATATATATATACATAAATGAGGTCAGTGACTGGCCAATTTCAGGTATGGTTCACCATGGAGAAGATAATGGGTGTGATCAGTTCCACCTGTACTGTTTGCAGCAGAATAGAAAGTGAGCCAGATTTGAATCCTGCACAGCCTCCATCAAAGCAAACATCCCGTATCAGCCCCAAGGTCTCATGATGCTTCTGTGTCTCTTGTAAAGTGACTAACTGCGTAGTACCTTACAGCAGTGTATTAGAATATGTGTCACATGAGGGATTTTACATGCATTTCCTCACCCACACACAACACAGTGTCTTAAAATCTAATAAAAGGAGCAATGAACTCTGAAATAGATTTTGTGAGGACAAGAGTTATGTAAGAAGAAAATGTACCTGCTCTACCACAATTTGTTATTTGTAATGAGATAGCATTAATCAAAAGGTCACATTTATGTAGTTTACTTTGTTAACTTTTATACACTACTGTAGCTACTTTTCACCATAAACAATTCATAGTCATATCCTCTCAAAATCACTTTGTGTCAAGAAAATATATTCAACATAAAATAGATTTTTTTTTACATTTTAAGGCACTAAATTCATTTCACTAAATTCCATTGGCCCAAAACCTAAAGCACTGTAAGATTTATAAGGAAACAAAATAGTATAATTACGTTTGCAGCAGATATATGGTATTTTCTGTCTAAAAAAAATCACAGAGAGCAATTAAAAGACTCAGCAAAATGAAACCAGCAGCAGTGGTTTCATATTTAGTCTCAATAGCAGCTGTCAAGTTATGAGTCAGTGAAATGATCAGATCCCTTCTCAGACATCTTCAGCTGAATGGGGATTACACTTTTCTGTCACATGAAGAACCATTTAAGAAACAACCACTTGAGTGCTTAGAAGGTGGACGCCTTAGTTTAGCTTCGCTCACCATTTCTCAGACCTGACTCCCAAGAACACACAGAGGGAATGAAGTACAAATGGTAGAGAAAGAAAAATAAAGCAGCGTTACCAGATGGGCTGCTCTAACGTTTTGTCTACAGCAGGAAGGTTGTAGCCAGAGCTGAAGCACACATAGCTGCTGTTCTTCAGTGATTCTGTTAGAGCCATGAAGTCAAACACCAACCTCGGATAACTGAAAGCAGCCATGACTAAATCTGAATGACAACAATTGGAAGGTGGAAGAATGACAAAGGTCAAAGAACATGAAGATCTGAAGTCAATCACCAAAAAGTTAAATTAAGTCAAGCCTCAAAATCAATTTTCAAAGAGAGAACTATAAAATATCACTGTGGAAATGTAAAGAAGGGTTAGGAACCAATAACAGGAAGCAGACATGCTTTTTCACAAGGCAATTAATACTCAAACCTGAGAGGGCTGAACGCCACAGAACATTTCATGAACTACTCACTGTCATTTCAGAGTCCTTGAATTTAAGTGGCTCTCCAAAAAGATACAATTTAATTCTACTATGTACTGGACCACTGACCTTTAATCCTCATCTTTTGTTGAATTCTTTGCTAAGTGTTATTACAGAGCTATAGCTGCCATTGAGGACATCAAAGTTATGTCCTCCTTATTGTCTCTAGGAATTTAGGCACTATGAACAGTAAAGTAATTATTTCATTAAACCGGTTAAATTCTGGTCCAAAAATGTTAGTGTAAAGTTAAACATGGAGGAATGTGGACTTAGTATCTCTAAATATCCACGCTACCTCTGTGTAGGAGTGGCCCCAGATGCTGAGTGTGGCGATAAAAAGTCTTGTGTGATCTCGAGTGCGAGCAGAGAAATGGGACGCACCACGAGATTACAGTAGTTAACAATGCACTTTAATGTCAGCTTTCTAAAGCAGCTTTCTCAAGTTTTTAACAGCTTTATAACAGCATTACAAGACCGTGACTTGACTTCTTTTTCATGTGAACAAAAGCTTCGAGAGGCGAGCCGTGGCAGCCTCCATCAGAAACGTCATCTCTGCAGAGAGACTGTTTGAGCAGTGTTTGTGTTCTCCTGCTGTTGTTCCTGCCTGGCCCCTTTTTCTCTGTCACCCACACAGAGAGTGAAGCCTTATCCTGCCCCAGCTGACAAAGTCTTACCATGGCTGGTGCACAGAGTTTGCTGTTTGATCAGTGGATTTGTTTCCAGCACCTGCAGGTCCAGCAATTTGGCTTTGGTGCCCTACTTTTTGCCAGCAGGAGGACAGAGAGTCCAAGAAATAAAAAGGGCACGTATTGAAGAATAACATCGATGCGCTACAAAGTGTTTCTTAGATTTCAGACAAATAAAATCGCACTGAAACTTGAACAAATGCTTAAACACCAATTATATCATTGTATCAGCTTCCTTGTTTACTTTTTATCAACTGCTGACTTGTGTGTTCTCTCTGTTAGTCCATGATTATGTCCAACATGCTTCATCAAAGAAAACATGTTGATTCAAGCCTTTGCTTTTAATTCTCTCTTTCATATACGGGTAAATAAACTGCAAATGAGTTTAGAAGACGGGGGAGGATGGAAGTCAGCAGGGAGTGCAGAGGAATTATTGATATAGCAGTTTTGCCAATTCACTGCATTCTGCATTAATGGAAACTCAGCTCGGGGCAGGTCTGGGATTTTGAGTTAATGGAGTGCCTCATGGCTCATCCTGCACCGCACAGACGTCTGAGTGTTCATCTTCCATTACGAATTATTGCTTCTGAAACAACTGCTCCACCCCAAATTGAATATCATGTCGTATATTACGGGGAAGGCCGTTGGGGAAATCAGCGGAACCTCGCATAATATTACCAGATTCTGGTCTTAAAGCCTCACGTCCCAACAAACCTACTTAAAACTCATGTTTGCTCACCTCTAGATGTGTACATTCCTCCCTGGTTTCTGGAGCTGAAACCTGAGAGGTGTAGCCTGTAGCACAGAAATGATGTCAGTGGAAGAGGATAACCCATGTTTAACTGGTATCAATCACAGCTCTAGTCAACATCCATTAGGTCACCTGCCATCATCTGATTTAACGCTGATTCTTATTCATGATTCCACAAATGCACCTCACTAAAATGGACCACTGATCATAAACAGGCCAGTAAATTTTCTTTAATGTCACTTTCTCCTTAATCCTTCACAGGATTATCCACCTTCCTTCATAAGGTTATACTTCTGATCCATTTATGAAATGATAAACAGCCTTTATTTATGTCTGTAAGAATCATGCTCTGGATTGATTCTTGTTTGAAACTCAAGTCAAAATAAAGATGCATACACAACCTGATTAGGAATATTAACAGATCAGCTGGTTGCAAGTGTGTAAATCTGTAAATTCTGAGCAATTCTGTACCTCCTATCCCCATGGGCACATTTTCCCAAGTGCATGCTGGGACAGCCTTGACTCACTCAACTTCCTGAGCCACCTCAGTGTCAACTGCCCTGAATGGCACACTTGTGATTAGTTAAATTACAGTAGTCTCCTCTCTAACAGGATCATTGTCTGACTAAAATAAATGCTCCTGCAAAGCTCTGGTGCTGAGAAAAACAAGTCCTAATCATGTTGGCCCACGCACAGGCCCTAGAGGGGCCAACAAGCCCCATTTATCAATCCTGAAATAATGAATCAAATTAAGAATTTTAGCTCACATGGACCTGGTCACTTTGCAAAGAATTAAGTAGTAAGTATTACTGGAGTGAAAAGCAAACACATACACAAAAAAAGCCTTAGAAAAAAAGTTTGAACAATATGAAAACCATGCAGTGCAGTCAAAAGCTATGTCAAATTCACCTACACATGTATCTGTTGTCTTCAATCATTTGGGTTTGAATTCACTACACTGTCGACTGTGCAAACACAGACATACACAGGATGTAAAATCTGCGAAAAAAAAAGTGCCTGAATTATTAATTTTCACACGCAACATCTGCTTGTGTGACATAGTTCACTCTGTGTCTGCCGAGTCTTTGATGAGTTGATGGGAGTTTGTCCTCTGAAGGCCAAGGATGGATTTTCTTGGAGGGTGCAAAGGGGGGGATCATTTTTCAATACTCTCTGAAGGAAAAACTTACCAAGACATAAATATTAAACTGTCTATAGAATAAGAGTTTGCAAAGACCCTTGAGCCTCCAAAAAATGATGGACAAAGGTTGAGAAACACAGAGGGAGAGTAAGATGTCTGGAACGTTTGTAAAGGTGTGAAATTGACTGGATGTTTAAATGGAGTTCTGCCAGTATTGTATTGTACTATTGTTCCCAGAGCTCAGTCTTTTCTGCAGCTGTTTCCTGGTGAACTAAAGAAGATGTACGAAAGATAAATAAGCACATTAGGGTGGCTAACTGCACTGTGGAGGTCCCAGGAGAATGTAGTAGAAATAAAGATGAGGAAGAAAACCATCACGCAGAGCTTTTACTAACGTTCAGCTACATTATAGTGATTTAAGTGCTAATTTAAACGCGCTGCTATCTGCCTTCTTTTAAAGGTTGGCTCGCTTTGTGGTTAAAACTGCTTGTACTTGCATGTGTCATGTCATTAATGATACTTGCGGTCATATTACATTCTCGCTCATGCAATTTAAATGTACCCCGGGGATTAATTAAGTCTGACCTAACCTAACCTTTTTAATACTGGACTGTATTTTCTGCATGGGGCTACTTTTACATCTCAAATGCATAATAGAAAGAATTTCAGACTCTAACCCAAAGACAGTGTATCTGTTGTAATTTTATCTGCACCATTTCCTCATTTCTCCCACGCTGTGGCAGAAGGCATTGGAGATAATAATTGGATTTTTGAATCTCTTAAAAGGAAAAATAAATCTGTTTCTCTGTGCAGAATGTTACATTTTGGGAACTTCTGAGTAGCTGTCAATCAGTAGACAATTCATAGGCTCCCTGCTGTGTCTTTTCTGTTGCATACCTATTAAGCTTTTGTAGTTCCAGTCCCAAATTTTATGCACGTCCTGCTGCCTTGTGAGTTCTTGTGTATTCACACTGTGGGCTCCACCTGCACACTGAGATGAATCATTGAATGAATAGCCAAATGTCCCTGTTTGTGACATCTGTGTTTATTGCAGGAGGCTTTTGATGTGTGAGACCTCATTTTTATACAAATTCTATCAAAGCCGAAGTGACAGAAATGGGATTTCGACTGAAAAGTAATGAGATTAAAATGTTCTTGTCTTGATGTTCTTGTGATAAGTGTGTTGTAAGATTTGATAAACCACACTGAATCATTCCCTCTATATTCTATAATGTCTTTATCTGCCTTGCATTTGCACAGATGAGCACTGAAAATGTGATCTAGCTAACCCCAAGACACAGGTTATCACAAGTCATTACAAACCAAAAAGGGAACTTCATCAGGTAATAATTATATCAGTTGTTTTCCAACCACCAGAACCTCTTCTTTAAACAAATCTCAAAGAATAATTACAACATCAATTGTAATTTAGATGAGGACTCCCATGAAGGACGCGACAAATCCTCAAGCGTGAGCGTACATATGGAAGGCATTGGTCGTGCTGTTAATGGATGCATGAAAGTAAGAGTGAAAACCCCCCGAGGCCATCCAGCATTCGGTGTTCCACAGCTCCTTAATTACTTGGAAGGCTGAAACTTAGCAGACGGAGTGGGCCAGACAAATGAGTCCCTTAATCATGACCTACAAAGCTCTGTTTATCAGTGGGTAAACCTTGTAGATGTGTCATGCGATGTTGGCACTGGAGCCATTTAAAAGTGACTCAGAGTGTCTGACACAGTGGTCACATCCAACAACACAGTTAGAACGGGAAGATAGGTTACTTGATATTTTAACACGATGGAGCTTTTATCTTTTGTTTTTACTTCCTAAAAAAAGAGCATCCGTGGCGGCTTAGGGTGAGTTAATCTCTTCCGTGTGGACTTCCCCAAGCTTTGTGTGGCTTTGTCAAGGTGTTCCAATTTCCACTAGCACTCCGAACGAATGCAGGTCACGAAGACACCAATTTTTCCAGAGGTATAAATGGGTTTTTGTTTGTGCTAGTCCTGTGATGGTCTGGCAACATGTCCAGGGTATTTTATTGCCTTATGAGTAAATCAGGGCTCAAATTTGTCAAGCATTTCTGATTAGGGAATAAGTCCTAACAGGCCAAAAATTCTCAGAGTGACATATATTTTGGTTAAGTCAAAACACTGGATGAAATGTCTTGTGCTACAGCTCTCCCATCTCTGCCAATATTTAGGCTCCAAAGGCAACCCTGTCTCTTAGATATCACATTGACAGACAACTGTGTGTGCAAAAGCAAACTGGTAATGCTGGCTGGATTGTGTTTGCTATCAACATAATGAGGAAGTGTTGTAAAGCAACAACTGGTGAGTCAAAAATATCACAAAAATATCCAGTCTTTTCACACAATATCTGCTCTTACAACTATAAAATATAAATATAATTTCTAGGGGAGTGTGTTGCTAAACGATGTCCTAACCTGAGGCATTCTGTGGGAGAAGAGATGTTTTGGAAAAGTTCTTACAAAAAAAGCATAATTTTTGTGAGTGTCCTTGAGTGGGATGCAATAAATTCATCAACAAGGTCCTTGCAAATCCCCAAAGCAGTAGGGATAGTGATTATTTTCGGTCTATCACAATCAACCATTCTGGCAGGAGTGAATGAAAGTGTAGAGAGCCTTAGATAACAAACTGAATCATTAACCTCTCCACATTAAAGCATTAACTCGGCCTCCATCTCTACTATAACAAACCTTGGAGTCATTTTACATCACACATAAAACAAGTCTATAGGACATTCTTCCTGTGCAGTATTGTTAAAAGAAACATCCTCTCTCAAATGGTTGCCGAAAAACTAGTCCATGGATTTGTTACCTCTATACTGGACTTCTGTAATTCCTTATTGTCAGGATGTCCCAGTAACTCTGTGAAAAGCTTCCAGCTGATCCAAAATGCCGCAGCGAGAGTACTGACAGAAAAAAGAGATTGTACTTCTCCAGCATTAGCTTCTCTCCGTTTGCTCCCTGTAGAATTCCCAGAGAATTCAAAATCCCTCTCCTCACGCACAAAGCCCTTAATGACCGAGCTCTATCGTATCTTAAAGACCCCATAGCCCCCTATTATCCCAGTAGAACACTTTGCTCTCAAAATTCAGGCTTACTTTTAGTTCTTTGAGTTTCTAGGGGTAGAGTGGGAGCCAGAGCCTTCAGCTATCAGGCTACTCTCCTGTGGAACCAGCTCCCAATTTGTGAGGCAAAGATTGTTTCTGTATTTGATATTAAGCTTAAAACTTCTTCTCTTTTCCTCTCTGTCCTCATTCTGCAGGTATCTCTGATCTGCCACTACTACTCAACACACATCATCCTCATCATTCATTTGATTATTGTTATTATCATTAATGGTGCTGCTGTAATTGTTAATAGCATTAATTCACCTGTATTTATCACTTTTTCAATACAACAGTATACACAGCTGTTCCTGGTCTTTCTCTCCCCCCGATTTCTTTCCTCTCAACCCAACCAGTCAAGGCAGATGGCTGCCCATCCTGGCTCCGGTTCTGTCTGAGCTTTCTTCCTGTCAAAAATGGTATTTTTCCTCTCCTCTGTCGCCAAGTGCTTGCTCACAGCGGGAACTGTTAGGTTTCTCTCTATGGTCTCGTGAGGTCTTTGCTTTGCTCTGAAATCTGATCATATGGAATAATGCTGAGGCGAGGAAATTAATCTGGCTATGGTGAACTCAGAGGATGCTTTTTAGGCTAGAGAAAACATCAACAACCACAACAAACAACTTTGATATCACCTGGAATAGCAACAATTTACAACTCAAATCACATTTTGTGCTCTCTCTCAGCATCTCCAGCAAACGACTCTAGCGAAGTAGAAACCATTACAAGAGAATAATCCCCATAAAAATTGACAAGAGCCATAAACTGAAGAGAAAACACCAGCTATTGTGTTACATGCCGAGTGCTGAAGTGTTCAACACTCAAAGGCATCCTGTTGCTCAGGAGCTGTGGCATCCAGTTAGTGTTTGTTAAATGTAATAACAGTTTGATGCATTGCACTTGGTATTATACACAGAGGATCATGTTTTCTTCATTTTTTAGAGGATCTGAGAAGCAAAGCTGATTCAGCGACTGCCCTGTGTTTCACTTTTCTCACTTCGACTCAGCTGGAATGAATTGTCTTCATTAGACTGATCAATGCGGCTGTTAATGGCAACACAGTGTTACTGTTATCGTTGCTGTCATCAGGTGATTGTTCCAGTTTCCCAGTCAATAAAGTGAATGTCAGTTTGCTCTGGCTGCAAGCCAATTCCCACCAAGACACCACTAAACCATGGACAGTTTGTCTGGCTGCTGATTATCCACCATTTCTCATCAGGATGGAATTAAGAGACAAGAGGCCACAGCTACAACCACTCTGGGTGATTAATTAAAGAGATCGACTTGTCAATCAGTAGCAAACTTTTAACGGCATGACTCTCAAAACTTTTGGTTCTAATTGTAAAGTAACCTGATTTTTTTATGTGCAGTCCTCAAATCAAAGTCTTCCACAGCTCTGAGGAAAAGTACATCTCCCATTTAAGAGCTTTGTTGCTGCTCAGTGTTGGAAAACCCATTGTCAGGGATTTTTTTTTTATTGTTCGTAGCCTCTATTATTTCTGCACCCGCCTCAGCTGCGCCTGTTATCTCTGCCAATCCTCACTCCACACAGTGTTTCCTGCAAAGGTCAACTAAAGGAGGACAGAGTTAGTTTAACAAAAAATAGGTGGCTGATAGAAGGTACAGAGTCTTGGTTAGAAACAAGAATATATTTCCCATATATTTTGACACCTGCTGTTCTCTTAGTGCCATTTTATCCACAATGTCATTGTTTATCAAGAGACCTGATGTATTTCTTTACCTCATGCATAATATAATGCCACACTCACACAGTCAGTGACAGGAGAGGTGGGCACTGGTAAATAATTCAGCAGCAGGGATAAGAACAAGTCAAGGTCTATGCAGGGACGGGCTGATTGAATGAGTCCTGGGAGCAAAGAAGTCTGTTTAACACTTTACTATTGTGCATTAAACTGAACTATCGCTGATGAAGGTTTGCAGAATTGGTGCAGATTTAAATTGCTAATGTGATATGATTATCATCAAAAAACTACAATTGGTCTGTGACCAGGTCAAAAGCTTTACTCAGCAGAAATGGCAGGAAATGTCTTCATGTGCAAATATACTATAGGAAGAGAAGTCACACAGTAAAGGACAATAAACTGGATATAATTACTGCCTGTGCCACTCTGGTGAATACATAAAGCTCAGTATGTAATAACCATGAGTGTGAGGGTCACTTTCCTTAAAAACAACTAAATGCTGTGGAACCAAACAGACTTCAAATTCACAGAACTTTATGTTTAATCCTCACTGACATCCCAATGTTACCAAAGATACCAAATATGTCTTTAACTCTGTTTAAACAAGACCAGCTATGATGGAGATAGGGCTGTCTGAACCAAATTTAATTACCATCCATCACAACAGCTGTTAAAAATGGTGACTATTAATGTCTATATATAACTCTACTGGTGTACTGTAAATGTGAAGTAAATGTAACACCACATTTTCATATTTACAACAAAGATACAATAATGTTAGCAGGAAATCTTCTGTGTACCAACACCATAAATAGTAAACATCCATCTCTCCACATTTCCCAGTGTACAAACACATAGAGAAAGTTCCATTACAGAGGAGGCAGAGATACCCATGTCTCTGCAAATAGGAAGAGCCTCGATGGTGCAATATACTGTAGACACAAGGTATGTGACAGGTTTTGAGTATGTAGCAAAGCAGAAACTGCAATAAAATGTATTAAAACATTTCAAAATAAACTGAAAACATCATTTATTTTCCTGCTCTTTAATCTGAATATGACTGTGTTCTTATGCACGCCAACACACACCGCAGTCACAGCTGCTACAGGCACAGTGGAAACAGAAGACTTCTGTGGGATTAGTGAGCACCTGTGATTAAGTTTTAGGTCTGTGACAGGTACCGCTGGCCACCTGTGGTCCCGCCGCACTGTCAGAGCCAGGTGGAAGGGAACACACATCTGCAGTTGGCAGACCAACACTCTCCGTTAGCAGCGAGGAAACTAGGTGACGGAGCACAGTTAGGCTGAGAGCCGCAGCACCATCTGGGAGCCTGATAAGGAGGGAAAGGGCACTCTGGTAATGTACTCCCTGAAGATCAAGGGTGGAAGACACTGAAATGGCCGTGATGTATTGTGACAAGTCTCCAATTTAGCTCCACAGTATGCAAATGCAGTAATACTCAAGAAGGAGTGATGGATTACAAAATACGTGAGGTGTATACAAGTCTATGGAACTGATACTGATGCAGGGAAGTGTTAGCTACTGTCCAATCAATATTCAAACAATATATTCTATTACTATTTAATCCTTATGATTAAATAGTAACCAATACCAATCACTGACACATCCACTCACACAGGTAAATTAATTAATTACACAATATTTAGGCTGTAATTTGAGTATTGTTACGAATAATACCACATAACTTTCTAGCTTACTGGTATGGCAAAATGTCCAAATAAAAATATTTGAAAGTGGGTTTCTGCAGATTATAAGTATAGCACTGTTGTTCTCCTTTGCAGTAGCAAGACAAGTCAACATAAAAGCTCTTTTTTTTTTTTTTAACAAATCCTTATTAAAGAGAGATACACAGTTAAAAAAAGATAAATTTAAATGTTATTCCTCATCAAAATTCAACTCACAATTGAAATCAAATTAGCAATTCAATTTTTTGTATGCAAACTTAGTTATACAGCACATCTAGTATCATCCCTGAATTCAGTTAAGTGATCTGCTCATGTACCGAGGTTGGAAACTCTGCTCTGCACTTAATTCATCTGTGTCTTGTTAAATTAGATGCTCTGCGTTGGGGAACAAAATGCATTTCTAGTGCATAGTGGTGCTGCTGAGGAAGAAAGACAGCTGGAGGCAATGCAAATGACAGAGTCTAACTGGACTCCCAGGAACTGGCTCCTAGCAAAACCCATGCCACCCGCACACTGATTTTAAAACATCCCGTTGATATGAAAGCCCAACAATACTAATTTGCATTATGATGGAAGTGTTTTTCTTATACAAGAGATACCCTCATGCAATTATTTTATTTTTTTCCCTGTTTCTCTCTCTGCACAAGAATCTCATGACAGGAGATATTCTCTGTTTAAGCTCTTCTGAAGGACTAATTTGATTTGATAGGCTGTGGAGAGAAAAGGCATGCTGCGTGCATGCGAAGGAACCCTCTGTCTCCTTGTAATGAATTAAGCTGTACATTATGCAAAGGGGCCTAGACATAGCCTTAGCCTCAGCCGTGCACCCCTCCCTGTCTCCAGCCAGCCGTGCATAATTGCCAGCGACGGGTACTTGTCTTAATTTTCAATCCAGGCAGGTGTTAATTCCACTGAGCAAGCTGCAGCTCTACTCGATAACTGAACTGCCCTATCTGTCTTCTCCTGTTGATTTCAGTGACAGCTAAGGGCCTTAGATACTGCCTGTTCACTTGATCCTGTCATGGTGCTGCTAGGTAATGGCTAACTCTCACAGGTTCATGTCCAATTTAGAGAGGACAACACTGACCTCAAGTGATGGATGATTCACACTTATCAGTCTCTAAAATCTTTAACTTTATAGCAGTTTGTCTTCAGATATATTGATTAAAAAAATATAACATGGCTTGACAGTAAAGAAAAAAGCCACTTAGCAAATTAAATCCCAATAAATCCCAAAGTATGTAGTCAGAGATTATCATGTATGATCACCACCGCCACCAAAGGTTACACAATGGCAGCTGAGAAATCTCAATCTGCTGATGATGACACTGACATGCTGTTGAAAACTCCACATAGTCCAACAGTATTAATGTTTGCTGCAAAATGACTGAGAACAGAGAAAACAATCTCACCACAAGTTCCCATTAGCAGCTGTTCCTGTGCTTTCAAACCATATTATATGATCTTCATCAGCAGATGGAGTTTGCCCAGTTTAGTCAAATCATTGATGTTAATTTCCATTTTTCTGAGCACAGTGAGGACATCTTGTCCACATCTCAATCTCACTGAAATTTGACTTTCTTCTGGGAAAACTCCACCTGCTCACGAAGATCATGCGAAGCTATCAAAAGCTCCAGAATGGATACTAAGTGGACCTTGCAGAGAGATTATTTTGTCACTCATTTGGTAATTTCTTTGTTAGTTTGTGTTGCTTTGAAATTGGAAATAATTTCTAATTCCACAAAATATTAAAAACACTTCTGCACAAACACTTTACAATATAATGCTTAACACACAACAAAGCTGAGCATTTTACTCCTCCTAATAGTGGTGTTTATTGTTGAGGGATTTATTGCACTGGATTGTATTTGATTTACCAGGTGCTCATGTTATTGTGCCCAGTCTCTGTAAACATGGCTTGAATAGCCACCTGAGCAGTGAAACAATTAGACAGGCTCTAAACAAAGCATTCGGTTTTGAAAAAAGACACGTGCTGTGTTGATTATTGTTAGAGCCTTGCTACACAAGGTGTCTGTTTCCTTCCCAAGTAGAACTAGCTGATCTACAGTCCGCCATGGGACAAAGTGTTGCAATACAACCTAAAGAGCCATCATGACATGAGATGGTGTCCATTATTTGAAGATGAAGATGTGTAAGTGAGTGTCTCACTTCTCTAATGTCAAATATATCTGCCTTTATGTGGATGGGATGACATTTGCTGCTCAGAGACATAATAATCTCAGGTAATGGATGATAGTGTAATTTAGTTCTGTAGCAGCTCGTACAGTCTTCTTGATGAATGAGGCTTCCCCATTTTCCTCAAGTAAATTATCTATTAATGAGCTCTCCATTGATTGGCTTTTGGCTGGTGGCGAAGCTTTATAGCCTCTCAGTGTACTGCGAGGAAAGAAATAACCATGCAGTTGCAAATACAGTCCTAACCGTACTGTGCTATGAATACTAACTGTGCATGGTGTTGTCAGACTGTCACTTAAACTCGCGGTGGAAAAGACGCAAAGAAACAACATTACTTTTTTGTCTCTTGTCACATTCAAAGGTAAATATTGAACTTTTCACTGTATATGTGATGGCTGCATTTAGATTAGAATTATAATTTTTACATCAAAAACACATATTATTAGACTACCCAAAGCATTAACATACTTGTTGAAGGTTAAACCCCAAATATGAAGCTTGTTAATGACTTTTAAAATGACAACTGATCGGTACTGATATAAACAATCTGTATTAATGTCAAAACTTCTTTTGCAAATTGTAATGACAAGCAGTAAGCAACATATAAAATGAGAGTGTATGCATCACTAAAACACCAGACATTCCAAGGTTTGATCTGTAAACGTGACATAAATCCTGGAATCTTTTGGTTATTGGGGAGACAACTGTTATAAAACTAAGAAAAACACCACATGTAATTGAAAACATAACCAAAAACACATAATTCAACCTTCATTACAGATTTAACACTTATCCATGTCTCGCTCTTCTTTTGTGAGAAACGTCCATTTGGGCTGAATCACACAGGAAACCTTAACTGACGCATTGTAAGGAAAAGAGCTGCTGTAACACTGCCATCTAGTGGCAGAAGAATGATGTTACAAACACACAGCAACAGGCTCACCAGGAGGCAGCGTTGTCCACTGACATCTAAACATCTCCCTTCGACTGAACTATCCATAAACTGTCTTTGGGGAAAGACGGGAGTTTATGACTTGTGTGTGGACTCAAGAAAAAACAAAAAAACAAATTGCACAGTTGCTGAAATCTAAAGTATTTCCCCAGTTTGTCACAGTGGACGTTTTATTAATACAAAAGCAACAAGATTATTTTGTCATTTTACTAAAATACATCCGTTTGAAGTCTCCTCTGAATCTTCACAATAAATGCTTTTACTATTTTCTTCTACATTCCTATTGATTTGCAAAATCAGTGCTTTGCTGCCCTCAGCTGGCTGCCTGCAGTAATAAAAAGCTTTGCTCTGTTTGGATGAAACAACAACCTTGGTTTCATGGATACATGTTCTAGACTTGGATTGTAGGAGTTTGCATATGGTGCTAATGTGCCTCCTTTTTTGTTTGCATTAATGATTTTCAGCTGTGCTCATGTTTCTACAGCTCATTCCTCTTCCTAATCACTACTTATCATGCAGACACAAATGAAACCCCACAAACTGAACTTTTAAACCAATCAAACCAAAAACTGTGTGACATCTTTTCTCTTCATCACACAACACGATATAATGATATAAACCAGAATAACATTCATCACGAACAGTCACCATACATGAAAGCCTTTTTTCTATTTTTCCACACATTGAACTCAAACAGCACATTATACAATAAGTGGAGTTTTTAGGCCTCCCAGCCTTGGAAACAGCTCCAGGCTCTACAGCGACCTGCCTCACTAACTCCCTCAGAAACTGCTTCAAATTAGCTCGTTTCTTTCATGTCACAGAATCAAAATGATTAGCACACGTCCTGCAGCAGTGGTGGGACTTTTAAAATAAAGGTGTGCATTGGTCATTTCAAGAAAATCTCCCATCTATGTTTGTTGCATACATTTGTTCTAAACTAGGAACACATGGACTTTAAAACTAGTTTGATGCTTCAAGTGTGATGAACTTTATAACTGTTTACTGTATGTGAGACTTTTTCTGCTTACAACTGAAAATAATAAACTCTTATTGTCTAAACATGGAGCTTATTCCTCAGAGTTTTATATAATCATCATATGTGTGAAGAGGGTTAGAACAGAAACCCAAGTCAGATGTTGAGGGAATGATGATCTGCAGAGATCAGACTGGTGTGTTTACAGCTTTGTTTATATAACACACACGTGATCTGAGCTGTCTGTGAATCACAACTTTTTCCCTATCAAAAGCAATCAAAATTAATATTTTTTTACAGCTCAAAGAGAAAAAATGTTATTGACTTGTGTTTAATAGATTAACTGGATTGCTCCTTTAAAATTTGTAGTAGAGCAGAAATTTGGTGCGTGTAGGCTTCGTTAAAATGAGGGGAAACTTCATATTTGTCAGCTTATCACACTGAGACATTTAATTTCCAAACAAGTATGGGACAAAAGATTTCTGTCTTATCCTCCAGTGGTCTGTTAGATGAGTGAATTTAACCCAAGAGGGATTAATGATTTTTCGCGGCAGAACAAAGTCAAGAAATGTCTATTTCATTATTATTTTTAAAAAGAAAAAAAAGTAACGTCGACAGTCAACAGAGTAGATCTCAGTGTAAATGGAAAACCGAGCAGAATCGCTTTTATTTAAAGGTTTACTTTACTCTATTTTTTTCCTGATGCTTTTATTTGTTGATATATTCAACTTTACTCTAAAACTTCAGCAGTGTCAAATAATATAGCTATAACCCTGACTTCAACTCAACTTCACTTTTAAATTGAGATTCGAGCAAAGTTTGGCTGCTGAAGATGCGTTTAAAGTCTAATTTAAAACATTGGCTGCGTCCTTTAAATTAAAAGCCGTTTTAAAAAAATTAAATACACAACAATTGATAAATGTACTCAATTAAAAGTTTGAATCTAACGAATATAACAATTTCTCAAAAATATTAAATTCTCTCTTTAATTTATTTTATTCCTGACAGTCTGTCACAGCAGCGGCAACTTTGGTCTTATTAAAAAAAAAAAAAAAGTTGGCAGACTCACAACTTCCACAGCAGACCAACAATTGAACTTGTAACCCTACAAGGAAATGTTCAGGATATACCAGATCAAACCAACCTACACTTAAACCACAAGTTAAATTATTTAACCACAAGTTAAACTACATATCTAATCTATATTCTCTGTCAAAAACTTAAATTAGTTTGTTGAAGGTAATGGCTACATCATTTAAATGATCAATGAACATAATTCCTCTTGTTGTCCAAAGAGTAAAACGTCTGTTTCAGCTATTTTCACATAGAAGTTTTTGCATTAGCTTTAACGTGACTGCATGGACTTCAAAACAAATAAATAAATAAAAATGCTGTTAATGACCAAAACTTGAATATAGCGATATAAAAAAAACCCTGTCACTTTGTCACGGTGGTGATCTGAATCGCGGTTGCGGGTTGGATTCCCAGGGCGGCGGCAGCAGCAGCAGCGGTGTATGTGGGCTGAGGGGACTTGCGTGACAAGAGGAGGGAAAACAGGACTTTGTGTGGAAATCTATCCCGCAGGCAAAACGGTAAAGACTCTTTCATCTTTCATGCCGCTCCTGGCTTCTCTTGCCCTGCCCCTTTTTGCATGTATGTTTAATCATATGAGATGGTCCTCAGACTCCGCGACTCAATATACAACATACGATCATTTTAATGAGAAAGAAAAACATTTCTCTGAGTGTTTTATGGAGGAAAACTGAGAAAACATAGGGGAAAGTCTCGTCTTTTTAACCTCTATATATTTTTCTATATAGGCTTAAATAATCCTAATAATAGTTACACTAACATCAACACATAATTTATTATTATTATTATTATTATTATTATTATTATTATTATTATTATTACAACACAGCTGATGAAGTTAATTTAAAAAAAAACAACATATTTGTCGTTTTGGATAAATGTTTCCGCAGATTTTTTTTTTTACCTTTCAGATCAACTTTTTTATTTTTTATTTTGTATATTTTATTCAGGCACTTATCAGACACCATAAACTGCAGCCTAATAGAAGCACAAGCAAACACATAAGTATGCTTAATAAACCATGCAGTCTTTTTCAGCTTTTCAGCTTCATTATTTCAAATGTTTTGGTGAAATTTTAGTACATTTCCCCCAGTTTATAAAAAAAAACCCAGGGGGAGTAATAATAATAATAGTTTTTATAAAATAATAATATTCTACAGCATCCTCACTCACATGGTAACTTTCCTCATTACATGGAGTTCAGTAGTAGTATTAGTAGGAGGCGAAGCGCAGCACTGACTGCAGCTCTATCCTTCAGGGGCATGATTTATTGAAAAATATGGACCCTGTGTATAAGCTAATATGACAGAAGTGCTTTGACCCCAAGGGGGGGGGGGGGCAGTGCACTCTCCAAGGATGTCAACTACTCTGTTCCTTTCTCACGCGATTCCTCTTTTTGAGCATCTTCAGCTCCATGTCCTCCTTCTCTTTTCTGCTTTTGACACAGCGAGCAGGTTTTTTATTTGTGTAATGCATGTAAAAACAACCTGAGCCTCGACAGTCAGGGTCACATGGAGTGCGCTTCGGGACGACGCTTGGGGAAAAAGCTTTATTTTTAGGCATCGGTCTACTTTAAAAAAGTTTTAAAAACCTTTAAAGTTTGAGCTTTTATCAACACGTTTCCCTACCAACTGTTACTGAGCCGAAATCAGCCCCAAGAATCAAATGCATTAACACTTGACCCCAGTTCCTGGCACAGCTAAAGACATTAGTGGTATTACAGAGAGGCTGATGTTTTCTCATTGATCTGATGTCCCATAAGCCCTGGTATTCGTGGTGGGCCTGTAATCCATCAGAAGTGCTCTGTCTTTCCCACCCCCCCCGAGGGATAAAACATGTTTCCTGTGTAGATATATTGTACCTGCTGGCAGCTCCATTTATCTCATGCAATTAACCTTGAGCACAGAAAACAGCTAATGATTGTTAAAGGTGCAACACAGACTAATTTTAATAACAGATGCTCTTTAAACTCCCTTTTTTGAAGGGATGAAATTAATGCAAAGCTTCATTTTGTGCCTATTAAAATATGTTTTAGTGAGTGTTTGTCTTATGTTTTCCAGCTTTCTCTCTATCAGACGCAGAGTAAGGGCTGTGGATGTGTGGCATTAAGCCATAATGTGGTTAAAATATCAAGCTTTTTCCTCCTTTGTACTGAACTGACAAGCTGGCTCTAACAGGGGTTAATTTGCTGTTCAAGGGTTAAACAAACAGGCATTGATAGTTTATTCCAGCCAAGGCCTAAACGTGTTTTTCTTCCAAGGCTTCAAAGGCAAAATTCACACTAACAAACTAAAAAGAAAAAAAAAAACAATAAGGTTATTATTTTTGTTAACAGGCTGTAACAAGCTTTTGCAATAAACCAAACAGCTCCCAGAATGCTTTTTGCTTTGTCCCAGTGAATTGGGCTCTGGGTGCAGTGAGGTGAGGGCTAATAGGGATTAAGCAGGAGAAGTATGTGTCAGTTTCGATGGTTGTAATCTGGAGTGTTCTTTTTGGAGTTTCTGAGCAGGTATAAAACGCAGATTAAGAAGCATTTCTGATAAGTGACAGCGGGAGCCCGGAGGTCTGTTTTCATGCAGGGTCCAACGCTGACCTATTTGACATAAACTGCCAGAGAAATAAGAAGTTTAAAATCTCATCCGACGGGCACAGATTCAGTGTTTTGGTTAAGAAAGATGAAGAAAGTGAGGGTGGAATAAAGCGGCGGTGCAGACAGCGAGCAGAGGTTGCAGGAGATCCTGAAAATCAGACAGATTTGTCAATAGCTCAGCGCTCGATGTGGCATAAAGGGGCCTTCTGGTTGACTGCCCCTGTTAAGGCCGACCTAAGATGTCTGGACCTCGATGACCTCATATACACTATTGCATTCTGGGCCATGGCTTTGACCTCAACAGCTTGCATCGCCACAGTGGCCCATTATAGTGCCAGAAATAATGATGTGGAGGATTCCCCCAGCAGAGTATTAATAGAGATTCTCATCACGCATATGGGATCATATACATTACTAATGATACTGGATTAGAATCCCATCTGGATTCGACTCAACAGTAGTTTTGTTACAGATGAGCTGAGATCAGGAAATCAAAGTAATCACCCATTCACATTTTCTCAATGAGGATTCTTTAAAGAAAAAGCTAACGTTTTATTAAGAACTTTGTCGTGTTCGAAGAGCAAATAACAGTCGAACAGTCAAGTTCAATATTTGCATTTTTAAGCACTTCATGCTACTTTCATCTTTGCCTTTTACCCCACTGCATTCATGTAGCATCTATAGATACTTCACAGATTTTACATAAAAACTTAGTGATGTTATAAAATGTGATGTCTTTTACAGAATTAATCACCATACATCAGATAGATTAGCTGCAACTGACGAGCTTCTACATTACAATGCATTTATGCATCTGTAATATTAATAAAATAATT
Source organism: Lates calcarifer (assembly GCF_001640805.2). Taxonomy (NCBI): domain Eukaryota; kingdom Metazoa; phylum Chordata; class Actinopteri; family Centropomidae; genus Lates; species Lates calcarifer. Next base: position 7,984,627 of record NC_066846.1, read on the forward strand.
AAATAGATAATAATATAGTATGTCTAACAGAGGCCATTCGGTATAATGAGCATACTTTTGCTACTTGAAGTAGTGCTGATAATATGTCTGTACATGTACTGCAGTAAAATAGTGAATAGGAGTATTTCTAAATAGTAATATTGCTTATTTTATTCAAGTAAAGGATCTATTTTCTTCCTCCACTGCTGCAAATAATAGTCAAAGAAATCTGTGCATAACATGAGCCTAACTGAACAACTCAAGTTGAATGAGATATTTTACTGTATTTGTACACAAAAAGCTCTAGAGAAGAGTTTTTATCCTTCATGAGCATTCATGTCCAGCAGGTAAGTTAGAGGTTAAGTCTGTCATTGCATCATGTCTACCTTGTGAGGCTGCAGTGCCGTCTTCAATTAAGAGATCCTGAACATGTGCTCTGTGCACTGCTTCACAACGAGGCGGGACAGGGAAGGAAGTGTTATGGTAATGTTGCCGTATGAGATCATTTCTAGCTTTCCTCAGGCTGACACAAAAACATGTCTGTCTTGTATCTTTTATAACGCACACACTTCAGCCTCTACAGCAGATTTGATACGATATTAGTCGTACATATTGATTAAATGTTTTCCTCTTGCAAGCTTCCATACGACTTTATGAACCACTGACCAGTTTCAACATCACCAGCCACCTCATTGTGGACCACAGTCAAATTACTGTGTGTTTAGACAAGACAAAGGCTGTAAACACATTCACTCCAGGCCCCTAACATTCAATAAGAAAAGAAAAGGCAAAGAGTTCTGGCCAACATCTGAATAGTAAACAGGAGTCAGCATGACTGGACATTTTACATCTAGAAAGAAAAGAGGAAAAGATGTGTTTCTCTGTGTGTACACAGAATTCTATATAGTTTTCTCAGGCTTTAATCTACTGGTTTTTCTTATTAAATATTGCATAATTATCTTTCATGAAGCCTCCAAAAATTACTAAATTAAAAAATATTATGAAAAGGGAAAATAACATGTAGGTTCTAACCTGTTATAACCAGATGTAAATGGAAACCATTTCATTTTAAAGGCCCTGAAAATGTATTTTTTTATTCAGCTTCTCGGGTTCCTACATAAAATCACTTTCTACTAAAGTTATAACAGTGTTGGTTGTTCCACTTGAGAGATTTTTATGTTTTTTGTTTATTATTTGTTTATTTTTTGGTTGGTTTTGTTGTTTCGATGGTTTCAAGTGGGCGGAGACTTTGAAAATGTGACATCACAACTCTCCGTGCACCAATCAGAGTCGGACTCAGGAACATTTGAATCAGATTCTGATGACGGTTGGTTGGTTATTGACCACACCCACTCCATCCTGATGAAGCGAGAGTTTAACACTTAATAATTAATATCTAAAAGCGTTTTTTTTGTTTTAACTTAATTATTTAACATTTAATTATGAATATGTTTTAGAGAAATTACTAATATTCATATTCAATATTACTAATATTTTCAGGGGATTTAAGGAGTCATAAACCATTTTTATCCTGTGTGTAAATTGCTTTAAATGTCTGTCATTTATTTTATTTATTCAACTTCTTAAGTATTTTCATTTTGAGTCAGAATTCTTCCCAAAACTTTAAATTAAAAAAAAAGTGAACTCAAACATCGGATTAGGATAAAATAACAGTTTACGCAAGTTTTTAAAATTTCTGCAAAGTAATATTCAACTCATAACCCTTGTTATGAATTATAAATATTAGCTTTTACTACAAACTACTGTACTGCAGCCTATACACACTGTGCAGAATGTTGAATATACACTACTGCTTGATGAGTTTAATCATGTTTACATGTTTTAAAGTTTATGTAAAGTCTGCTTATAATTTGGGAATAATGTAAAAATGTCTCCAACTTCGACCAGAATCCAGAGTATTAGGTTGATAGGCTATTACCAGCAAAGAGGCTTTTGCAAAGTCAATTTAGTGGTACAATGGAGAACAATTGTGGGCAATAATTCTGAGAATACAAACGGTTTGTTGTTCTCTGCCTCTCTTCACTTTATTAGTCTGCACATGGATTTAATATCACTCCTCTGTTCAACTTCCTTCCTTTCTAACTCTATAACTCATATTTACTGTAGTGTTGTGAGGTGCTTTCTGTGGAAAAAGGCACAGGAAAGAGTTCAATTCAATATGTTTGATCAACACGCAGCCTGAAAACCTGCAGGCTGGAATGTCCTGAGCATTTGTTCAAGCTTACTTACAGATGAAAGTAAGCTTTTCATGGTGTTTAAATCCTATTACCACTCCAAACGCAGAGCTGTTTTACTCCACTGTTCACAGTTTCGAAGCTGACTAAATATTTTCCACCTTCAGTATTAATTAACTCATTTTAAGCTGGAACACACTGTCAGTACATCTACAGCCATTTAAGGTAGCAGGGCCTCTTTCCAAGAAAAAAAAAAAAGATTAATTCACCACAGATAATCTATACTTGAGTGTTCATATTAGGTTTTAGAAAGATTTCTCAACTATGGTGCAATGCTTGTGTTTCAGCCTGTCAGTTTGAAAATGAGACAGTTTTTTTTTTTTTTTTTTTTTTTAAGAGGCCTGTGAGTGGTGGACACTGATTGGTCTTTTTAACCTAACGGGAGGGAGGAATACCCACGCAGAAGGGAGATGATGTTCAAACTGTGGACGCCTGCTGTGGGTAATTTGGAAATCCATGTTTGCAAACAAACAAAAAGTCAAACATCACACACTACATGACTGTAAGATTTCTTTTCTTTTTTTTTTTGCATTTTATTGGTGCAAGTGAGTAACCAAGCTCTAAAGTCCACTGCTCAGTTTCTGTTTTGCTTATTGTTGCTTCATTTTGACACTAAAAGGCTGTTTTAATCTTCATCTGCTGAAAGAAGAAAGTTTCTCTGTGACCAGTCTAAATAAATCTGAGTTTAAGACAACAACTGGTCCAAAATGCAGCTTACTAAAAAAAAAACAGGGTGAAGTGGAAGCTTGATGCCTGCATTACACACACACACACACACACACACACACACACACACACACACAGACAGACTTAACAGTGAAGTTGGGGGCATCTTGTATCTGATAGATAAACTTTTGGGATGAAAATCATTTGCATTTTCATAAATTAGGTATTTTTAATGTGACAAAAGTAGATTTTAAACATATTTTTGTGGAAAATATAAATATTATTATATGTCTTTTCTGTCATTTCTGGAGGGGAAGTCTGGACAATTTAATTAATCCAGTGAAATATTTCTACCCAGGCTCACTTAAATATTGCAGATTTATAGACCTTTGCAAAAACAGGTCATTAAATGATTCATCATGCACAGTTACTCTCTTTTTATATTGGTTTTTAGTCCAAATAAGAAAAAAAAATCTGCAGGCTCAAACACCGCTAAGTTCAACACTTTATAGTACCACTACTACCTCTACTACTACCACTAATAATACTAATAACAATAATAATAGAAAACAACTCATCGTAAAAACATAATTTAGCCTCTCCACGATCGAACAACCTTCTGTTTTTTACTAAATAAAAGGCGAAGTAAAAAACTGAATGATGTGAATAATCAGTCTTAGTCATGAAATGATATATCTGAAATCCTGTCTTTGTTGTGTCGGTGTGGCCCGAGAAATACCCAAACTGAGTGTGTGACTAAATGTTTTCATAGTAAATATAAAGTGTGCATGGACAAATGTAACCAATAGGCGGTACTGTGCCATTCTTCATGAGGCTTTCTCCATCTCCAGCCCTGAGGACAACACTGTATCTCTGCTTCGGTTTGCTCCCTGACTGACCTAAATACAGCATCTCTGCGGTCCCTCAAGGCAGACTATCACAGAGAGGCTGTGAACAACGAGACTGTCTCGAGTTTTTTTTTTTTCTTTCTGGAGTAATTCCTCCTCGCCTCCTCTACCAAAGACGATTTTGTTTTGTCTGGATCCCCTGCAACTGAGGCTTGAGCTCTCTTTGCTCTCATGGATCGCGTCGGAGCGGTTTACGCGGATCAGCGGGAGACACATTCTCGGGAATGATTTTATAATTTCCAGATCTGTTTTTAAAAGGGCGAACAGTCTGCCTGGGGAAGGACAGAAAAAAATCAAAATGCTGGACGATAAAGCGCCGACATCGAAGCCTTTTCCTCCATCTAGAGGTTCGTCTTTTTACATTGAGAATTTGCTAGGAACTACGGACAGAGGGGCTCCGGCCCAGGAGCGGGTGGAGACCTCGGGCTTCAAAGTTGCAGCACACGGCCCGGTGATCTGTCCGGGACTGGAGACGAGACGTTTGAACGACAGCGAGGCGCTGAAGTGGAGAGGGACATCACCAAACACGGCGAACGGCAGCTCAAGAAGTGAGTGTCCAGTCCAGCCATCAGTTAATTGTCCTTTTAATTTCTCCTGTGAGAAAACATTTACATCTGATCGAACTAATCGCTCAGTTAGAAAATGATCACTCATGTATAATGATATAAAACCATCCTATCCCGTGCGTAAAAGTCTATAGATACCACATGGTTCAAAATTAGGCGACAACAGCAGCTAACTCATTATTTTCTCAAAGTGCTTTGACAGGCCACAAGTGGACATGACACACGGGCTGTGGCACGTTTTTCTGTCCCTGTTTTAGCGCGTAAAAACACCCCAACTCCCCAGTTATCAGCCCCGTGCGAGCCAACAGTGTCTGACACCCATACTACAGTCTCACCCTTGGTGCTTCAAATAGACCAGAAGTGAAGAGCTGATGCTTATTTATAATCCTGGAAAGGACTGGGGGCATTAATGCGCGTGATTTCCCCGCCGGTCAAAATGTGAAACGGTGTCTTTGGAGTGTTTTTTTCGGGGGAGGGGTGGGGGTGAAGTCCGAAAATCGTGTTTAAAAGTGACTTTGTTTTCTTTTCTCTCCATGTTCTTCCCAGGTCCCGGGGTCAAGGCCACCTACTCGGATGAACGCAGAGAAGCTCTGCTAAGCAACGACCGGGATTCACCGACTTTAACGGCGGGGCGGGCGGAGGAGAACGATGAACCTGAGGAGAAGGGAGACGATAGTTTGACGGATGACAGAGAGGACGACGCGCGCTCCCCCTGCCTCTCTCGAGAGAACAGTAGTGACCCAGGTGAGGCCAAAGCAAACAGACTCGCACTACATCCTAAAACATAGTCCACCTTGGGCTCTGTGGAAAACACGCATGCGCCATGGTGAAATTCTCACTCGAACCGCCGCGATGACAGGCTGCAGACTCGACTGATTTTGTTGTTGTCGCTGGAATATAGGAGACATTTTTGTTTTGTAGAGGGGTTCATAGTTACCATACATTTGTTTGTGCTGCAGAAATCAACATATTAATCGTTTTCACAAGTTCCACATGAAATAGCAGGGGTGTAGCAAAGAGTTCCTGGGACTATGTGAGCCAAAACTGCCATGGGCACCGTTTTACTTCCGTATTTTTTTTCTTTTTGGTTATTTGTCAGCAGGATTATGCAAAAAGTACTGAACGTATTTGCACCAAACTTGGTGAAGGGATAGAGCATGAGCCGGGGACGAACATTTGGTGCAGATACAGTTACAGGTGCGCATCCAGGAACAATTTTTTACTACCTAAATTATGCTGCTTTTTAATACTGATATCTTGATTACATCTCTATCAGTCCTGGAGGTATTATATTGATTACATATTTAAATCTACAGTTAACTGATACAACACTACGGAAGCTAAATGTTACCTGTAATAAATACATATTTATATTTAGCCTGATCAAGACATGATCCATTATAAACACTGAAACAAATATGGTAAACAATTGGATATTCAGGCATTTAACCCACTGTATTAGCTGAAATCAGACATTGCCATCTGGGTATTTTATTTAACTGTTTCTCAGTTGACATTACCTGCTTTGAAATTTAACCTTTAAACTTATCAATAATGCAATATAGAATTACCTTTATTATGATAGAAGATTCAGTTATGTCTCAAACCCCCCCAGTTAAAGCGACACTGTCAGGAGTTGTATCCAGTTACATTTACTAAAATCTCTCCCTCTTCTTCTTCTCAGGTGACACAAAAGTGGCACGAAAGAAGAAAACCCGCACCGTGTTCAGCCGCAGCCAGGTCTTCCAGCTGGAGTCCACTTTCGACCTGAAACGCTACCTGAGCAGCTCGGAGCGGGCCGGGCTGGCCGCCTCACTGCAGCTCACCGAGACCCAGGTGAAGATCTGGTTTCAGAACCGCAGGAACAAGTGGAAGAGGCAGATTGCCGAAGACATGGAGGCTAGCAGCAGCACAGCAGCAGTAGCCGTTCCCTACGCCACGCAGAGGGTCGTCAGGGTTCCCGTGCTGTATCGCGAGAGCGTCAGCACACCTGTGACGCTGACCAGCCTGCCCCAAGCCTCGCCATCCGTGGTTGGCTTCTCTAATTCTATTAATTATCCATTGACTGCTCACTTCACCCATCCAGTGTCGTTTGTAACACCACAGATGTCCGGACTGGTGTCACTTTAAGGGTGGAGGAGACATTAAGGCTACTCGGCTTAGCCTTCTTGTGACTCTTCGGACAACAATGAGTCAAATAAAGATATGCAAAAATTAACCTCTGCTAACGCACCGGGGATAAATCATCCAGTTATTTACTGTCTCTTTTGGATTTTTTATTGAAGCAACTTAAATAAGTACATCCGAGTTTAGATTAAGGTGAATCACTCATCAATCAATCCTCAAAACAAGACAATTTCTCCATAGTAGCAGTGCTTTTCTCAATTAATTTTAATAACCTGTCATTTTTTAAAGATTCACTGCTAGATTTAATAACAGTGATAGATATTTTTTGACCATTTAAGTTGCCCACAGTGTTGTCCTCAGGCCTAAATGAAGACGTGATCACACAGGATTTTGATATAGCTCTATTTTGTGATGTTTTGTTCATAATTGTGTGGATGACCCACGTGCATATTGGAACAAATAAGGGTCAGTAATGTTTTAGGCTTGTGGAATTATGTTCAAAAGTAATTTCAAACATTGTGATTGGACATCAGCTGATATATACCTGCGACAAAACTCTGCATAAGAAATACCAGCTGAAGAGCAAATTTGGGAATGCTGAAATATTAATGTGTGCACATGTGATATCAATTGAGAGGTTACACACACAAAAAAAGCATTTGTGAACGCCTGAGTACAGATTCAAAGCATAAAACCATGAAACTCAAAGTTCCCACACTGTGTGTGACGCTGAATTCACATTCAAACACACTTTACAGGTAAGGATTTTAGCTCTTTACAGACAAAATCACTGCCACAATTTACACATTAAATTTCTTGTGTAACCTCACTGTGCAACTTTTCCACGTGTTCAAATTTTGCCGCAGGTTTTCAAATTCATCTGAACATTTTTTCCCAAGTTCTAGAATAATTTGACCCTTATTTAACCTTATACACATAACATGGGAATAGATTGCACTGTATGACTGGACTGCTCCTCAAAGTGTAGAAACTTGATCATTGATGAAAAGGCATTTTGGTGTTTGTGACTTCTGATAGCTGTGAGCATGGGCACATATTAGCAATAATCTTTGATTTACACATTTGTTTTATTTAAGAAGATTTTAATACAGACTTTTGTACACTGATGTGTTCACGTGTGAATAAAATCTATGCACAAATTGTTTTGTGGTTACGTGGTAAGTGTTTGATTTCCTGTGTAAAAGCAATGAAATTAAGCCTATAGGTTTGTACGATTTAAGGATGGAAGTGTGTAAGCTTGATAAGCACAGCCACCAGTAGACTAAATTAAGATGGGTTCATGGACTAATTCAGATATTGGATTAAAGAGATGATAGAAACAAACACAAGCAACACAAGTTACTGCACTGAGGTAAAGCTTATGTGGCCCCTGAACCATCTTTAGGTCCCATAATTCTCATGACCCAGCAGTCAGAGAGTGGTCAAACTGACATGTGGATGTCAACAACATATCAGTGCTAGATCCCTGCAGAGATGCCAACTCCAAGCTTCAAAAACTCTGCCCAACATGAATCATGCAATGTCTTGAATTTGCTCGGTGCACTGAGCAGGCACACGTGAACTCTGATGACAGGAAAGTGTTTAAAGCCACAATATGGCAGCCAGACGGAAATCTGCATCCCGCCCTCATCTGCCCCACAAAAAAAAACCTCCCTCGCCAATCAAAAGCTGCTAAACCGCAGTCTTCCGGGTCGTTGAAGAGCGTCGCGCCGGCTCCCCCGCGCGCTAGTCGCAGCCGAGGAGCGATGGTGCTCGGAGCGTCCGGAGACGTCGGTTGTTTCGGAGGAATCTCGGAGGAACCTCGGATGAGATGCCGGGGAATATGAGCAAAGAGGACGCCCCGGGTCGGAACGCTTCTTTGACGTTCACCATCGACAACATCCTCAACCTGAAGGAGCGGGACAGCGGGGGGGAGTTTGGCGGCTCGAGGGGGCAGAGGGACAGTGGATGTAGGAATGACTTTCAGGCGCGATGTGAGGAGGTGTGGGACGTCCGGAGGAGACGTGACAGCGGGTCAGAGGAGACAGGTAACTCTGGGAATTGAATTTTCTCTCTCTGAAGTATTTTATCCAAAGTGATCGATATATTTTTATAGGGAATATGCACATTTTTAACTGCTTAGAGGTAGAATGGTGCGCAAACGTGCGTAAAGATGGATTTTTAAAATGTCAAACAATAGAAAGACGCTAAGAAGTAAGATTATTTTCTGAAAATGTCGGATTAGAGGTCGTTATTTCTTTATTTTTTGTTAATTAACTCAGTAACTGTGCAGCCTCTTCGCATGTGTATTTGCGCACGCACTGACAGGAGTGTGTGCTTGACTTTATCGCTGCATCAAAGCACGTTTTGTCGCTTCATTCACAGCGACGCCCAGAATCCACCGCGCGGACCGCGGGGAAAACACAGCGCCGCTGACCGCTGGCTCCTGTCCCGGGGCGCAAAGTGCGCACAGCGCCGAGGACGCATCCGAGCAGCAGCAGCAACAGCAACAGAACACCGCCGACACCAAAGCCATGGTGAAGAAGAAGACGCGCACCATCTTCTCCAAGAGACAGATATTTCAGCTGGAGGCGACTTTCGACATGAAGCGCTATCTGAGCAGCTCGGAGAGAGCGTGCCTCGCCAGCTCCCTGCAGCTCACCGAGACCCAGGTGAAAATCTGGTTCCAGAACCGGCGCAACAAGCTCAAGAGACAGTTGTCCACGGACATGGAGGGCCCGCTGGCCGCCGAGCACCTCTCAGATGCGGGGAAAAATGTGCAATTACCGACTTTTTACAAAGACAGCAGCCTGCTGGGCGGATGTTTGTTACCCATGCCTTTCCCCGTCATGTACCCGACTGCGAACGCTGCGCCTTACATCTATTTCTCCAACACTGGCAAATACTTTGGCCTGTTTGATGCGGACTGATGACTCCGTGTGTGTGTGTGTGTGTGTGTGGGATGGTTGAGTGTGTGGACACTCCGACATACAGCTACCCCACCGGTTTGGCTTTAGATAAGCCTGTCACTTATTTTATTTTATTTGATTATTTTTTGAGTTTATAAAATCTCCAAACTTTGATGTCAACATATCAACTAATTCAAGACATGCATGTGCCACTTTTTATCCTTCCCCAAATGGTTTTATATTATTATTATTATTATATTTTCAAAGCGTAGGATATTTTGAATAGAAAATTTATCGTGCATGCATTAAAGTTCCTCGGAGCAGTTTTCCTTTGCGCAGTAATGCCATCTGACTGAATGTACGTTCATCTTGTCCTTCAGAGTGATGCTGCATCTACTTTGTTACCCCGCAATAATACTTTCTGTCGTTTTTTTTTTCCTTCATTTCCTGTGTTGAGATTTCAAAGAGTTTCTGTGGAGCAACACTTCATTTGTATTTATATGGCCTTATTATTGTCGTCCTTAAACACTTTTCTCGTTTGTTTTCACGCGATCTTTCTTATGACAGACTGTTGAACTGTGAATACAGTTATTATATCATGACAATGATGGATTTTGCAATAAAAAGTGTAATATTTGCATTTTTTTTTTTTTGCAGTGTGTTGACTTAAAAGTGAATGTTATCAGGACAAAAGTGGTTATAAAAAACGAACCTCCACATTAGACTTTTTTTATATTGTGCTTCATTTTATACAGGCATAAATTTAATTCCCATAGTGCATTTGGTTCCAGGTTATAAGTTGAAACACTTTTGCGTTATTTTAGAGAGTGTAGAACATTTTTGTCATTCTTGGCAATAACAAAGTTAAAGTTAAGCTTTTTCCTCTTTAGTGCCAAAGTCGGAGGTCGTTGTTTCTTAAACCGTAATGTTCAATCAATATAGAGTCGACAAATGACTGGATTTGGGCTCCGGGTGACTTTATCTGCTTCATAACGAACGAACAGGACTTGTTAAAGATAATTTCTCAGTACATACAGGCTAAAGTCAAAATCATTTACATCAACAGGTCACTTCCCTTATTCATGTATCCCCTTTAACTGCATATCATGTAATCGCTGCCTCCATACACATTCAACTTTGCAGTGAAGTGTCAAATTGCCACCACTCTCTACAAGTTGTACATTTCTGTGTTGTAAACTTGTAACTTTACAGTCTCTGTTTTTTGTACTGACGCCTGATTCTTTATTGTTAGAGAGTATAAAAGACCCTGAACTGGACTTAAGAGATTTCAAAAGTCAAATATAGAAACTCAAGGGTATGTGGATCCCATTTCTCTTAAAACTGCATTTAGACATTTCAGTGTGTGAACTACTCTCAGGATTTTCCTGCTCCATGTATCAAAGGCTTAATCTTATAACACTCTTTGTTGAGACCATATTGCTTCATTCAAGTAACTTTACTCAGACTGGTTCAGTGGGTTGGGAAAAAAAGAAGCACTTTTTATCTTGAAATTAAATTCACTAGAGTGATCAATTATTCTACTATTTAAAGCTGAGAAGGCTGCTATCAAATTTAAGAAAATGTAAAATGTGGAGCATAATTTGTCTTTACCCTAAACTGAGAGGATTACAAAAGATAATTTCTTAAGTAATAGACATAATTACACTGACTTCTGCAATTTTTATATCAATCCAAAATTGATAAAGAGGCAGCGGGAGGTAATCTGTATTGGGCTACAGGTCCGATTGAGACTGGTTGTTTTTATTTTTATTTTTTCATGTTTTGTTTGCTTGCTTGCGTTAATGAACAGAATGTAGTAACAGTCACAGATTCAAGCATATATATATATATATATATATATATGTGTGTGTGTGTGTGTGTGTGTGTAGACTGTTTTGTTTTTTTGTTTTTTTAATCACACATTTGCTTCTACTGGACCGTGGCCCTTCTTTGGGAGTCTTTTATAGTGAGTAAATAATGTAAACAAACAAAAAAGTTACAAATTAAGTTTGTTTAGTAAAACAACGACATAGCAAATTAGGATGAAAAATGTTTCTTTATGTGTGTAGAAACACAGTCAATGACAGGCTAAGCTATCACATAAGTCCGCACTTATTGTTGATCAATTTACACATCAGTGAGGTGGCTCACAGCAAGCTATGAAGTCACCACACAGTGACAGTATGGGCTGATTTGTCACGGTATGAATCCTGTAATGATGCTGCACAATTTCAGTGCTGTTTCATATTAATCATTTTTATTTGAAAGAGAGAGAATAAATGTTTTCTAAGTGCTGGAAAAAGCTGAGATTAAAGAATCAGGAGTTTTTGTGACAGTCTGTAGGTAAAAAAAAAAAAAAAAAAAAAACACAGTCAGAGGTTCCCCACTACCTGTTTTTCTTTGCCTTTAGAGCGTCTGCATCTCTGCAGAGAGAAATAAGAGAAATGTGTATTTAGGTGGACTTGCATCAGTGCTTCTGGAGAGATTTTTCCTAAAGGGCCCAGCAAGCTGCACTTACACACCGTTTCCGGGTCACTTCCCCCTTCAGTGCTGGAACCTCTCACTGCTTTCTCCCTGTCACAGCCATTCAAGGCCCCATCGCTGTTAACCTGTTCACTCAACCACTTAGTCTGCCTGCAAATCTGTTGTTTTCTCTACTAAATTCCTGTCTACCTTTGCTGTGCATGTAGAGTTGTACTGTATCTCATTATTCTCCACAATGGAACTGGGATGTTGCTTTGCGTAAAGGACGTGAGTAGTTGTTGCTCTGATTTTAAGGAATATTTTTTGAAAATCTTGAGATTAAAACTTAAAAATGAGAAAAAATACAAAAATATTAACTAATACCAATTCAGATTTTTTGTAGTGTTTTTGCTGTTGTGTCACACGTAACACATTTTAAGTGTTATCTCTTTCTTGTTTGAGAGCAAAGATGTAATTAATTAAAATCTTTAATTATCAGTGTAGTAATTATAAGTGCTAATATCATTTTGAACTTGTTTACAAGCGTCAAGTAAAAGCAGCATGGTACCAACTAAACTGTTGCAGATCCTTCTAAGCCTTTAACACCACAGTTGGACTGGATTTTAGCATCTCTTTGTCCAACAAACTGGCAGGAGACCTTTGAAAATCCATCTATTGCTTCATTGCTTTCACATTAATACTATTCATGTTAATACCTTTTAAAATTATATCACTAATTAAATGGCAGTCTGAATCATTCTTCCTATAATTACATGACAATGAAGCCAGTGTGGATTACAGTAATTTCTTACAGTGAGCTGAAAACTAACAGAAAGTCAAAGTCTTGCGTATATGAGTGCTATGTATTTGTCATTATGGGGACAAATATCTCTTCATACTGTTATATCTGTGGATGAAAAATCCAGCCCCCATAAAGTTACCTGTTTATTTAAATGTAATATTAAATCTGTCATAGTTGTGCTTGAAAGTAGTGCTAATAGTACTTGTAATCTCACTATTATAAACTTGTAGATTTAAGTTCTGTAATGTGTTACAAGCTTGCATATTCAGGTGTAATGTTACATTAGTAATATTTACAAATTTATTTATGATTAATTTATTTATCATCTGTATATTTTGAATGAAGACCTGATTTTTTAAAAACTAGTAATGATTTTCCATTTAATACTAAACTTATTTATATCGATACCTCAAATATATATGACTAACTCTATAGTCAAATGTTAGCCCTAAAATTATGGAACATTATATCATTGTTAATAGTAAGTCTGCACGTTTAGACTCTGTTGTACACTAACATACTTAGATATTTAATATCTGTGAGCAGCACTTCCAAGTTTAATTTTGTAAATGATGGACATTTAAATTTCTACGAGTAAACTCGGGTTTGCAAGTTTGTGCATTTAGCTCAAATTTACCAGCAGTAATTCCAGTTTTAAGCAAATGCATGAAGTCTCCGTGTAGAAACACCTGCATAAATGTACAAGTTTGCAAAGCATCTATTTTCAATCACTGCATTAAGAATGACATAATATACTATAATTTCAGGGTTAAGACTTTATAATGGGTTTTAGAGTTGAAGACCCCCTTTGTGTGTTCATGTAAAATTGAAGTATATTCACATACATAAATAAATAGTTACTTGTTTGATTGTAATTCAAACTAAATACCTATTTTCCACAAGGGTTCATAAACATTATCAATGTAAGACTAATAATTAATAATGAAACATTAATAATTCAGATTTGGTCGTTTAGTCAGTTTTGTGTTTTTTACTTGTTTGTTTACATTTAAATTAAGGACTGTCACTTAAAGGTTATAGTAATGACCACTAGGTTAAGAGCAGGGTAAAGGTTTATAGATGGATCAGTTATGGTTAAAGTCAGTCTGCAGATAATGTAAGTAAAAAACAATGTCCTCACAAGTGTAGTAGTGCAGGTGTGTGTGCGCTGAAGTGCCCGCTTGGCGTGTCTTGGAGTGTGTCTGAGATGGGGGGTGGGGTCGGGTGGGGTTTACAGTCGCCAGACTTCCTGACTCTCCCGCTGTCGGACACTTGTGAACGCAGCGTTGGCTCTTTGTGTCTCAGCACTCTGCTCTGCAACCACAAGGTTCAAATGACCCCACCGGCTGGTTCGCAGTCTGCCCCGAGCCAGGCTCAAAAAACCCCCAGCCTCGTCTGTCAGAGGCGAAGAAAAATCCATTAAAATCTCAACCTGATCAAAAAGACGCCCAAAGCCAAGACACCATATGCACTCATTTAGGGCTATCGATGACTGGTGAGCATTGTGGGGTAGTTTAATACATGCAATTGACTTACTGCCAACAGTGGCAACAAAGACGGTTTTTCTGCAAAAAGAAATAGAGCTGCGAGTCTGGCAGAGTTATTCTGGGCTGATGTGCACCTCAAGGCCATCCAGAGCTGTCAGCACGTTTCTCCAGTTTGACCATCAGTAACCCACACAGCACATGGTTTCCATTCACTGTTAAATGTATGAATGCTGAGCGCTATTGTTTGAAATCATTGATCCCGAATTGCAAGTGATAATGTGGTCCCACTGAATGATTGTGGTGGGAGTTTCTCTCATGCCACTAGCATGCAAATGTGGAGATGTGACCTGACCGCTATGGCTTCATTTTACCATCAGAGTTCCTGTTAAATGACCCTTTGAATTTTGGATAAGTCATTTTAAATCACATTGAGAACACAGAGGAAGTAAATGGAGACCAATGTTTGTACATACTGCAATCATATTAGCACCTCTTCCTGTACTACACTTGCATGTGCGTTGGCTAACGGCTCATCATCTTGTCTTCGTCTCGAAGAGGTTGACGTGCTGTCAGATCCCATTTCATCTCCTTAACACTGGGTGACAGCTTTGATTGAGATTTCCATATCAATCGTTCACAACTGTCCTTGTTCGTAACCAGACCCGAACGTCTGAATAGTTGTTTAATAACCCTGATAATGACCCATTAATCTACATTCACACTACTTGGCACTCCACACTGAAAAACAGGCCTGTTTTGCCGTGAGCTTTCTTTGTGCATTCTCAGACGGGATTTATAATTACTACCAATTACTGTTAGAGCTGCCTCGAGATAGGCTGGATCTGACGCAGCAGTGGCCACTAACTGTGAGGATTGAGTTTAATTTTGTTAACATGATGTATTAGAGCTGAGCGGTAACTGCTGTAAAATACTATAACTGCTTTTTAAGCCTAGTCTTGGCACATATACTGTAATAGACAATGGAGAGTGACAGGAAACTGAGATAATGATAGGGTAGTTCGAAAGGTTGCCAAATACTGTATAGCCAGTTTAAACTTCAACATGATATTGTCAATTGAATTTAAAAATCAAGAGTAATGCAACCTATACACCATACCAGATGTCGGTAATTTGAAACCACATTTCAGCGTATAAAGCTGGAGCTTTCCACCAGTAACTGACAACACGCCACACTGCGATTTATAGTAGCTGCACGTTGCTTAAAAAGCTGTGTGATTCTTTTTATGGCCACATGGTGGCAACAGAAACACAAAGGTAGAATTGCGAGCAGCATGTTAGCAAACATTAGCCCGTTTTCACATAAAGCAAACACTTAGCAACATTTGGAGTCATCATTCTCACAAATAAACAAATGTAAGGCCGTCTCCACCACCTCCTGAGGGAGATGTTAGCTGCTAAATACTCCGCTACACTCCAACAGCTAGCTGCTAATTTTGTCACTTAGTGAGTTTTTCTTGCTGAAACTAGCTGTCTGCTGCAGTTGGAAACAGGATTATTGAGAGCTGTGAGATGGGACCAAAGCATTGAAGCCACGGGCAGTAAAACTAAAACAATTAGCTTAAAGATGCTGAGAAGCTCAGCTAAGCTGAACAGACCTGCAGAGTTGGATGATCATTATAAGCAGCTCCCTTCACAGGACACCCAGTCATTTGACCCAATGTTCATATGAAAATATTGATTTGTGCTGTTTTAAGCAGTTCTTAGTCAGGTTTAGTTTTATACTTGACTGAACAAAGCAGTTAACATCAGCTACAGACTGAACTAGAATCCAAGACTCAACTCAAGACTGTCAGAGGCAGCACCCTAACTTATAAAAACCTAAATAAACCATCATGCTGTATACATGGTTTCACTTGACCCACTGATTCAACAGGAAATCCTGAAAGAGCCAGATTTTTAATCTTTAATTCTTTTCTCACCCTGAGCTAATGTTTTTCGATTGTGCTGACATAATCCTACAGGGAGATAAAATTTCAGTTTTAGTGTTCAAATGTGTTTTTGCTTTTGTATGCATGCCTCAGAACAAAAGACACAACTTGCTCCAAACCTAAGTCTGTGGAGACTCGCAAAACTCAAAAGGGAGTGAATAAATGGGTAAAGATGGAAAACATGACATGAGACTGACACTGAGAAAGAGAGTCTGAACTGTCAGACTACAGGTCATATTCAGTCATATTTCATGTCTGAATAAACTTTGTGCATTAAAGATTAAAGAGTAAAGGTGCACTGGTTATACTAAACTCTTCTTTTTGCACTGTATCCACTCATCAATTCGTCCTGAGAAATATGAAGCTTCTTTTCCTGTTGTCGACCTTGAATAAACCTCTAATCAGTATCATGGTTTTGGTTTAGTCTTTCTGGCACCACTTCCTAATACGCCTTCCTTTATATTCATGACAAATTTTTTTTACATGTTTCCATTTTACCATGTCCCCATCACATCCCTGAAAAATCTGTCCAGTGGTGTACTAAGCTCTGGCTAAGGGGGTGGTTTGTTCAAAGAACTCAGTGACGCTGCACTTTACAACATAAACAACACCCCATTCATTATGACTAGTAACTTGATAGCGACTGAAGGGATCTGGACTCTCCCTCCAGGCTTTCAGAGGGGTTATTGATCCATTAATTTCGTCGACTTTAGTGGTCTGCAGTGACAGAGTGCCTCTGTAAATTGAATGGGGGCTGAGGGATTACAATGATCGTATCTGATGAAAAGGCTCTGCACGAGTGGCAACGACATAAATAAAGCCAAAGGTCATCCATCTTCCTCTCATAGGAGCCGGCCTACTGTGTAAATGAATATCTAATCTCATCCCCCGAAGGCCCCCTAGTGGCAAATATGTCACAGGAGTGAAGAGCGACCAAATGTCAGCATATGCTCTTCACACTTTGGAAATACTGGACTCACAGTGGAGAGGAAGCAGTGGGAGGACAAAGGTACCTGGGGGAAAATTGCTTTTGCACTACTTTGGAAACATATGTCATTACTGTGATTACAACAAACTGCACATATCTATTCTCCCTAATAAAGTTACTGCCTCTCATAGTAGACTTGTCCAAAGCTATGATTGAGGATACTGGGGTCATGACCTCTTTATTTTGAGGGATATAGAGGTTTTTGCTACTTCTTTCAATGTCCAACTTTCAGTTTTGGTGGAAATCAAGTGAGCAAATACTCTACCAGGACAAGTTTGTCAGCTTTTATGTATATGGCTTAATATAATTTGGTTTACAAAATACTTCACTTTTGTATTAAGGAGCGTTCAGTCTTTGCCTTCATGTATGAATCTTTGTAACATTTACATCAAACAATAAGATCAATTAGTCACTTTTCAAGAAATGTGTTCAGACATTTTAGGGGCATTTCATGTCTTAATTTGATACCTGACAGTACAAAGGTGAGAGGAAATGAGTGTAGAGAGAGATGGGGAATAGCAGATGTGAGCTGGGGGTGTTGCAGTTCATGGTTGGTGCCTCAAGCCTTATGCCACCAGGAAACCACCAAAATATACCTTTAATCTCTGCATGTCATATTTACTTGATGGAAAAAAAGATAACAAAATCAATTGGTATTATCAATAAGAGCAATAGATCAGATGATGAACTCTTGTTTGGGCTATCACTTATTTCACCAACCTCATTAAGATCCTTTCTTTAGGAGAAAGTGCTTTGTTCCAGACTTGGTACATTTAGTAGCATTTAGTTGCTATATTTAGTAGTGAGAGAGAACACTCGGCCCTGCTCTTTAATGATTTAACTATCCTGTTTTTAATATAAATATTTATCCAACATTTATTTTTATCAAGTGTCTGCATCATCTTTCACTATTTAGAACAAGTCTCTGTCAGTTCTCATCAGAGAGGATATATGAGATTTCAGCTGTGGAGTGAGCAACATCATACTGTAACACAAAATATTAAATATTTGTAGTAATAATTACCTGAATTATGTGTATTTTCACCACCTTGTTACCTGTGAAAATAAACTTGTAGAATTTTGACTTCAGTCTTTCTAAATCCCACTAATTATCAAGATGAAGCATTAGTCATCAGTCATAGACCATCATGACACTTTTTAGTAACAGATGCAGGAGAATATTTTTGAAAAAAAAAAAATCAGGGAGTTTATAATCACAGGGGAGATGAGACCATATTGCACTTCTATATTTGCTGTGATATTCCTCTGTGTATGACAACAACAGGTCATTTCATTGTGGCCTCTGAGATGAAAAGCCCTGACCTTCGAGGGCACCAGTCTAGCCAACTTCAAACTGCATGACATCTGATCCAGGATCAGATGTCAGCTGCTTCACACAGCTACATAGCTGTAAGATTATAATGAGCAGTGAAGACAGTGAAAGTAGCTTTCAGAGTTATGAAAATGATTTAAGAAGTAGAATACAGAGGAACTTTGATGCCTAAGTGACAGAGTCTATTCTGTCTATGAGGCTGTCCCAGTCTTTAAGATCAGTGTAGGAGCTCTGAACAAAAGACACACCGAAATCAATAGTACAAGTTGGAGGAAACAGATACTTGAGACTAATGGACACTGGGAATTGCAGCTGATGGGTGTAAAAGGGCTGAAATTCATATTGATACGGACATCACAGGCCAGTGGGCTCCAAGAGGGCGAGAGGAGGTCACAGGTTGCTTTGACAGCCTACCCCGTCTTAATGGAAGCCTATCGACTGAATTGGAAAGAAGCCTCTGTGACTAACATGTAACAGGGAGGCATAGAGTCTGCGTTATGCTCACACTAGAATAAAAGTGTCTGTACGGGCCCTTGGTACATGTGCATCTTTTGTGTGTGCGAATGTAGGCATATCAGTTTCTTAGTCTTGAGGGATTCTTGTTCTGATCAATAGCAGGTTATTAGTTGCTCAATAATGCCTTTTTTCAGCTCAATACCATATATGCATTGAAATCTGAAATGATCATCGTGCTGTTATAATTGTGCTCCTGTATTACATCATTTAAAATGCTGCTAATTTAATGTGTTTCTCATCGTGGTCTACTGCACTTCATAAGTCACAAGGGGAAGGACAGCAGACTGCTCTGCTACCACTGGTGTGGCTGACTGTGACCAGACTGGCCAGATTAAACCTGAAGTGACTGCATATTCTCAAACATGCTAATCATGAATTCAAAAATGCAAAAAAGAGGGGTGCTGCTGCTGGTTTTAAAGTCCCTGAAAACATATTCTCTCAATCAGCTTCTCTCTATGAATGACAGAGTGATACATGAATACATAATTTTCCGCTGAAGTTTATTTCAATTTTGAAATTTCTGATTTGTCTCATGGTTTAAAGTGGCACAAAAGGGTGATATCAAGACATTTCTTTGAAATGAATCAAATAAAATTTGATTTGATCAACCCCACACAGTCCTAATGAAGCAGATAAGCTGGAGTTTTGGAGTTTCGCTGTTAAATATTAGATTACAAGGCTACTTTCTTGACAAACTCTCCATGAGACCTTAAGTTGAATCACAGTGATGTGAGGAGTGTCTGAGCTCAGTTTTAAGGAGCTCTAACAGTGGCCCAATGGGTTTAAATTACCTAAAGAAGAGGCAGAATTTTCTCAACCCAGAATTTGAAAAAAAAAAAAAAAAAATCTAAATGACCAACTTTAAAGATGGACAGCGCCCTCACTAGTTCTACATGTCAGTGAATTTTGAGCAATAACACCAAAGTGTGATTCCCCCAAAAACCCTTCTGATTGTTTCATTTGACCCAGTTGAGCCAAAACTATCCAACACTCACAAGAATGTTTCTGACCCATTAATCATCTCACAGCCAGACAACCAATTCCAATTCATCCCGTCACTGCTTGGTGGGATCCCAATCCCAAACTGGAAACCACTGTGTGGTTACACTCTTTCCTGTGGTGTAACTCATGATCACACTGAGCACAAAGTTAATGGGCATACATGCTGAGAGAGAGAGTCTCCCTCAGCACTGGATTTCTTTACTTCAAGTACTGTTTACATGCATGCTGTCTATTTGCCAAATGTGAATTGGCAATTAGATAAAGATTTCTATGGTGTGCTTAGATACAAACTGCTGACTCAATATGAGATTGTAGTGTTAAAGTGACAGTTAATTGACTGCTGGTGTGTTTCCCACTGATTTACCCTCCTCTTCCAGGCAGTTGGCGACAGGACATAACCTGACCCACATCTCTCACCACAAAAATGTAATAATCTGTGCTGCAGCCGCTTTTCTTCCTTCTGAATTGGCAGCATGTGCTCCCAGCTCGGTCTCTCCCCGAGGGCTGAGCAGCTGCGCATCGCTCGACTCATCCAGTGTGACAGCCCGAAATCGCAAGTGCAACAGCTCAGTCATGGGAATTTATCATCTGTAAACACACATATCACTGAGCAATCAGCGAATGAGTCTGATACAAGTCGAGCTGCGGTTGATGCAGTGAAAAGGACAACTACTCCCCAAATAGGGATCATTGGATTGTGAGCTAATAGCCTGAGTGGCTGCCTGCCAGGTAGATGCACCTGCGGCTCTTAAACAGACTGTGCCATCACTACAGTTAAACCATTACATATGTCTTCAGAATACCAAGAGTACCATTAAACAGCAGTTGCTGAGAAACATCCTTTACTCTCAACAGCTCTAAAGCAGTCTACATGAGCAAGCATCTTAACTTAATCCTACAACATATCTTATCACACTGATTCACAGTAGCAGCAAAACAACAAGGGACTGTCCAGTAAAGTCACCAGATTTTAACATGACCAGAAGAAAAACTGTCACCCACAGATTTCTAAAGGGATATTCAGTCATTTGGGTTTGAATTTACCAGCTGCAGCTATCATTTAATTGAGTGAAAAGGTACCACAGCTGAGAGTGAAAGGCTGAGAAAATCACACCTAAGAATCTCCAAACACAACTTGTTAAAGACGCTATACGTGAGTTTTGCACAGCTAATGTTAGCATTAACCGCTGTTTACACAGCAGTCTGGAAGAAATGTTGCAAGTTCAGGGTCAAACTTCATTCCTTTACTCACCAAGAGTGGTCTCCAGTGATGGAAATCAACAACATCATTAACTCTTGTTTTACTTCTATTTCTATCACTTCTTTTCATCTATTGAAGTTAGCATGCTAACCAGCTAGCCAGCTTATGAAGAATTTCACACCTATCAAATTACAAAACACCCATAAGAGTGGAAAAACGGAACAACCATGATCTGCATGCACAAACTAAATGTGTATTGTTGTGCCAAGTAGGATTATGGAATATTTAATGGTTTCATCTAAACATATACAGTATAATGCCTACATTTTAGATGAGCAAGTTCTGATATGATGCAGAACACTGCTGCTGCAAACTGAATTTTACTCTGTGATTTATTCTGTAGTATCAATTAAGGTGTATTTTTTCCATTCAACACCACTTAATATAAAGGGTTAAAACCTTGTTATATAGACTATCAGCTACTGAAGTATGTAAAGTACATAAAAATCACACCTAGATAATTTTTTGTGGCAGTGGGTCACACTGCTTGACAATAGCTGTGGTCTGATGCTGCAGTATGATTGTTTTCAGAGTGACAAATTAATGAACAGTTTCCCACTCCACTTGTCCTCTAAGGCAGCTCTCTGAAGCAGCGCCGGTCACTGTAGAGCTGAACAGTGAAGCCGCCTCAGTGCCAGAGGCTCTGACCCATTCACCAGCTCTTTGGCCCTTTGCTGGAATCCCAACTGAAACACAATTTGTAACAGTCCAGCCATTTCTGTCTGAACCACTCATCTGAAACAAATACAGTTGCTCTGGGTGATATGTAGATACAGATGGTGCAACAGAACTAACTGTTCTGTTAATTACTGCATGATGGACACTCAGCTATCACACTTTGTCTGGAAAAATGAACAACAACCAGCTATATTATGAAAATGTAGATGAACCACGATGCCAGAGGATTTTTTTAAAAGCACAAAATGATGAAAAACTACTGTATCTGCTCACAGTGGTGATGAAGGCTTCAATGTCTTCCCCACAGTACATTTCAGCCAACAAGTGGATCCAGCATGACAGCAGCCCGAGGTTGAGCTCTCATCAACGATCATGATCTGACGCTCAAAAGGCTCTCATACAACCTGTCATCTGCTATCAAAGCCACCATTAACACGGCTGTCGACATTACTCATCAGCTGAGATGAATGATGTGCCGATAAGGTCACAGTTCACAGCCACTTCAGACTGTCGACAAACGTCTGTCAGTTCGGCTGTGTATCAAAAAACCCACTGAATTTCAGGGACGCTCTTTAAAAATTTTGGTGTAATATGTTTGTGTACTTGTGTAGATGAAAACCTCAGAAACAAATAATACAGGCTTTTTTGAAATGTCGCAAAATATTACTTTCCCGGGTACGGAAAATGCTCAGGAAATATTGTTACCAATGAAACATGAGCTAGTGTGCAAAGTCAGAGAATTGTAAGAGTGGTTATTTGTTTTTGGACTGAAAAAATAAATACTCATATTAAGCAAAAAGCAAACAGCACACAAAATATGTGTCTGCCTTTACCATCAACAGACTGCACAACAGAAACTGACAATAGCACGTCCAGGAAGTAAGTAACTACAGATTTCCTATTTTTCTATCTCAATAAACAATGATACTGAAAAGTCTAGTTACTAAAGTTCTGGTAGAAAAACAGAGCAGAAATATAACATTATGTTAAAAGCTAAAGAAATTTACTGAGCTCTCAGTGACATTCAGTGTGATTTCATCCATGCTGTCAATAATCCACAATATTACAGTACCTCTGCTGAGGTATGTCAAAGCTTTGCTCCTAGGCTTTCATTCACATTTACCTGTAACAATAGTGAGTCACTAAAAGTCCTGCTTCCATCCTCTAATAGAAGTTCAAAAACTATGAAGTCAAAAGGTGATTTCCTGTGTCATTTTGTCTACAGTACACAGCACTTTAAAAAGAGGTGAGTGCAGAGGTGACTCAACGGCATCTGTTTCTTCTGAAATCAAACAACACTTCACAAATATCTGTGCTTACTTGCCTTCAAATCCCCCGGTGTCCAAGAGAGGATGCAGCGCGGAGAGACAGATGCTTTCAGCCATGTATTATTCACCACTTTAATTCCACAACCCTACAAAGGGAGAAAACAGAGTTTGTGTTTATTTTATTTATCTTTCAAATCCACAAATAGATAGCTGCAAAATGTTCCCGGTAAAAAATTTATCACTGAGCATCAAATAGTGAACAACTGGTGCTGTTGCCCAGGGTTATAACTGCTATCTGTGCATCTTTTCAGAAGTCCAAACACTTGACCAGGGTGAAAATAAGGTTTTGACATTTCATATTTGGACTTGTTCAGGGTAAAATTAATTTGGAATTGACAGAAACTCTAAGATGAGATTTGGTGTGTATGTCTGAAGCCTTTGCTCAAGAACAAAAGACATGGGAACACTTTCGTTACTTGATCTACGATGTTGTGTGGCTGCTTCATAGAAATCACAGATATTTTGACTGAAAAGAAACATTGTTGATCAATAAAAGAGTTAGGGAAGTTGTCATTAGATCTTACCTAAAATACATCTGTTAAATAAGTGTTAGATGAGAAGATTGATACCAATCTTGTGTCTGTGTGTTGAGTCTGTAGAGCACCAGATAGAAGGTGATCAGCTTAGCTTAGCATAATGAATGGAAGTGGAGGAAACAGCTAGCCTAACTCTGCACATTGTTCAAAAATATGCCTATCAGCACAAGTGCACTGTATCACGTTTGTTTAACATTAAGAATTACAATTTGTGGTTTTACCAGGAGGTTACAGAAAGTATTTCTTGGCAAACCACTAGCCCGATTACGAGACTGAATAGTCATCTTGCTTTTCTTCAGTCTTTGGATGGCAATTATTTAGAAACATGCTCACAAACAACTGGGCATGGTCAAGACTGCCAAGAAATAGTAACATTAGAAGTAAATAGACTGATTCAATGACTTAATTAATGTGCTTCAGAGTGTATTTTTGAACTTCAGCGTGAGCCAGGCTAGCTGTTTCCTCTGCTTCCAGTCTTTATGCTAAGCTAAGCTAATTTCCTCAAGGCTCTAGATCCCTACTAACCACAGACAAGAGACATGGATCAATCTTCTCATCTCATTCAGAAAAAAACATATAAGTGCATTTCCAAATATGATGAACTATTTGTTTAAGTGGTTTTAGAGTTAATAAATACACAGTTCATTTTATATTAAAAAGGAACCCATGCAGTGTTCAAAGACAACAGTTTCTAACAGATTGTTGTGCTTTTACATTTATTGCTCTGACACAGAAAACAACCAAAAAAATAAATGAATAAAAGCTGTCACAGATGAACTGGTCAAAGCTGTATTTCAAACTTGATTATGTTTAAACTCACTCATACAGAGGGACTTTCAAACCCATCCTATCGTGTAGAACGAAGCACTCTCCCAAAATGCTTTGAGATTTGGGGGGAAGTGGCTGAACAGATTGTTATGTCACCATTAGGGAGCTGTAATAAAGTCATATTTCTTTTGCATTTTGCATGACTGGAGGGCCTTCCACTCTCGCCTGTCTGCTCCTCTCACATCAGCCTCCCTTAAGTGGAGCAGTTCTGGGCTGCAGGTTTTGCCTCGCTGCCGCCAGAGTGTGTCTGTGCCAGATAGCATTGCATGATTACACTCAGCAGCGCACAATTTTGTAGACAGCATTATAGCAGGAGAATAAAATGTCTTAGGCCTCATTAAACGCCCACACATTTAGAAATTAGAAACCAGTTATTCATCATTGAGAAGGAAATAGAGAGATCAAAAGTAAGTCTTTTATAACAGGTTATTTACAGGCTACAAGGGGATGGGCAGCTTCATGAAAACGCTGTGTGAACGATGGCCAAACCTCAGCCAGAGATTTCCATGAATCAAAAGTCTTGTTTAGTGCATTTGTACAACAAAAGCTGAAAAACACAATTTTCTTGCCAAACTCAGAGGTGTTGGGTTTGGTTGAGATTTGGTTGTGATAAACAGTGACAATCAAGTGCATAAAAAATATTGTGTTTCCTCTGAGCTATAAAACACTAAAGCTGTTCTGACAGATATTCTTTTTTTTTTGCCAGGAGCTGATGCAAACAGAACAATAATGCTATCTGCTGTATATGTGAATGCACTATAAAAGAAAATGCTGTCATGTTAATTTTGTTCACATTTTCAAGTGGTATACTGAATATGTGGCTCAAACTTTGCTTGCGTTCACATAAATATTTGACCAATTGCTAAATGAATTAAAAAAAGCAAATCTTCATTGTCAACATTTCAGGGCAGCAACCATAGTTATGAGGTAAATGTAATCTCTCTGCTGCTTGAGGCTGAGAATCATTTACAATCTTAAATATTTACAGTAGTGATTTTCTGTCTTAGAACTTGGATTCCACAAATGAAGCACTGGCGACAGTTCAGTAAGGTGAATTTTTAACTCCTGCTCTGATCTTCTTGTCACTTTCACTTTCCAACAGCCAATCACTTCTTGGATGCTGACGTTTGAATATCATTTCAGTTGTGCTATTCTGTCTTTCTTTATGTGTTGTTTTTTTCATACCTACTACTGTAAAACCTCCCACCTCACCACCACAAATGTCCATCTCAAGTGTTTCCAACATCCACCTGCCAGCTTTACTCCACCACCACCACTGTCTGTATCCCCATTTTGTCCCATCTCTTAATTTCATGTGAGCCTTCGCTTCAAGAAGATACATCACATTGGTGGAGTTTAATCACTAAAACCTTCTTGAATTGTTATACACTTGAATTTGGTTGCAAAACCCACTACCCTTTCTATTGATTCAAGTATATTTCCGTTAATAACAGATAAACCAAAGTATTCATTAGTTATCTAAACATGTCAGTTCTATGACTGCTGCAATCACATCCTGCCCCATCATGTCACTGGCTTAATGGTTAATATTTGTTACTGAATGAATGGATGTTAGGTTACACACAAGAGTGCTAAGCTGCAATACCACAAAAAGTCATAATCTGTGTTGTTTAATGATCATGAAAAGGTTTATGCATGGCTAGTGCCCATGATGGCGACAGAGGGTCAGCAGCAAAGGCTTTCAAGAGGTGGGATCCACATCTTCTGGAAATCCCACTTGATTGACAGACTGAGCAAACTGTTTCTACTGTTTTAAATGTTGCCATTGTTTTAATGTTTCTGGGGCTGTGGCAGTAGATGACTCTGCAAATCCTTTGAGAATGCCAACTGTTGCATGTTCTAATACCAAAGCAAACATGGACAGCACGCAGCAGCTTGCATTGGTTATATGCAGCACAACACATGCTGAAAAAAAAAAAAAAAAGACAGAGTTTGGGTGAGATCCTGGATGGAGGCGTGGGCAATGTTGACTGTACAGCCTATAGAGAAAACTGGAGGTGAGCGAACTTTGTAAAACAATGCTAACTTCAGCTGAAGCTGTTTATTTACTGGTATGTCTCCCTTGAGACATCATCCATCGCTAATGTCAGTCGCGAATGTCAAACTTGTTTTAAAAAAATGTGCCACAAGAAGAACTGGCAGTGACTAGATCTGAAGATTTAAGATTAGAATCTACACATATCACACACTATATGACTTTATCTGACTGTCAACACCGACTAATGCAGAACAGACCCAGTCCAACCTGGTCCAACCAGTCATCATGCCTGATTCATGTTCATGATCAGATCAACAGGCAACAGTAATGTGCCCACACCTTTAATATTTAAAACCCAAAGAAGAATGCATGAAAACAAAAGAGGATCTTGTTACTCTGAGGCCTCAAAAAAATCCACACCCTATTTCAGCAACAAGTAAACATGTGGTCAGATTGACCAACTAAGACTCTGTGATTTTCAGTCCCGAACATCAACAACCTTCATGTCTTTGATGTAGACTTCTTAATGACTATAGTTAAGGATAAAAAATGAATTGTGTGCAGAGTGTCAGGCTTGGGCCACTCTTTGTTCCCAAGCGAACTTGTTGAAAGACTACATTACCAGCCTTTCTCAAGTGGGCATTGCTGCTGCTTGGCTCTTCCTTGTGCCTCTCTGGGTTTGATTTGAGCCAAAAGAGCCACAGGATATGACTTCCAAGGCATTAGCATTCTCAGCAGTCACCCAGCAAAATATTCAGATCTTGCTAGTTTAAAGTGACAGGGTGCTTAAACTACAGTACATGGGGGTAAGAAACAACTGCCTCCTGCTAACTACAAACACATTATGTAAGGAGCAGTGATGGGCTCATGTCCTTTCATCTGCTGCAGTCTGTTTCTTACAGTATTTCCCAACACTATAGTGTTACACCTCCTGGGTATGCATGCTAATGCCCTTTAAGCACTGTGACTTTATGATGTGGTTCAAAGCAATTTGGAATAATGTGATGGAATTGGCTGAGGAGTCCAACAACTGATCTTTAACTCATTGTCCAAGTGTTTGGTCTACACTGACTCAGGCAAACTGATTAACTCAACCTGGTTGTTTCTTTTATGTTGTCTGTACATTCTGCCTGTTTCTTCACAAGTTTTCACTGAAATGTGTCAGTCGGAAAATGGCCACCAGTTTTACTTTAAAAGTCTTAGAAAACTTACTTTGCCTGAAAAGAAAATGGAAAATGACTAGATCATGTAAACATGCCCATTAATCCACCAAATGCTATGACAAATATGCCAGCTTTGTGTTAGATTTGAACAGAGTTTTCATATTTGCTCCAACTGCGGCCACCACAGTATAGATTCAGTTTAGTTTTTCTGAACTTTTGGGCAAAACTTTTTTGTGTCATTGACTTAAAAGAAATACAAAATTTTTGTTACAGTGTGACAAAACAATTCAACCTACTAGCTTTTTCCAGAGCTTTCCGCTTTAACACACCATCTTCATCAGTGTGATCAGTTTTTCATGCTTCTGTTAACTTTTTTTTTTTCAAGGTCTGAAGTAAGAACTAAGTTTCAGGTTTAGCTTTTTGGTTTTGTCTCAGTTTTGAGGGGGAAAAAATCCATGTTAAAAACAATGCATTTCAAGTTTTGGGCAAGAGTGTCATAGTGCCTTTTTTAAAGTTTTAGTTTTCATAGTAAAATAATAACTTTGGATCTGCTGTTTATCATTGTACCAACAGGGTTTTGAGA
Organism: Lates calcarifer; assembly: GCF_001640805.2. NCBI lineage: Eukaryota > Metazoa > Chordata > Actinopteri > Centropomidae > Lates > Lates calcarifer. The sequence goes on from NC_066846.1 coordinate 8,012,953, forward strand.
ATTTAGCAGGGCTGTTCAGGAAGTGAGTTTGACTGGATCAAAAAAATATGCTTTGCCTTTGTCTTTGCCTACTGATAGACACACAGTGTGGCTGTCCATGAATCTGTTTGGATGTTATATGCCTTTTTTAATATGAAGCCATGTCACTGTTACACCCCCCTGTTATCCAGCTGGTATGAATGGCATGACATTGTGCAGTATTCCTCTCCATGTTCCTAACCACCCTTTCCACAAACATCTATTCATAACTCTCTGAAACATCCTGTATACAGGCTGAGCAGGCTGAACACAGAGTCCCTCATCGACTCCAGTGGTGAGAGTAATTTGGTGTAATTGCACCGTGGGTGAAACCTTTGAAGACCCAGTTTGTGTTGTGAGTGAAACAATGATGATTAGAGCTTGTTCACTTGTCAATAGTGATTAGGGGAGCAACCATGTTTAAAAAGCAGATCTTTTTATCATGCAAAACTTTGTTTCCCATATTATATAGTAGTTTAAAAAATACTTTGTTTTATTTCTAAATGTCTAGACACACAGTGTTGTGCTTATGATAATAATAATAATAAAATCATTAGGTGTATTTGCACATTTTCAGTAGCCTCGATTATCTACATGACTTACCAAGAGTGTGATCAACCATGCGGAAGGGACAAAAGAAGATATTTAAGTTTTAGCTGCAGGGAAAAACTGTTTCAGTGACAAACAATACACAGCATGAGCTGAGTTGAGGCATGAAAGGCTCCCACCACATGATATAGATTACCTTTAGAGAAATCTGGGCGCCCATTAACACTGCTGTTTGATCTCAATGGCACAAATTGATCCAAGGTGAAGAAATTGTTGGTTAATTATGATTGATGATGACAAGAAGGGGAAATGATTTGTGCCTTTAAATTCTCAGTTCCTTAGTTAAAACTCACAGTAGGAGCTTTAGGAAGCTGTAATGTATGAATATCTAAAACCATGAGATTATTAGAACTACAATGTATTATTCACTATAGATATACATTATTTTTTAAATACGGGTATTTTTATTAGTTTTACTACTGTATTACTACTATTTCAGTATTTATTTTACAGTTGAACAAGACTAAAGACTAAGGACACTTTGCTAACTAAATGTTAAAGAGATTGTAAGTTTTCTCAGTTGCCACATTTTGTTTTGTTTTTTTGCCAGGAGAAGGTTGTTGTGTTTACAATACAAGAGGTTATAAACGCCCTGGTTAAAATCTTAACTGTAGTGGAAGAAAAGACGTGATAGAAATAGAAGCAAAACAAGCATTAAAAGCATTAACAGTGGTGTTGCTTTCCGGTGCTGGAGACATCTCTTGGTGAGCAAAGGAACTGAATTCTCAACATTTCTTCTAGACTAGTAGGTAAACAGCTCCTTTAAGCAGGTATAATGTTTATCATGTTCAGCACCTTAGATTAGCATGTTAGCATGCTAATTATCACTAAATATTGCTGTGTAATTGTGACACTTTCTGAATGTCCTACAACACAGTTTTAGCATTTGTCTACTGCAATTCTTTCTTGTATATCAGTCAATATAAAGTATGTGCAGATATTCATATCTTTGTGAGAAGCTGAGGTGGGCCAATAAACCAGTATCAGCTGGGTGATTTATCTGTTGGGCTCTTGTACACAGAGGGCAATTTAAACTAAATCCTGAAGGAACTGGATACACTGTTTATGCAGGAAATTGACAATATGGAACACATTACAACCAACACATCCGGAACACATTAATACAACTACATTTAAGTTTAAGGCCACAGCCCAGGGCCAAACATTTGTGTCAACAAAAGCACATTTTATAAAGGACCCTGCCTGTTAACAAATGCATTAAATTTCACACTCACTTCAGCTGTTTGCTCACCCATTTCATTTTCTCACTGATGGTAAAGTGAAAACCTCCCAGTAAAAAGCAGTCTATTTATGTTACTTTTGTCTTGATTCTAGTAGCAGACTGTCTCAAGAGGAATATAATGTCAACAGCCCAAATCCGTGACATATTTACAAATTTAAAAAAGTGTTTGAGACAAATAAAGATCCATGACTGCTTGGCATACTTCCCCCATGGAGACCCAAACCTTCAACATTTTCTTGCAACAGCCTCAATTGAGCAGGAAGGATTTTTACAGCGGCAGGGCATCTGTGACTCAGTGTCTAGAATAACTCTCTAAATAAAGAATAAAAGCAATCTGCTCTCATTTCACTCAATGCACCTTTTCCTTCCCTGTTGCCAGGGGGATGACCAAATGCATTTCATATGCAAGCGTCGCGCTTCACTGCCTCCTGAGCACAAAGCAGAATCATGTTCCACTTTAAAAACGTTAATTTTACATTTTTAATGACTGGCTGATGGCTTAAGTAAGTGAGTGCCACTTACAAGGGGAGATGTGATGTTCTGGAAATCCTCCCTCGCACTCCTGCACCTCCTCGTCCTGGATTAAATGATCTCTCCTGATGGCCTGTGACTTCTGTTATAAGAGAGAAAAGTGATTAAAACATCTACAGGAATTTTAATGATTAATTTAATTATTGTGAACAGTAACATTGTACATTTTTGGATGCAAACTAATTTTTTTTTCACATTATTGTTGCAGACTCTACACATCATGTGTAAACTTGCTGCTGTGGAATCCAGTTAGTCAAGGAGATTCCTCAATTTCATGGGTGGTTAGCCTGATGCCAGGATTATCTCTTGTTATTTTAAGGCAGATAATACAAGATTATGACTTAATGGGATGTGTGAAATCAGCTGGAAGACACCAAGGGCCTCTCTCAAAGAAATATCTGCAAAACACAGTTCACGCTAGTCAAATTATGAATTGGTGAGGTGAAATAGTTGACCAAAATTCCATATCCAAAGGGAGGATTTGGCACATAAATCATCTATGCACCACACATTAAGGGTTCAGTTTCATAACTAGTGAAAATTGCACCGCTTTTGAGCCTGAGGTCATCCACAATTTCTGTAAAACGCCATCCTCTTCACCTTCTACACAACCCACTTCCCAAGAGCTAGCTAGCTGCCCAGTGTTGGGAAGAGAGGTTTCGATGTGTCTCAGATATGAGCTAAGCAGTTTATAGCACAAATTCTGCTCGTTTTTTTAAGGTAATTAGCTTGTGCTCAGCGCTGTCACATCCATAAGTGCAGCTGCTTATGAAAAAACAGGGCAAGAAAACAAGAGGCCAGGCCTCCCCAGGGTCAGTGCCCACCACAGCCTGGATTATGGCACCAAAGGAATCCTGGGAAGCGTGTATTGATTTGGCCTGACACTTGCTGCCACATTTAGCTTAGCCGCCGCTGACTCGCAAAGGCTTCAAGCAGTTATCTGCCACATTCTCTACTATCTTTAAAGAGCAATGAGAAATTACCTCATGCCATAGAAGATTTATCATCACATAATTAGCTTGGTGCACCTAACGGCATATCTCTTTTGACTGTTAATACAAGCTTAAAGTTCATGTGCACAGGACTATGCTTAATTAACTTGTTATCATGAGCATGCTGTGACGAAAACACTGGCCTTTATAAACTACATTTGTTTTACAGATTGTCTGGGTGTTGTGCTACACTGCAATGTCTGATATCTGCTTTATGCCACAGACAACACTGTGATACATCAGTACAGAAACAAACGCTGCACAGTGTCAGAAATATTCACCAGTCACTGTACTAAACCCACTTCATTATTAAGTGTCCTTGTAATGGACATTGCATCCCAGTTCAAAGCATTTAAAATGTTAATGTGCAAATGTTAGTGGGACTGCTATCACGAAGATCTCAGAAAACTAAGTAACAACTCTCTGGAAAAATATTTAGCTTCTTTATTGTCATGATTAAATGACAGTGGGCTTCCAAACCACATATTACATTCCTTATTAGTACAGAATTATATTCATAGGAGTAACTGTACTCGCAATTGTGCAGTAGTTTGACAAATATCAACTTGTGGTCTGGTTACAATGTGAGTGAGTTTGCACTATGGCACCTCTGATCAGTTGTGGGTGGCCTCCTTGGCGTTAATCCAACCATCCAGACTCCTGGTCCATAACTTTCTTTGGCCCCTTGCTGTGACAGGTTCTGGCCTTATGTTGTGTGATGACAGTTGAGCACATTCTCTGAAAGCTCTAAGCAAAAAAAAAAAAAAACAAAAAAAAAAACAGAATGTGTATCTCAAGTTAAGATATATTTGTCCTTGTACAGTATACCAGCTACAAAAACACGATGTGGCACAAACTGCTGCTGTTACTTGTGTCACCCAGTTCAAGAATTAGCATTCGACTCTAGAGTAAATTAGAGTTTAACCAAAAACAGTCTCATATGTCCAAAATATGAGTTAATGTGTTACCAGATGATGTGTTGCTAACAGCTGAACGAGCATCGCCACAACATGAACCAAATAACTGGATTTACACTGAAGAAGATTTTAAGGTCTTAGGACAGTATGATGCAGCATTTTTTAAAATTGATATATCCATATAAATTCACACAACAGAAATTAGTCATAGTATTCAAACTGTCAGCTCAAGATAATGTGTTGCACAAGCAGCCATATTTAAGCCCTATGCTCCAGTTACATTGTATCTGCTGTGTTCAGTGAAATTTTGTCCAGTGTCGTGAGCTGATTTGACTCCTCACATGCCCAGTGTTCACATTTCTACCCAGCTGTAAACATTTCATCACCCAGTGTTGTTGCTCTGCATGATTCCGGGCAACTACTTTGTGCAAAGAGCAACTCCTGGCAAATATTCGACTGGAATCATCCAACACTTTACCGTTTGGAGAACCCACTGGCTTTAAGTGGCCAAAAGCCATCGTATTTTATTTATGTGATGGCACTTCTGCGCCCTTTAGTCTGCCGCCCTCTTCAAGCAATAGCATAGGTCTCACCCTTTTCATTTCTACAACTGTCAGCCAGATCTGATTTCTCTTTTTAATGTTTTCCATTTGATTTAATTCTCCGGGCAACCGTTGTAACATCATGAGGCATCTTCTTCTGCATCTCTGTCAGCTACAAATGCAGTTGTGGGACCTCGCCAGATGAAATAGGCAAAGACAGCTTCACAGTCGCCAGGGGTGTTATTCTAAGATCAGGCTGGAATCAGAAGTTTTGTCGGTTTCAGTTAACCAGGGCGCTGCTAAATGGCTTAAGCCAAGCATAAACAAAGGCTCTGAGATATTGCTGCATGACAGCTAAAGTAGCTGGGTGCATCACGGACATGTACCCAGCCTAAAGAGCCCTCAGGCTTTCTCCTTCTTCATGACTGACTTTTAAGTGTTTTATCCCTGGGACACAGTGATAATGGGCATTAAGATCAAGAACACTTATTTCAATTGTGCTTTATGTTTTATTCTGGCCTTTAATTTGGTGGTGTCTAGACTGTGCTTTGCTGAGAATAATTCACATGGGAGCATACTACTATGAGAGGAGAACTGACTTTAAGTATGCCAGCATTAATCTGCTCTATTATTTTGTTGCCATGAAGGAATTTGTTTTTTAATGCTTTGTGTAAAAAAGCAAAGCCAAAATCATTTCTTTCTATACATATACATACTATACATACTGTATGTTCACAGCATGAATGTACATTATAGAAAGGGGGAGGGGTTATTCCTCAGTATCCTGATACATTCATTCATTATCTATACTGCTTATCCATTAAGGGTCCTGGGGGGGCTGGGTACACCCTGTACAGGGCCAACACATATAGACAAACATCCATTCACACTCACATTCACACCTACATGCAATTTAGAGTCACCAGTTAACTGAGGCTGAGGTTTTTGGGACTGTGGGAGAAAGCAGGAGCATCTGGAGAGAACCAACACAGGCACAGGGAGAATATGCACCCAGCTGAACCAGGGTTTGAACCTGGAAATTTCTTGCTGTGAGGCAACAGTGCTAACCACTGCACCACCATGCAGCCCATCCTGGTACATACAGTATATAATGTATAAACTGGTTCTAATTCTGAGATATCTGTGTCTATGGTTTAAAGGGTGAGGCTAATGTTATTCTGTATTCTCTTATTTTGAAAAAAGAAATATCTTTTGATAAGACCAAAAACCAACAACATGTCAGTCTGTGTATTTGTCAACTCAGCCCCAAGCCTGTTGGTTCTACTGTGATAAATCTTCTCTCATCAGCTGGACCATGTAGATCACTCAAACAGGAGTTTGTTGGGGACTATTTTCTGCTGCAGATTTGGTGGAGTAATGAGTATTTACAGTAGCTGGAAGGTGTGTGTGGAATCAGCTCAAAATAAAGTGCAATGCTCAAGTTCGTAATGGTGAAGGAACATGTCACCCAGTACAACAGTGTGGATCACTGATGTGTTTTTAACAACTTCTGAACAAAAATGGAACTCTTTGACACAGAGGAATAATATATTCAAGGCTTTGACTACACAGGTAATACTAATGATAGAATCAATGTATTGGTTTTGGTCTTTTCATGGGATTTGTTGACAAGAAGAAAAATACTAAATATCACCAAATTGATTTTTCAAAACAATGCCTCCCAGAGGACAAGAGGACGACACATACATTTAATTTCATTAAAATATACAATGAGAAATATCAGCCTCACACTGTCCATAATCACACCTCCTCCACTCAGCCACCAGGAATGACAGCACAGGTGAAATCAATTAAAATCCATCAGGGTTTGGAGAAGAAAAGAGTGGGAGGCTGTGGCCAAAACTGCCCAATAAATGTTCTAAAAATGACCATAACAGCAGCAGAAAGGACTCACCTAACAAATCATTAATAAACATACAAATAAAAACACAGAGGAACATTTGAGGTCATCTCAAATTCCTTTCAGTTACTCAGAGTTCAAGGCCCCGAGCCCAAAAGAGACGCAGATTATGAAAGCGGTGTAATACAACACCTGATAATGTGCCAGAATATTCCCACTCTCTGACAAAATGAATTTAACTTCAAGTACAAAAAAGTCAATTCATTCATATTCATACACTGGGAAAGCTCCAGATACTGTCATTACCTAAACACACACCTTCAAACTTGATCAATCCCACAGCCTGGGAATCATCTCCCAATGTGCTTTCAAATCTTATCAGAGCAACATGTTGTTTGATGTTTATTTCATTGGAAAATACTCACAGTGAAGTTATCTGTACCAGAGAAGCACAACAAACAACTGACCCACACTGCCATCCAAGCAGACACATGTGTGACTAAAAATCCAACAGAACATGATACAGGAACATGAACACACTGTATCTAAAGTTAAAGAGCAAAGAAGGAGCCTTACCTGTGATTTCAGGGGACATTTGCAGGAAAGGGACATATTGTCTGGGTGAAAACTTTGACTTCCTGGAAAGTTATCACTTCCTGGACAGGTGGGCAGATTTCAACCAATTAAAACATCACTTTTTTTTTTTTTTCCCATAAGCCCCGCCCCTTTACTCCCTGTGATCAAATCAAATTACTTTCATGTCCTGCCTGAAAATGCCTCAAATATTTCAAAAGGAAATGCACCACAATAATTAAGGAGGTAAAGATTTATTTTTTTGGAAGTTTGCATTTTTGCACAAATCTTAGCTGCCATACTTTCACATTAGACCTGCCACAAAGTCAGTCATTCAAACAATGTAAATAGCACTGTCACATGACTATCCAACAGTTTTTTCCTTCTTTACTATCTTATAATTAAATTCTCTGTAACCTTTGATGTGAACTTCAGATGGTCAAAATGATTATTCAGTCTTATTGGGGTTTTATTTTGGTCCAGACTCACTGTGCTCTAATGTTTCAGTAGCTGTCACAGTGCATCTTTGTTGTGAGAACTTGGTCTGTTTCTATTCACACCAGGAGAATTAGACTTGACAGGACACTGAATGCAGACCTTGCAATAAATCATTGTGTGGGATCAGATTAACCACAACTAATAAATCATCTTATCTACTATGAATAGAAATCCTTTGTAGACAGTTTAAATAGGGGGAACATGCTGCAGATACTGTGCAGTGAAATACATAACGTGTGATGCAGCAAATCTCCACTCAATTTAAGTAGACATACAGTCGTCCATAGTATTACCAGGCAGAAAGTTTCAGCTTTGCAGAAGCTCACAATGATCTATGAGGGATCTTGACCTCATTGTTTTGTAACACTTTGTAGTCTTTTCATCCTATTTGCTTTGTATTTTGTCTCCTACACACCAGAGTCTAACAGGACCAATTCACTGCTAGTAGTAAGCTAATTAAATCAAATTAAATGCATGAAATTAGAAGGTAACACTGGCTTTTAGTGTGGCACAGTTATATGCTTTGTTTCCCATTGAGCGGAGCCACTACTGGGTGGTGTTTTTGCTCAATAAAAACGTGTCTAAATCCACTCACCGAGCAATTTATTAAGAACAGTGCACTAAAGCTGTGTAGGGCCTCCCTGTGCATTAGACCAGCCCCAGATCTTCATGGCGTGGAGTCCACGAGATGTTGGGAACATTCCTCTGAGATGATTGCAGCACATGATTTTTGCAGATTTGTCAGCTGCACATTCAGGCTGCCAATCTTCTGTCCCACCCACATCATAAAAGGTGTTTTATTAAATTCAGATCTATGGGATGCACATGTTCAGCCACAACTCTCAGATATGTTCCTGATAAAGTGTGTAGTGGGTGTATTTTCATGTGTTTTCTGTCACTTCGTTGTTGCCAAGTCAGCTTGAAACACCGCAGAAGAAGGTGCTGTCTGACGTTTGTTTATCCATCAAACTGTTTACCTACCTGGGGCAGATTAACTCCTTTTTAAACAGGCTCTATGGTTGGCAATGTCGGCAGATTGTGTTGGTTGCAGGCAATAAGCTCAAATAACTTACATACTAACTAAGGCCTAATATTAATACCTCTGCTGTGATGCTGTGATGCTGCGTAGCCGCGCCTGACGTGCACATCTGACACTTGATCTGGTCATACCAGCTCAGACAACCCTCTGTCTGTTGTCCTTAAAAAAGACACTAGCATGGCTGTAGTGGCCTTGTTTATAGCCAGAAATATGTCCTGCACACAAATGATCCAGAGAAGTATTAAGCATTTCTTCAGCAACATCATATGCTACAACAAACAAAATGATTTAACAAAGTTCAGGGTTAAAAATATTCCACATTTATGAGAATTAAAGGGTTTGTGCTCTCCCAGTGCCACCAGGCAAAGGCGTATGGCTGAATGAGCAGATGTCATCTCCATCCAGATCTCCCCTCTGAACTTTCCCTATAGGAGAGTATCAGAGCGTTTCAGAAATAAATCAAAACAAATGAACACAATCAAACTCTGGAGGACCATGTCAACAAACATGATTCTTCATCAGAGCCTGTAGGGTCAAATTAAAGCCTGTGTGGCCTTGTTGTATGGTGACCTCTGACCGTCACACTGAAGGAGAAACCCCAAACAAACCAACAGAAAGACGCCACAAAGAAACTCTCAAATCCTCAATGTACCTCCCAAGTTCATAAACACTAGCAGTCAATCAACCCGGACGCAGCCTCTTACTTTCAAAGGGAGGTGACTTCCACAAACGAGCAGCTGTATTTTCTATTGTTAGATTCCGTTGTGGTTAGGGATCCCAACACCATTAAAGTGGAATCACCTTAACCCAGTTAGACCTGCTTTTGTCATAGCTGAGGGGTTTTCTACAAGAACGATTGGTGGGGTTTTGTATACACTCACGCTCGACTGGTCGCATTATCTTTGCTTCACGTGTTCCCCCTCGAGTTTGTTCAGGGTCTGTAACAAAGAAAGTGGCTTATTATCACCCACTGGAGGAGTTGTCTGCACATGTACGATTCAGTAATTGCTGCCGCTTAACAAGCAGACTGAATTGGACTTGACATTGAGCCATTATTGGGAAATGAAATGCTGTTTTTGCAATTATGAGAGTTTGGCAGGGCTCAGTGAATCCCCCCCCACTGGTAAGGATCGTAAAAAGAGAATAGACTCACATCCTCAGGACGACACAGCAGTGACAACACACTCAGTGTAGTTAACTTTATGAATGAAATTTTGATCTGAAATGTTACTCTAAGCATCTTGAGACGCTCCTTGCTACCTCTATATGACCTGAATAACTTGCTGTAGTTCTAACATCATTGTCGAAACACGAATCCGTGACAGTGGAAGGTTATATCTCTCTTCCCTCAACTTTTTCACACCTGTATACACCTGTTGCATCAGATTAGATCAGAACGCCCCTCTAATTAACTTATCTTATTTTTCTTGACCTTGGCAGAGGGCAAAGTCAGACAGACACTAAGATCTTGGTTAAACAGTAAAATGTCGCCCCGTTAAATTCAGTTTATCGGGAGCCCATTGATCAAATCTCAACCTCTCTGATTCATCTTGACACCAAAATTAGGTAACCACACATATGCATATGATAATTATTATTAGATAAGAATTACTTTGACACCTGACAACCTGATTTCTTTAAGTTCATATGTCAAGAGTAAGTCATATATTATATGAATATTTTAAAAAATCTAAATAAATGAAAGTACCTCCTGCTGTGATACTGGCACCTAGTGGCACTGTATTCACATGGCGGACTTCGTAAATAGTCATGGCTACAAACTGATCTAGAGGAGGGACATAAGCGTCTTAAAGCTCCTTTAAGAACAGAGAGCAGGTTCACTGAACTGAAATGAGGCATTACGTACCTACTTGCCAGCAGCATGATGCTAATACAACATGGCAGCTCAGGGCAGCTCTCTGCTACTTTCTCAGCCTCACCGAGTAATTGGTGACCCAGCACCCCACCTGACAAGGGGCGGCTAGAGGAACCAGCCCCAGAAAAGCAAATAGGGTCAATCCTACTCAGGATTGTCGTATGTTCACTGAAAAGCATGTGACAAGTCAAACCAGTCATTCCTTCATACAGAGGGTGGCAAAGGCCATTTTGGCTTTGGTTTAGACTTCAGTCACGTCATTCTGTACCCTCTATGGGAGGGATTATTGTGACATTAACGTCAAGTTTCAACATTCCCAAAAATGGTAAATTCATGGAGCAATAGACCCAACTTTTGTTAGGTAACTGACAAATACGCTTATGTGAAACTAAAATATTCATTTAAGGTCGCTCAGCTTTAATAACATTAACTGTAAGACATCTTCAGACAGCACTCAAGAATGTAACCATGAGATGTTATCGATCTCTTAATGTATGTATGTTGTAGGATGTATGCTCTCAGCATTAGACTGCTCATCATCTATTAATTTGATTCCTAAGCGTATTTTTAATAACCTGGAAATAGATTTTAAAACATGAGAACCCCCAGTTTGTCCCTTTCATGTAATCAGTGACTTTACATGTCAGACTTCTGCGGTCAGTTTCTACCAAACACATCAACAAAAACACAAAGAGAAAGTTAACAAAACACTGTAAAGTAACCAGAAAACAGTGCAAATCAAGAGGGAAACTGAGAAGTACCTTAACAGTGTCCCTAAATTTCCAGTGCATACTTCGTTCTCAGCCAGCAACTATCCATTCCAGTTACTCTGCACCTGTGTAAAGTATCTATCATGTGGTGTTGTTTTCAAGGTCTTTCTACAGAGAGAGAACATAGAGGAGAATAACACCTATCTCTGCTCATACACATTAAGATGCCTATGTACATACATATACTACACTGTCAGTTATGAGCATATTACTCTACAGCCCTGTTCACACCTTCCATTAACATGCGTTGATGGTTTACATCTCGAATGACGATTTGTGATCACATGTCAAGTTACATTTCCCAATCTGGCCTCTTCAATCACTTTTCACTTTTCACTTATACATGCAGTGCACTTCAAACTTGTACCTAAGTCTTAATCAACACGTAGCCTCTAAAACTTACTCCATCTAATTAATCTATTGGCTCTACTGCCTCCTTCTTGTAGCTAAAATAAAACTGAGACATTTTTGTAGCCAGCTACTGACCTTTGTCAGAGTATGATGGGGAGCATGGTGCTAATTTTGATTTACAGGTTAACTTTACAGGTCCACTTTCCCCCTGAGCACAGCACACTACTGACATGAATATTGAACTAAAGATTGCTTGACTATCTATCTTGAGGTATCTCAAGGGTTCTATTTCTATGTTAGATGAAGACCAGAGTTTATCTGTACATTTGCTGGAGTAGGTCTTAGCAAACAGCCTTTTGTAAGGCTGTTGTTGTCAGATTCCCTTTGTTACCATACAGTGAATACTGTTAAGGAGATCATCCTTCCAGTCGTGACAACACCAGTTTCCAGGCAATGTGATGCAACTACAATATATCACGCATTCAAGTATTTGAAACAGACTTGCATGTCATTGGAAAAGACCTTGTTGATGCCATCTGACAGTTCCCTGAAAGCTCTCCACAGAGGGTTACGTGTTACTGGGACAACATACAGTATCTTACAGACCGACTGTAGATGGAGGTTTCTCCTCTGCTGTTTTGTTGACCGAGTTTGGTGCCAAATCATGTGTTTGTGTTTTGTAAATCCCCCGAGAAGCCTGGTATTTTTTTTTTTTTTCACTGACTTGTCATGGGTCAAGTAGTTCACCGAGCAGACTTTCTTGATTCTGTAATAGTATTCCTCGACCTTTATCTGGGGGTAATTTGCTTTTCCCATGCTTCTTTCATGACCTTACACAAAAATCCTTAAGAGCTGTTTTGTTTATAGCATTTCACTAGACCCTTTGGGCTGGCCATGGTCTTGCACTTATTCCATTTTGCACTACTTTTCATTGTGTCAATCTTTAATGGATTTGGTGCTTTTCTAGGTAAAATTGTTGTTTTGGTGGTTGTGACAAATTTGCCGTTTATTATTTCCCACTTCTCCTATATTATATTTTCTACTCTGCACTTCCTCTAGTTTGGCTGCATTACAATACACTCACCTGCATTTGTATCATCTTCCTTATTCCTCTTTTGCTGCTGCTGGTGCTTTCTGCAATTAATAACAATTAATCAATCAATTAATCAATTTATAACAGTTATTTATAACAGTGTCTTGACCTGGCCTGAGCTGCCATGCCTCACCTTTTCAATCAAGTCATAAAAACTCTACCCTGCAATAATAAATATCCCAATATTCAACCAGTCAACTGGTCCCTCCTCTAATTTCTGTTGTTATTTTGTAGAAGTGATGGTTTTAAAGCTATAGAAGTATCATACAAACCTTCACAGGTCATAACATGCTAAAGAAGCTTTCTACAGAAATGAGGTACATTTACAAAACATCCCCTTCCTCTTTTCTCAGGTGTGCTGGAGGTGGATATGTAATGATAAACTGACTAAAGTTTCACATTTACCATATGGATTAAACCATAATGGGACTGCTGTCAAGTTGTACCTGCTAAAGAGAGTTATAATTGTCAAGAAGCTGAAGGGTTGCAGGACAAGGTTAAACAAGACAAAACATATTTCTGTTTCATAACAGTTAAAATATTTTCTGACTTTGTCAAATCTGAAAAAAGGATGATTAAAGTTCTTCAAGCCTCTAAAAAGTATCCAATAATCAATCATAGAAAGGACAATTGCTTCTTTGAGGAACTACTCACAATGATGGTTATGTGTATGACGTTATGGGATTAAGCCCATTCATCCTGCATGTTGAGTTTGACAGCTGTACTGTATTTTATTTTGTTGTAATATGTTAGAACAAATTTGTGTAATCTACAGTATACACGATAATATCAGTTTATAGTCAATAGAATTAAGTCACTGTGTGGTTAACTACTTTCTAAATGAAGCTTTGCAGCAACAAATTAAACCTAAACGTTGCTTCCACAGACCGCACCTCTGGCTGACTAACAAGAAAAATAAATCCAAAACAAATCAAGGCTGCTTTTAACTCCTACAAAATCCTGACTCAGCATTATACCCATGACACACCTGCACATAATACTTACGCTAGGATGCTTCACAGTGTGAGAGATTCACTGGTCTCAATGGTTTGTAGCAACTTGGGCCAGAAGTTGATAAAGTCTGCCCCCTGATGGTCACTTGGGTTCATTACCTACTAAGAATCAAGCCAATTGTTACAGGATTGTACAGTGATTGATCTGAGTAAACACAAGTATGTGATTAAGATAGAAAAATTAGGTTGTATGTAACTGGAAAGAATCATATTGTGACCATATAAAAATTATTTATTTATGCTGTAAAATTGTTAAAAAATACAAATATAAGTCTTTGACATTCTTGCATTTCATCATGGCTGTATACTGAAGCTGTTTGATTGTTGATTACAGACTTAAAGCTCAGAGTAAAATCCTGTCTGACTTGTGGATTAAAGGTGCTTACATTATGATCTCATGAACACACCAGGCACTTGTTGGTAAAAGCAAGACAGCTAACATAAAGGCCAGCCAGCCAGCTTTACACTTTTCTGCTGTGTAACAACAATAAAAAGCAGTACTTCCTTTACATGGCAGCCTAGCTTGTGTGTATACTGTATGAACATAAACAACTTCCACTTCTCTTATTAAAGCTCTAATAGTGTTTTAGCAGCCAGGTGGGAGCGGGTCCACCCGGCAGGACAAAGTAGTTCCACCACCAAGGCTTCTCTGCTCTCTCCTCACGGATCTGGCTCACGTCAGCCATCAGGGTGTAGCGCTCGTACTGGTTGAAAGGGTCAAAGCGATCGTAGGTGCCCATGGACGGGATGGTGGAGTCCACCTCCTGCACGTCAGCCTCCAGTGCAGCTTTCTGCAGCACAAAGTCCACTCGGCCGGCTGTGTGCATGCGAGAAGGCAGGTGGACCTTCTTCGTGGCTTTGGCATAGCCCGGGGCCGAGGCGCTCACGATGTGGATGCCAGGGGTGAGGAGGCGCCAGTATTCTCCATTTTCAGCTGGGTGGGGAGGCAAAGGAACAGAGTGTATTAAAGGGGCACTCCACCATATTTTACACATGAATATCACTTTTCTTAACACGGAGAGAGTGTGGGTTTTGAAAAATCTGGGCCTTTGGAGGAAAGTCCAGTTTTGTATTCACATCATAAAAGATGGATGAAAAAATGTGAAAGATGTTTGCTATGTGAAATGGCAATTACAGTAACTCTTACAGTAATCTAACAAACTAAATGACTGGAATACCCTTCAAAAGAACAAGATTTCTCATGTTAGACTACGAAAATAAAAACAAGCATTAATCTGTAAAAAATGGTGAATCTTGATAGCAGATGATAATTATTACTTGTCATAATGTCATGCCGTATTCCTTTGACCGTGATCCGTGCACCTTTTATTACATTTCCCTCCTCATCTTTTACGAATGCCTTTGATACCACGATGAGCCTGAGAAAAAACACCACAACACAGATCATTTACCAAAGAAAATTTCACACTCATAATTTATAGGATAGAGGTCCATCTAGCTGCAGTATTCATTCATGCCCCTTATGAATACTTTACTTCCATGTAGCCAAAGGTTGAAATGTCAACAGAAACAAGAAAACAGCTGAACATGAACAGAATGAGGATTTGTTCTTACTGCCTCCATAAATGTGAGCAAAGCCTCCTGGTTTTCATGCCAGCCGATAAACAGGTCCTCTTCAGGGGGGAATTTATCACAACCCAGCTCCACAGTCACCTCAAAACAGTTTGTGTGAAGATAGTTGAAGTCTTGCATGCCTGACCAGGGTCAAAACAAAACTGCTTTACCCAGAAATTCCATGCGATATTGTGCTGACCTCAGGAAGACTCTTCCCTTGGTTTTGAATCATAACTGGTCTCACACTGACCTCTAGTGGCACTTTATTACAGAGTCAGAAATCACCAGAACTTTTACTGATGAATAATGTTTACTGTTTTAACTCACCGCCTGCAAAGCTGGACCACTGTGCTCCATTAACGATTCCTCTCTGACTGTGAGAACGAGACGGTCCACACCGGGCATTTTCATTGGGCATTCTCTCGTGGGCGTTTGCATATATTTTGGACAGAAACTTGAAAACCTACAAAATAAAACCTGCATTATTTTTTTCCTCTTTTGTTCGTTACATAAACATTGTTTCAAGTCACATGCTCACATTCTCTATGGTTCACTTTTAGATTAAGTTTAAATAAAATTTATTGGACGAATTTAACCTGATCGTCCGGTGTCGGGGAGAACAAGTTGCGTTCCAGTGGGTGTTTTGACAGATCGTAGGGGTACGACACCACCAGGTCCCCACCATGGAAGTTAGCAGAGAGCACAAATGGGATGGAGCGGATCCATTTCATGACAGCGTACGTCTCTGGTGCGACCTGGATTGCAGCATTAAGACTTATTCGGACCAAGGAATGAAACAAATCAAGTTTATTCAATTTTTTAAAGTCTTCCTCGACAATATCTCCTATTATCATTCACTGGCATATATGGATAAGGATTCATACTGTACCTTACCAAACCAGTAATAGTCTGGGATTGGGACGTGGTCGGTGCGGTAGCCCTTTTGTCTGCGCCGGTTGTAAACGATGGAAGTCAAATCAGGGAAGTTTCTGTTCAGGTCGATGTTCTGAGCATTGTTTCGACCGATGTTCCAAGTATCATATTGATGACCCTGAGGAATTTAAATCATGTGTGAAGCAAATAAAGACAAACCTCAAAGCATGATGCACACAGTCATTGCAGGATTATTAAGGCTGATTAGTGCTGCAAATAGCCATTAGGAAAATTGAACTATGACCATCTACAATTTAATGGCAACGAAGGAACTCCAAGAACTCCAAACCAGCTACTGAATGAACCATGTGTTGTGTGTTTGTCTGGTTTTCTAAAGCCTGACTTAAGTAAATCCATGTGCCCATGGAGAACTGACCTCCTCATCACCATAGTTATTGTCCTGGGCTCCTGAGACAGCCACCTCATATCCATCAGGGTTCATTGACGGCAGAATATGGATGCGGGTGGTGTTGATGAGGGCTTGGATGCGCTCGTTTCCCTGCAGATACTCTGAGCACAGGTGCTGAGCCAAGTAGATCAGCAGCTGCCGGCCCAGGACTTCATTTCCGTGCATGTTGCCAATGTACTTCATCTCTGGCTCGACTACAAAGGGTCACATGTAATTGGTTTAACTTCCTTGATAAGGAAAAAGGATGTGGACTATTTACACACAGAGGCTGATGATGGCTTTACTTACGTAGCTCATGTTGGCCGGGGTTGTTTGAGAACTCAATTACAAGCAGCTCCCTGCCCTCTATGCTGCGTCCAATGCTGTAGGTTCTGGCTATGTCGGAGCATTCTTCCTCAGTTTTCTTCAAGATGCTGATCATCTGAGCGTTAGAGTGATAGGTGAACTGCATGGAGTTTGTAGGCTCCTCAGGAAGAAGAATCTCCATGCTGTAATCGGCCTCTACATCCTGATCTGCTGTAAAGAAAGATATGTCTTACCAGGTTTACATCAGTGTGCTTTCAGCCCTAGTGACTGACCACATCTAAGATCTCTCAGACAAAAATCCTATCTCTGTTCCTGTAGCGCTGCCAAGTTATAAATAGGATGTTTGTAAATCCTGGTATGCACAGCAGAAACCAAAAAGAATGTGTGGAATATAGCACCAAAAGCCTGATGAGTTGAGAATGTGCTTATTTCAGATCACACATTAAACTGTTAAACATGCTGATGTCTGCCCTTATTTTAGTATTCACACTTATTTTGACACTGACAGAAACCAGTAATCACAGCTCTTAAACCAGATGGAACACATTAGACTGCTGCCAAATTCACATGACCTAAAATAAAAGACTGTATCTGTCAAAACTCCCTTAGTTTAATCATGCTTTTAGTTTAAAAGCATGATTTGTGCAGTGTAAAACTGTTATTATAGGTTTAATCTTTTCATCTTTAACAAGAACTTGTATGTGTAGCTGACCTTCTCCTATTAAACAGGGTTTACTCTGTATGACCTAGTATACAGAGGCAGCAGCCATATCTCTCCTGTGTGTATCAAAAACAAAGCCAAAAATTTAAAACCAAAACAACAAGCATACAGAGGCTAAAATGCTCTGTAGAGCAGAGTTGGATGATGATTCTCTGTGGGTTTGTCACTCTCTTCACATTACACACAGTCATCTGATGTATTGCCAATCTAAAAATATTCATTGGTGCAGCTTTAAAGTGAAAACACTTAAGAGTATTTCCAACATAGTCCTATGACATTAAAAACCAAGCTGGATAAAACCATAAAAAACAATGAAAATCATTAAAAACCCAAATGACATCAGTAAGAATAATCAGTATCCACTGCAAAATGCTGAAGTAGAAAAACAAACATCTAATTGATTTTAAAAGGAATCTTTCTAGTTGACATCTCAAGTTCGGTTAATGACCTGTCTAAAGCTGTAAATAAAGATCATTATCATCATCAATTATTCTGTCATTTGGTTTTCCTAATTAATTGTTTGGTCTGTAAAATATCAGAATATAGTGAGAGATGCAGTAAAGTAAAGCAGATATGAGCAGAAAAAGCAGATATGACTTTCTGAAATACACACATTTCAGAAGTTGGAACCAGGTAAATGATCATTGCGGCCTGAAAAAAGACTTAAGAGATGTAATTTTCCATCCTATGACAAATTGATTAATCTGCTTATTGTTTCTCTCAGCCTAACCTCTGGTTTTTGATAACTTGATATGTAGTGGAAGGCTGTTTCACAGAGCTGCCCGAGTATGAAAAATGAAAAGCATACTGTACAGTATAGCTGTGTGAAGAGCTTGAGATCACATGATATCAAAGCAGGAACAGACATCAGTTTGAAATTAATATGAATATGGGAATAATTACACAGGTCCAACCTGCGGCCAGACATCTGAACCACATTCTACTTGGTGGAAAAAATTAGCATGACAATAAAAAGAGAGACGCTTTGTTACAGTGCTACAGGTTAAGACACTGTGGTTCATTTCACTGTTTGACTTTCACGATCATGTACACATTTTACTGTACACTGTACACACTGTAAATGCTAAAACATCATCACTAAATGCTTAAATCAACTCCATCTGTCTATCTCCTGCTGTTCATGCTCTCATATGGCTCACATATGATTTCTCTTACGAGCGGCAGCAGAATTATTTTTTTAAATCTTCTTCTTTGGAAACCTGTTTTTCACTTTAAGAATTTACAACAGTTTTTACTAAACACTGCCACACACAGTTTGCCTTTCTATGGTGCATTACAGCCCTGTTTATAAACTAGGCTCCTAATGAAAACACATGAAAATAGCCACAGGACCAAGTTTTAGTGAGGGTTTATGTGGAGAAATGAGGCGTTCCAGTTGGATATTATTTTCTGAGGTGAGCCACATGAGCATGTGTACAAACCAGATGCCGTGTTTAGAAAGAAGCTCTACTCAAAGGACCACATTTGTGTTTCTTTTTCAGATGAAAACAAAGTCATAGCTCAAAACTAAAAGCTTAAATATTAACATGGATATACACAGTCATCACCACATGGCCAGAGTAGGTCACTTAGGTCACAATAACAATGATATTGTTCTCATTTCTCACCTTTAAGACCCTCCAGTGGGTCATAACATCCTTCTTGGTCACTTACAAAAAAGCGATCACAGTCCAGGAAGTAGGGCCACGCCATCTCTATCCCCTCAAAAGCATGGATGCATTTTTTATGCACAGCCTCGCAGGTGGTACGGCAGGGCTTCAGCACCTTCGCCCCCTCGCAGCGCGGGGACAACACTGAGCAGCCCAGCATGCGGATTTCGGGATTGCACTCTCCGCCGAGCAGGGACTCCACCACGCTTATGAGGAGGTACTCGGCCCCTGCCTCTGCGTCCTCACGGGTCTTGTGGCCAATGAGGTTTGGGAACATTGTCTGAGCGTAGCCCACGTCGTCGCAGTAGGACAGTAGGATATCTGTGCATTTGGCTGAACCAAAGAAAAACAGATAAACTTCAGATAGATCAGGATATTTTCTAAATAAATGCTAATTATTTGCTCAGGAGAGGTATCAAAAAGTGTAGAAAATATCCCTAACAGTCAATATTGATCTTAAATCAATCAATTTAATTTGAAGAATCGAGATATGTACTGTAAATCCATCTATCACACACTTGGTCATGAGCCTCACTGTGCTGTCCTCAATCATCTAGACCCAAATATTTCTACTATCTCTGGAAATTAAAATTTGAATATTTCATAGTGCCATTGATCATCTAAAAATACACTTGATGGTTTTATGGCTTTCGGGCCAGATTCCATTAAGACTACGCCCAGTGTGACTTATGATCTCATCTTTTTTGTTGTTAAAAACACTGACTCAAACCAAGTCCACAGGGATGTGATAACTGTGCAGGCATTTGACCTGTCAGGGAGGGGTGAGATGACTTCAGGGCCCAATGGCACAGACGACCTGAGTGGGTTTTAGGCTCGAAAGTCAAAGAAAAAAATATCATTAATGAGTTTAACAGCTCAGAGGTGTGATCAGCTGCGACAACACGAGGCGAGCTGGCTGACAAACAGCCCATGTATGACACCGCTCTTCCTCCGAGCCAAAGGGTACTTACGTTTTTCTTCCACTGCTGGCTTGCACAGTCCTGCAAGACACATCAGTATGTCATTAGCTGACAATGTGGCAGACACTAGATGGCAGAGTGGTTTCTATAAATGCCTCACTGTGGCCTATAAAATAGTCTGCTGATCAGTCTCTGGTCTTGCTTCAGCAGCTTTGTGAAATGTCTGTCTGTCTGAAAAGTATCATTAAGTCAGTCATAATTTGTAATTGTAAAGGTTAAAAAGCATGATTACATGTTGCATATTAATACCATCTGACAAGCTATAGACCAACATCTAATCACATTCATAATCATTCTGTAGACATACGTTTCTGTTACATAAAAGCATCTTGCATAAGATAACAGCTTCAAATTCAGCTCCTGGATCTAGAAAAGTTCAGAGTCTGCACATGAAAAGATGCCATATGTAATTCATGCAGCAGGTCCGGGTGCAACGCATAAGAATAAAGTATGTAATCATACAGAGTGGAGAAAAACTTCACCTCGAATTCCTGGGTCACACCGCGGAGGAGCACACGAAACAAGGACCAACAACTGCAGCAGGATCAGCAGCATGATGCTCGTTTTCCGACACTTATTATTCCGTTTCGATGTGGCACCTCACACACGCAGCGAGAGGGTGTGTGTGTGTGTTTGAATTTCCCCGAGTCTGCAGAAATTCCCTCTGAACTTCCCTTTAAGCGACTTTATTACAAACATTACGGTCAGCTATCAAGTTACAGGGGGAAATGACTCTGAGGTGAAGCGGGGACGTACGGATAAAAATGCGAACGTAGATTTTGAGAATATGGCGCTAATTATACGTTTAAGTGACAGCGTGAGGGTATATTTAACTTTTACCTTTTGTTCTGAGTTTAGCTGCTGACATTTTGATCCAGGGAGGTTTTGTTTCAGCGTCTTAAGTTGTTAAAGGGCAAGTGTACCCTCGACTTTTTCACTTAAGTCTCACCTTGATAAATCAGAGCGCGCCTTCCTCAGTCACATGACGCTGTTTGACCAATAGGTTGACACCTAGCCATTAAAGGTACCTGTCAGGGCAACTACCTACACCTTTTTATTAGCAATTTTGCTGTAGCCATTTTAACAGCCTGTGTTTTCTTAATTGTTAAAATGCTATAAGTTATTAGTAGCGTGTAACAATTCTACATGCTAAAGATAGCAGAGACTATTTCTTTCTTTCTATTATCATATATATATATATATATATATATATATATATATATATATATATATATATATATATATATGATAATAACAAAATTTAAATGGAGCTTTAAATTGGATTGGATAGAGAATCAGCCAAAGAGAAACAGCTGAAGTGGGATTATCACTTATCACTTTAAATATGATGTGTAAAAATTAAATAGAAATGCATTTTGTGCATTTTGTAAAATTAGGATAGAGGCCATTAATAACATTTGTTATAACAAATAACTGGACCCACAAACATTAAACTCACACCAACACACATGCACTTTTAGATTATAAATGTACAAAAGTGCACATATAGATTTTAACATACACTTACCCTAAATGAGTAGATATAAGATCAAAGATTTTAATTATTCTTTTTTCTCTGATGTAGATGTTTTCAGTTTTGTTTCAGTGTTAAATTTAGTCCAGTTCACATGTGTAACACTGCAAACCTCTGTAACACTCAACGTTTAATGCTGCCTTTATATATTGAAGTGGAATAAAGGCTAATGACGTGACTCACTGGTATTAAATTTTTCAGAAATGTTGTGACGTCTTAGTGATGAACAAAATCCAATCACAGTGTGTCTGTCAGCTTTCAGTCTGTCAGATTCTTGGCACAGTACCATGGTATCCTCCGGTCTTCATGCTGGTGCATTCCACTGATGTGAGTGAAGTTCTACCGGTCTGACAGTAAGCCAAATAAGTAAATAAAGAGTTCTACTGAGGTGAAATGGAGCAGGCAGAAACTCTAAAAAGTAACATAATTATGGATTTGCAATTGAATGAATTGAATGAATACTTGGTAGAAGTGGTGGTAGTAAATTTGTAAATCTTAAATCATAAATCATACATCAACATGATTATGAACAGCTAAATCATATACACTTACTTCAAAATGTTTAATGTATCATAGTGTCAAAGTGCTTGTATTAAACCACAGATGGATGGAACTCTATTGTTATTGAAGTTAAGTCAAATAAATAAAACAATAATGTGAGTAGAATCTGCACTACTTGTGGCTCCTGTCTTGACTAAGGTTAGTCCCCTCCTGACTTTAGCATTGTTGATCCATAATTTGATCACACAGGTTTTCCTATAAAAACAGGTTTAAACTTTTTTTAAAACAGGTGTCTTCTATCTGCCAGGAGAGATGGTGTAAAATGTTGCAGAGGATGAAACCAGCAGCTACATCCAATCCTTAACTTATCTATCAGCAAAATGGACACAGAGCCAAGCACCACAGCCTGTGGAAATATTATATTCAAACACTGGTTTCATCTTGGTAAACGATTTATTGCTCCAGGCAGGAAGCAGCAATCTGTAGGATCATGAAAATACTTTGAAGAGGTTGAAGAACTCTGTCTTGGCAAGCAGCTTATTCCTTTGTTCATCTGGCACTGCATATATCTTAGTTGCCTAGTCCTTTTTAACTGCAGGATTTACTTTCACCAAGCAGATTTTGTGTGTGAATTGTCTGCTTTTCCACAAACCTCCATACAATTAAATTATTGAAAATCTAATTGCAATCAAATGTCTAAGTGTAAATGGGCACAAACCACATAGGGCAGTTTCAGTGAGTCAAGGGTCTTTAATCATATCATACGATGACATGATAAGGCTTTTCAGTCATTTCATCAGGTATGTGTCTCACAGAATACTAAATGCTGTCAGCCACCAAGTGAACTTGTAAATGGGTGTTGTGCAACTAGTTCATAAACAACACCTGACACTGAGAGAACTTTTTTAATTTAATGATTGAATTGATGTTGCAGCAGTAGCCTAAAGTCTATCACACAATAACAATCTATTAAAGTGCTTCTTTTCCATTAAAGCTATTATGGAAAATTAACTCACAGGGGTTGATACTGGCTCTGATGGTGGTTTTCCTGAGTTTGAGATGATGGACTGTAAGAACATCCTACCTTTCAGACTTCCTGATAGTATTTGAATACATTAGAATCACACAGGAAAATTAAACAATGAGTCACTCTCAGTCCTCTCTATCTGAATAGACCTGACTGGCTGAACGTAAGATACTATTGTGAAGTTCAGCTCCAAGAAATCAGTGTATGCTACTTTCATTACCTTATTAATATTCTGATCCATTTTCTCTTTACTCACCAAAATTGCAAAACATCACACAAGACATTTTAAATTCTTCAAAAATGTTGTATTCTGATCATTGTAAAGTCTCTGACACAAATTGTAAAAACTACAAGAAAACTCACAGAATACAGCTATGCATGACAATGTGAATACACGTTGTATAGATAAGGATATTAACAACACACACACACACACACACACACACACACATATATATATATATATATATATATATATATATATATATCCAATACACCATGAACTTTGATGAAAGTATAGGAAGTTGGAGTGTGACTCCCATTCTGACATGCATGTGTTCCTTCATTTAAGATATAAACCCAAATAATAATTGTACATTCAATCGAAGACAAAAAGATTTAGATAAGATAACATTAGTCATAAACATAAATATTGCTATAGCACAGTGAAACAAGATACATTTGTATTTGTTAATAAAACAGTTCAGTTATATCTGACATCCCAGGTGTAGAATAGATAGATAGAATTAATAGATAGTGTTGTTGTAGTGTTTGGCTTGTCATTGTTGTGATGATTCAGTGGACCAAGAGCTTACAATTGGTTGTGTCATTCTGTCCAGGATCCTGGACGTTCCCTCACAGAAATGTGTTCAGTTCAACAAACATACCTAATCCACTGTCATTAATGTGTCTGATTAGTGCACAGTTGAATTTGGTGGTGAGCTCTCCAAAGCCAAATAACACAGATAACAGAGTCTTATTTCATACCAGAGATGGCAGTCAGGTTCTAATGGTAATTCAAAGGGAAATCAGCACAGATGCTATTGCTGGCTTGACAGTAGCCATGACAGCAGCACCAGGCAGGATGCAGTGAAGAGACTGATCTTGTGGCTTACTCCACTTGAAGCTGTAAATGAGGAGAAAAGTGATCAAAACTTTAGTTAATATATGATTGTGCAACTTTTGATATTTCTGATCAAGTATCACTCAGTATTTCTTACGTGTGCCATCCACGAAGATGGAGCTGCCTTCGATGTCAAAGCCAGTGACGTTTGAAGCTGCTTTGATCAAAACACTCGCAATCTGAGTGTTATTAGGAACAGATGTGCTTATGAAGCCAAGGTCCATTGTGGTAATGACTGATCCATTACTACAGAGGGAGTAACAAAAAGTATTGTATGAAATGTGAGATCTTGGCAACTACTCTAAAAGTATAACAAAGTTTTAACAAAAGTACCTGAATGCCACCACATTCAAGGACCTGAAGGAAGAAGGGAATTCCATTTGGTACAAAGGTTCAAGCTGTGGAGACAAAGAATACATTCTATTTAAACAATTTTCATTTGTGTTTTGTGCCTAGTGTCGTTTTACTTATGTGGATATGTTATCGCTGATGTCTCTGTCATCCATGACTTGTGTAAATCTGAATGTGCTGCCTTTTTATTTATATTTGTAGACTGTCTAGTAAGCATCTTGTTTGTATTATTTATATGTTTTCTCTGCTATTTGTAGTGCACAAAATAAAAAATGACCAAGAGTCAGACAGAAAGGAGGAAAAAACTTTTCCTGGTGGGGAAATTTTATAGTTGAGGAATTCAAGACAACATAACTCACTGCATCCATATTTTCGGACATTTGTTTGTAATATTCTTTGAGAGATGGCTTAATCTCTCTGATAAAAGAATACAATACATAATACAACAAGGTGTACCCACAGGTCTTGTTCTAAGGTTGACACTTACCTGACCCTTTATCATGGAAGCTCGGTTTTTAAAAGCGGCTGATGACGGGTTTGCCAGATCACTTGTAAATGTGTCCAAAACAGATCTGAAAACCACCCTTCTTGCTGTGAGTGCTAGAGTTGTAGGTGCAGCAGTTATTGTTGTAAGCGGACTTGCTGTAAAACAAGTAAAAAATGGTTCTGACATTAGTGAAAAATCTCATATTTGATAATAAATATAAATAATTAGAAAAAACAAGCATTCTAGCTGTACACAAGGCAGCATAGAGAATGTCTGATTCTGCCACACATGGCACTGCTGAATGGATAGATTGAACCTTGTAACACTAAAAATGTGAACATTATCTTAATGAATAGCAGTAGTATAGTAGTAGTATAGTAATATGTTCTCTTCTATACCTAAATTTCTTGAGTACTCGCATAACTTGATTGTTTAATTGAAAACAGACACTGTATTTACTATTTTAGTATTACTTACATGTTACTTTGATTGTGTTGGGATTAAAGGTCACGTTGAAGCTATTGGAATTATTTGCAGCTTGTACAAAGGTTTTAGCAACTTCACTCTCCTGTGGGAGGTCTGTAGTGTTGGTAGTTGGATTGAAGACGACCCCCATAACTGCTTGAGTAACATCTGCTCTTATTCTACATTGAGGAACAGCCCTGTATCAAAAAAAAAAAAACAAATGAGACAAGTGTCAAATAGCAATATGAGACAAATATGTAAACTTACCCAAATTCAGGAGATACACAGTACTATAAACAAAGCAAGTTACTAACTCTGCATATGAAGCAAAATAGGAGAACCGATGTTGGAAAAATATTTTACCTGAACTCTTCCAAACGGCAGCCTTTAAACTGACCATGAAAACTTGATTTGTATATGTTATTACACTGCAAAAAGAAAGGAAAATTTAGAACTTAGAAGCTTCCAAGCATATTCATGACATGAATTTTTTTTTAAAGATATTTTGCTGTAATTAATTGTCAACCCGAGAGTGTCAGAGAAAAATATATGGAGTTTGAAACTTTACTTACTGCCCCAACAGCTCGTTTTTCAAGATCTTTAAATCGTTGACTATTGCGGTTATTGAGATCATTTGTAAAAGGCTCATCTGGCAAGTCCGCTGAGACAGTATAAACTGGATCAGGTGTTGTAGTTGTTGCAGTTGTAGTTATTGGAGCAGCAGTTGTAGTTGTTGTTGGAGCAAATGTTGTTGTTGGGACAGCACTTGTTTTCATTGGAACAGAAGTTGTAGTTGTTGAAGCGAATGTTGTTGTTGGAGCAACAGTTGTTGTCGTTGGAGCAGAAGTCGTTGTTGTTGGGGCAGAAGTTGTTGTTGTTAGGACAGCAGTTGTTGTCGTTGGAACAGAAGTTGCTGTTGTTGGAACAGAGGTTATTGTTGTGGGGGCAGCAGTTGTTGTTGGAGAAGAAGTTGTTGTTGTTGGAGCAGAAGTTGTTGTTAGGACAGCAGTTGTTGTCGTTGGAGCAGAAGTTCTTGTTGTTGGGGCAGAAGTTGTTATTGGAGAAGAAGTTGTTGTTGTTGAAGCGAATGTTGTTGTTGGGACAGCAGTTGTTGTTGTTGGAGCAGAAGTTGTTGTTGTTGAAGCGAATGTTGTTGTTGGGACAGCAGTTGTTGTTGGAGCAGAAGTTGTTGTTGTCGGAGCAGAAGTTGTTGTTGGGGCCGAAGTTGTTGTTGTTAGGACAGTAGTTGTTGTCATTGGAGCAGAAGTTGTTGTTGTTGAAGCGAATGTTGTTGTTGGGACAGCAGTTGTTGTCGTTGGAGCAGAAGTTGTTGTTGTTGAAGCAAATGTTGTTGTTGGGACAGCAGTTGTTGTTGTTGGAGCAGAAGTTGTTGTTGTCGGAGCAGAAGTTGTTGTTGGGGCCGAAGTTGTTGTTGTTAGGACAGCAGTTGTTGTCATTGGAGCAGAAGTTGTTGTTGTTGGAGCAGAAGTTGTTGTTGTTGAAGCGAATGTTGTTGTTGGGACAGCAGTTGTTGTCATTGGAGCAGCAGTTGTTGTTGTTGAAGCGAATGTTGTTGTTGGGATAGCAGTTGTTGTCATTGGAGCAGCAGTTGTTGTTGTTGAAGCAGAAGTTGTTGTTGGGGCCGAAGTTGTTGTTGTTAGGACAGCAGTTGTTGTCATTGGAGCAGCAGTTGTTGTTGTCGGAGCAGAAGTTGTTGTTGTCGAAGCAGAAGTTGTTGTTGGGGCCGAAGTTGTTGTTGTTAGGACAGCAGTTGTTGTCATTGGAGCAGAAGTTGTTGTTGTTGGAGCAGAAGTTGTTGTTGTTGAAGCGAATGTTGTTGTTTGGACAGCAGTTGTTGTCATTGGAGCAGCAGTTGTTGTTGTTGAAGCAGAAGTTGTTGTTGGGGCAGAAGTTGTTGTTGTTGTTGGAGCAGAAGTTGTTGTCGTTGGAGCAGAAGTTGTTGTTGTTGGAGCAGAAGTTGTTGTTGTTGAAGCGAATGTTGTTGTTAGGACAGCAGTTGTTGTCATTGGAGCAGAAGTTGTTGTTGTTGAAGCGAATGTTGTTGTTGGGACAGAAGTTGTTGTCATTGGAGCAGAAGTTGTTGTTGTTGGGGCAGAACTTGTTGTTGGAGCAGAAGTTGTTGTTGTTGGGGCAGCAGTTGTTGTCATTGGAGTAGTTGTTGTAGTTGCTGCAGTTGTAGTTGATGGAGCAGAAGTGGTTGTAGTTGGGTCAGAAGTTGTTGTCATTGGAGCAGTTGTTGTAGTTGCTGCAGTTGTTGTAGTTGCTGCAGTTGTTGTAGTTGCTACAGCAGAAGTTGTTGGAGAAGTTATTGTTGTTATTGAAGCTTGAAGCTTGAAGCTTGTGGAGTTGCTAAATCTATAGCAGCTACTGATAAGAATTATTACTTTAGGCATCATTGAAAATATTGTCTATTTTCCACCAAATACATGATCAGGCATATTAACCTCTATGTAAGAAGAAATACAAAAGTTTCACTTTACAGCATTTATCATGTAAATCACTGCGGGGATGAATATGAGCTTATTTTAGTGCAATCAAACATGGTAAAACATTCAAAACAAGTTTTGAAATGGACAACTAAAACACGGCCTGTTTGTCTATGGTAAGTGATGATAATAGAATGCCATGGATCCTTGTACAAAAAATTGGATGAGATACAGCAAAGATCTCCACCTTAACTTTGTGTTATTTACATTATTTTGTTTCAAGACAGTTTAAAGTTCATTAGTTTAACGTCATCCAGCTTACCTGTTAGAATCAGGAAAAGTGATATGATCCGTGTGGCCCCCATCCTGTCAGCAAATCTGTAAAATCAAACTAGACAGAGACTTACTCACAGATGAAGCATGTCAAAAGATTTTTTGCCTCAGGTAAACAATCTACCGGGTGAGCTACTGTCCCACTTTGTCTGCAGTGTTGATATAGAATGACTACACTGTACAAAATTACCAGTAAATTATGAATCCAAGTTACTTTGAAGAATGGCTGTGGAGAATAATTTTGTCTCTTTTTATTACTGAGACTGTCTTTAAACAACCTCACCCTGCATAGTGAGCCCCTCCCAGTCACTGTACCAATATCAACTGAGTCTTCTAAATGTGGGGGCAGAGCTTACATAGGATAGAACAGAGATAACCATGAATATAACTTGCTCGGAGCACTGAGAGTCAAGCCACCATTATCTTCCATGCCAAGCTCCTACCTGGGACTCGGCCTCCGCCTTGCTGTTCTCCCTCTGGACCTGGATCCCTTCACCAGAGCCCCAGAGCCCCACATCCCCGTGTGAAAAGTAAATGAAGTCCAGTTGCCCTGAATTCTAACACCATACGTAATAAGGCCTTTATATATTAGAATTGAAGAAAGGCTGATGATGTGACTCACTGGTGATACAGAAAACAGATTCAGAAATGTTGTGACATCTTAGTGACGAATAAAAACCCACTCACAGGGAACAGTCTGTTAGCTTTTAATCTGTCAGATTCATGGCACAGCACCATGGTATACTCATATACTATAACAAGGACAGCATGCAGGTGCATTCCACCCATGTGAATCAAGTTCTATAAATAAATAAACAAAGAGTTCTACTGAAGTGAAGAAGGAAGTAGGGAGAAATGCAAAAAAGTAACATGATCACAGATTTGCAAATTCAAATATACTGAATGACTACTGTGTGTGACATATGTTATTATCTAAGTAAATATGTGAATAGATGACACACTATAGCTACAGGTCACATTGATTGATGATATCAATATGATCGAATATGAAATCATATGCTGCAGTTAATAACTGCAGCATATTGTTGAAATAAGGACACTTTGTGTCTTTACTGCTGCATTTTGAACATTTGTTTCACAAGTGAGTTGAGTGATGAATTTTCTTCCTCACAGAGTGTATGTCATTTGTATGTTATGCAAATGTATGTACCTTTATACCCTTACCCCCCCGTATACTCTCTCTATTCACTGGTAGTGCGGCAGGTTAGAGTTGAACACTGATGTTACATTATATTTTAAGATCTGGTTTGAATGGTTTATCAAGAGTTAATTCAGTTAATTAAGTGTTTTAAACCATTTAAATAACTTGTTTCTCTTAAGTTTCATTTCACTTTGTAGCTTATCAAATATATGTTTTATTTTTTGATGAGGTTTAATGGTAAATATGAATCTTACTGTTTGATGTATTTTCCCAGAGTTATCTTAAAACAAATTTTAATCTGCAGTTTAATTTGATGCTAACACTATGATTAAGCAACTTTAAGACTCAGACCACTTTTAGCACATAAGTTCACAAACCCAAATCTCTCTGGGCAGTTGTACACTATTGCTCTTTGAAGTATTTTTGTTCTTTTACTTCAGAAATTCAATCAAATCGAATTTAATCAATTTAATTTAAAAAGCATCATGATGGATTTTTATATGTAAAAATGTACATATTAAAAATATGTTCTAATTAATCAATAAATCAAATAATACAAAACAAAACAAACAAAAAACTATGGATGCATAGGCAATTGATTGGCAGACAGTTATTATACATTTCAAAATAAGAGTCTAGAGCCATGCTAGCAGCTCTGTGAAGCTGTACTCAACAGACTTAATAACAATGTCAAAATAAAGCCATGGGTTGGGGGGTGGGGGGTTGGACTCCGCCTGACACATCTGCTAAGAAATCAAAGTCAGCAGATTTGAGAAAAAACACATCCATCCTTACTGCAACTGAAACTAAACGAATTGATGCTCTGACCAACAAAAATAAGCCCATTAAAGAAATCACGAGATCACGAGCAAAGGTTCAAGCTTCAGAAACAGAAAACACACTGTATTTAAACACTGTTTACTACTTTATTTGCCTGGTGTAGTTTTATTTGTCTGAATATATTCTCCTAGATGTCACTGCCATCAATGACTTCTTTTACATTTAATATGTAGACTTCAGACAGCATTCTGTTTATTTGTTTGTTTGTTTGTTTGTTCAAGTTCCCTTTGGGAGGGAAATTTTATACTTAAGGAATCTGGAAAGATTCATCAGACCAATAACTGCAAAGTGTATTTGAATTGTTGATACTACATACTTACTGAATACAATATATCCAAGTACTCAAGTTTTGTCAACCTTAATGTTTATCCCTCTTAGTGCTCAGAACTTGCCCAGTATGTTGCAGGGGGTGAAACCAGAATTTACTTCCAGTCCTTAAGTTACATATAAACAAAGTGGAGGCAGAGCCAAACACCACAGCCTGTGGAAATACTAGATAGATTTAAACATCTTGGTAAATGACTTATTGCTCCAGGCAGAAAGCAGCATTCTGTAGGATCATGAAAATACTTTTTTCAGAGTCTCTTTGCATTAGAGTGGTTGACAGAATCAGTGGGTATTGTACAAATAGGCTAAAGATGACTGATGTTGTATTGGTTTGTCCTACCTTTTTCAAAAATACATCCTAGAACAGATCTGATAACCCAAGTCTAATAACACATGGTACTATTTACTGTGCACAGAGAAAGCACGTAAGCTTAAGAGTGTAAAGTTACCTCATCAGAGTAAAATAAAATCATTTTAACGGCCTTGGTGTTTTCTGCGTTGCTAACAGTCACTGTGATGAAGCTACATGTGACACATGACAATCAAGGAGCCATTACTTTTAAGCCTTAAAATTCTTCTACACTGAACAATGACTTAGCTGAGGTGGTTGCCTCACAATCAGATTTCTACCTATTTAACTTTTAAAGGCATAATTTACAACCATATTTAATGTGACAGTAGCTTGTTCACGTACAGAAACTAAAAAATCCTGGACACTATCACACAGAAAATATTGCTATGGCTACCTCCATTTTCTAAGTGACTGTGTTTTACTAATTATAGGGTCCTCTCTCCTTCAAGCTGAGCTGATCTAAATTAGCATAATGGGAAGCATGATTATTCATTATGCAGGCAGGCGGGCACAGGACCCCACGGGTTCAAGACTGGATAGAGTATCTTGAGAGTGAGCTCGGCCCTCTGGCAAATGTAGAGAGTTTACAGTGGTACATGCCGGAGTTAAAGAAATACTACTTTATTCTTCAGCTAAATCAGGAATATAAATATAAATTAGATCCTGTGCATAGTCGTTTATTATGCAGCTTATTGCATGGCCCAGAAATGAAATGGACACGAAATCTTCTGGTTGGATCGGTTGAGGGAAGAAGTACCATGGTATACCTTTTGTCCTGTGCAACAATGACAACATGCTGTAGCATACTTATTTGAATTAAGTTCTATAAATAAAGAAATAAAAAAGGAAGTAGGGAGAAATACAACAAATAACATGATCACAGATTTGCAAATTCAAATGTACTAAATGAATACTGTATGTGATGTATGTGATGTATGGAATATCTGAGTAACTATGTAAATAAATGATACAGTACAGTCAAAGGAAACAGCCATGATATCAGTATGATCATACATTAGCATTTCACTCAAAGCACCATTGGTTCCTAAAAACAATCACACGGAGCTGCTAGCATGGCTGTAGATAGTATTCATAGTATTGTAGTAGTCACTCTTCCTGGGAAAAGACAATAATACAAGAGGTGAAGTTTTAACAGTAAATTCTCCTTGGGCTTAATAATAAATATGTACAGTAACTATACTTGAACTTGTGCAATTCACTAGAGAAAATATACTTTCGAGAGTTAGTTGACACTTTTAACTTGTTCAGTCGACTCAGTTGTGTCATTTCGAACTAAAGCAGCTGTGAAGTAACTACTTTGCTATGCATACATTTTCCATTTCAGTGGTTTTAATTACCAGTTTCTCCTTTACCAGTTCCTAATGATTGGGGTTAATGAGAAAGATATGTTAATATAACCAAGGCCTGGCATCAGTAAAACCTTTAGCTGCCTTTAGGTGCTGGCAGTTGAATTAGCCACAAAAATGAAGATTCCTCCACTTAATGCTGCAAATAATTACTGTTGGTCTATTTCCATGCATCAAATTAAGCCAGAGTCATTACTGAGTCAGAATAAATCAGAATCACTAATCTGCAAATATGAACTTTGACCCGTCTCTTTAATTACACTTGGCAATAATGTTGCTGCAACAGAGATCGTTGATGTGACACCACGGTCATTTTTTATGCCACATATCATCTACATTGTAATTAGGGCCACAGGGCGGATGGATGCAAAACAATGTGATGCAAAAATAGGTAGCTGGTGATGAAAGAGGAACCAAAAGAGTAGTTTTATTTGTTAGAGAATAATAAATTTTCTTTCAAGTACACCTGTATCCATTGATTTCAGGTACAGAATATTTCCTACAATGTTTCTGTAATTTTTATCTGGTCATTTAAATGAAAGTCCTACTCTTTGACATTTAGTTAAAAGTTCAAGAGTTTTAACTGCACTGCTTGAATTAAATGTACAAGCTTGCAGATTATCTAGATTTACTGACGTTACTGTGAAAACATTAATATTTTAATAGCTTTGTAATTGACAGCTTTTATTGCACATATTCCACTAATAGCTAATCACACTGCCAAAGAACAGCAAGTGGCTCACAGGAGGAAAAATACATGTGTGTAAAATACATCCAAAGAAACTGTTTGTTTTTTTAAAATAATAAAGCAGCTATTCTGGTTAAAGTATAGAATAGCTGGAAAAGTCACATATTCAAATCTGGCACAAACACAAAACAGTGTGTTTTAAAGCACTTTGAAAGCATTCCTATGCTACATCACGTTACTCCCCCTTCATCCAGACAAAAAGTTGTTCCTGTACAGTGCAAAATATATATAACAACATCATGTAAATATCCATAGAAACATTTTTCTCCAGTCAACTGGCAAAACAAAGTACGGTTGTACAAATGCATTTCAGTTAAAAGTGGGCTATCTCTAGTACATTCAGTTACAAATGCACACTTTAGTTACAAAAAGTCTTGTGATACACTATGTTTTTCTTACTGTCAGCAAAAATCATGAAAAGACCAAAACCAACGATGAGCTCATCCTGCTCCTAACAAATGTTGTCAGCCACTACATCTGCCATTGCAGTAAATTGTCATTTTTAATTCGCTTTGTTGGTTATTGGTCCAAAAACTATTAAAAACATGTTACTTAGACGCCCTGTTACACTGGGTGACATGGTTCTTCATTGTCATGGACATGGGCACTGTAGTTTTTCAGGTCAAACCTACATATACTGCACTGCTACTATAAATATTCACTGGTGGGCCAAACCTGTATTCATCCGCAACTAAAAATAGTCCCTAAAAAATGCATTATTTACTCCTGAATGTGCAGCTTTTGCCAAAAACTACAGTGCCCACCTCTTTTAAGAAGCTATTTAGCCTTTTTCTTTTTAATGACAGTATATATCCATGGCCTGTTTTTAAACACTTTCCAGGAACAAATGGCCTTGGAGCTAGGAGCTAAAGGCAGGCAAAGGGGATTTGGGAAGTATGAAAGGCAAAGTTATACTTAATTAGTTTTTGTCTTTTCATGGCACTTGTTGACAGTAACAAAAATATCACCAGCCTTATCCTTTAATATTGTGGTGTAAATGTTATTTGCCTTTGGCTCCTGTATCTATAGTAGCTCTGAGAGATTTAGACAAAGTGCATCAATATTCAGTGACTTACATGACACTGCAAAGTAGTCTAACACGGTCAATACAGAACATGGCAATACTGTGCAGGAGCTGAGTCTCCACACCTAAGAGTACATCCATTCACTGAAGGTACATTATCCAGAAGCAGAAACAACACCGTCTCTTCTTTTCTTTCACATCCTCACTCTGCTGCCTATCGACCATCAGCTACTGTCCTTGCAGCAGAAGAAAGGTCACTACATGTGGATTTGCCAAAATCATTACAAAGTGGTTGGTACACTACAAAAGGCCACTTTATACATGTCTCTCAAAGTGAAGATGTCTCCAGCAGTGTGGTCCTTCAGTTTGAGATTAATCTGAACCCATGACTTATTCGATGAAATTGATTTGTTTGATCTGTCTGTGCTTCTGTGTGGTTTTGTGTGTTTTGCCGTTGCTGATGAATCACAGATCCCTTGTTTACCGATACCGTCTGAGGTCTCCACATCACCCCTGTCGCTCCTGTCTGTCTTCCCCTAGCCCATCTCTTCATCCTCTTCATTTCTTTGCCTGTTCATCCTCCCCCTCATTACTGTCTTTTCATTCTTCTCCACCCACTATCTTCCTTATTTTTTGCTCTCTCTTCGCCCCCCACCCACATTCTGTCCCCTCTATCTACTCTCTTTTCCCTTCCTAACAATATCCTGTCCTCCCTGTCTCCCTCGTTATTCTTTTCCTCCACCCATCTTCTCCTTCCAAAAGGCAACCTTTATTTTTGGCCCGTAGTGTGTATCTGTCATGTCGGCGCATTTGCCATTAGCTGATCCTCTGGAGACAGTAGTCATTCTCTGTGTCTAAAGAGCTGTTATGGCCAGATGAGGGGTACAGGTCACGGCGGAGCAGCCTGTTGACAACTGTAACCAGGACTTTCTTGTACTGCTGACGTAACAGGGAGTAGGCGAAGGGGTCAGACGCAGCCTTGCTGTATGTCAGGCACTTACTGATGATTCCCCAGTGGCGGTTGATGTCCACAAAAGGTAGAAGCTCAGCCAACCTGAAGGGGCGGCAGCAGAAACATGACTAAACAAAGTACATTTTAGTCAAAGGTGCCATTAAGATCTTTTTTTCCCAAATGTTTTTGTCATATGATTAGGTAAGACTGAAACTAGAGCCTTAAAAACATTAAGGAACTGTAAAATGAAAAAGTGGGACAGTTATGTGTAAAGAGGGTAATGTGATGGGGGGGGGGGGGGTTGTTTTTGAAAAAGCAGGAGAAGATCTTTTGAAATTTTTTCACCTTAGATTTCAGGTTTCTTCATCCTTGCCTTGAGCTGTACAAAGCTATCACCTGTGCCTAGCTCTTTCAAAAGCACAGCAGCTGAAATACTTGATAAATCCTATTCTATTATAACCATATTTTTTGATGTGCAAACATTACACACCAAATACACCTTTTTATGAGTAAAACAAATTGTATGGAAGACTAAAAATGCCAAACTAAAAACAAATAAAACAAAGAAATAAGGAAAAATAGGATACAGATGGTAATGTGTACTTCCTTTTTCTGTATGCATTTACTCTGTCATAATTGAATTAAAAAACATAATT
The DNA here is from genome assembly GCF_001640805.2 of Lates calcarifer. Taxonomy (NCBI): domain Eukaryota; kingdom Metazoa; phylum Chordata; class Actinopteri; family Centropomidae; genus Lates; species Lates calcarifer. The sequence continues at coordinate 8,049,169 of NC_066846.1, forward strand.
TAAAGTTATTTAGTTGTTAAACTTAATCACAATACATAAGGCAAAGTGAGGAACTGGCATTCTGAATCTTCCATACAGTATACAGAGAGCATAGGTTTTTTTGTTTTGTTTTGTTTTGTTTTGTTTTTTTAAAGGATATGTATAGATCAATGTGTATCGTATTTCACTTCTTTGCTATATTTGTGTTTATGTAGGCATTTGCAATCTTCCATATTGTGTTCAACACTATTGGACATATAAGGGGAGAGGGTTTTGCAGTTTTTGAACATTTTAGTATGGATGATTGTTCAGCCCCCACTCATGCCCCAAAAATTTACATACAGCCCCTTATGTTCTGCCATTTAAGGTGATGTTATGAAACAAAAATGTAAGTGAAGCATTAGGCTCCATGGATAGTGAGAAAAACTGCACTTGTACCTTCAGTAAATGATGTGTTTAAATGTTAATTTAAAAGCAGGACAGAAAGCACATGTTCAGGAATTATCCTAATCAGATGTTTTGGTTTCAACAGTCACTCAGGCTGCTTCCAGTGGGTAGGCCTGGTCAGGAGGTTGCACCAATTACTCAGACACTTTTCTGCTGTTAAAGTGTGCTCCCTCTTCCCACCCATATGCGTGCACCACAAATGTCACACCAGCGGATCATCAGCACCACATCTGACTGACAACTGTTTCGTGAACCCCTGAAGCATCGCCTCTTTTCTCTGGGATCCACTTTTTGTTCTCTGTATTGTATCTATTGTCCCACTCTGTTTTATGTGTATTTCAGTGGAAGCAGCATGATAGGACACCTGTTTCCAGTGCAGTATAGGGAACTAATGAGCTGTCATGGTTCAGAGAAATGATAATAATTCAATGTATCAGGTAAAAATAAGCAGCGTGGTGTTAGGTAAGGACATACTCTAATGCGATGTGTTGTTCAGGTGTTGGATTGTCCTCTAATCTGATCTATTGTTGTGGCAGATCTGTGTCTTTTAGATCTCTGCAGTAAAACACAACAAAGCTAATGAGTCTGGAAGCAGAGATGAGATTATTTACTCATTATATTCAGACTAAACATGATTTAATCTAATTATTCACATGGTAATTGCTCAAGCTGTGTTATTATAAGCAAGGTCATTCATTTTTGAAGGCTTGCACAGAAGTTTTGCAGTAAATTAAATGATTTATTGGTTGCTATCAATTTGACTTACCTTGTAATTACATAAGGAGCAAAGCAGATGATGAATGAGCCGATGAAGATGCTGATCTTCTTGGTGGCTCTTTGCTTTCTCCTCTTTTGTTCGGCTAAACATCTCTGTTTCACGCTGAAAACAGCAAAGGACGTTTAGGCTTTTGCCAAACAGTGACAAAACTATACACAGTAACTGTAAAAGCTGCATGTTTTAAAATGAGGAATACATTAGGGTGAAGTACCTTGGGTGAATGTCGACCAGCAGGAAAAGAGTCTGCATGGTGATTATGTCAATCCTCTTGCAGTGAAACCTGGCGACTTTCAGCACCTTCAAGTAGGTGAAACACAAGATGAGCAGGGAGAGCATGAAACTCGTGGCGTGGAAAACGACAGTGAAGACTGTAAACTTAATCCTGTCGCTGCCTTCCTCGCTCGGCTGCAAGGTGCAGGACGCGTAAACGTCGCTGTAGTCGACCCAGGAGAAGAGCAGCGCCGTCAGGGAGAAGGTGAAGGAGTGGAGCCAGGAGTAGCACACCATGATCAGTGCGTCCTTGTAGCGCATTTTAGTGGAGTAACTGAGCGGGAAGACCACCGCTATCCACCGGTCTATGCTGAGGGCTGCCATGCTCAACATGGTGTTCGCGGTCAGAAAAGTCTCCAGAAAGCTCACCGTGTGGCAAACGCAATCCCCGAAAGGCTGCTGGTTCCTGATAATCCCCACCAAAGTGGCCGGCATGTTCAGAACAGTGATGAGTATGTTGCAGAAGGACAAGTTCATGGTGAAAACACCGGGCACCTGTCGGCGTATCTCGGTGCTGTGGACGAAACATAGCAGCACCAACAAGTTTGACAGCAGCGAGACAACCGCGACCACGACGATGAACAAAGCGAAAATGATTTCAGCAAAGTCCATGTCTTACTCCGGAAAGTCCGCTGTCGGGTTACCTGCGCCTGTTGTCGATGGTGAACGCTTGAAATCAACCATGGTCACCCGTCGCTCATCTCTCCAGCGAATTAATCTCAATTTAAATCCTCGTGTGTCCGCGCGCGCAGCCGTCCTGTCCAACTTCCCACGAGCGCTGTCCAGCGTGCTGAACCCAAGCAGCAGCAGCAGCAGTCGCCAACACCACCACCATCATCTCTCTCTCCCTCCTCCTCCTCCTCCTCCCTCTCAAAGTTACCGATTATTTCCCCATTAACATCCGTCAAGAGCGGGAGTAAAGCTTCGCGAGGTGGAGCAGGGTGTGTGTCTCTCAGCAGCTGCGACCGTTTAAACAGCAGGCAGATACAGGTCTGGCAGGGGGGGGACTGAGGAGGACCAGGGTGGAAAGCAGCATGCCTATTGAAATAATCTTTTCTTTTTTTACGTATCACGTGAAGAAGTCACACACCCAGTGACATGGGAACAACTTGTCCTCTCAAAACACCCAAAGTCACACCTCACTCCCCCCACACTGGAGATTTCCCCTTTCTTTATGTGTTATTTGCTCTTTCTTTGCGCAAAAACCTGTGCGCAAATACAAATCAATCAATCACCCCCCGGCTTTAAGTTATTCATCTGCGAGTTTCTCGTGTCGCCCGCATTGATCACGCTTTGCTCAAATCAATGCGGATCTGGAGGCAAAGGGCGCAGGAGAAATCCAGGGATGTGCTCCCGGATAATTGGAGACGCGTCTGCGGCGTCCAGTGGCCAAATGGCACCAGGTGCACACGCGCGCGCCAGAGAGGCACGGGGGCAAATAGATCCCTTTCCTGAAATGAATTATTTATAGGCCTGTGGCTACTGTAGATTCAGTGTGTAGTATTATAATCTGTGTCTGGTATGCAAAAATATACAACAGGGCTACTGTTTACAAGAGAATGTTAATGATGGTGGAATATGACCTTTCTTTTTCTTTGGTAAATATGATTCTGTGCTCAAGAATGTATCTGAATTACAGTTGCAGATATATGAGTTTATTACACCTTTGTACACTGGAGATATATATAAAAAATAACAGAAAAGTTGAGTTAATTTTGTAATGAATTTTGTTGAGCGCCACTCTGACATGTCATCCTGCACCAGCAGTGGTAGATGTAGCTGAATTTATATAGCTTTTTTTAAACAGCTGAACCACTGTTTTAGTGTCAAATTTAGTGGAAATATCTAACACCGGTCATTTGTATTATTTGTTGGCAGCAGACACACCAGCTATATTTCACATGTTCTCCAGAAGTGGACAATAAGGAAAACCTCCTTTTCATTTTCTACATAAAAGACAGGCAGCCCATTTTTACAGAATAATTAATTACATCTCAGGGTACCACATCCATTATAAAGTATTTATAAGCTGTAACTAACAGGTTTATTATGATTAATAATTGCTTAATCAAAGCTTTATTGGTCAGAGGAAATTTCTGGGTTGTGGAAAAGCTCTTTGGCTAGAGTTCCTCCCTTCTTTTTATGTGGTAATAATGCAGGTATAAATGTTATTAATTCATGAATAAATACTAAAGAAAAAAACATTAAAGATAATGGGTTTGTCACTTCCTAATAAGCCTCAAGTTAGAGGATATATGTCGTACCAAGTCATTAATAAATGGTCACAAGAAGTCTGATGATCCACTGCTACTAACTTGGCAACCCTGATCTATAAAGTAGTAAATTATTTATTAACTTCTAATAAATTCAGCTGGTAAACCCTGTAGAAAAGGGGGTAAACACACACACACACTATGTAAAACATGTAAAATTTGTTCATGTTAATGGTCTCTCTCTGATCCATAAGCATTAGTAATGATTTACTAACCATCAATAAAGCAACAGCTTAAACAGTAAACGTGATCCCTGTTAGAAGAAAGAATAAATTAGTAAACACTAGTTATTAACCCTCTGTAAAGGTGGATTCTGCTGTGTTTATAATGTTTAACCATTTCCTCATGCTTCCTTGAGGAGTCAGTGTAGAATAAAGAAGAGTCTCAAAAACACATCAGCTCCAGGAAATGATAACCTTCACTGTTGCGTTAATTCATGGCATAAAACACTGAGAGTTAAAATGGTACCCAGTCCAAATTGGAGTAACATACTGTAGCAACAGAAACAGAAGTGCACTTCAGAAACGTTAGCGCTCGTCACTGAGTCATGCCCAGTTCTGGAGAAGCTTGTGTAGACAGTGACTCACTGGGGTCAGACGCAGCCTGCAGGGGTTTTGTATATCTTTTTTCATTTTCATTCGCTTCATACTCCCACTTGTTATGAGGCTTGCACTGGGCTTGTGCCTGAATCCCCATCCCCTCCAATTAAGTGTACTGTTTTATTTATTTGAGAGTGATACACTGTCAGAGAATTCACTTTACTCTGAGCCAGCCGCATCGCTTGTAGCCATCATACAGAAGTCGAGTATTTAAAGTGAATAGGTGAGTCATCATTGAATGTAGTTGAGGGAAACCCTGAGGCGAACTATCAGTGCAGTGACCGTCTCTTAAAAGCATCGCCATCACAGCCGCTGATGAAAGCCTTTTTTATGTACAGTATTCCAGCTGTAATGAAGCTACTACAGCACCGAGGGTGCCAGTGTGTTTCTTGGTGCGCAGGAGTCAGAAAGTCAGAGAGACAAAGCAGCGATGGGTGATGTCAGTACCCTACAATACCAGTGATCAAATGCCTGGGAGAAAGCTACAGCTGGGCTCCTGGGGGAAAAGTGCAAAGCTATTTATAGGCTTGATGGGGTGTCACCTCCAATATAACTCTCAGCACCGGTGTATTACCTAACCGAGGTATCAGAGCGAAGCACAGAACACAGCTTTACAGCCACAAATGAGATCGCTTTGAGAGGATGCTTTTATGTGTTAAGTAATCAGCTAGTGCAGTTTTTTGGTATCCTCCAAAATGCCCCAAGGGCCTGTGGCAATTTAACAAATTAATTCAATCACGAGAAAATATTCACTGATTACCAACCACTGCTCACACAGTCACAAAGGCTGTTTTTGTCCCCACGTCCAACCATAAACTGACGCTAGTTTATAATGTGACAAAAGCAGGGAGGGGAAAGACGCTGGTCTCCGGCTCTGAGTTTGGGAAAAATGCAACAAATTACATTTGATTACGAGTCAGAGTCGACAGTACAGACAGACAGACAGACAGACAGACAGACAGACAGACAGGGGAGTCGACATTTAGGTTCAATTAGGATTAAATGCTCTTGATGCAACTGTAAGATGCCCCCGCCAATTCACGCTAAGGCTGCAACTTATAGTTTGGTTCATGTGCTAATTGTCTACTTCATGCAGTGTCAGAAAATGGTGACAAACAGCCCATCACTGGAGATTTCCTGGAGGTAAATATGACATATTAAACTGGCATTTTGTGTCAGAGCAACAGTCCACAACACAAAGATGTTCAATTTACAATGCTAATCCTCACATTTCAGAAGCTGCAATCAGCAAATGTTTGGCATTTTTGCTTGGTAAATGGTTTAAATGACTAATACATGTCACAGAGAACAGCTCTCAGCCTGTGGGTCAGTCAAAGAGCCTGTCAGTTCATCTATACTGCTGAAATGATAAGTAAACAAGACCACTGTGCAGCCATGCTAGCAACCCTGTGAGGTCAGATAGGCACAGCAATACTTTGAGCTAAAGGCTAACACCAGCATACAATGACAGTGCTAGCTAGCATGCTAAAGCTACATCATACAGTAGTTATGCTAACAGAGTAAATGAAAACCATGACCTGTTAGTGGTATCAGCATGCAGACATGGTGTAAATGAGGTGTAATGTTTACAGCATTCATCTTCTTAGCTTAGCATCTTTGCCCATTAACATGCTAACTAGCACAAAATGAAGTACAGCTGAGGCTGTGGAGGATGTCGTTAGTTTTGCAGTTATTGAGTCACAAACCAAATATTGGTTTTGATTTTTCTTGCCTCCCCATGTGTGGTTCTGACCTCGTCTTGACCATCGTCTAGTTTAGTTTCAGCTTCTCAAATGAGGATTTTCTGTGTTGCTGACCAACAAAATGAGCATTGTGAAGATGTCTCGTACCCTGAGAAGTTGTGAGATTTTTAAAAAATAATTTCTGATATTTTATGGACAAAACAAGCAATTGATTGATTGTGGAAAATACTCAACAGATGAATCAAGAGTGAAAGGAATCAGTTACAGCTCTGCAGATCTAATTATAAATGGAAAAACAGGCTCATATCATACACTTCAGATTATTATGTACGGTAGACGCATGTTATTGTCAAATCTAAATTAGACTGTGAGCAGTGTTCAGTGCACAAACAGAGCAACACAATGAATGTGGTGTTTTTGCAGGGAGAGGAAGACTGGAGCAGAGCACACTGAGAGCAAAATGGATCTTTGTGGGCACCTCACAACCTCAGCCTCATAACAAAGACTGCTCTGAAAGCTTTCAACTTTTCATTCTAACCAGTGATCTTATGTAACTGTGCCTGACCTTCACGCAAACCAACATCCTGATCACCTTTAGGCAGCAAGAGAAGTGCCTTAGATGTTGAGGGGAAAAAAAGAAAGAAAAAAAAAGTGTGATCTCAGCACAGCACATGAAATCCCCCCGCGGCTGTCCAGGTACCTGGGATGTCACTTGGAGCTCGTACCTGTGCTGCGCCTTTTGAAATTCACTGCTGTTACAGTGTCCTGGGGGCACAGAGTAATGCCTGAGTCCAGGGGGGAGCAGAGGAGGATCTCAGGTCATGCATTAGGTAACTCCGTGGTCGGTATGTCTTGCCTGAGAATCACAGCACAGCATACAGTAGTGGGTAACACAATGCCTTTGGACAGCTTCATGGAATAAATCTCAAGCAGCGAACAGATCCTCACTACTTTATATTATGCCTTTCAGCCACTGAAAGATAATTAACTTGTTGTTCTGACTGTTTTAGTACATTAAAGGATGAGCCTTATTTTTCCATGTGTTTGGGTGCAAATTATTTAGAGGGACAGAAAATCAGAGCAGTGTACTTGGTCATGACGAACAGCTGCTGAAATGTAATCTAACTGGGCAACTGTCCACATCAAGTTCACTTAAGTGCTTGTTTTTGCCACTTACAGGCTTAAACTGTTATAATCAGTGTCTTTCATCATTATGGATATGATTCCTACAGATATAGACCTTTTTTATTAACGATATAATATCACTGTGTATCGCTACTAGACTACATTGACAAATTTTTAGCTGAGCAGAACACAAGAGCTGCCTCAACTGGTCAGTCATTTTGTGGTACTTTTACTTATATAACACAAACTAACTAACTGATGGAGGCAGCAGTACTCCAGCAGCTCCTGTGTTCTATGTGGTAAAATTGCTGTTTGCTGTTTCAATGGAGTCTGGTAGCGATATATTGCACTGTTTTGGGTTAAACAAAAGGGATCGTACTTTTAAATAAAAAGGTCTATCTCTGTAGGAATCCTATCCATGATATTGTCGGACAGTTACAGTAACAATCCAAGCCTGTCAGTGGCAAAACAAACACTCAAGTGGACGTACTTTTACATGGACAAATACCCAGCTGGATTACATCACCAGTTCTATCCTTTTCATTCTTGGCTGTTGCACGTACTTGAACGCACCACTAATAAAGTACAATTTTTCAGTACAGTTCCTGTTTGCAACTGCATTGCAATGTGAACTTTACCAAATCAATAAAAGTGACTGGATTGTCTATTTTAAGCAAGCTTCTGTCCTCTGCAAGTTTATTTTCATATCTTATTGAAACCACTTGCTGCCTAGAAAGTAGGTTATGAATTTAAAAGCCATTTGTAATGCTTTGGAAAATATACTAAAACATGCAAAAACCACAAGTATGGTTCCAATTCAGCCAACACTTCATCAGCCTGTCTCTCTGCTCGGTCGCCTCCAGGTGTGCATATAAATAGCTCAGACTGCAGTTTTACAGCAAGCATGAGATCAATACAGTGTGGTTACTTGACCTTTGATCTCTTTATTTCACACAGTTAAATCATGTTCCATCACACCAAAGAAAACTATACACTGTCTAAACAATAGCTTGTGTATTTGAGGGGCCTGATATGTCTGACAAACCACATATAACGATCCTCATAAATCAGATTGTAGCCTAAGGTTCTACTTCTCGATTGCTCTTTCTAAAATGTGGAAGAGGTGATCAGGTATTTGCGATCAGCACATTTCACATGTGCAATTCAGGCTGACTGTGCATCATTCAAATGAGGTCAGAGGTCATTAACCTTTTAAAGGCTGCTGTGCTCAGATTCATACTCCAGTGATCCATCATGTACAGATCAATATTTGATCTTAAGGTTAGAAATTCTTAATTTAAAAAACAAACAAACAAAAAAAAACAGTAACTCATCTGTTGTACAAAGAAATCCACCTGAAGTAATGTACCATGACTCTCACCTATAGGCATCATAACACGAGATCATCTCCTGCATACTGTATGAGATACATGTTGTTCTTCACTTTGTATTTATTGCCAGTGTATTTTAACCTCACCGGCGCTGGGAGGAAGCCAGCGAGGATAAAACAGACGTGGGCCTGTTGTGAATGACAGCTTAGGATTTTGTTTACGGGGTTAGTAGTGCTGTGACAGATGGGCCTCCTCCACACTTCTCAGTGTGTGACAACATACCTGAAGAACCACACAGAAACAAATGCGTCTGTTGATTTTCTCTGTTATGACCTGTGATAACAGCCAATGGCATTTAAAGAGTTTGTTATATTGTATGTTTTACATTTAGAAAAGACTGAGAAGTGGAAATAAGACATCAAAACCAAATGATTTTGATTCATATTGAAGGAAATTAATTATCATGTTGTCTTGACAACTATCCATCATTATTCCTCCATAGCCTTTGTCCTTCCTTAATTTTGGTGCAGATCTGGTTAAAAATATGACAAATAAATCATTTAAGTTATCCACTATTACCTTTTTTTCCCTTTTATTTTTCTAACATAAGAGCTAGGTAGAAGTGTACGATTGTTGGCCTTGCCGCAGGTATGCACTCTACTCAGTGCCATTCTAGTTATTAAGTTTTTTTAAATGATCCCATAGACATCCAGCGAATTTATATCTCAGCTCACAAACTCCACTTCTATATAAAAATGCTCAGTTTTGCTCACTGATCTTATTATGACACTGTTGTGCTATTATAAGTTATATCATGCATTAAAGTCTACAGAGGAAGTTAGCATCTGTGCACAGTAAAAACTCCATTCAAACTTTAAAATGCTCTCTATTATACACGGATCTACTGTAGTTAAACTTTTTATGATGATACATATAGGCTACAAGTTATCATGAGTTACATAATGCTTTAAAGTCTATGCAGGCCCATTCACTCCCACTGTATTCATAAGACTGCACCTGTAAAGAGTGTGAAACTCCGACTTTAAAATGCTCACTACTGTAAACTGAACTCCACATAAGCTGATTTTGAGGACATATACAGCTTATCAAGGATATATTGCTAAAAGCCTCAGCTGATACATTAAAGTCACTGAGTGATTTTCTTTGTGAATTGCTTCTATCTTTTTTCCTGTGTTGCCTTATGTGACTGATTAACTGATGTTGATTCAATCACAGCCTCATTCTGTTCATGCTAAAATGGGCAGTTCATGTCCTTAAGTCCACATAAATATACCTAGTATGAAAAAAAAAAATCAACTCGCAACAAAAGCCACCCGTGTATCATTGTGTTTTCCCAGCCATCTGATATGATATGTTATTGAAAATTGAAGCTCAGCACTGCTGGTTGGCAAACAAAAGGTGCATGAAATAGCTTTCATGAGTACTGTGCAGCTGCCACAGGTAGAGCAGGAAGACTTGTGATGAGTCATGTTCCCATAGCAACATCTCAGTCGGAGAAGTTATCGCACCATCTCTGGCAGCACATGCTCTCGATGTGGATGTAAATATCACTTACACGGGGGTTGTTATTGTCATCCAAGGAGATTATGAAGCCTCTATTATCAGCTGCTTTTTTAGATCACACATTAAAAGAGGTGTGTGAAAACTGTACGGTATCTACGCAACGAGATGGATTTTTCAAAAGCATTATGAGGCTTAAATGCTGGTCATGACACATGTGCACAATCACTAACTGGCAGTGAAATTTCTCATGGTGGTAAGTGAATGGTCTCTCCCTCCCTCAGAAAGCCCCCTGGTTTTATCGAACCCGAGCAAACAGGATGGTTTGGTCCGCTGCAGGTGTCCAAAGCTCTGTCAAACCCTCTGCTTTGTTCACAATGAGCCCTCTTTTATCTGGAGACCTAAAGGAGTGGACAGGGAGATAGCAGGGGTGAGGAAGAAGCATAAATAGATTGCTTTGACCCAATGAGGACAGACCACATAAAGCCACATTTGAAAGGACTCCTTTAGTGTTTTATTAATGACCCAGTAGGGCCTGCCTATTTATTGATTTCTTCATCAATCCTTTCATACAGTCAAAGACCTTCTTTATGACGCTTTGAAATATATTACACAGGCTTCCTGGATGCCTTTGCAAAAGACACAGGGAAGAATAGTACAAGAGTTCAGCATTGTATCAAACTGCTGACTACGGTATTTGAACTGGATTTAAAGAGCATTCCTTTGATTTGGACCACAGGGTCACAGTCACATTGTTACTGCAGAGGGTTCATGGCCAGAGAGTCAGAGCGTCCAGCGGGCAAACAAACCAAAGAAAACTGTCTTTCTTGGCAGCGGTTGCTCTTGCAGAGAGAGAAGAGCAGGAGCAGACTGTAACCTGAGTCTGAGTGGAACAGATTGACAGTGAGCCACTAAGCACATCGAGCAGACACACTGCATTCATTATCATTAGACGACAGGAGCGCTTTGAAGCCAGCCGAGGCTCCAGTGGGCAGCCAGAGCAGGACAGCAGGCACGTGACGGAGCATTATGGCTTCTGCAGCAAACTATGAAAAGAGCCTCATAAAACGTGCAGGCACACTGAAGAAGAAAACGCTACTTAACAAGCCTTTTAGAGCGAGGCCATGATGAACAGCCCAGCCTTTCAGAAACAATGATGTGCAGACATCACAGCTGCTTTAAGATGTATGTCCTGTAGCACTAAATATTTAAGGCTTCACTCTTCACACTGTCACAGCACACAACAAGAGTAAAACTAAAAGTATTTTATCTAAAATTATGTAAGAGGAAGTTGTTGTAAGAGTATACGTTAGGAGAATAATTTAAGTAAAAGACAAGTGCGGTAAAAAAAAAATACATATATAATTTAAACTAAAATAGTTACCAAACTAACCCCATCTAAAGAAAAGAAAAACAATTTGATCTTTGAGCTTGAAAGTTTATTCCTGACCTTGGAGACAATAATACGACAAAAAAAATCTTACCTCAAGTTCCACTTACTAGCTTTTCCTGGGGCTTTGAACCACATTTCACGGTCTTCATCATCAGTTGTCATGATAGGTGAGTTGTAATATATGTAGATGTAATATATTTAGGTCATTTGTAACTCCAAACTCTGTTCACAGATGAGGACCGTTAAATGTGGTTGAAAGCCCTGGTAAGTGAACCTTGAGTTAAGTTAAGTTCTTTATTTCTGTCTCTCTATTCTTTTGTAATCCTTATTTTTTTAAATCATATATTTTGGCAGTTATTCTACAGGATAAATTAGTTGTTACTGTTGAATCATAATAATATCTGACTCAAATAAAAGTAGAAATAATAACAGAAGTAACATACAAATTTTAAGCATGGATATAATTTTAGCACACACACATCACCTCCAGTATGACTGGAGTTCAACCTTATGGTGTCCTGTGTGGGTACAGAATGTACTATGTAGAGTACAGTACAGTGCTGTGTAAATTATCCATCACTCTGTCCAATAATGAGCCCATCACTGTCATCCATAACAAAACCCCACAGTTTAATGACCCTTTGCAATTACACTGCACCATTATACCATTACACTGTGACACAGATTGATTTCGTGGTGTGCATTTTACTAAATGGATAAATTTGTTTGTCATTGTTATTCTTTGCTGCTGTTGGATGAAAAGTGCAGGTCTCCAAATAGGAACATTTTGGAACAAAAAGTTGGCCAATGCTTCCTGGAGAATTTCAAAACATACAATGGGTTTTGGAAGGGTTTTATAAGTCACTGCTTTGTGACACTCACTCAGCACATAAAAGACATGTAAATCAGTGTCAGATTTAATAACCAGAGACATGGGGCTGGAGAGGGAGCAACACTCTGTGTATAAAGAGAGTTTTAACATCCTCAAAAATCACAAATACAAAAGTAAATGTGCAAGGAAATGATTAAATGGTGTGTACACTCTGGCTAACAAGCTGTAAATGTTAGCATGCCTTGCTAACTAGCCTACTACTGCTCTGCTCTTAAATTTTCCTCAGCATACTACACCGCGAACTAGCTCTACATTGCTCTTGTATTGCAGTCATTGTTCTTTACATCCATGCCTTCTGCACAGATGATCAGCTGTTGAGAAATCTAACTTCTTACATGGGGCATGAGGCTATAGCCTCAGTCTAATATCATGCATCATGTATGTAGTTATTAAACATATTTTTAGACCCTTTTCCAGGATCATCATTTTAAAGCAGCATTAAGCATCAATAAGTCAGAAAGAGAGTGTTTCAGCCAACTCATAAAGCTAAGCTTAGCTTAAATAACTAGCTAGCAACAGCTCATACAATCTGCTAATGCCAATGGTTGTTGACTAAAAATGAGATAGGACCTGCTTTTGTTTACACCTGTCTGCGATTAAGGACCCACTGCTTTGAAATTTACTAGGAATTTTGAGTGTTTATTATAAGATTGGGAAGCCCAACAGGCACATCAACAGTCTGTTCTCACCATCAGCTGTTAAATAAGAGGTTTCCAAGAAGCTCCGCTCTGAGACAGAGGACATTTCTAACAGCATGTTGTGGATTTTACAGTTTGAGGAAATGAACAGCTACAGAAGGGCGCGGCTGTTTTGGCATTTTTACACTTTCTCCACTGCCAGTGAATATATTATGAGATCTGTCGTCTCACCAGCTGTCCCCCTGTGCCCCAGCCCTTTGCTCTAGCAAATACACACAGTTGAAGCATTGACTTCCTCTTTAGATTTTTCTATTTCTTCTCTCTTCCTACACCCACAAATAAATACAGATTGAAAGTTAAGTCCCCAGTGGTAGGAGGTAGTCCTGCCTGTGCATATCACAGTACCTCCGCTCTTACTCATCCTCATCTAACCTTTACTGTGACCCATTAGCCTTAAGGACAAGAACAGGCTGTATCCAAAAACATCTGCTCCAACCGTCCTTCAAGGCATTTTTCAGACTCGGATGCTCTCGAAGGTGTGGACTGCAGTGTAGTGACTCATGCCAAATACATCACATGAGTCACGAAGGGCCGTGCAAGAAAGCAGTTTGCTATAAAATCCGGGGTCAGAGCCACCTTACGCTTTTGGACACAGCCGGGGCACACAGTCATTGGAAATTTATAAGGATCTAAATGCTGCATAGTGGTAGCAGAGATCAGTGTGTTAGATGTACAAGAGGATTTGACAGTGGAAACAAGATTAGAAGTCGCTGGCTAGCGTTGCAAAAAGGAAGTGTGCTCCCCTTCTCCAAAAAATACCGTCACAGTGCCAGTGAGTGAGCTTCACGGCTCAGTTGCCAAGACTGTATTTGTACTAGTCAGTTCCCATGTGTGCATGTGTATGTGTGTGTGTAATCTTTCCTTGCTCTACAACTACTCCCACTGGCTGTGTCCATAAATACGAGTGTGTTTTTGGTAAAGCTGAAGGTGCTGGTCATTCTGGGTGATGCTAATTATTATGTAATTTCTTACTATAAGCCAGTCAGATTTAATTAATTTAAATCAGGTGAAGTTGGAGAGCTTTATTGGATATTTGCAATTAAGCTTTACTTGCCTTATTGCATGACTGTTGTGGCTGCTGTGTGCAAATTTTTCAAATTGAATATTACACTGCCTACACTAAATTTACTTTGCATTCTGTTTGAACCATAGACTGAACATGAATACTGGTCTTCAATTCATCGGTGGAAAGTGTCACTACGATCTTACACGGCCGTAGATGTGAGTTGCACGTGTGTGAATGTAAAGGTCCGCCATCTTAGATAGTTACTCACAGTTTTGACCGTTTTTCACAAGTCAGTAAATCACTTTATATCATAGATTATAAAGCAAAGTACAGCGAGTTTCATGTAAATAAAGAGATGTTGGAGTCCAGCCAGCAAAGCAAGATTTTCATAAAATTCTGTGGTTGTGTCAATGCAAATGCTGCATGTTTTACATTACAGTTGATCAGATCGTGTATGACAAAAAAAAGTGTCAGAAAACTGATGAAAAAGCTAAAAGTAAGAGACAAGCAAAAGAGCAGATAATTGAACTTCAATATTTTTGGGGTCAAATTTCTGGGGTGAAATTCTGAACAGCGGATATCAAAAACTGGCAAGTTTAAAAACTTGGCATTGAATGTTTGGAAAGATTTTTTTACTACAGCCGAATTTTGGACTGTATTTTATTTCAGTAAAGTTCTTGCACAGCTGTGTCTTAAGACAAAATGAAACAGTTTGGTTTATTTTGTAATATAAAGAAGGGCTTTGTTGAGAAACTCCTCAGTATAAGGATTCAGTGCTAATATCTTTCATCATTCCAGTTGATACCCAGCCCTACAGATTTTATATAATAACAATTGTTATTCCTGCTATGAAATGAAACAGTGTGAGGTTATACAAAAAGAAATGTCATTAATAGCCTCTGTTGCTTTTTTTCATTAGAGGTCAGTCAATGCAGCAGCATGGCATCAGCACTCTGTATCAGTCAAGAAAACCATTTGTCACTGCTTCAAACAAAGAGGTGACAAACTGAGGTCCACCGCTTGGACCATTTCATGGAGGTTCATCATTAATTCAGACACATTTCATACAAATCAGTGTGATTTAAGTGATTTTGCAGCTGTGGGCAGCCAATTAATCAATGTGACCAGCTTCAAATTTTGCAGCCTGTCATGACAGGATTGATGCTGCCACACTGGCAGATGTCATTACTTTTTTAGCGCGGTCCATGCAGTATTAACAAGTGTTACATAACCCTAATCAGAGAAGTAAAGTGAGGCTTTGAGAAACATCCACACCAGCAAGCAATTTCTCGTTAATCTTTAATTAAGCATAAGGTGCAGCGTTGATTCATCCTTTCTCGACGAGTGCTATTTTCAGCCGGCGTCGCCCACTCTTACCCTCTCTGGGGAGGCTGGGGGAGTCTTTAAAAGCAAAGAGGAGGCTACCAAACATTCCTGTCAAAGTACGATTAGATTGAGGAAAGCCGTTTTAAAGCAGATGCTTGTTTTGATTCTAGACATGCGTGCGGGCTGAACTGATGAAAATGAGAGCTATATGTGGCTTTTGGTGCTTGGTATCACGTGAAAGATTTAGAGAATCTCACTGAAGATGAGGCAGGTGGGGATTCAATAGAACCTAAACGATTAAACCAGAACAGGAAGTCATGTACTATCTGTGTATTTTGGTACTTGATGATGTTGATGTTGCCAGTGCCACCAAGTTTAGAATTGCACTAAAAACCCTGTACCCCGACATGTACAGACATTTCTATATTTCTCACAGTAGCATGATGATGACGCACAGCCATAATACTCTCAAAGACTGCTGCACTAAATATTTTAGGCCCATATGGTACATTTCACTGTGAGCCAAAGCGTCTCACACAGAACAAAGGTAAAGTACAGCCCACGTTCTTCAACATGAACCGCTCTGATTTAAATGTACAGTGGTTGGAAACCATCTTATGGCATCAACAATCTGCCAAGAGTTGTTTTTAAATCATTTTCATGTGATCATTTTTCAGTTCGTGGTTAAGTGCTTTTAGAAAATTAATTTGCATCAGCTATATGAAGCAAGGGCTAATGTATCTACTGGGCGAGAATGTCAAGTACAATCACAGAAGTACCATTTATAGAATAGTTATGCAGTTTCTTGCCAAAAAGTTATGTAGATGAGAGTGCTGGAGCTCCTGGAGCCTGAGTGAAGAGACTAGCTTAGCATAAAGACTGGAAACGACAGGACGTCACTGCAAATTTTAAAAAAATAAATGCTGAACTGTCCCTTTAAAGGTGGTAGCTGCTTTGTAGATGTTCTGATTTCATTCTTTTCTCTCACAAACCAGACCTTTAGGTGTGTAAAATCTATATCAAACATGTGCTCAAGTGGCCAGCTTTTATTAAACAAACAGCACGGCAGCAGTCCTGTCCGTGTTTTGACATTGTTTGCCCCTGTGTGGCCACATGTATCCGCTCAACTGTTTAACTTTTCCTTATTGGCTGCCAGCAGTGCTTACCTCCAAGCAAACACACACAGCTAATACAACACTGTATTTGGAGAGGCTGTGCTTGACCAAAGGTAAACACTGATCCTTTTCATGCCCAATTTAAATGTCTACCCGTCATGCAACAGTACAGTTTCTATTCAATCAGGGGTGTGACTATGATTTGACAATAAACTTCTGTGTAGTGCAGCGTCGGTGGCTTTTTGCGGCCATCAGACAGACTAAGTGGAGCTGTCAAAGCACAGTTGTCCAATAGGCTCAGCTGCCTCTATGTCATCTGGGTCACCTCAGCCCGTTACCCATGGTAACAGCACCCCCCTGCCCCCCCACCCCCCACACTCCCTGGTCTGCCTCTATGGTAACCCCCATTTTCACTTCACATCAGAGAAGCTGAGCTGCTCTTATGTTGGTCACAGGCTTTTTCTTTATTCACTTTGGCAAGTTTGGGAAAGCAAGTGGTTTACAGCACCGGGAGGGCGGGGGGGGGTTGACCTGGTAAAGGTGTGATGTCACACTAACAGCAAAAGAGCTGATTTTTATGTAATATTGCATCATGTTTGCTGGAAACTGAGTGACACAATATGGGTCAGATGTAAGCTGCTAACGGCAGCCAAAGACATCTTAAATGATGTGATTAATTACCACACATTAGGGGTTTGCACAGTACAGGACATGAGAGGTTTAAGATGCTGACCATGTTATTACAATGTTGACGGTTCAAGTCCAGCAAGGGACCTCAGTAACCCCATCTCTCTCCCCCCTTATTTTGAGGTATTACCTGAGAGTCTCCTGCTTCTTAACCTGCATTTTATTTTTGGACTCCATTATGTGATTTAGTTGATTGTGCACAGTTTTGAGAACACTACTATAATTTGGAGCATGTACTTGCTGCTGTTGCAAACAGTGAGGTATTATCCTTATGGGTCTTGTTAATGTGTTTATTTAGAGAAAATGTATTGCAGCAGAGGCAAAGTGTGTTTTGTTCACCTCCTCAGGATTGGAGCCATCTCTCTTTTCTGGCTTGTTTTGGAAGATAATTGCGACTCTGCGTGCATAATTTATTGACTTTACTAACCTGCGATAAATATTTGGTCACAAAAACAGTTTTTAAGGACTTTTTACATTCATCACTGCCCACCCAAAACATCTACCATCACTGCAAATACTGGGTCTAAATCTGTGGATTCATTTTTTTTAAACCAAAAACATTGGAAAAGCAGAATCTGTAGGTGTACGATCGATGAGACATCCTGAGTGAAAGCAGCAGCGAGTCAGTAGAGCGTCATCTCTGATTATTTAACCCTGCTGTTGTTGACAGTGAAGAGAAACCAACAGTCTAGCAACTTATAATCTTATCCAACTGGTGTCGATTGGTGTGTAGTGAGTATCAGTTGCCTGGGTCATAAAGTCTTTGTTTAGTTTGAGGAAGTTTGGAAAGAGTTACGTGCCATGAGACAGAAAACTTTAAGCTTAACATGAAGCAATTTACTCTAAATATCTGAATAAGAAATATGACACGTAAACAGCTGGAAGGAAAAACAGACTTATTTCTGTTTGAAAAGGGAGTTTAAAGCTTTTTACAGACAAAAATTTGTCATGTAAACATGTAACCTCATCACTCAGCGTTTTAATACTCCCAGGACACTACAGTTACTGAGATATAAACAGGACATAATTTGAATATTGCATGAAAAAAATAGAAGCGGGGTGAAGGAAGGGGACTGGGAGAGTGGGAATTCACACTCCTGTGAGGCGTCGCATTTTGTGCAGAACACAGTATTAGATTAACATCTCATCAAATATTAATTCAGTGGTTTGGCTCCCGAGTGGTGATTTCAACAAGTTTGAAAATACATATGTTGATGCTGTGGATCAGTCGGTGAGTAAATGTGATGGTTTTGTCGTCACCACCAAATCTTTCGGTTTAGGTTTAAAAAATGAAATATATCAGTATGTAATATGGAGGTTTGTACTTGCGGGGAAGCATAAGCTGTGTTCTAATTTTAACTCCATGTAAATCTGAGTGACTTGGGCAGACGCCATGCCACAGCCCATGTGTGCATTGTGTATTTCCAGCTATGTGTTGAGAAGAAGCGCCTTCTGCGCTTGGCAGCTCTCCACTGGTGATGGCACGACGCTAAACTTTTTGAATTTCAAATGAAGTACATGTTGAATGGTGAAATGTCAAATGGAAACATTTCCAAACAAACGTCCCCCAATCTCTCTCTCTCTCTCTCTCTCTGCAGGGACAGAGGAACGTTTCACACAATGCCAAACTGGTGGAGCACCATGTATGACAGCTGGAGAGCCTAACACCCTTATCTCTGAGTGTCACCCAGGTCTGAGGAACTCAGGTGATGAGGAAAGTCGAGGCAGGGGGTAAAGAGGGGTCTGTAGGTACAGTGTGACACTCTATAAGTAGTAAAGTACACAAACAAGACTTGGTCTCAGCTGTTATCTGCTGTGACCATCTGATGTCAGCTGTGAGATATTGATCGAGTGCCTGGATGAGAGTATCACCCTTGACTCAAAGCCTAAGCAGGAGAAGATTTGAGATGTGATGTGAGCTTTTCCCCAGTTGGAGAATCCTCCAAATAGCTTTTATTTCTAAGTACATAAGTTTAAGAACAAAGTTAGAAAAAGAATATATATATATATATATATATATAAGTGTTTTCATGTTTATGCAAACAAAAGTTGCTGCTTGTTTTACAGGCTATTTTTTCCATAGTTTTGATGATGGAAATATTTTTTTGGAGCCAGTTCTTAGCAATTCATTTCAGACAGCTGCTGATTTCTCCAGACTGAGTGACACACATTGTCCACTTAAAGCTGCAGCATCTATATTACTGTAATGATGTATCAAATGACTACTGTATGTGTAAGGTGACAGGAGTTGCTCATAGTAATGAATCCACTGGGAATAATCACTGATGTGTGTAACCTGCTCATTGTTCTTACAGCACGCAATTTTAGCCTGGTTTTCAGCAGCACTGCCAAAATTAGCAATAGCTGGTGATCATAGATCAATGCTTCATAGCAGCTAAAGAAGCAAATATTTTTTCTCAGGAGTTGGTGGAGGCCAAAACAGTGTTAAAAAGACAATGAAATGGACTTAGATTCAACAGGTAGTCAAAAACCTAACTCCAAAGGAATGCTAATATTGCTCTGTCTCTGCTATATGTGATCATGTAAATGTTTGCGAACATTAGTTATTAGATGTTGATATATAAAAACTGTGTTTACAGTTTGTTCCACTGCTCCCTGGTGGCCAATAAAATAAATCAATTCTGGTGCTCTCAGCAAAGATTTAAAAAATCAACAGTAACATCTCTTGTCTCTGACCACAGACTGTGCTCTGAAGGTAAATAATGATTTTTTGGTGTTTTACTTAAGTCCCTGTGGGAATATATAAAAGTTCTTTTTTTATATAATTTGGATCAACAAACTTGATCTGTACAGCAACAAAATACGAAACTAAAAATACTGAATGTAAAGTGCAACAAGATGAGGAAAACACCACCAGCATCCTGGCAAACCAGAAAGAGCCGTGCAACAGAAGATCTCCTGGCAATTTCAACACTTTAATACACATGACATCACCACAACAATTCACCCAGTGACTCACTGATATCTTGTTAATTTATAATAGTAGGTCAGAGTCATCCAGGATGAGTAAGCTTTTCTCCTACGAGGTGACTTAGTCACACCAGCCATTCAATTTTTATGGGGCGATGCTGAATAATGAAGCAATTCTACAAACAACATCAGATGGTACAGACATATGGCTGAAGATTGCCTGGCTTTAGTGATAATGTTAAGAATTACAGTCATTTCTATGTACAGTAGCTTGTATTTAATTAATAGTGACTGCCCAGTCACAGTTTTGAAACCATAACTATACAGGGCAGGCAAGCTTTGGATTTATCCCCATGCTGGGGTGTTAGCAATAAGGGTGATACTTCCTATATGAAGAGCAGGGATGATGGCTTCTTTTTTACCTCCTCCAAACCAAAACATACCAGAGCAAAATTGTAAAGAACAGGATTAAACAGTGTCTGAAAATGTTAGCATGACGGCTTACAGCAGAAGGCAGGGGCATTATACTACTACTACTTTTTTTTACAAGCCTAGCTATATTGTTATCTGTGATAGCATTATGTTCATAAACCCAAACAACCGGTAAGGTGCTAACGTTTTGTGTGGGTCTTGCAGCTTTAGCCTCAGGCTTTTAGCACAATATCATGCATTTAGGTATTTAAGGCATGCATACTTCCTGGTTAGTGTTTTTAAATGTGTCAGCTGGAACACAAAAAAACGCAACAGAAGACTCTTAAACCAACTCATAAAGCTAATGGTAGCTTAATTAACCAGCTAAAGCTAATAAAAATTGGAAGAGATGACTGTTACTTCACGTGATAAAATCTATGAAGAGCCTGCTTTTGTCTACCAAAGTGTGAAATCAAAGATTGTTTACAAAATTATTAAGAATGTTAAATGGTAAATTTGCTCCTGTTATTAGTGTAAGAACAGAAAGCTTGTTAGGCGTGGCAACAGGCTGAAACTATCAATGGAAAAAATAAATAAATACACACATATTGACACAGAGTCGAGTCATGTCCTGGAACAACCCTTATCTGCAGAAAACTCACAAATAAAATAAAACTAAGGGGAAAAAGAGGATTTTCTAAGGCAGCAACAGTCAAACAAAAACAATTCATCACAGTGACAGCTGTCAGCGTCTGAGTCCTACACGGTTCGCTTTGCTGAGAGAGACTTCTGTACATCCAAAATAATGTCTTGGAGACGCTGCATTACACCAAGCCCCATGGTGCCACAATGAATAAAGCATGAGGGAAACACAGGGAAAGTTGTTGGCTTAGACAAACACATGCAGCCACTTCTCCCTGACCTAGATTTCAGGCATGGGGAGTAATTTTGTCCGTCTGCTAATGTGTTCCCCTCTGTCCTGTCGTTCGCTTTCACCATCTCTAATTCTTTCCCGTGGACTGTGAGAGACAGACATCTGTAGTCTATGGATAAGAAACCCCAAAAATAAAATGATTTTCTTCTTTAGTTACAGCACAGAAATCCTGAAGCAGCAGCAGAAAAAAGTGCAGCCCTGTTCAGTGTTAGACGATGCGTAAGACAGATCCACTATTAAAGGAAACTGTTTACATAGTTCACATGATTCACATATTTTTCCACTGGAACTGCAACAAGATCCTGGAAAACAATTAAACTGAACACAAAGGAATTCATGTAGTGATCTTCTGTGTCACTGGTTCCTAATCAGACTAGCTTGCAACCTTAAAAACTTCAGTAGTTAGTTTCAAACTCTGGTTTTCCTTCATGGTTTTCCTGTGTCCAATAAGCATCAAGTTTGTGGTTTGAACTCCATGGCTACTTAGAAGCACATGGTTTCAACAGCATTTTAGTGACAATATTTCAAAATGTAGAAGTATGTCACCACTATGTGTTGAAATAGTCATTACAATAATGGCTGTATGCAGCATTCACATCTGACAAGATTTTATTTTTCAACCAAATGAAACCCTGTCTCAACCCTAAGTGCCCAGACATGCAAATATCTAAAGCTGTGTTCACTGCATCCCTTATTTAATCCACTGTACCCATGTATTGTGTTGAAGAAACTGTTCTTTTCAGTTGTTGTTTTTGGCACGATAACACATTTTTCAGATGAGCAGCAGACCTCGTATGATGTGTTTATGTGAGGGGCTGAGGGCAGGGAGACTGACTCAGTGTGGGTGGAGCGGGTGCAATAGAGGGGGGGTGGGGTGGGGTTTATCTTGCTTGCTCTGGATCTTCTCCTCTGGTCTCCAGGGCAGCAGTGCGAGGCGGATACAAACAGAGTCATAATGATGGCTTTCTGGACAGCAGTCAGAAAGGGCTGGGGTCAAAAGGTCACAACGAAAGCATCCACAAGTGTGTGTGGCATGCGTGAGCGGGCAGGTGAACGCCCCCGTTCCCCGAGCCACGTCACACACTCCTCAGCAGTTAAATGTAGGGCAGCAGGGTCGATTGGATCGGATGATCTTTGCAGACCCGGAGCAGCAGGAGTATTTTCATGAATTGATTCCTTCAGGAAGCATAATGACAGGTGGGGGAGTTCAAAGAGAGGGAGAGGAATGATTTAAACAGGTCATTAAAACCCACACATAGCTGTGGACATTATGACTGAGTGCTGCCTGTTAAAACACAACCACACTCATTTCCAGCTCCTCTGTACTTTATGTCCATCACAGCCAAGGCATCATTTATGTCTAAATGGCCTTTCATTGCTGGTAAATATTCTTTTAGCTCCCAGAAAGCTGTCAGGGCTTTGTTTCATGTTGCATTTTTCTCCCTGTAGCCTGATCGAGTAAATACTTGCAAGTCTTTATCAATATTCAATGACACAGCCATTGAGCTCCAGGGGATATGGGGGCATCCAGTCTGCTAATATGTAACTAACCTTAAGATGTCCCTCTGAAGCACTGTATGGATTTTTACAGTCTCACTGGGAAAAACAAGGAAAGGATGCAGTGCACAAGGCACACTGCTGCTACCTGTTCTAGTGATTTTGGTTCATGTTCATTTAGTCTTGTGGTCTTAACATGGATGCAGTTGCTTTTAAAGGGTCAGTGCATCTAAATTACAAAAGGAGGGATGAAACTTTCTATTACTGCCTTTGAAAAAAAGATAATTTATCAGGAGCATAAAAATACTCATAGTGAGCAATGGACTGGAGAGTCACAACTACTTTCTCAGTCACAATAATGATGGTCCAAATTATGAGATCACAAAGTGTTTATAAATGGGCATAATAAATCTAAATTAGAATTTCAGCAAAAATTAGGACTTTACAAAGTTATGATTACACCACAATCAAAATTTATAACATACCAAGATAACTAGACATATAAAGTGAGAGATTATGAGAGAAGTTAAACAGTCAAATAGTCTTTGTTGGACAAAATCCTAATGTAATTAATCAAATTTGTCAAGGAAGTCAAAAATATAAGATTAGTCAAAATTGTTACCTTGTATTTCATACTTTAACTTAATATTGTCATTTTTCACTCAGTATTTAACCTGTTTTGTGTTTTCCTGGCATTAATGGGCTTCCATATGTTTTCAGTTTTGATTGAACTGACCCTTAAAGCCTCTGTACTCACTGAGCAATCTGCACATTAGTGGCTCAAATGTCAGAAAAAGATAACCCTGATATCCAACCATTTAATGTCATGAAATTATGCCACAGACCGTACTCCATCTTTGTCTCGTCACATTGTTGATCTGTATGCGATTACATAATTAACTGGACTTAGCCTGCCTATCTTTATGCTTCACTGCATCAACAGTCTGATTACTGTCTGTCACATAAACAAACAAACCCCTGAGGAGGCTCCTCTCATCTCCCCGCTGCTGTCCCTGGGTGGGCCTTACTGTCTTTGACATTTGAGCCACAGGGTGATGGCAAACTGTGTTGGAGAGACACAGCAGTGAGCCCCCGTCCAGAGGAGACGACACGCAGCTCACCCCTCAACTCCTGCCAACAAATAATTCATACGACTAACATTTACTTTGTTCAAACGCGACCTGGTTTTTATCCAGCGCCCTGTCGGTGAACCTCAAAGTACCAGTCTGAGGTGAATTAAATATCTGAGTGAAGCGCAGAGGTAAATACTATAAATATACAGAAACTAATAAAGTATTGATGCAGTTGACAAAAAAGTTGAAAACTACTTGGCAAATACCTAGAGGAAAAGTCCATGACAGCCTTTATAATCTTTAAATAAATACAAAGATATTGCTTGAATTCCACTTTAATATGCAGTAAGTCCAGATTTCTGGACTTTACAAAAGTCCACTTCTTAAATAAATAAAAAGAAAGGCAGAGGAATCCTTTGAAGTTAAATTTGCTGCGGATAACCCAGAGGTGCCAGCGAGCTCCGACGGCGAAACCTGAAGCTTCACCAGGAAGAGTCACATTTTGGCAACCTCACACAGAAGAGAGAGGATACTGTGAAATTTCGAGACCTCAATTCCCAGAAATGATGCAACATCGCATCAATAAAACCCACATGGCTCGGACCAAAACTTCCCTCTGTGTGGCTGCAGGACTGGACAAGCACAGCAGGTCCATCCATTGACGGACAGAGCGCTTACTGTTCATTAGAAATCTAGTTAATCGCCAAAATTCAGTTGTTTTAACTCAGAGGTTCATGCACTGGTGGAAACAATTTAAAAATAAAGAATAAAAAAAAAAAAATCAACTTAAGTGTTCAGGAGGAATAATCCAATCAAAAACCATCATTTTTTTAACTTCTTCAGAGGTCTGTTTGAGGGTCGGAGGTCATCCGGTCCGTGGGCGAAGGCACAGTGTTCGGCCTGCAGGGGGCAGCCCTGAGGGTGGTGGGCGTGAAACCAGCAGGGGCGAGTTTTCAGGGCGCCGGGAGCAACAGGCTTCCTCTTGGCGTCTGCCCTGGAGGACGTCCCGTCCCGCCAGTCCCTTATATACACCCTCCCTCCCTCCACTGAAAGACAAGGAACGACAGGAGGTTTCAAGACCTCTTCAGAATAAAGTGCTGCCTCGAAAGTTACATATGAATATGTTCCTATAGAGTTGTGAAGAGGAGGAGTTATTTCAGGGCATCCAGGGCTCCACAAGTAAACAACTTGTGTATTTTCTGAATAATAACAACAGATAACTGGCATCTGGAGCAAGCTAAGGCTTGAAAGTCTCCTGGCTGAATCATCAGGACAAAAGATGAGCAATTTCTTTCAGAAAATATCTTCCTTTTATGGAGAAAGGGTGACATTTGACGCCTTTATTGGATAGGAGACAGTAGGGAGATGGCAGCAAATGAGCGAGGGGAGCGATGAGATTGAAATGACAGAGATTAAGGGAACGACTTGTAACAAAGGTCCCCAAAGAGTCGGACCCTGGCCTCCAGGGAGCTCCAATATTTTTGTCTTTGATAGAAAGTTGTAAAAGTACAAGTCAATGTACTTTAACATTAACAGTATCGTAACTCCCAGTGACAGTCTTGTTTTAGCTGATCTCACGTTGCTACAGTGACGTACAGGTGTACTCCAGGAGACTGTGACGTCACTGTTGGACAGATGCGTACAGGTGCAACAAAGCACATTCCTAACCAAATCAAACTGTCTGCGATGAACTGGCGTGATTCTTTCAGCCAGAGAGTTACTCTGAGTTACTCTATGGTGAAAGTCAATCACAGCTCCTGAGGTATATTTCAGAAAACTTTGTTCATTGACTGGATGGTCTTTAAGAACTTCTTGAACTTTTTTTTTTTTTTTTTTTACTTTTCTGTTCTGAGCATTTCAAACGGTGACTGGAAGTTGATAAAACATTACAGAGTTTAAGGCACTTCATTTTCAGATACTGGGTTGATGTTCAATGAATTCAGTAACTATAACTCTCTGCCCTACAACTACACGGCAACTACAATCGAGGCTCATCGATCACTCGCCAAAACAAACTGATGTAAAATCCTGACTTCTCAGAGATTAAGTTAAAACAATTACAATCAGTGGACATGTGTTTGATTCATGTGTTTTTACGTTGAGGAACACTGAGGATATCAACATTTTGAAATGAGAATTTTAGAGTGGTTAAAAAAAAAAACTCTTCTCACTTTGCAAATTAAAAACACTCAAAGAAATAAAAAACCTATGTCATGAAAGTAAATGAGAAATTTAAGTGTGCAGAAAGACATTTTAGGGCCTTGGAAACTGAGTATTTAAGTCATTTTCTTGGCATAGAGTGCTTTTTAGCACTATCCTCATATATTCTTCAGTATCTAGTTCACTAACATTGGTGGTAGTTTAAGGATAATGTCATTAATGTACTTTGTTTTTACTTAAACTAGTTTTCCTAATAAGCTTGCTCTTGACTTTGGTAATAGTAGTCATCTCCATGACAACAGAGCAGACTGTGAGATGGGAAAAAATCGTAATCTTATTTTGAAGTAGTTTTTCTATATGAAAAATACACTTTTTCCCTAAGTTCATGTGGACGATCTGTGGGGATGTAAAGAAGCGTGTGGTCAGACTACCTCTGAACACTTGATGGTTGTTCTTGAGCAGCGTCTGAAGGCCTCCACACTCCTTCTTCAGGAGCTGCAGGGTTCGCTGCTCCAACAGCCCGGCCGACCTCGCGCACAGAGAGACTGCCTGAAGAGGAGACAGGAGGAGGGAGGAGGGGACGAAAGATAAACGTGACAAAGGAGCAGAAGGAGGCCTATCGATGTTACATTCATCAATATATTATCACACTGCTTCTGGCATGCACAGAAATAATTCTTATCCATCATTATGCGCTAAAAAAAGGAAGCCTCCGATACAGCTGACTGGCTTGAGTCAATGTCACCAGTTGTTTGGAGAGAGTGCGGTGTGAAAATGTTCCAAGAGTGAAGGGGTGATCAATGCTATATACAGAACATTTTACAGGGAACGAGGGAGAGAGAGAGAGAGAGAGAGAGAAAAAAAAACACCTCAGTCACTGTCTTTCAGTGTTAGTCAGGGCTGTGAAGTGTGCTCAATTAAAGCTGCTCCAACAAGCTGTCAGAGCAACCAACATGCATTTCACCGCTGCATCTCCCACCGGCCGTTTGAGAGCATGAGTCATTGTCGTCACTCCCCCACTGGGACAGTAATTTTAGATACCAAAGAACAAAAAAAAAGGGAGAAAGGGGGGAATATTGAAACACACAAACTCCTAAGCTCTGAGTTTAGCGAGCAGAAGCAGATAAATGATGTGCCCCCTTTGTGGTCATGGCGCCCAGTCGCCTTTGGGCTGCGTTTCATGAGATTTTCTGTATTTCTAGCGTTGCCCTTCCCCCCACCCCCAGGAGGAGAATTCAATCAGGGCTGACCTTTGGTTTGTACAAATGACAATCTTCCTCCTCTTTTCTCTGACATATTGGAGAGGGACACGCCACTGGATTTCTAATGCTCTTTGTTGTGAATATTTGACCCAAATCTGCAGACATCTTAATGCGATCTTCATCATACTTTAACACAAAATCTCTGGTGGCAGCCCCTGTTGGCTTAGAGATCAGTGGATATGAGAGCATTTCCCTGTGAAACATATTGTCTGTGCACTAATCTAAGTACAGTTGGTCAAAGGAGTGAGTTTTAGCTTATTCATTTTTAATTTTACACGAGTAAAATGAGTGGTTCTCTAAAACATGTATTTCTGCCACGGAAATTCATCAAAAAAACATATTGTCCACCCAAATACATCCCAAATTTAGCTGGTCAAATTGCTGAGTTAATCCCTAAAATATTCAACACACTCCCACATTCACAGACACTCGCGCAGCCAAACACAGCCCTGCGCTGCCGAGTGTGAAACTGGGCAGACTGCCGTCCTACAGCCCAGACGCCAGGCAGCTCCAGGCCTTAATATAATATCAATACGCCGTTTAAAGCTGCCCTTTACTGCCTACGACATTAATGGGGATTAATGGGAGAAGGACGGTATTGACAGAGTGGACTCTGTTTGGACTAAGACCAGGCAGAAACCATTATTAATGGCTCGGCTTGACGTACAGTTGGACTTGTTTAAGGTTGAATGTCCCCTCGCGCAAATGACGGCGAGCGATTGATTGCTTGTTGTGGGGGGATTGTTTTTGCTGCTTAAGCCAATTCAGAATCAGGCTGAGTGGAGGAAAATGAGCTCTGAAATTGCTGAGTGGTGAATAAAACATTTGAAAGGATCGTTTTCAGCTAACAAAGGGCACAACTGTAATATGGGATCACTCGTGTTTCCATTGTATCAATTTGAAAATGCTCAAAAGTAGAGAGTAGTGATAGAATATTGTTATCTCTACTTAACCTGCAAGTTGGAACCATATCAGAGGGTCACAGGTGACTAATAAAGTTGGGAGAGAAGAGGAAAAAACATATTTCTGCTACACAAACCATGCTTTTTCTGACTTTTCTCAAATCTTTTTTTTCTCTTTTTGTGAAATAATGGAGTTTTCCCTCTTCAGGACTCTAAAATTATTCAAAATGAAAACAATCTGGAAGGGAAACATTTCTCTTTGCTTGAACTTCTCACAGCTCATAGTTGTTTGCTTGGCTCTAAACAGTCACAAGACAAAAAGGGTGGGAATCAGTGCACTGCCCAACTAATAATAATAATGATAATAATGATCATCATTGTCATCACTAATAATCATCATAATCTCCATCAATTAGAGCAAATGTTCCACCTTCTCCACTGTGATTATTGGCTGGTTTTTATGGTCCAACATGATAATAAAATCATGGTCGGACAAATCAAGCAATACATCAACTTGGATTTAAAGATATTGTTATGGGCAATTTTTCACTATTTCCTGACATTTAATGCATTAAACAATTAATTAGTGATGAAACAAAGCTTTAATTGCAGTCAAAGTCGTCTTCTTAATCAGAAGCTCCTTAATGTGAATCACAGTGACATCATTTGTTTTTATAGAGGCAGCAGCATAAGTGAAGTGTACTGTAACCCCACCCTTTAACATCACACTGCACCCACTGCCTCTTCTACACAAGCTGTAGAAGAGACAACAGGTTGAACACCAGAGCAGCATAAAGAACATTTACATGAGACACTGGGAGTTTTACACTTACTGTAAAAAGCACATCTAAGACATTTTACTGATTTGAGGTTTCGTGTTGCAGAACGTCACACGTGTTAAGAGGTACAGCTACTTTCACTCTCAGGACAATTACATAACGACATGAGCCTGGTCAGCAGTACAGCATGCATGAATTAGTAACCTGACTCAAAGCTACAGTAGCCAGATTCACACGTTCACACATTAACTGCTTAAAGCACCAGCGAGCTATACAGCTTTTTAACTTCACAACAGAGGCATCATGTTATGTAACAGAAGCAGGGCTGGTATTGTTTGAACATTTCAGATATAGGCTCAAAGCTAAAATAATATTATTTGTGATAACTTCATTGGTGAAGTATAAAACATGTTTTGTTTCTTCATTTAAGAATATTTGCCAAACTGCACACGTTTTAAGTGTTAAATGAAAAACTTTGAAGAAATATAATATCGTCTAAAGTTAAATGCAAAAGTAAAGACGCCTAAGAATCTGGCGAATCCTTAAATGACAACTTCTGATACTTGAGTCCTTTCAATACTCAATGCACAAAGTACTGAGTGTCTGAAACTCAGCTCATATGAATTCTTGTGATGAAGCCATCACTGCTGTCTCTGCAGCTGTTTAAGCTTTGTTAAAGCTTCAATTCATCACTTCCATAATAAATATTTATTTGGGCAAATAGGGCAAATCGACAGGCTCATTAAGGTCACAAGCTGTTCTTTTTTTACACACTGCAGAAACTGGTTTGTTCCTGTTAAGTCTATGAACTAAGTGTGTGTGTTTTGGAGAGCTGTTTGTACTCAGGAACAACTGATGTTGGACAAATTTGGACTCACACCAAAGCCTGGATCATTTCAATATCAAAAAACTAAAAGATTATAATATCAATAATCCTCATACTCTTTGAAGATGCGCTAGAAATGGAGAGAAACTGAATCCCAAAGGCCTTTCCGTGACTCTGAGGCCCTCCTGGATCCATTCAATATAGGCTGGCTCACCCTGACTTTACCCTTTGTTCTTACACAGCAGATAACTGGTAGGAATACCTCAATACAAATGCATACTCATGCATAAATCATAGATGGTGGTGCATTATTCATCCAGTCATCTCTATACAGAGTTACACTCCCCCTTCATTCGCTCTGCCTCATATTTTCTATCTCTAATTTCAGCTCTGACATCCCGACAGAGAATTTTCTGTTTTAATCATAGTAGTCCTCATCTCCTTATCTCATTCATATGGTGTGTGTCTGTGTGGCAGCGGGGGTGCAGAGGCACTGACAAAGGTGACGCGTGGGCGGTGTGTGAGTGAAACAGTGCATTTATGTGTGTGTGTGTGTGATGCGGCGTGTGGCGCTCTCTGTGTGGCGTGCGGTGCAGGAAGTGGCTGGCGGAGGGGTGAGGTACGGAGTTCAAAGTGGCGTCGTCCGGGTGTCACGAGGGCCCCTGCCGACTGATGCTGAGAGAGGACGGGGTGGTGACGGGAGATGTGGGAGGGAGGTTAGATAAATAGGGTGATGGAGGGGGGATCAGATGAGAGGTTCAGCCTGCAGAAGCTGCCAACGTGCGACGTAGCAGCTAGGAATATATTTTAAGGTACTGAAGGGAATTGTGAAAAGTGATTCATGCGTGTTGTTCTGGAGGTGTTCAGGTTACATCTATATTATATTGCCCTACAAAGGCAGAACACAGTCACTACATATTTGCTCAAACAGAGTTAAATGATTAGTTTTTATGCTTATTTCACTGCAGAGAGATAGAAAATCAATACCACTCTCTTGTATCTGTTTAACACAAGGCTACAGCCAGCAGCTGGTTAGCCTAGCTTAGCATGAAGACTGGTAAGCATGGGGAAAAAGCTAACCTGCAAAATCCACCTCTCAATATCACCACACACCATGACACGTCTGGCTGGTCGTTTCCAGTCTATTTGTTAAGCTAAGCTAACTGCTGGTTTGCTGTAGCTTGGTGGAAAGCAAATAAATCTATTTTTCAAATCTGACTTGTTGACATTTTTTGCCATCTCAGCTTATGACTCTAGTTATTTAAGCTACCTTTAAATTACATAAACTGTATTAAATTGTAAATAATATATTTATATTGATTTCAATAAATAGAAATATTAATGGCAGTAGGACAGAGACTTAGGAAAACAGAGATACACTACTAGTTACTATAACTAATTTAAATGTACAAGAAAGCTATTAACACATTTTGTTGGTAGATGCTGCATTCTCCCCTCACAGAGTGGAATATCAGCATTTACAGTATTATGTCTTTGGTGGGGTAAAAAGAGCAACCCTAAAGGCCTAAAATGAAGAAGCTGTTAGGCAGTTTTATTAGCAGCCTTGAAAACTTTTACGCTTTTCTTTTCCAGCTTCAATGCTTCTTTAGATTCTAAACTCTGCCTTTGCAGGGCAGTATGCCTGCCCTGAAATAAATATTACCAAGTAATGAATTCAGAAACCCCAAAAGTGCACAATAATAATAAGACTGGATCAGCACACTTCACAGATAATGTGTCCTACTCTGAATTTAATCTGAACCTGTTCGTCACTTCAGTAGCAGCTCCTGTCCAGAGAGACTTGTGTGATTTGTTTGTTTATCTCTGATGCTTGTTGCTTGATGCTGTGTTGTGTTGCGGTTTACCTCCTTGGTTCCAGTCACTGGAGGACCCCCCGCCGTCATCCTCCGTCATTCCCAGAAGAACATTGGCAACCTGCAGGACAACGCCGTCAACAAAGTCCCGGGGGAGAGCAGCGCAGTTTCGAACCACTTCAACCTTTTCTCTGGGCTGGAACCCGGCTCCCCAGTCGCTCCCGGGGGTCCGGCTGCTGTCTGCGTTCCCATGGCAACAGCCCCCATCATTTCTGATGCCTGACCCTTGAGCTGCGACCCCAGATGTGGTCTGTCGGCTCTGGATGTAATGAGCTCTTCGTTGCTCTGCCTCGGCCTCGTCAGGTAGCTGGTAGTTTCTCGACTTTCCAACCAAACACACCTGAGGAAAGAAGAGCTGAATGTCAGGATGACTCCCGCGGGTGCTGAAGCCCAAAACTGTAAAACCAGAAACTAAAAGTAGAAATGACAACGTAGTAACTCACTCATTTTTAATATCTGACAAAACAAAAGAATTAGTGCAACATAATACAACAATAAAGCAATAACTTTGGGTAGATCTGCTGATTTTTAGGGAAATGAACTTAATTATTTTTCAATACAATTCAGCCTCATCTCATGAACCATTTAAAAAATTCAACTTTCTATCTCTGTTTATCTTCAAAAACTGTTTCCATGTGTAAAACCAAAAAAAAAACAACATTAGTGTTTAGGTCCAAACTGATAATGACTCATCCCTGTACATTAAGCCCAGTAAATACTTGCTTGTTATTTCTATGTTTCCATGTGTATAATGGATATTAATGGCTACCAGCTATGCAACAAATTTCCGTTTGAGGACAATACAGACCTGATTTATTTCTGTCTGTCTATACTAAATGAGGCTCAGGTGGGAAAAAGGCAGGGACGCACAGCTGTGTCTGTTTGATGAACAGGAAGACATTTCATGATAATTTTGCAGAGAGACCTAATGACTCCCTTGAGAGTATCTTTTCTCATAAGAAAAAGAAATCCTTGGCATCTCTACTTTGTTGGAAAGTCAGAGTAAAAAATGTAATATAATATAATCAGAGACAAAGAGAGATGACAAGCATTAAAAATTCAGAATCAAACCTACGACTTCATAGGTATGAGGTACGTGGGCATTAGCTAATCAAGAAACCAGGATATTTCCTCAAGTTTTTACCACCCACCAGTAAAAGTACATGTGCTATATATATCAACAGATTAGACTCACCAAATTTCACTCATGTAAAGTAATACTTATCCTGTGAAAACAGCTGTATAATGTCCTCTATGCTCTGGAGAGAGCTTTCCAAAGTTCTTTCCAAAAAATAATCCTAAAACTGTCATCAGGGCTATCTTAGAGGGCTATAACAAATAGTCAGTGTTGCTAATAGAGCTGAAACAATTAGCAAATTTTACAATCGATTAATTCACACAAAAATAGTGAAAGAATGTTACACGTGCTCTGGTTCCAGTTTATCAAATGAGAGGACCTTCTGCTTTTCCCTGTCATAGCTCATTTTTACCTGGATATCCTTCAGCTTTGGACTTTTGGTCGAACAGACCAGACATTATCTTGGGCTCTGGGAAGCTGTAATGGGCATTTTTTTTCACAATTTGCACATGGTTACACAAGTTGCATTATGGGAGGATCCTGGTATTTTGCAACATGCCCTACTCCACAGACTAAAAATAGGATATCTTGGCCTGTGCTGCCTCAAAAGTATTTGGGAAACTTTTGGAAATTACAATAAACAAAAGACTGCAAAATCACACAATATGTTTACGGATAAGACAAGTCTTATTTTAAAATACAGGACATTAGACACTTGCTATGTAGGTCAGATCTGGACTTTGTTATCCTACCCGTTTGGTAGACGGTATTCTCAGGCAGTCCTCTTCAGTGTTGAAGCCACTGACTCGGCTGACCTCAGTGATGAAATCGATGTATTCTTTATACTGAGACTTCTTACACTGGCGTCTCTGGTATTTTCCAAAGAAGTCAAAGAAACAGCAGGGGAGAACAAAGTACCGGCATGAGTAAGACGACCTGCAACACCAGAGCGAAAGACAAATTCTTACTCAGTGCCCAAAAACAAAATGTTCCTAAATCTTCAGTGGTGAGTGCAGCTTATGTTCATTTAAGTATTTTCCCAACTGGTGTCAAGGTTCAGAAACTAAAACTGTCCAACAGACGGGAAACAAGTATCCATTACAGGAGATTATCATCTGTGGTCACGTTAGAGGAAAAGCAGATTTCTAACACTGAGGCTCAACATCGCCATCTGGTGGTTGTCGTAATAAACACACTTGTGAACTGACACACACACACACACACACACGCTTTCACACATCCTCCCTCTGCCCATAATGTTATTCCAAACTGGAGAGATCAGCTGGCACTTGAGCTGCTGAGTGAGATTGTGTCTGCTGATGACTCGCCTGGCTGCTATAACAGGGATCCACGGTGTGAGCTCGTCCGAGTGGTTCCCAATCAGCCAGTCCGCACCCGGGAATAAGAAGCTCTCACTGGGAGTAATTGCCTTTTCCTGAAATAGCAAAGACCCAAAAAGCACAAGAGCGCCTTAGAGCAGGGAAGACGTACACTGGCATGATTTGTTTCTGAATCACTTAATGGAAATTGTCTAAAAGGAAAACTTTTTATCTTTTCAAACTTTTAATATATCCCACAGCTGATAATGCAA
This sequence comes from Lates calcarifer, assembly GCF_001640805.2. Lineage (NCBI taxonomy): Eukaryota > Metazoa > Chordata > Actinopteri > Centropomidae > Lates > Lates calcarifer. Next base: position 8,083,630 of record NC_066846.1, read on the forward strand.
TGTTTGTGATAGCTTATTTAGTCTGTGGGCTGGCTGGCTGTGTGGCTTCAGCTAAGAATTTATGTAAAACCTTTCATATCCGGCTCATTTCAACAGACAGGCCCATCACCAACATTATCAGTGATGTAAGCTAAGAGCACTGATGTTCAGAGAGCTTCCAAATGAAGGTTTAAGACCGAGTACTTTACCCCTGGGGGCTCAGAAAGATCAGCTAAAATCAGTCAATAATAGATGACCTGAAATGGAAGCAGTCGGCAGCTTGTTGTCAAATGAGCGACTGAGGTCGAGAACCAGAGAGAGAAGTGCAGTGTTTTCTGGGAGCAGGTTTCCCTTAAAATTCAGCCTTACACTCCTGTGTGGTGGTTTTATTTTCTATCGTGGCAATCATTAAAACAAGAGTCTCTCTCTAACACTTGTTGTTTCATGTCACTGTTGGCTGGTATTATTTGTGTCGACAGTAGGTTTTGTCAAACAGCATTCTGCAGGTAATTAACAGTTAAATGCTTCATCTAGGGCTGCACCTGACAAATAGAAATATTATCCATTAATCTGCAGGATAATTGTCCATTAATTAATCAAATTGTGAAACCCAACGATATTCACTTTCATGTTTCAGGAAATCTTCACATTTGAGAGGCTGGCACCAGCAAATTTTGGGCATTTTTTTCTTTATAAACAGTTTTTGGGTTTAAGGACTGCTTAAAGATCATGTGTTTTAAATTCATATTTGTTAAATTCATATTAGAACTATACTGTTTCCAAGGTCAAGACCAAAAGCTCCAGAACTACTATTAAAAGAGCCTTGACATACGGTTGTTTGATCGACAAAACCTCGTGTTCAAAAATGAGATTCTGTCTAATACTGAGAAAAGAATAAATAGTTTAATCTAATTAAAGGCGAAAAATGATTAATCAAAGATGAGGCAGTAAAACCAGTGAGGGGGCAACGCCAGCTGAAAAGACGCCTCCATCATATGATATGAATTCCCTGTTTCACATGAAAAGATAATAACACTAATTAAAAACCTGAACCTGGTTACAGTTAAACTTCATACTCAGCCCACTCACCTCTAGCTGAGTCTGGGGGTCATACATGTCCCAGATCTTCCTCCTCCGAACATCGATTCCCTTTCCAGGGTGCTGCAACACAAGATGGCATGACCGTCAGCGGCTAATCGCCCTCAGCCACATTCACACTCTTGACAATCAACTACTGTGTGTAATTCCAATTACACCTGCCCTAGTTTGTGATTGGGCGTCAAGGCGACATGGCAGCGTGGATTTAATATATTCAGAGACATGAATCCCCTCACCTGGAGTCCGACCAGCCCCATGTCATTGATTAAACTGCTGGTGATGATTTGGCTGATTGAAAGCCTCTGGCTTTGAGGGGCCAGTGTTTAACATGACACAGTTTATCTGGATTTTATAGTGGTAAATTCAACAGTTTGTGTTGAATACAACACACTGTGTTCATTACAAGTGCTCTATCTGTGAAAACAGATGACCAAACCTTAGTAAATCTGTGTAATCAAGAGAAAAAAGAGGTTGATAATATGAAATCAGCCAAGTGAATGGATCCCCAGTTAAATGCACATCAGTAAAACACTGCTGTTATTCACAGCACTGTGATATTAGGGCACTGCTTCTGACTGTACTCAGTTCAGGCCTTTGCAGGTTTGCAGTGTTACATTAAATATTAAATTCAGCACAAAATTAGACCCATATAATCTGTTTATAAGGTTCTAAAGTCAGAAACTACCTGTCTACATCAGATTGGCACGGCCTCTAACTTACCCCTTCATTGGTCAGTATGTGAACCAGGAGGCCGTTTCCACAGCCGAGGTCCACAAAGGACTGTCTGGCAGTGAGACCTTTCTCTGCTCGCTCCTCAGCCCACAGCACCTGCACAGCACAGAGACAAAATCTCAACACTAGTGTACTCTCTTGAGGGCTTTCAATCATTTTAGCAGAACCCAGTTTACAACTACATTGTGATGCCTCCTGCTGCTGCTGCTGACACCCCTTCACCAACACATGGATTGATTTACTGGGTCAAGGCCATTTTTCACACTCAAATTGATTGACCCACCTTTGGTTGCACAACCTGTCGACATGTGATGGATAAAAATTATTTTCACCTACACAAACAAGTATGGACACGTTTGTATACTTGGCAATGCTCCTTTAAAGTAAGAGCAAAAAGACTTATGAGCCATGAGGGCTGCAAAGGAACTATTTTTCAACTCACATATTAATCTTAAAGATCCACTTCTACTATAAAACAACAATATTGACCCACCAGGAGATATGTAGCAATGGCAACGTCCTCATAGACAAACTTCTCAGGATCTGTCACCTCAGGCCAAACCTAGAGAGCATGTGAGAAAAAAAACATCATAATACATCAACATATCCAGTATATAAACTATACAGAGTGAATGAATCAGAACACCCTCTGTCCTCACCTTCACCATGGCCTTGTACTTGTCCTTCAGCTGCTGGTACATGAGGCTATACTTCTCCACCGGCAGCAGAGACAAGGTGCTCTTGAACTCGCTGCTCTTGCACTCAGTGGCCCATCGCACCAGTTTAGGCAGCAGATCTGAGGACAGCCAGGGCAGCCTGGGGTACGCCACGCCATCGGAGAACCAGGCATCTGGAGACAAAATGTGCAGCTCCAATGACCTGTGGACAAAGCCAGGGTCATCTAATGTGAATGTCTGTCCCCATCTGAAACAGAGATAGGTCCAGGACCACATGTTTCTATCCCTGAAAGAGTCTGATATTGTTGATATCATACTGTATATAGGCTGGTGACAAATTAAAGGAAAAACCCTTTACCCAGCCCAAGTCTACAGAAGGTTCATGAGGTATCCTTTACAAGGTTCTAGTGGTTATTGAGGAGGTTCCCAGGATCGTTTGGGGTGTTTTAGTGGTCTGTGGGGAGGTCCTTTAAAAGGTCCCATAAGTTCTTCAGAGGGTTTTTAGTGTGTCTTAAGGAGTTGCTGGTGGTCATTTAAGTTGTAGTGGTTGCAGTAGTTCCTCAGGAGGCTTCTGGTGGGCCTTTAGTGAATTTAAAGCGTCCTCTGGGTGAATAACACCTATGGGAGATTTTGCAGTGATGTACTAGATAGCGTTCCCCACCACCAACAGCAAAACACCAAACACTTTTGACCAGGCAGCAATGAAGACCTTCTGGGAGCTCATGGTGGAACATAACATTACAAACACACTGGTTTCTTTTCCTTTAATTTGTCTCCTATGTGTTTACATATTAGGATGTTAGTCAATAAACCAAACTAATTTTGTTTTCAGACAAAAAATAAATGATCTTGTCAGTGTTGTTGATTTCAGACTCACCATTCTTCACAGTCTTGATTGTGGAGCTGAATCTGATAAATGTTGCCCTTCTTTAGAGAGACTCTCCCCCCTGCATCCTCTTCCAATGGAAGAAAGGTCACTTGTTGTCTGCTGAAGTCTGGAGAAGACAAACAGGAATATATTATACAGAAACTGAGCAGACAGAGCTCTTCATTCATGTCCAGCTCTTACCTCTGAGTACAACTTCTTTATGCAGGTTTGCCCCATAACTGTTTACTTTAGGAATAAACGTCCTGACAGTGGAGGACCAGGGTTTGTCCTTTTCGTGTGTCTGTGCAGGCGACGCCTCGCGGGTCAGGAAGAACAACACATCACGAGAGAGTTCAGAAACTGGATCATCATCCAGCAGGAGCCGAACATCCTCTCCGTCCACGTCTTTACTCTCCGTCTCTTTAACCCCGCAAAGACGCTTGTTTACGACGTGAGGTTTCTTTATCCACACATCTATAGCTGACCAGAAGCCTTCGGGAAGAGTCTTACATTCTCCTGGAAACTTAATATCGAAGAGTTTTGGCATTATTGAGCTTCAGACACGACGAGGAGCCATGTGTTTTCAACCTGAGAATGGACTTCCGGGGACTTTTATTTTGTATCTTGAGGGTATTTTACGAGAAAGAAGACTTTTAAAATATTAACAAAATAATTTCTAGAATCACATCTTAGAAAAAAAAAATGCCTAGCGTTAACATCATTTTAAGTAGAAAACGTATATTGTCGCTCTCTGATGACGATACCACAGTGAATACGTGATGTCACAGTGATGAGCCAGTAGAGGGCGCTGTCTAATTCGCTGATTACTTATGAGAAAGAAAAAGACTATTATGCTACTACTCGTGATTGTTTCTTCTTGTTTTGTTCTTTTCTGTCACTATTCTGTATAACTAGATAACAAATAAATATGTTTTTAAAGGTTTGTCATGAATTATTTATTGTATTTATGTTGCTGTACCTCATCTGTTATATTCCTTTATATACATGGGGGCCTCTTTCCCGATTTTAATTTACTTTGCGGTCCACCCTGGATGTTTTTAAATGTAAATTGTTGTTCTGTAGTAAGTTCTTTTATCTGTTTTTCTTTAAAGGCACAGTTTGGATTACATATGTAATTTTATACATCTGTAACTACTACTTCTGGTAAAATGCATCTTTGTTTAACTTTAATAAATCTGTAACAGTGTATGTGGAGCTTCTGTAAACATGCTTTGAGTCTATACCACACCTGTCACCTGTTGTCCTAACTGATAAGTGAGTTTTCGTTTTCTCTGTTGTTGACCTTTGACCTTTTTGGCAACTAAAGCAAACTTGTCTTTCCTATTCTTCTGTCATCTTTCGTATCTGATTCCCTTTTCATTCATTTCACAGGAGCCACCGTGAGATAATGACAGTGGCAGATATTCACAGGGTTAACGCAGCCCATCCCTGAGGCAGCACTGCTTCATAGCTCTCATTTATGCATGTGAGAGTTACATATTTCTCTCCGCTCACTCTACAGCATCTTCTCCACTCATTTCACAACTCTAACACTGATTCTTTTTTTCCCCCCAGCAGTGATTCATACACCATCTTCCCTCACCTGCAGCCATCCTTGTCTCCCAGACGCAAAACAAGACGAAGTGAGCCTCCCACGCTGTAAGCCGACACGCAGAAATTTCAGCCTGAGTATCTGAGGATGAGGCAGAGTTGAGATTTAAGGTAGCAGGGGGAGTGTAAACATCCGCCCTGCACACTTCTCGTTAGCCCTGCAGACTCTGCTCATCAGATCCTGGAAATTACAGGCTGTTGCCTAAATACCTGTCTGGTGGGTGACTTGCTTAAGTTGTGAGTTATTCTGATGCTTTTATTCCTCACACAGTCATCATTTGTGTTTGTCATTATTTGTATTGTTTGTTAGGCTCTTGACTGCATCCTTTCACACCTTATAAGAAGCTGGAAATGGAAACACCTGTCATGTGCCTTTAAGTCTCTTGTAACTTTCAAAGTGCATTAAAGGGGTGAAAACAGATCTCCTGGGCCGCTCCTGTGTTGTAGAGTCCTTTTGAATGGCTGCTCCACTGAAATGTATTGTGTGCGTTGTGTAATTCAGGCAGGCAGGGAGGAGCGACCAGGGGAGATACTGTACCAGGAAGTGCAAAGTGCTGGCAGGTCCTCCTCTGCGCTGCCTTGGTTTGCATTCAAATGAACAGCCAAGTGGGAGGAAACAAAAATCCTGTCAAACTAGTTCTGCAACAGGGAGGTATGAAGGAGAGAAAGACAGACAGAAAACCATTTGACTCATAGCTAGTGGCAAGTTTCGTCTGAGTTCAACATGATCAGCGGAGAGGATTAATTGTGTTATTTATAGTAATAATTTGCACATCAGTAATGACTAATGGGAAAATTCAGCTAATTGTGTGACTGATCATGGTGGTAGTTAAAAACATGTTTATGTCCTTTGATAAGTTACAGAAAACAACACATCATGTTACAGTAAATTAGGCTATGTGTTCAGAGGACAATTCATTTATTACTACTTTAAAATTCCAGTAAGCAGTTTATCAGGCCCACCTAGCCTGTGTTATATGGTAAATCCTGCTTTCATGAAGGTTACAATGCACAGATTTTGTTTTAAATGTTTCCAGAAGTGTTAATTAAACTATATAAGGCTGTAGGTGCATCACTTATAAAAGTAACAGGCAAAACATTATTGCATCGGCTTCACTAACTATAATAAATAACCATAATAATAACAATCAGCTGTTGATATGCAAAACTTAAACTAGTACAAATGTAGGAAGAAAGATAGAGTAAATGTGAAATGTTGATTGTGGTTGCATCAGTGTTGAAAGAGAATGTTTTGGTCTTAACATGGCTGTGTGTTTGTGTTCTATAATAATGCAGGAAATGTTGTTAAAATGTTATCATATTATGAACAGGAAGTCATCAGGTTTTAAAGTTGAAGATGTTGGTGTAATTCCTAATGAGCCACTAGAAAAAGTTAGTCAGTTACCTGCAATTATGAATTTTAATAATGATAATCATGGACCCATTGGTCTGTAGTTATAAATGTTAATGAGCAGTTTATAAATGAATTCAGGTCCAGATGTCCTGCAGCCCACACAGTCCAACGAACTAAAAAAGACAAGTCAAGTGTTGTGATGATGCTGGAGGAGAAGGATTTGGATTGGCAACCCAAAAGTTGTTCTTATTAATGGGTTATAGTTGATCTACAAAGAATTAGTAAATTATGGATTAATCATTCATAAACACATTAATTACAGCATATAAACCCTTTATAAAAGAAGGTAGGATTTATTGAAGGGTTGTTTAATTCAGTAAATTGTTAAGTAATGTACACGTAGAAGCAATTTTGGCTGAAACATTTTGACCAGTGCACATAAAATACATCCAAATAGTAATACGTGTTAAACCACATCCAGTTAGACCACATTGTCATATAGCTGTAGTAAATCATGAACCAATATTAGTGTCCTGTGCTGGTGATTTATGGCATTAGGTAATGTTATTACCTGTGCAGGTAATTTCATGTTGTCTGGAGGTTTGTGCTGCGTTGGAGGCTCAGGTGAAAAAAACACGTCAGGAAGAGGTGTGGTCAGTCCAGAAACTGGAAAGAGGCGGAGAAAGGAAAACACACAGGTAGATCACAAATACACTTGTTGTCCTTTACGGGGACATGTAACATAAAGATATCGCCTACACCTGGAAACAGCTTGGATTTATCAGGTCGTGACTTATTTATCAAGAGGTTTAGGATTCAGAGAAGAGTTGAGATTTGTGGGGGAGCCCTCAGTTAACGTCGCTGGAGGTTTCAGAGCCAACATGGATCACCTGTGTCGGGGCTTGAAATAGCTGTCACTACCGGAGGACCGAGTTATTTCGATTAACGGTAAGCACCAGGGCTCGGATCAGGCTGGAGCACTGCATTCACATTCACATTCAACTCTGCAGCTGCCGAAATAACTAATGTCGGAAAGTTTAATGTAATAATCAGGTTTCAAAAAGTTCTAAACGACTAAATTATTAAATGTATCTTGAGGTAACATTCGGCAAAATATACATTAAGTTGTGTTTAATGTTATAAAAGCTGAAGCTGATAAGCTTTATAGAATAACTGACAGTAAATATTCATTGCAGACACCTCACGTGGCCATATTGTGTCACAGTTACTTTTCTGAGTCAGGTTTCAAAGGACACATGATGAGTTTATAAAGGATGGTGCATTATTCTACATTAAACTACTCAGCAGTTTTTAAAGCTGTTAGCTTCACCTCCACCTGCTACAGCATGAAAATACTGGCTACAAATATAATCCATCAATGATAATAAACCAATAAGAAAATTGGAGTTTTAGAGGAGCCACAGTTTTGCAGTTATCACTAACATTCTGAATGCAAGCAGCATTTTTCATAATACAAGACTTGAATACTACTGTACTGTACTACTGACTACTGTACACACACTTACAGTGGTTGTGCTTGAGAAAAAAAAAATGCACAGCATCCTGGGCAGATTTTTGAGAGGCACACCCTTAATCCCTCTGGTAATAGATATGAATATCAGTGTGATTTAGTATCATGACTGAAGTTAAAGAAGCTTTGTCAGAGCTGCTTAATTCCAAGAGTGTTTCAAGTGTGTCACCACGGGCTGGTCTTGATTTGTTCTTGGGCTCAGCCAAAGGAAACACTGCATCACCAGTGTAAACAGACGCTCTCCAACAGTAGTGCAGTTGTGCTGGGTAAACAATGCCGCTGGCCAGTTTGAAGTTACAGATAGTGGCTCGTGTAATAAGTCAGGCGAGTTTAACCGGCGACTCTTCATGCTACATTAGGCTATTAACTGAATAGTTGGACACTTGGTCACAAATGCCATTACCCTGAGAGGGTTTTTCAGTAGCTGAGCAGGTTAAAGATTCATCAGTCTGTACACAGAGATAATGAACACAGCTCTGTGTGTTTGTGTACTAGCATGCATCTTTGAGTCAGTGCTTTTACTTTGAATTTGAATGTAGCCTGCAGAGATTTTGCCGCATGCTCACTCAAGTTAGGTGGAAATTAACTGGGAGTTGTCCTTGGAAATTAATGCAAGCCCAGGCTAGTACCCTCTTGCACATATTTGGCTTGGCTGTAAGAAGGATTAAGTTGATTGCTGAAGACATTATAGCTCTGTTGGTTGTTTAGCGTGGATGTTAATTTTTCCCAGGGTAGCTGACAGGGGAATGTTGAAGGCCTTCCCTGACTCATATCCGCTGGGCTTGGTGCGCTGATAAGCAGGTGATTTATGGCTGTGCAGCTCCAAGCAGTTAACATTATAGGAGCAGAAGCCAGAGATCATATCCAACAAAAGAATAATTTGATGCATTTTAGCTCTTCATTGTGTGGCAATAAGGAAGTCATGCAAACTTAATCATCCTTCTTCTTGTGCTTATGACTCAGGGCAGAGCAGCTGCTTAATTGTTGGTATTAAAGATTATGAAGATATGCAAATTGGAAAGCAGACAGATCATTTGAAAGTGAATACCATGCCCAAACCAGCCGGAGTTTCTTCAGAGCTGTCGAGACTCAAAGTCTTGACAGCACTAAAGACTGTGTGAACAGGATCCGGTCCGACTGGTGCCCCTAAACCACAGACATAGGTAAAGTTTCCACTGCTCAGTTTAGCTGAAAGTTTCCCTGCAGAATCAGCGTCACCTCTGTGGGTTGAAAATGAGTCCAGGCCCTTTCCACAGTACTCATACCAGACCTACGTGTTTATGCTTTTGAGGAAACGACAATCTTTTAATCTCTTATTTTGCTTCCTGTATCACTGTGTCTCTTCATCCACCTGTTCTTCCTCCTTCAATGCTTCTTCCATCATATGTCACTGTTTTCCTCAACCAGTTTTGCTCTCATTTGGGTAGCCAACTGCTTTTTTGGTAATGCGAACAATATGCAAATTACTTTTTTCTTTTTGCTTGTGTTTATGAAAGCTTTATGTAAAGATGTACTGTTCTACCTCTTTATCATTGTGAAACATTGTAGAAAATGTATCCTTCAGGAGAGGCAGATATAGAGATGTCTGCTCATAGGACACTGACAAACAACTTGTTAAAAGTTGGCACACGGCTAAAAGCTGAATAATCCCCTCCAGCATCACACTAAGGGCTTTTTGTTTCGTCTCCATGGTAACCTAACGAGGCCTGAGTTACAGTTAAACAGGCTCTTTCATGAGATGAGTAAGACTCAGATACAGCACTGTTTGGTAATTGCTTCGCTGAGTTTTGTCTTAGATCCCTAGACCGGAACGCATGTTTGTGCTCTTATTGTGAAATGTTAATGACCAAAAGGAAAAAGATTTTCAGAGCTGTGATACAAGACGAGAAAAGGAAACAGTCCCTACGCCGTCTTTTAACTTCGACCTTTGTCCCATAAAGGCAGGTCGGCCAGGTCATGCTGATGGACCAGGACACTCAGTGGCTGTACCATCTCCTGGCTGAGGTCCAGTTGGAGAAGTTCTACCTGCGCGTCAGAGATGGACTCAACATCACCCGCATCGAGCACTTCGCCTACGTCAAGGAGGCCGACCTGGAGCAGATAGGAATCAGCAAACCTGGTGAGCCTGATTGTCTCCTTTGATCATCCACGCCGGGTGGAAATCAATACATACACTGAAGAGATTTCCTCTTTGCTGCATCACAAGCACTCGCTGTGTTAGTGAGTGTTAGTTTGCGAGGTCATCAGTGGCAGCTGTGTCCACTACATTCAATAAAGGCCTGGAGGCATTCAGTTTCTGTCAATAAAATGATCGATTAATCAGCGAAGCATTTCAGGACTTGACATGCTTGAAGTTACTCCTGCTCCAACACCCTGTTTGATGATTAAACAGCAAACATACTTTTATAATACAATTTCATTTAATTTGAAATGATGACAGAAGAAATGTTGTGCAGAATGATACATTGGAGTAATTGTTAGTTTATGTTTCTGTAGTCTATAAAACAATAAAATCTTTATAGATGTGATAAAACTGGTATATAGGTCATGTTGAGAATAATTACATTTATTTTTTCCTCCAGCACAAAGAAGATTATGGGATGCTCTGAAACGCCAAAAGACAAATTCACGATCACGGCCATGGACAAAGGTCTGAAATATCTAGTTACATTAAAATGTTTGTAGATTTCATGTGTATTGTGTGTGAGGCAGCCTGACCCTTTTTTATTGATACACAGGTGTTTAGTGGGCGAGGTACAGATGGAGGGGAGCAGTGGAGCGGCCAGGCTCAGGAAGGGGTCAGCCGAGCTCTTCCTTCTCTGATCCAGGACAGCGAGCTGGTTCTGGGCGAGAAGCTGGGCTCCGGGTCCTTTGGGGTGGTGAAGAGGGGAGAGTGGCACACACCCACTGGGAGAGTGGTAAGGGACAGTTCTGAGATCAGCTGTGCTTTATTTAGTTTCTTTGAATGGCGCTTTTTTCTGATGGGTGTTGTCTCATGTACTATTTAAACAGGTACAACTAAACAGTAGAATATCCCCTCAACATTCAGCATGTACTCTAAAATAGATGGTACATTCTGTTTTTGTTTGCTGTGAACAGACACATTTGGGCACAAATCAAATACTTAATCCAGCATGATAAGGCAGTGGCAAAAGCCAAAGCATCAAACTTAAAGCTGCACTCATCAACATTTTTATATTAACAATTGATCAAATTACTTTGTGTATGTGAGAGGGGTCGCTTGTAGTGACTAACCCACAGATAATTATCACCTGCCTTTGCAGTACAGTTACAAGTTCTGCTGAGCATTTCAGCGTATTTCAGATTTCATTGTTTTGATTTTACGATCCGCAGCTAACCTATGTTGGTTCATTCTCACGGCTCTCATCAGTATAGTTTTCGACCACAGTAGGCAGCTATGTCTAGCAAAAAGGCTCTAATAAACTATCTACCCAGCACCAAACTGCAAACAGAAACTGTTAGCAGCTAGCTGGTGAACATAGTGGAGCATTTGGCAGCTAAAAAGCTAGGAGACTGAAAAAGGAGCTATAGGGAAGTGAATAATGGACTTACATTCATCAGGTGGCTAGAAACATGACACCACATGAATGCTAATGTTTGTTGTTTTTATCTGTTCAGTGTGTAAATAGGCAACTGTTTGATCACAGCTTGACTATATCAACTTTTTGAGGTGCTAATATGTTGATGTTGTGTTAACAGCTTGTTTTAGCTACCGCCATGTGGCCCAAAGAATTAGTTATTCTAGGTTTAAATGTTCATATGTTTGTTTATATCATACTATTTCTGCCATTATCTGAGGCTGGATCTCTTTGCTCCTCTCAGCTGCCTGTAGCAGTAAAATCACTGAGGAGCAGGCACACAGACACACTGAAGGACTTCCTCCAAGAAGTAACCATCATGCAGTCGTTGGATCACCCCAACATCATACGACTCTACGGTGTGGTGCTCACACAGCCCCTCAAAATGGTAAGATGTTTTGTTGTTTGAACATGTTTGAACACAGTGAACAGGGATTAATTAGGGATAATAAGATGTGTTTAGGAGCTGGGATACACTCTGACTTATTTTTCCTTCTTCTAGGTTACAGAACTAGCTCCCTTGGGTTCACTATACGACACCCTGCGCTCACGTCAGTATGAGTACCCTCTGGCACGCCTCTGGCTCTTTGCTACCCAGATCGCGGCAGGTATGGAGTACCTGGAGACAAGGAGATTCATCCACAGGGACCTGGCTGCGAGAAACGTGCTGCTGGCTTCCAGGGAGACAGTGAAGATCGGGGACTTCGGCCTGATGAGAGGCCTGAGCCAAGAGACAGATCACTACATCATGTCGGCACACAGGCGCATCCCGTTCGCATGGTGAGGACTCTTGGACAACGTGACATTCACACTTGGAGGAGGAAATAAAACTGCAATTCTCAATAATTATATCTTCCTTCTGGTCTTTTCTACGTGCTTTTCTTCCAGGTGTGCCCCAGAGAGTCTTCGTGTCGGCGCCTTCTCCCACTCCTCAGACGTGTGGATGTTTGGTGTCACTCTGTGGGAGATGTTCACTTATTGTGAGGAGCCCTGGCTCGGTCTGTCAGGCCGACAGGTACACGCTTGTCAGCTACATCTGTGTTTGTATCCATGCCAGTCACTGTATTTGTCTTCATGTTTGGAATGTATGTCCCCGCCCTAGCACCATTTGTTTTCTTTTTTTTTTTGGTAGATGTTGTGACTCAGTGTCTCACTATTCCTGAAATTTACTCTCTTCGGTACAGATTTTGTGGCGTGTGGAACGGGAGGGCGAACGTCTGGAGAAACCGCCAGATTGCCCTCAAGAGCTGTACGCCGTCATGAGGAAGTGCTGGGCCTGCAATGCCGCAGACAGACCCAGCTTCGCCCAGCTCACCACAATGGTGACTGAGGTCTGAACTTACGTTTTTATTGTCTCTGATTACTTAAAAAGCTGCAGAAACACATAGTATTTCAGGTATTTTAGTTTGCATTTGTATTATTTTTCCTCACTCCCCCCTTTTCCTCCACAGGCTAAGCCAATGGAGGTGCAAGCCACAAGGGACTTTTCTGAACCCAGAAAACTCGCACTGGTGGCCAACGACCTTGTGACAGTCATAGACCATGGGTGGGTGAGGGAGAGGAGGGTGGGGTGAAAAAGAGTAAAGTAGAAACTTTGACCAACACAATAGGCTTTTGTTAAGATGAAACAGGGGTTTAAATCGGCCTGCTCACAAAAGTGCATTCCATCCATGATCTCATGGAGTCCTTGAACGCATTCTGCCCTGTTTGTTGGAACAAGTCTAGCAGCTACGAAACTGACTTCACAGTGTTGTTGTTTTTTTACATAACAGATCTTTGGTCAGGATAATATTTATTTTTTGATTTATTTTTCCAATGATTTGTAACATAGTCATCAGTCAACAAAAAGTACTTGAAAACCTATAAATCCTTAAAAATCTATGGTGAATATACTGTATACTGTGTTGTTTACATCTACAGGCCATTAAAAAGGATCTTAGTCATGCATCAAAATCTCTTAGTGAGCTAATATATGCTGTTTTTAGAATGGTTCCTCATTCTTTTAAGTTTAACACACCAGTCTAAGTTTAAAGGTCAACCTACGAGCTTTCTCACAGCTACTTCAGTAAATGGAGCTGGTTGAAGTGTTACCTAGACTTTAACTTATTTAGTCTACTCTGTATAGACAGTAAACCAGTAAAGTAAACCAGTAAAGATTAGAGGAATAAAGTCTGGTAACACTGCTAACTGTTTCCTGACAGTACCCCGACCGTTTCTGTAACTTAAAGCTGCACAATGTAACTTTTAGAAGAAGAAAAGACACATTCTTCCTCTTACAAATGAACAGTTTAATTCATAAGATATTAAACGCACCATCAGTCAATTCAGTACACTCAGTGGGTGTTTCTGTTACAGTCCTTCTTGGTCTGGTGTGACCAGTAGCTTATGGTGGCTAATGTTAGCTAACTTTTGATACATGTTGCTGTACTTCTGTTAAGCTGAGGTTAAAATAGGTTCACAACAATAACTTGTTTTGGTTTCTAACCAAATGCACTGCCCCTCTGTGTCTGCAGTCTGGAGCTGAGTGAGTGGAAAGGCCAGAATCAGAGGACGCTGACAGTCGGCTGGTTTCCTGCGAGCCTCTGTGTACCGTCGCTCCCTCCTGCTGCTGCTGCTCCTCCCACCGCTTCCAGCAACCCCTCCTCCAGTTCTGTCCACATCTCAGCCCCTCTGAAGGGCAGTCTGCAGCACACTGGGCATGGAGACATCAAGCCTGAACGCTGCTGGGGATCACCAGAGACCCTTGACGAGTCAGTGATACCTCTGATCCTCCTTATCCGTCTATTTTACTTGGTATTTTTGGTATATCCATCATGTCGGTGCAAAATGATCAGTTTGAAAAACTCGTGTTGATTCTGCAGGGGCAACAAACCTTGTTGTTTACCGTTTCTTCTTTTTGACTTTAAGCTAAAATTCAAGCGATAAAGCAGTCAGTATTTATGTGGGTAAAAACAAACAGTGACTTAAACTACCTTCTGGCTGCAGCTAAAAATACACCATTGTGTAAAAGAAACAAGCCCGGAGATGCAATGTTGACCTCTGACCACTGTTTTTAACAGCACTGTAGTGTTTATGTTATTTCCTTGTAGCCTTTGCAGCCCTTGCTGCTTTTCACCTAATTTGTTGTCCATACAGAATCCAACAAAACAGAGAGTTGTTAGTTGTGATTTTCTGACTGACATGTTTTTTCGACCCTGACTATACCATATAAACTTCCTTGTCAGGTGCTTGAGTCACTGAGGTTTATTGCAGAGCACTAACTGGTGTGCAGCACTGAACTTTCACCTGCTGTCAGTCAGTGTGGTTTTCGAGTCGAAGGCTGTCATACTAATGTTGTTTACTTTTCTGACCTGTGCAGCAGCAGCAGCTGGAGGCCAAGCCCTGCCAGAGAGAAGGACGGATCCAATCTGCAGAAAATGGCAGGTAGGAACTAAAAATACAACCAGCTGCAGAATACAGTGAGTAGAGTGAGACAAGCCATATATCAGTATGACTAGATATCATGTGGGTTTTGAATATTATAATATTGTAGTTTACATATCTTAGATGTTGTCTTTTCCTGGTCTGAAGGCAGTAATACAAAGAGACTTTGAAGACTTTGACTGTTTTAACCAAATAAAATTGACAATGAAGGCTTCTATGTGCTTCTCCATCACATCCTCATTACCTACTACTCACATGTTTATTATATTTCTTAATTTTGACCCTATCAGCTCTCAGACAGTAGTTTCTTCCTGTGATCTACTAATGACTTATTTTCTCATAAATCATACAGTCGTCTATGAAAGTATCAGTTAATGTAACCAAAATCAAATGAAGAAAAAAATATATATATTTAGATGTTTGATTTTTCCAGTTCTGCTACACTATGCTCACTGTCATTATCCCTATGTTAAGGGTGCTGTGTAAAGACATCAGCATTTTTTAAATGTTTTTACTATAGTACATTTATTTATTAATGTATACATGTATTCAGCTTTAAATTGTCTTAATGTTTGTTCTACTATTAACTCATTTAATTACATTTGGCAAGTCTGCACCCTAGTGGGTGTTTTAGGAAAGTGCCTTCATAAACTCCACAACCAGGATCATACACTTCATCACCAGTATGCAGTACTACTAAACTATGCAGGTTGTGTCTGTAAAGATGTACTCATGCTTTTTTCCTGATTTTTTTCACCTGGCAGACTGGTGTAATATTTGTATTCAAAATAATTTTGCATTAAAAAGTCTCTCTGTGTCTTCAGGTATGTCTCGGAGCCTGGAATCAGTCTTGAGCGGACACCGGCCTCGAGCTCACACAGTAGGCGTGGTCAGAGTGGATCAGCACGGCAGACTCATGCCGCCCATAATGGCTGCTCACAGCATGGTGATGCAGCAGGACCCCCGTCGGTTCAGTGAGGCCAGCATCATACCCCCTCCGCGACCGCCGCCCCCCAACCTGAAACGATTGAACATGAGGTCTCAGAGAAGGCCCCCAGTCAATCTACCCCCAGGCGGCCCCTGGCCCCCTCAGGTGACGGTACCCGCTCCGGCACAGCCGCAACCTCAACTCCAACCGCAGCACCCGCCTCAGCCGGGCGTCGGAGGCTCCAACCTGGCTAAGATGGTCAACTTGGCGCGCTCGACCCCACAGCTGGATGACTACACAGAGTCCAGAGAGAGAGATCGAGAAAAGGAACGAAACAGAGACAGAGAGAAATCGCCTCATGTGCACCACACTAAGGACAGTCTCATCACACAGGTGAGAGATGAGTTTTGTTACTGTTTTGGATTAGTTTTCTTTATGCATGAAACTTTGCCCAGAGGATGAAAACACAAGTTTTGTTCCTCTGTTCAAACACAGGTTATGGAGGCAGTGCATGGGGTGACCACTGAGGAGGTTCATACTGCACTTCAACGTAACGACTGGAACCCAGTGCGAGCTGAGCAACAACTAAAGGTCCGACTATGAAATGCCTGTTAACACAAATCAGAAAACACTATATCTACCTGTATCTGCTGTTAGAAGCCACTGATGTAATGTATGGCAAACCACAGTGTTTTGATGGCTGCTCTGAGCCTTGTCCTCTCATCTCTGTCCCCTCAGTTAGAGCAGCTGTACTCGCTGAGCCTCTGCTCCAGAGACGACTGCCTGAGGATCCTGTCCAGATACCAGTGGAACCTGCAGCTGGCCAGCCGCTACCTGATCCGACAAGGCAGCGACCTCAAATTAGCACCAGAGAGACGGTTGTGAAGTGATTTACTGGCTGATTTTTTGCCTTTTGTTAGTGCACAGAGGGTTGACTTTTTTAGCGACATCCTGCTTTACAGTGACGAACTCTGACGTTTGGAACTTCCCAGTATGACGCTCAGACACCGCTTCAGTGTGGAAACAAGTGTGGGAGGTCACTCCTGTGGAGATTAAAATAGGAAAATGAAGATGGATGAATGTAAAAAGAAAAATGCAAAGTGACTTCATGAGTGTTTATTGTATTTTCAATAAGACGTTATCCCGCATATTGTTATTTACAAATAGTTTTTGTATCTCAATGAATTTGTTTATATTGTGTTAGAAATTATTGTTTTGTTGAATAAAAAGGTCTGATCTGATTTTACACGTCAGTCTGTCTACAAAAACAACCTCATATGCTTCCATTGTAACAACATCTAAAAGCCATCTTTATAGTATTAACACACTGGTGTGTTATAACATTAACACTAGTTCCTTTAACCAGCACCTAAACTCAATTAACGGTAATTGAGTTTCACTTTGCTAAATTCCCTGAATGTATGGTGAAAGATTTATGGGTCTTAAATGTAATTTCTATTTTAAGAGAGGTCACGGACTCTGCTGCAGAGACATCAGCCAGTCATTCAGACCTTAGACAAACAGTATTCTGTTGGGCAGGTCATTTTCATGTTTACCTAACCCAACATTTATGTCTTTTATATGCTTCTCAACACGCACATTCTTTAATCTCACAGACATAGATGCAGTAGAAATGAAGTGCAACCACTTGCTGAGCCTCTGACATGCTGATTCCTGTATAATGAGAACTGCAGGATTACATATTATGAGAGAGACATTTCAATTCTGGGTTATTTCCTGGGAGTATTGAGGTGGGTCCAGTGATGGACATGTGTGGACATGCTCCTGCATATCATGCTTGTATTTCTTTGTTGCTCCCAGGAGGTGGAGCAATCAGACATTCAGTATCTGAGCAGAGAGGGGAGGTTTTGTCTCCTTTTGAGGCATCAGAAGTAGGACATGGGTATAATCTTTCTATTAACACATTTGTGAACTGATAAGACTGAAAGGAAAGCGATGCTGACATCAATAGAGAACATACTGTGCTGGGAAAGTTACCCTGTAACTGAAATGGAGCAGAGTTTTAGTGGAAGTGGCCTTTGCTTATTTGTGTGCCAGAGAATGAGAGACTGGATTTCCCTCTGAAGCGACAATCATTTTTTCCAAGTAAAACCAGATGTGGGCCCTCCCCAGAATTTCCTGGACAATCACTGGAGCAGATGAACACAACATGTTAACAACAGCTTAACATGGCATTTGTTTTATTTCTGACCTATTGTAAATAAAAAATGTATTTAACAATCAAGAGTTACAGGGAAATAGTACAAAAGAGTTTTGATAGAAACACAGGAAACAGATGTGAACAGCTCCTGTCAGCTGCTCATATATATGATTTTAAAAAGCAGGAACCTCAGATTTACATCATCCAATGAACAAATTACTACACTAAACGTAATGAACATCCTTTGGCTACTCTCTCTTTCCTTATCAGAGGTCAGACTGCACACAAGCTGATGGTAGCATACATGCAATAACACACATTAATTGCTGACAGTAAAAATGAAGCAGTGGCAACAAACCCCATCAGAGGCACATGAGAATGATACACATGAGAATGATTATTAAGAGGTGCATTAAACAGCAATAAGCAACACTAACAAACATTAACCTGCCATTTTAAAATCACACTGAAAACAGACCAGAAATCACACGTTCACATTCAGGTCGCTTTCTGCACAAAAACTACAGAATATGAATGTTTTCTTAAACACCTCACTGATGGAATGGGTTTTCCCAAGTGAGATTTATTACATTCACTAACCTCAACTTCTGCCTTTTTTATTTCCTCCCTACTCCTTTTACTCAATTTTTTTCTTCTCCCATTTAACATTACCCCACACTGTCTCCGTCCTACATCACTACACTGGCCGTAGTTCAAACACAGTGGTATCTGGGGAAATTGGAGGGCGAGGTTCGACTGTGGCCTCAGTCTCCAGGGTAACGACTAAAACACAGAGGAGGCATGGGAGCATTTACACTGAGGTCTGTCCTACTGTTTTGAGTGTGTACACCAGGCTTGAAGACAGAGAGGGTGAGAGGGTTTTAAAGAAGCAAAAGACAGGTGAGAGGTAGAAAAAGAGCACTTTGTTAAAGCGTTAGCATGTGTCAATTAAAATTCCTTCATTTTCATCACAAACATAACTTCCCTATAAACTTAATCACAACAGCCCATAAGTGCTCAGCTTTCTATATTCTATATTTTGGTTATTTATGACGAAAGTAAAAGTCTATGGCCATGCTAGCAACTTTACAAGATACTAAGGCACAGCAGAGCTTCGAGCTAAATGCTAATGTAAACGTGCTAAAATGCTCACAAGAAAATGCTAACACGCTGGTGTTAAGCACATGTAATATTCACAATATTAACTAACTTAGTTTAGCTTGTTTGCATGCTAACATTTGCTAATTGTCACTTAGCATAAAAGACAACTGCGGGTGATGGGATTGTCATTAGTTTTGCAGGTATTTGGTCATAAACCCAAGTGCTGGACGAATTAAACTCTTGATCTGAAGATGGTGCTAGATGAGAAGTGAATGCATGACCAAAGTCATTAGGATTTATCCTCTAGGGACCATGAATGTCTGTACAAAATTTCACAGTAATCCATCCGATAGTTGTGGAAATATTTCAGGCTAGACCATATCAGTGGACCAGCAGACACTGCTATCAGCTAGCCACCAGCATGGCTAAAACAAGGCAATGAATACAGCTTCTACATTTACAATAGTATTGCACTTACACATCATTTACTGTAGTTTCTTCAATAAGCATGAGTACAAGTGTACTAATAGTCGGTTTATATACAGCATAAATATGAAATGTCAATGCCAGTGTAGCAAAAAGTAAATTCAAATATGTATGTTGATATTCACTCTTATTTACGTGTGAAGGCACTGAAGAAGACATTGAGGGTTAGGTTGATTTTCTTTGGATTAAATCTCAGCTGGATGTACTCATTTAAAAATGGACTAAATGTCTTCAGACTGTATGGAGTGTAATATTGGCAACATGGCAGCCAGTGTCAATCACTGAGTTTGAATAGATTTTTTTAAATCCTTGGCAGAGATCAGGAATCAAGAGCTCTTTAGCTCATGCTGGTCTGCATGTGTGTATAAAAGGATCCTGTGATTGGCACCATGTTGGCTGGAATCTGGTGAAGGGAGGACTTAAAAAACAACAAAAAAAAAACAAATGGAAAAACAAAGTAAGTGAACAGAGTATGCATAACTGAAGACAGTCCGTGCTCTCATGCTCTTGTTTTCCTTTTTTCCTATTACGAAAACACGGAGCTGCGCTGGTTGGCCTCGCCGACCTTCTCGAAGAACATGAAATCCTGTTGAGTGAGAACAAACAAGGAAACAATATCATCACTTAGCAAGATCCCACAAATTAAAATCAGTACCATTCAGCAAGGTTGCAGACTTACAATGAGAAAGCAGGCTCCCATGAGCACGGCTTTCATCTTCACGTCCATGTCCAGAGGGAACTGGATGCCAAAGTTGTCCGTGTCGGTGAAGACTTCTTTCAGAAGGCCGCTCCACTGCTTGCTGATGCGACCGATGGGCTTGTCACCATCTTTCCCCTTCAGCTGCAGGGCAAAAAGAATGACAGGGTTCATCTCAGGATGATTGAATAATCAAAACACCAGTTCATTATGTAATACTTGGATTGATAGCGCTCCAACGCCAGCAGGCAGTTAGCTTAGTATAAAAACTGAGAAAAACAGCTAACCTGGCTCTGTCCAAAGGTTCTACCTATCAGCACCCCTAAGGCTTAATATTTAACACATTACATCTTTATCTAGTTTAGTGTAGTGGGTGCACTGACTCCATAGAGTCTTACCATTACTATGAGTTTGCCAGACAACCAGCAGAGGCTCAGTCAGAAGTCACAGCCAAGAGATAATCCTGCACATAACCTCTCAGAAAACCACAAGTTGTCGTTTTTTATATTTTCATTTTTGTACAGATTGAAAAAGCAAGATAAGACCTGTTGATTACTGAGCTTGGCTGAACTGAGTTTCCACAAACAACAACTCTCTCATCGCACCTCAAAGTTGACGTCCCCGCAGCAGTTGCAGGCAAAGCAGGGCCCTTCCAGTTTCATCACAGTCTCCTTGTTTGCTCCCTGGATGGAAAATTTTGGCAGGAAAGGGTGCCAGTCCTGTTTGACGTATCCTATGGTGGTGCCGGGTGGTGCCTGGACCTCCATCTGTGTGGGTCACATATATGGTTTAGACGTACATACTGACATGACACCAAATTAGAAACTAATTCCACACAGCTTCAGAATCTGCCCTCGTCCCCGGACACTGACAGCTATAAATAAAGCATCACGAGGCTACACAGGCCAGCATGAATGATTAGTGAGAGTCTGACTGCTCCATTGCGGTCCCACTTAACAAAGGTAATACATCTCACATGGCCTCTGTCTGGTCAGTAAACACAGAACTCCAGTTTGAGAGAGTGTAGGAGTTTGGGTTCAGGCCAATGGGAACGCTGTGTAGCCAGTCGATGCCAACGATGTGATTAAACGGAGACAGAGAGAAAAAAGGTCTCAGAGGTGAAGGGAAGGCAGAGGATTGGGGGAGTCTAGGAGATAGTTTGGACAAAGGGCCATTCATAGTCCCTAACAAATCCCTCCCTGAGCAGAGTGGTGCACAAAGACACTGAAACACCACTCAGCAACTCAACAGTAACACAAGGCGAAGGCAGGAAGGACAGAGGCGTCCGAATGTGAGCCACTGAGAGCTGTGAGGCTGAAGGCTTTTTTGCTACTAGGACCTAATAAGTCTCTCCTCTCTAAATGAAAGTGGGTTAAATCAGTGAAATTAGCTGCTTTGTTGCGTAGCTGGAATGAAAACCTGCACACAAACTGCAATAAAAGCCCCCTTTTTATTATAGAGGGGCTTATATATATATATATATATATATATATATATATATATATATGTGTGTGTGTGTGTGTGTGTGTTTTCACACTTTCTTTTAGTGATATTGACACAAAGATAGTTCGTAACACTATGAGGTATCTGTCCCATCAACAACAACATCTCTTTGCAGAAACAATAAATCCTCTCATTGTACTTAAACAAACTTCCACTGTTCTGGGCGGCAGAAATCTTAAATACACTTGTTTCAAAACCTGAACAGACAAAACAAAAACGGACAATATCTTTGAAAGATAAGGCTTTGTTCTGTCAACAAATCCCAAGAAAAGTCCAAAACCAACAATGTGTACTTCCCAACCTCCCCTCCCTGCCTGTGACCCTCAGCTTCTCTCTACTGAAGGTGCAAATCTTTTAAATAAGGTCACAAATATACAGTTTCATTTTTAAAAATAGATCAGTAATTTTCATTAACAGCCAGTCACCACAGTTTCTAGTAAACGTGACTCAGACAGTAAATATTGTATTCATTGGGAACTACTTTTAGCTGTGGATGAATACACGTTGAATGTCTGCTTTTAGCAGGACGATGTTTGTGGACTGAACCAAAATAAACTTCAGTGCCCATGTTGATGACAATAACTGGACATGTCATCCAGTGCAGTGGTGTGGCTCATTTATGTCTTGTCAATAGTGAAGTGCGACAGTGGAGCCTAACAGCACAGAGAAATACGATATGTCAGGCTTTGAATACACAGTATATGGTATTAGCACAACAATAAGAGCCGACAACTCTATTTTTAGCTGCTTTGTAAGATTTGCTTCTGTTTGCTTTGGCTGTTTTTAGTGTGCTGGTTTTTGTGGTCTCTTCACTAGCAAAGCTCTGCTGCAAACCAACTTTAACAAACGAGTGGTTAAGTCTCTTGAGTCACAAACTCCTTTGACAATCAACAGGGTTAAATATTAACACCACTCATAATGATAGGCATTATCTGGGAGCAAGGAGGGCAAATATTACAACTCAAAGTGTTTATCAAGGGTGATCTTGTGCAGAAGATCAATATTAAATGAGGTTTTTGACACTCACTGACTAATTTACACACACATACACACACACACACCTCTTGCAGGCAGCAGGGACACCAGCAGGACACGCAGCGGAAAGGCCGTATGAGGCGGATGACCTCCCTGTCCATGTTATCCTTGATCTTCATGTCGAAGCTGCGCAGCGAGCCACAGCAGTTCCTGGTGCAGCAGTCGTTCTTCTCTTTGGCCTTGTAGATCTTCTGGCCCAGGCTGTTCTTTATCTCATACTGGTTGTTGGTCTCGAAGCCGATGAACGCTGACCGGGGTTGAAAGGGGAATGCGGGAGAAAAAAAGGGGCGGAAACAGTGTTTTGATAAGTAAAGAATTCCAAAGACAGACGCCAGCTTGTTATTAGGATTTCAAAAGCTGCTGCTGTTTATGTCCTGTTTACAAAGCAGCAAGAGTGAATGTGAGTGGATGAAGTTACCTTCTAGGAGTTCCACTTTTTGGTGAATCAGTATCTGGTCGATCTGAAAACCACAATGAGAGAGAGCAATGTGAGAAACTGAAACATGACGTCACTAAGATAGTCAACAATTTATCTTATGTACATATACAGTATATATACATCCAGAAGTCTGAGAGATGCTAACACAAAGGGACATTCTCCATTGCTTGCAATGCAAAGTAACTTATCTCATGAATTTTCATAAAGCCACTAACAAACGTGACACTTGTTGCTGTGAAAAGTAAACAACGCTTCTGAGGGTTCGGAGTCTTACACAAAGAGTAACTCCAGAGCCTTGGAAACAAGTATTTGTTCTATTTGTTTTTGTTTTTTGTTTTTTTTGGTTGATCCTTTAATAGTCACACCATGCAAATGCATTGAGTTACTGTTTTTAAAGAGAACAATGTTGGATGTGAGCTTCACGCCGAGGTCACACCACATTGTTTGAATAAAAAAAAAAAAAAGCGTGCGCTGAAGTCACATCACTCCTCTTTTCTTTATTGAAAAGCTACGGTATAATTAGTTCCAGTTCCTGATGCAAAGCAGACACAATTACTCTGTAATGGATTTGATTTTATCTGTACTGAAGTGTAATAAACCAAATATATGAAAGGTAAATCAGTTACAGCAGCAAAACTCCATGTACTTTGTAATCATTTGAATGCTGGGTAATTTCACAGAGTGATGTTTTCTATCAGTTGAAAGTAACTGGAAGAGGAACTTCAAAGTGTGAAAAGCAATTCACGCTTTCAGTGTTGCCTCTACACATTAGCTTTTATACATAATGCATCCTCAAGTGATGCCAAGTATAGCTTAACCTCTATGAGTCAGTGAGCCACTGACAGTAAGCTGGTCAGAGAGAGAGAGGGAACACATTCCTGAAATGAAGGAGTGGTGGATGAGTAATCCATCTGTCATTTGAAATCACCTGACGTCACTAGCTAACCTCCCACTTATCATAAGGAATTTCAGGACTCAAAGCTATGTTTCCGCACATCTGTATCTCCTCTTCTCTTTATTTCTCTGGCCTACCTGTGTGAGGTACTCGAGACCTGGCGGGACCCCGACAGGAACGGCAGCTGGAATCCCAACCGGAGCCGGGGAGATTCCTCCAGGAGGCCCGCCGTACTCCGGCCCCGGAGCTGGTCCGACCGGTCCCGGCTGGTACATGACCGGCGGCTGGCCCTGGTTGTAACCCATGTTGAACCCTGGCGGAGGAGCTTGAGTCGGGTCTCCATACCCACCCGGAGAAACTGGATAAGGGGCTACAGAGTGGCCCCCGGGCTGAGGCATGGGGTAGGGAGCCTGGTGGTGAGGGCCTGGGTAACCTGGGAAAAAGACAGTGATATTAGTTCAAACATCATCCACAAAAGGGTAAATTTAGTCAAATTTTGTCTCACACAGATTAAATCATTTGATAAAAAGTCTTCAGACTGTTGATAGTCAAATTAGTAGCTAGCAGCTACTAGCAACACTGATAAAAGGTAACATAAAAACAGAATTTAAATAAAGACTAAAATAAATAAAACAAAACACACATATGAGTCCACATTATAAACATTAAAACATGATATACATTTGGAAAACAAATGAAAAACACACGTAGTAAAGCATAAAACCAATCCACACTCGGGTGTCTCAACCAAGTGTGAGTTTCACATTCACAACAAGGTTCACTGAGGAACAGAAAATCATGATCTGTGCGTGTGTGTCGGGCTCATAGGATCATCCCTGCTGGGACAGCAGAGCCAATAAGCTACTTATTAGCGGAGTCACGGTGCAGACTTACCCAATAGGAGAGTAATTAAACAGCTAATACTGGAGATACTGGACGGTGCAGCAAGAGCTCTACTGGTTTTAACCTGTCACATTTTCATGGTAAATGTGAAGCGAGAGGAAGTGGCTGTGACAGAGAAGTGCATCAGGATATCTGTGTCTAATGAAGTGGAATGCTGCTGTCATGTGTTTCTTGCTGACCACATGTTTGCAATGGAGAGTCACTACACCAGTTTCCTTGAGTTTTATATTAACAATCTTTCTCAAGGCAGAGGTGTCGATCACAATCCTCCACCCACCCCCCACATCAGGTGGTTCGACTCAAGAGAAGTTTCTCAGAGGAAGTACCTACAATGGCTCAGATGCAGCTCGTTTTCTGTAGTGTTCTTTTAGTCCTAAATAGATGTTTTAAATGCTCATAAGAGGAAACAGGTGTGCTCCTCCTGAGTTTGATTTTAGTTGGGTACCCTGAAAGAAAACACCTGCAGTGTCTGAGTTTGTTTCCACAAAACAAATTCAGGAAAAGCAGCATTCCAGCAAGTTTTACTAGCTGTTTGCCTTTTTTTTTTTTTTTTGTACGTTTTAAGACTTTATTGATACCATGAGAGAAATTCTTGTGTTACAGCAGCAGACACAGCAACAGTCAGGTAACAATAAAAATTATTTTTGAAAATCCAAATGTGTAAGGAAAATAAATATGAAAAAAGGCAAATAATTTAATTTGCAACTGCTCTGAAATTAGTGTAATACAGAAACGATTGGTTGATTAATTGATCGTTAGATCAGTTTTTGCTGATTAGTTTTCTATTTAACCTTTAGCAAGCAAAAAGGAAAATATTTTCTGGCTCCACCTTTTCAAATATGAGAATTTTCTGCTTTCCTGGTTTAAAACATTGTAAATTATTTAAATTTAAAGCTGAACAAAACATGCAATTTGAAGACTTAAGTCTCTGTGGAGTGAGTTTTTCACTATGTTTTGTTTAGTTTGACCAGTTAATCAAAACAAGAACCACCAAATTCACTGAATAAATAATCATTAGTTGCCACACGACTGTCACCACAGCTAATCTCCAAAACATTAACTCCACCGCTAACATGGGGTAGATGTGGTTTTCTACCTGCATTGGCAATAAGATCCAGATCTGCTGAGTGTCCTTAGTCACTTTATCACTTGTCTCATGATCTAATATCTCTCACATCTGTTTCCACATTCAGAAGAAAACTGAAGCTGTACGGCTTCTGACTGACTTCTGTGTGTGAGCGCCTGCACACACACTGGTTTCTGTCTGTGGGGTGGATGTGGGCAGTTTTCTGTAGGTGTGTGTTTTAACTCAAAGTTCACTTGCATTGACGTATGCTGTGTAAATAAAATGCCCTTGCTTATAAGAGAAACATTGAGTCACTGATCCCCTTGTCATTAGTGTTGAGTTAAGAAGGATTTGAGTGCCATGTGCTGGTGTCAAATTTGACTCACAGCTGACAAAACTGGTTTTTGTAATCTTGGCATTACAGTCCATCAACAGCCTGAAAAACAATAGAGGTCGTTGCACTATGTAATTTTGAGATTCTTGCCCAGCTAAAGTCATGAGCATGCAATTTCAAGGCAGAATTAATTAATTAAAGTCTCGTGGTTGTGAGTTAGAAGACACCAACCTCATGCACTGCTTCTTAACCTAAATCAAAAGAGGACGTGAGCAACGCAATGTGAGAACTTTGAAGCTTGTTGTTGCTCCACCTCTTTCCACATTCCATTTTCAAACTCTCAAGGAAACAAAACAAAACATTTTTTTTAAAGCAGGGTGCTTTGCAGCCACCCTCATGTGCAAATACTGACATGCCCACACACAAGCACACCTTTCACCATAAATCTGTTCTTTTCCATCCAGAGAGAGGAGTTTAAAAAAATCTGAAAAGTTTTCAAGCAAGCATTTGAGGAATTTCTTTGTAATTGCACCACCTTGGAGAGGATAACATTTCTCAGGGCCTGTGGAGGAATCTGGGGGCGGGTGGGGCTGGACAAGGCGTTCATTCAATACGCTGTGACAGTTTGTGACAGGAAAGTCTGATGGAAACTTATGATGCAAGAGCCTAATCACCTGATAATAGCTCAACACAATGGAATAAATGATTAGGTAAGGATGTTTTATGACGCTGCATGAAGGGAAAAAACTGACATCACAGCTCTTAAACTCCTCATTTCCTCTGTATGTGTTTAACAAAAATCCAACCTGTGTTAGCTGCGGCCGTGGTGAGGCACTTACCAGGGGCAGACATGGCGAGGAGCTGGCTGAAGTCTTTCTGGCCGCAGAGAGAGTAAAGTAAGATCACACTTCCCGCTCTGCTCTCAGGGTCTCTATGGGAAACTGGGAGGAATGTAAAGGGAAGGGAGGAGGGGGGTGAGTTGAGATACAGCCAGAATGGAGGGAGGGGGGTAGAGGGGTGTCGCACAGGAACTGAAAGCAACAATAAAAATAAAAAAGCCCAACAACGTTTTACCTCATTCAGTCACAGTCATGCTGAGTGCCTTCTATTATTCTGTGAACATATATGTGCCAAGCATTTAACCCCAATGGTTACAAGTTTACAGCCACCATAACAAGAGTCCACTGAGCCCAGTTTGTACTTTACTCCAAGAAACATCATACGATACAGTGAAAACTAAAGGGGCAGCAAATGGAGGTTTTGTTCTCAAGCAAAGCTGCATGAAAATAAAAGTGGGTGCGACATGTCCTGGCAGGGGGGTGGGGCTCCCTAATTAAATGTTCCACTGAACCCCACTCAAGCATAACCTCTGCAGCTCATGTCTTCATTTGTTGCGTTCACTACAATTAGAAATTAATAGATGAAGATGAATTTCCGGTTTTAGGAAGATAGAAATATTCAAATCGCTCATATGAGCATGAATATTATATTTTAAAAACGTACCTACCTTCTCTCTGTAGCTGTATCTCTCTGTCTCATACTCCCTCACTGTGTCTGGTGAAAGCCTGATAAAACCCTTAACTCGTAGCCTTGCTTTATTTACAGAAAGAGGAGGGAAAAAGAAGCTTACACAGAAATCTCACCTCTTTGGCAGCTGCTGTCTTCTCAGTCCCAGCTAGAGAAAGTGACGGTACGAAAACAACGCGAGGAAACCCAGAAAAAAAAACCCCGGTCCACGGAGCCAAGAAAGCGCCTTCTTCTTAACCTGCCTCCACTCACTCTCTGTTGCTCTCACTCCTCCCTCCCATCTATGATTTTTATGTATATTCTCCTCCCCTTCCACGCTCAAACGACCTTTACCAATGCTTCCGCGTACGAAACTAAGCGTTATCATCTGGGTAACGGAAACAGGACAATGTTTTATCTGCATTTCATAGAAGTTGACTGTTTTCACTGGTTCCAGCACTTGTCACTGTACATGTGAGGGATTAGAAACATGCAAATGTTGTTATCAGTGCATGCAGCCGCAGGGGGGAGGAGGAGGGCTGTTAAACATGGCGGCGATAACAACCACCAGAGGGCGCCAATACCTCAGTAACGAACCAAAACAACTTCATCGAACAAACAAAGTTAAACAAGTTTTAACAACAAAATGTCCAAAATAAATCAGGATATTTTAGGTATAACTACTCATACTATTATATATACTGTTGGAGAGATATCATTTTTATTTTACTACAGTTATTCATATTTTAGAAGTTGGCCAATCAATCTGCAACTATTCTGTAAATATAGCTGTCAGTGGTCTAAGTAGTGTAAAAAAGTTTAAGATTAGTTCTTAGAATAATAATACAGTTAGTATATTAAACATTCAAACTATTGTTCACACTATTTAAATTAAAGCTGCATTATTCACACTAAGTCAAATGTGAAACATGAAAGGGGTTGCTAATAGCATAAGTTGCTGATAGACCAACAGAGAACTATCTGACTCTGGAGCTTTTTAGCTTACTTATCTCATTGCTGTGATTCTGCAGCCTCCACATTAAAACCATGTAAGCAGCTATTTCCATCAAAAAAAACCCTGATTCAAGCCAGAGTACAAGATCTGCTCATTAACAAATGGCAGACAAAGGGAAGTAACGCTGGCTATTGAAGAAAGTCAAAAATCTAAAAGCTAATTAACGTAAATTCCTCTAGAGTTTTTTTCTCAAAAGTTGGTGCGACAGAACAGATATAGAAGGAGAGTGAATACTGGACTTGCATGGCGAGACACACTAATATCGCTCTGGTTGTTCTGGATGTGACTGACAATGATCCCTTTTGTTCAGCACATGTGTCAGTCTGACAGTGTTTCTCTGACCGGCAGGAACACAAATGGCTTAATGGACATGAAATTGTGGAACTGCAAGAGTTCAATCTGACAAATGTCTTGTTTGTTTATTGTTTAGATATATTTTCCTGTTAATCTTTTCTGAGGTTGCTCACATTAGTGGAGGGAACCGTCTCTGCTGAGTCTATATTTGGCACCTGCTGCAGTGTCTGATACTTATAGGGCACTGGACCAGGGCGGGGTATGAGGGAAGTCATTCAACACACACACACACACACACACACACACACAGAGAGACACAGAGGACATGTTAAGTGTACCTTAAACAAGTTACACTCTTAAAATTCATGTATTATACTTTTTATACTTTACTAATATAAAACTTTCATGCTCACTCATGAATAATGCAGCAAATTGTCCTGTTTTTAACATGCTAACATTGATTTAGTTTATTGACAATATATAATGACTACAGTGAACTCTTTTT
Source organism: Lates calcarifer (assembly GCF_001640805.2). Lineage (NCBI taxonomy): Eukaryota > Metazoa > Chordata > Actinopteri > Centropomidae > Lates > Lates calcarifer. Next base: position 8,113,370 of record NC_066846.1, read on the forward strand.
TTGTGGTTAAATTGTTCAATTTTGCGTATACTACTCATCACTCAACTACCATATACATTTAACACAGTAGAAATACCTGTTTAATAGATGACACCCCTAAACATCATACTTGAAATAGTACCTGGAGTAGTATATGTACATTAAATACAAAGACTTTTGTATTCAAATACATTTAGTTATAACTTAACTGTCTCAAAAAAGTATGGTCAATAGTTTAACATTGCTTATTCGCTACAGCTAGCAGATGGTTAGCTTAGCTTAGCACAAATAAAATCACTGCACCTGGCCAACAAAAAAATAAAATAAAAAATCAGTCCAGCACATAACCCACATAAAACCACAACTGTGTTTGTGTATTTTTGTAGGGATTAGATAAACAATTTTAATTAATGAGCTTTATCAATGTTGCTATTTCATTACCTTTGGAGAGAGCTAAGCTAGCTGTTGCTAAGTTATGCTAACTGGCTGCTGGCTGTAGCTTCACATGAGAGTGGTATCATTTTCTAATCCAATGCTCAGCAAGAAATCAAATAATTTCTTAACTTATATATTTTTAATAAACTAAGTACATAAGTATTATGTTTTAATAAAGCCTTGCAGCAACACAAATTAACTACCATCTTAACTTATACAAACCTGATGCCGATCTAAACTGAAGCCTAAACCATAAATGAACCCCATACAGAGGTAAGGGTCAACAAAATGTTCTCATTTTGGAGGATTCTCCTCAAGTTTACATCTTCAAGAGGACATTAGATCCTGTATTGCAATAAAATACACACACACACACAGTCACACACCCAGCCAGGGGCCCCTAATGAGGCCTGTCCCTGATAATGGAGGTAATCAGTGCAGCCTATCTGGCCTCTGCCCCTGCTGACATGCTGTCAGCCTTGCCTCGGTTTATTTATACATGCATGATCTATCAGCACTGGCTCTATGTTTGGTGAGCCTCAGCATCCCGAAATAGAAATAATTAGGACAGGGCGGGAAAAGAGGAAAAGTGAAAACGTGTCTGAAAGCGCATATGCTCAGAATGGACCCCCACCACCCCACCCCATCCTCTGCCAATCTCTCCATCCATCCCTGCTACTCTGTCTCCTCTCTGTTTTGTTTTCTGGAGACAGAGGCAGCAGGAGGAGGAGGGGTGGGGAAAGTTGTGTGTGGTCTGGATTGGGTGGCTATCCGCCCGGTGAAGTCAGGCGAAGCAGAGTGATCAAGTCCTCCAGATTGCCACACACACACTGGGGTCCTGATACGATCTCTGATCTCTTAGTCTCTGCTTTTCTTTGGGTGTTTTAAACTCAAACACAGTGCAACAATGTAGATATGAATACCTGAGTCATCTATTATTATTATTTATTAATGAATCATCTCTAATTTTCATTCTCATTTATCTGTTTAAGTTTATTCATTCCTGTGTTATTTGGTAGATATGAATGTCAAATAGTTGTTTGGTTTCCTTATTTTTTTGGTCCAAATGATGAGTTAAAAAGACAAGCACCCTAAGAATAATAATTTAAAAACAAAACACTACTATAGACTGCTTTAGGGGAAAATGCAAAATCAATGTATTTGAACTTTGAATGGATGTGTGACACGTCGAGCCCTTAAAGTCTTGTTTATTGAAACAAGCTTTAAAAAAATCTGTGTGTACTGCTTCCAATTTAAAAAACTCTCTGCATGGAATAATGACAAATGACATGAAAAATCCACAATAATCACAATGCATTGGCTGATTAAGTCACTTGTACTGACTTCACTCTGACTTTAAGTACATATGATATGACATATTTCTTGATAAGATAACATTTTTATCACTGTGTTATTGATTTACAAAATCCTGTCAACAACAAAACGACAAAATGGATTATTAAGGTCTTTGTTTTACATGTATTCAGAGGTTTTGATGATGAACAAAAATCTGATGATTATAAAGGTCATTTTGCAGTTTGATCATACAATACAAAAAAATCCCCATCAAGTACTTTCTTCTTTTAAAATGAGTCTGGTAACATTATTTCAACCTGTTTCAAATAAAAAAACAATTTCTTTAAAGACTTTTGTTGAAGTGAGTGTCAGTATCTTCAAAGCAGACAATTCTGTACAAATCCCTGCACTAAAATCAGAAGAACTGACATTTTATTTTAGCTAATTGTCAACAATTTGATATGTTATAGATAAAAGTTACAGCTATTTTCTTCCCTTATTTTTATGAAAACAAGACCTTTGGGACTCAGAAATGAACAAAAATGACTTGTTCTGAAAAAAGTTTTAACTTATTTGATTTACATGTATCAAGAATAATTTCTGATGCAATAATAGTAATAACCAGTTTGCCCCAATAGACATAAATTGAGTATTTTAGATGTAATGTAATGATGTTTGCACACATTTAACATATGTCAACATTAGGAAAGATTCTTGTTATCATATTGATTTCAAAAAATTAGTAACTCAGTGGGGGGATGTGGCGTTTAAATTCAGATGTATGTAAACCAGCTGAAGCCGGCCTGAGGCTAATGTATTACCCCAACCCAAATCTGTAACAGCAACATCCTCAACAATGGCCTTATCACGCTCCCATCTCCCCTCAGTCGGCCATGAGGAAAGTGGAAGAGGGCGTGGGGGTGGGACGCCGTGTATGTGCATATGTATGTACGTGTGTCAAGGCATGTTGTCAGCCCTTCAGATCTCCTCAGAGTCGCTTCAGGCGTTTGAAAGTAATGATGACAATGCCAGGCGGCAAGGCGGCAGATGTAATTGGCATGTCTGAGGTCACACACACACACACACATACACACACACACACACTTAGCCTAAACAGCCCTCGGTGCCAGTCCCATGATATAAACCCACCCTAGAAGCATGGCTACAAATACCCTCCAAGACTGGTCAGCAGCTCAGAAGACGCAGAACTGCAACTGGGATCTTTGAGGACAGAAACCCACAGAGAAATCAGAAGACTTAAGGTAGGCATTGTGTAACTTTGTGTCACTGTTTCCTTGCAGTGGATCAGAGACATGAAATTGACTGTTTTATTCTTCTCAGATGCTTTGCTCCAGGTGCATGCTTCCTTTCCTGGCTCTTTACCTGTTGCTGGAGGAGATATCTGCTGCTGTCCTGCCAACAAGCAGACTCAAAAACAAAAGGGTAGGCTCTGAAACCTTGTCACCTTTTAGACAAATCAAATAGCTGCAGGCATTAGTCTATTTACTGATATCAATATTGTCTGCAGGAGGTCAACTGGTTAGACCAAGAGCTCCTTTCCCGCCTGCCTGATGGCTCAGACCAGGGCGACCTCTCTGTGGGTGATGCAGGGGAGGCCGGCAGGGGCGTGGACAGTCGTTCCTCTCAGTCAGAGACGGAGCACCTTTCTTTGCAACACCAGCGCCAAAACCAGTTCCAGTACCAACGTAAACCCAATGAGAAGAGGTGAGGAGAGATTAAAGGGTGGGATGAAAATGTAGTATCATCACAGTTTGAATGGATTTAAGCTTTGGGAGGAAGTTTTATAGTCACATATAATGAAATTCACACAGAAATAAAGTGTAACAAACTGTGACTTGTGCATATTGAACAAGCCAGGGTAACTGGGAATGTAATGAACTCACTTTCACTCACTTTTCCTGTAATAAAACATAGGCACACACAACTTAGATTATAGAACTTTAAGATGCTGTGGTTGTTGTTGCTTTTGTGGATTCTTCATCTATAAATACAGTAACTGTACAGTTTGTAGAGTATTTTGGAAAGTATGATTATAAATATAATATTTTCACTATACATTACAGATGTTCAGTGTTTTTTGGACTTAGCTTCTTTTTCTCTCTTTGCTGTGTCTACAGGAGGAAAGTTATTCCTCTGGACTCCATCGGCAGCTTTCAAATGTCCAGTCTGCGAAACCGAAAGGTGAGTAACAAGAAAAATGCCCTTTGAAAACGTTTATTATTGCCACTATACAAGAGGCTGTACTGTCTGGGCACCCAGACGAGTTATTAAACATTCGTTTTCGCCTTAATCTGTGCTGTATTCCTTGAATGCAGGACACTCAAGCTGAAGCAAATCAGCCTTAAATGCTTCCTTCTCTATACACAGGCGCTTTATAAATGCAGTATGCATATAGGCTTGAAGCAGAATCAGAAAACAGATAGTAAACAAAGACAGATAGAAAGTAGAAGTAAGAGTAAAAGCAAGAGGACATGGTACTAGTATGGCACAGTATTAATGAGCAGTCTCAATCTCTATCAGTGTTAATATGTTAGCAGACTTGAATGTCCAGGTCTATTTTCTTCTTCCTTTCCTAGACGACTTCTGTTTCCCACATTTGCATAAACAATTTTCTACTTGTATGGCTCATCCAGGTTTCCCATGACACTAAGAGCCATTTCTGGAGTCACTCATATAGAGCACAACAATGGTTTATCATTAATAATTCATAAAGACCTTGTTCTTGTCTTATACCTGAGCATTTCAATGCTGTCTGTTACAGGATGAGCCTGATGTTGACTGGGAAGATTAGAGAGACTAAAAAGAAACTCCAACAGCTGAACTCCTTCATGGGGCCAATTCATGTGTGATTGTTTTTATATGTGCTGTATTTATTCATTGAATCCTATTTAACTCACTGCCATACTAACAAGTGAGATGTGTGTCGACCATCTCCCTCTACTGGTAGAAGACACAAACATGACAAACACTTAGCTGTGTGCCAACATCTAATAAAATGTGACAAAATGCCTGTTTCACTTGTCGTTATTTCAATACAAATGATGCAAAATGCTGCTGTTATGTTCCCAAAGACTTTTATTTTTCAAGCTACAATTAAAGAAAACAATATCAGACTGCAGAAAATATAGATTTTGCTTGGGTATTTTCTCTCTTCACTTTCACATATGTACAGTTGTCAAAGAACAGGATATGTACACAGAATTGAAGTTGTAGAGAGAGTGCAACTGCTACCGGAGACTTACCAAGACTCTCCCACCAACCAAAGAAAAGCACATGGTAAAACCAAACAACATAAACAACTGCCACAACCTACGCGGCGTCAACTTATTTTCTGTACACTACAACTTTGTTCTCGATGTGAGACAATCTTATGTCCATTCTCTGATGCGGGTGCATCTCTAAACCCGCTTCTCAGAAAGCTAAGAAATAAACAATTATATGAAATAGAAAAACAAATATTTTACAACCATTCGTGAACAAGCCTCGGAGCCACTTTGACATTGTAAAGCACTGCCAAACCATTCTTCTTACAGCAACGTTACCCCCCCACCCCCACCCCATCGTAGACAATGAGTTTTTAAACAAGGAAAACAATAACCACACATGAAACAAAAACATCAAAATTTAACAGCTTTCAATGTAAAAGTTGTTCATGGTAAATGGCTATCAATGATTGATTAACGAGCCAGACAGGGAGAAACATTAAGCGCTCAATCATGAATGTACACAGCTACATGCTAAGTACAGATTTAATCAGCCGGAGCTTATCATATCCCCAGTACCATCCATATACGCAGTGGAAATGGTATTAGGGGTTATATTTTTAAAAAGTGCACTGCTGAAAGAATTGTCTGTGTGCAATTTGAAATTTAGCAATTTAGCAACTGTAGATGCAAAATAATAAATGTTAGCTGATTCTAGAAATCCAACAGATCACTTTTTCTAGAATGAGATCTCTACATTTTATTGCTCAGTGGTCGCCACTGACAACCAAACCAAAGACAAAAAAGCAAACTCAAAAGTAAAATCGCAAAAATACGACGGAAAATAAAATGAGCTGCCCATCTAGCATTATGAAATACCGCTAAACAAATAACAGGAGTGACTTTTTCCATCTCTTAAGCTATACATTTTGTCAATGTGTAAAACTTCTCGTTGATTTAAAGCTGAGAGGAAAAGGCTTTCAAACTGAAAATAGTACTCCATGAGACTCTAAAGGAAAATTTCACTGATTTGTCGATATCCTCAAGAAATAATTTACACGTCAAAATGCACCTGCAGTGAATATGAGAACAAATGTTAAAATGTATGTGCACGTCACCAGCACAGTATCACAATAAAGCCAATTAATATAGGGATTAATTAGTAACTGATAAATGATTCTCCACTGTCACTGTAGCCTTCTGTCCAGTTCTTCACAGTAGCCAAATAAAAAAAGAAATTAAAAAATTTAAAAAGTGAAGGATAAATAAGAATGGTTGTGATTGTCAAAAGAAATCCTACAAACTGACAATACAATACAGTTGCCATCCAGGTGTTAATTTAGGCTGTTTTGGCTGTAGGCATCAAAGAAAATAAGTGTCAGAGGAGAGCAAAAATAGGTTGGGTGCTCCTCGTCCCTCCCGTCCTCTTCACCTCTAGGTGTCTTTTTTGTGTCCCGACCGCCGCAAGTCCCTGCACTTGTGGCAGTAAAAGATGTCGGGGACGTTGGACTTCTTGATCTTCGCACACGACAAGTGCACCCATATGCCACACTGGTTGCACTCGATCATTGGCCTTCCCGCGAATGGCTTCCCACAGTAACAGGTGATCAAGTCCCATGAATCATCGCCTGCGTTGATAAAGAGGACACAATTATTAAGTGATTATTGCAAATACTGACTGAGGGAAAACGACAGGTTACAAGGAATAACACTAAGCAGGTATTAAAGATTTCTTTATTAGATGTAACCAAATGAAAGAAATTCTGGTAATTTCATAGCACAGTAACATACCTGACTCCACCATAATGTCTTCATCTGCAATCCAAGTTTCACCCTCGCTGGAGCTCATCTCTGCTTCCCTAATTGACTCGTCTGGCTGCATCTTCCCCAGGCCCTGCATACTGGGGGTGGAGCCCCCGTGCACCGTCAGCTCCTCTCTGACAGGTCGTACCTCTGTGTGTGCGTGCCGTGCCTCTGAGTCTGTCTCGCTTTGCGCGGCAGAACTCTTGAGCTTCTTTGCTTTTGGCTGTTTTGAGTTTTTGCTGCGTTTGATGCGAGCTCTTTTCTCACCTTCGCTGCTGCCACTATCTGCTGCCGTCATGGCAGAACCCAGTGACAGCTTTTTCAGTTTTTTGTCCTTCTTGCGCTCTGCCTTAGTGCTGGCCTGGCTCTCATACAAGGAGTCTTTAAGGCGCATCTTGTCCAGCAGAGTGCTATCAGAGTGCATGCGTCGAATATTTTTGCCCTTGTTTGCTCGGGCTTTGCGGACAAACGTGTGGATAGTGTGGATGTCAGAACTTCCATCTGCCCAAGTATTGCCCATGGAGCTGCTGCTGCCTCCGCCACCTCCATCTGCTGACAACCCTGAACTGTGTGCAGAGCTGGATGATGTCGGGGACCATGAGCTCTCCTGTAAGACACCAAAGAAAAAACATTTTGGTATTCTCTCACAGCTTCAAGGTAGGCAATAACAGTCATTTCTAACTTCCACAGTAATATTCAAAGCAGTTTACCTCCTTTGGACTCGGGATGTAACCAGCATATGCCAGGACAAAACTGCAGAACTTATTGAAGTCCTCAACAGTCCTCTTTTTCCTCTCTGGGGGCTACAGAGAACAAACCTTTGTTAAAATATGAAGCTAATCCAAACCAGCTTCAACAACACGAGAGATTGTCAAGGGTATATCAAGTAATAGGAAAACGTACTCACCAGAGGTTCCGTTTTGCACGTCAACAGTGAATCTGGTGGAGAGAAAAAAACAGTTCTGTAAGTCACAAGTGAATCAGAAAAAGCCAAACTACAAAAGCACCTGAGGGCACGATTACAAACGACTGGACTTACGCTAGCATTAGCCTGCTAACACAACTCAATAACTTAATGACGGTTATACGTTACAGGCATGTTGAGCTCATTTAAGACCCGCGTTGTTAAATGACTTTAAATTGAGAGACTTAACTGACAACAGTTTGAGAGGAAAATAAGACCAGTCTGTCATCGGATGGTAACACTGAGTAGTTGTCAGTAACCGCAACCGGTGTCGCTTGGTCCTTGTCTGAACTTTACACAAAGTCTGGTTACTTCGGCATCAGCCACGAGCAACTGTTCATGTTCATCAACACCAAACTTAAAACAAGCAGTTGGTTTTGAAAATGCGTAGCTAACATGTTTATGTTTGTTGACTGCCAAGCTTTAAACTTGTCATTTTGTGCTGTCTGGGTGCTACCTGCTAACGCTAGCTGACATTTAGTGGAAGCTAACAACACGTTATCCCGCAGCGCTAAGGACAAATAGGTTCGGACTGGTCTGGCCTTGATGTCAGATACATTAAGCGAGTGGAATTCAAAGTCAGTAGGAATTACTGTGTATTGCTAACGGCTAATAACAATTCTTAAGGGAGTTAACTTGCGCTAACGCCGATATTCACGCTGCCTTTCTGGAAATGGAAGTGGGAGGCTCGGTAGCTAAGCTAGCTTGGTGTTAACAAGGTGCAACGTTTAATCGGTCGTGTTGTCAGCATTAAAGTTTCAGCTGATGTTCAAAAAAGCGTTTTAGTGACGGATAAGAAAAACGATTTAACTTAAACGGACAAGCTAGAAAGTGCTTTCGCTGAATTGGCTGAGTAACGTTAGCCATTCAGCTATTAACGCCAAGCTAGGTGGGTCGGCGCCTTAACCAACTAGCAAGCTAACTAACTCCCAAATAGAGATTAACATTGGGTTAGCGAACCACTGTTAATCGTAACGAAAAACTAGGCAATCAATATTAATTTTAGCACAACTTTCATGGAATTTAGACGACAAAACACAAGTTGAGCAAGAGCAAGTGGTGCTATTAATACAGCATACGCAACCAAACGTAACATTAACGTTAGCCATTAACTTACATTAGGTTTTCTGTTTAAATGTTGGTAAAACACGACAGACAGATTTCAACAGTGAACAGATTAACATCACAAGGCAACACTTCATTTAGTGGCTCGTTGTGGACACTGGTGAAACATACCTTGGTGCTCAGACATTATGTCAAGCATTGTCGCCTCACCGACAAGGCCTCGATCCAACAAACAGAAGCAGCAGGCGAGCTAGCCGGAGAGTAGCGGCCGTCGCGCTGTGCCTTCCCCCGGCGTGGCTGCACCTTACCGCCGGGCAACTTTAGCAACAGCAAGCCAAGGGCGCGTAAGACTGAAGATAGTCTTCCTTAAAAAGCTCTCCACTGTGGGGTCGAAGTTGTAATATTCCCTCCCCGGGGACCCGTTAACAGTTTAAGTTAACGCACCAAAGACGAACCGCCTCTGAATTGTGGCCACACTAACGTTATTAGCCCGACAAAATACTAATTCCTCTGTCGTTTAACGTGCTGCACTTAAAGCTCCCCTTTCTTCGTCACTGCATTTATATAACGATCGGTACTGAAATGTGGCAAAACGGGAAAAATCCTCAGATAAACGCGAGCACTAGCTAATGTAAATCCATAATGAGAACTTCTCAGATGAAGTTTTTCGTTTCTTCGCTGTCCGCATACAAAACGACTGGAGTTTTGACTTTATTCCGCACGGTCCTCTTCGTGCGCGGCAGAAGCCTCTTGATGCTGGCAGAGCAGTGCTTCTCGCGAGGTATTCTGGGTAACATAGTTTATTACGCAGTCATCCCCCCTTTCACAAGCATTGCTTGTAAATATCGTTGAACTACATTTTCCGTGAATAGTTCCTAAGAAGTTTACGGGAATTCTGGGATATTAAGTTTTTTGTCTCAATACTTCAAACATGCTATCTAGCGAAACATGCTGGACTTGAGAAAGCTTTATTTAATGTGAAATATCACCTACTGCGATTTTCAGCGCTCGTTATCCTCAACTCTGAGAGATGTCGTGTTTGTGACGTCAAATTACCGGATTCTATGATTTTTTTGTTCCGGTATTCATGTTAAAATATGCTGTGAATTATCAGCATGCTAACTAGCTAAAGCTACCTGGACTTTATACAGTTTATTTATATCGTGCCATGTTGCCTGAATTATTGCAAGGCACTGATGCTGGAGGGTTTCTCATAATACAAGGTAAAAGCCTTTTGTAAATGTAGATTAGAAGTCTAAATTGCGAACAGTGACACAACTGTTACCTATGTGAATCGAAGGTATAGCATTAAGTCATGTCATTTCTACTTGCATTGATAGATTCTGCTAGTTATTGTGGTCGACACCTCCTGAAGAGCTTCATCCATGCTGCATTGAACAGGTATTGAAAGAAATGCTTATGGTAACAGTTTTGTTATGTCTGTACGGTTACTTGTCAGTGTTTCTAAATTATGTGTTTGGTAAAACAATCTTGACCTACGTTATGAATTCAGGGAGGAAGCTGTCCATGTCCTCGGCTTTGAGGTCAGTGAGGAAGAGTTGAGAGATGGACTAAAAGGATCACACACTCACAGGTAACTAAGATTAGTGCTGAATCAATTAATCTTCCACCAGAAAATGAATAGCTACTTACTTTAATATTGGCTAATAGTTTTTTATCAATCAAAATGATAATTATTCAATATTCCTACTTCTCCAATTTGTTACTCTCCTCTCTTTTATTAATTGTAAATTGGTTTTCTTTGGGTTTTAAACTAACAAACAAAGCATATAACCAAACTGACCATAAATCATCTGTCTCTGTCACTTCAGACTACACTTTCATAATGCCTTCACAGACCCCCTGGGCTGGTCCGATCACCCAGCTTTCACTGTTCACCAGTTCACTTTGGAGGAACTTACCCATCTGGTCAAGCAAACATCACAACCTAAACCAGCTACCTTGGTAATCGACTCTCTTTCGTGGATTTTGAGGCATGTCAGTCCTTCTGCTGTTTGCCAGACTCTGCAGCAACTTAAAAAAGGTGATATATCATCTTCCACGTCTGTAGCTTTTCTAGGTGCAGCATCTCCACTATTTTAACTTTTTCTTTCCTGTGTTTTCATTAGGGGGAGCTGTGAGAGCTATTATTGGTCTGCTCCATGCAGATATGCATCAGAGAGGGACTGTGGGTAGTGTATGCCATTTGGCTACTTCAGTCATCACTGTGGCACCTGGAATCAAGGGAGAGGAAGGAGTGGCAAAGATAACAAAGCGCTCGAAATCGGGGAAGGTTATACAAGATGTACGCAGTGGTTCCTTTTGGGGTGACTATTTTGTGTTCCCTCAGCGCTGAAAAATTATTGATAACTTTATTTTTGGTCCTCAGGAGGAGATTTTCAGCATCAAAGAGGATCTTACAGTCGTAGTGCAGAGCAAGCCCAGCCATATTGGATCCAAACAGCCAGACACTGATGAACAGGAGGTGCAATATAATATGTTAATTCTGTCAGATAAATAGAATAAGGACAGGGTTCAGACATGGTGGGACTCAAAAGTTTCTTGTTCTTTGTGTTTCTGTAGACGGACCCAACAGCCAACTTGACCTTCAACCTTCGCTTATCTGACACAGAGCGTGAAGCCAAGGAGAAACTTGCACTTCCTTTTGTCTTCAGCAAAGAGAAGTGAGAAACTTTTCCACAACAATCATATTTTTAACTGTTTTTTATTTTCATATGTTTTGTTTGTTTGTTCAGCTAAAAACAGTGTCTCCTTTTTATTTGAAGGAAAACCGCTCTGCTCCATTCAGGCCCGGGTTCTGGACGAATTCTGTACGAGCCCGATGCCAACGATGACTACGACCAGGAGGACCCAGATGATGATCTCGATGTGTAGGGTTAGGACGTAAAACCCACTGAAGGCCAGAGGATCATGTTCATGTTCTCTCTGTCATTCAAGACACTGGGTTGTTTCAATGGTGCATATTCAAAGCCTTACCACCATCTCACAGAGCTTCAAAGATATAATTCAATGCCCAGAATTTCTGTGTGGAATCTGTATTATGTTTATAAAATGTTTTTTTCCTAATGTTATTGATCTCCTCATTTCAATTGATTTTCTTATCAAATAAAGTTATATCATTATAATATAATAACATAATAACCACACTTTACTTTTTCATAAAATTGATTGTTGTACATGTACAATCTCATGTCCCAACCATTGCACTGAAGTGACTGACTGATCTAACTTTTACACAAGTTGTAGTTTCAGTTGTTCCCTATTTGGAGTTCAGGAAAAAGAAAGACGAGGAGGCCACAAGATGATTAAAGTGAAAAAGAAAAACGTCCATTTCTGTCACGCAAAATCATATTTGTCTCCTGAGAACCTCTCTCCAGAACCACTGCACATCCTACAGTTCAAATGAGACATTCTGAGAGGGAAAAAAACCTGCTTGCAGCTGTTACCATACCAAGGCTATAAAATGTGATAAGGATCACACATAGACATTGTGTCTTTGCCAAACAGCATCACTCTAAAGTAAATATGGACCACTTTCTATCACTGACGTATTAATGAGATCATTTCATATGATTATAATTATTACATAATTTGTTATTTTACTGTAGATTCTGTTGAAAATTTCATTTTCTTAATGAGTTAGGTCTATGTGCACGTCATAGTTTGCACTACTTGCATGACAGTGTCAGAGGAGATTGTTGGATAGTTTTCTAATGGTTTGAAGTAATTAGGTAGGTGTGGTATACTCTTGCATTAACTGGCCGTTGGAAAGCCCTTGTGTCTACTGACAGCTGTAAAAGCTGGCCCTGCCAAATATCATAACATATTAAGTGCTTATAAACAGTGTTCACTCACGCCTAGTGATTTTTTTCATGTACTGTTTTACAACTTTGAGTCAGAGGGATAATGAGGTTATGGACACCAATTGAGACACTGTGAAAATAAAATCTACTTAATGTAGATGTAAATGTTATAGCAGAAATTAGGACAAACAAACAGCGGTGACGCTGTCTGAGTAGCTACTAATTGCCAAACTAGCTGAAAATTGACATTATAGCTGGTTATTTTTGCGAACTTTGAGCTGACTGCCATCTTCGCTCGTCAACGTCTGTTTATTTTCCTTCCACGTGGGCGTGCTGCGCGCAACCTCAGGGTTCCTCGCGGAAGTGACGGCAAGGCGGCTATGGCGGCTCGCAGTTTCATTCCGGATTTCCACTGGACTACAAACTGATTTTAACCGGTCCCGTTAGACTTTGGAGAACTTTTGTAAAGCTGTCTCTCCTCGGACGCCGCACAGAGTCAAGTCGCGTTGAACCGGTGCTTGACAACGAGCGGCCCCGCAGCTTTTTTGGGGTATTTTTGTCCAAGGTTCAAGGTGGTCACCCTGTCGAGCTAGCGGTAGCTCGGCGGCTACTAGCTAACGTTAGTTGGTACACAGCTAGCTCCTGAGCTAGCTTGTCAACTAGCTGCGTGCTAAGGTCCATACAGCAGCAGCCGTCGTGCAGCAGATTCTCTTTTGACCACGTCCACGTTTGTCTTTCACAGTGACGATGCGAATGCACTCAATTTAATGCTAATTGTGCCACAAGTGTGCAGAGCGAGGTACTCACACGTTTGCTTGGCCTCTTGTTAATTTGAATCGCTAGTTTGGCGGCTGTGGCTAAAGACGGATTTTGACTCAGTAGCGGGCAGGTTCCTTCAGCAGTTACCCCAACAACTTCGGGCTAAAGCGTGCTATCAAGCGAGAATTGAAGTTCAGTTGCTGTGGGGTCTTTGCGTGCTTATCAACATGCTGAAGACCCGGCAGTGTTTACTCGGCATCCGCACTTTTCTCGGCGTAACGTCCAGAATATGGGGCTTCATCATGTACATCCTCAGGAAGCACCTACGAACGGTGAGAAGGGGTTTGAAGAATATGTGGCAGTTGTTGTGTTTCTGTGACAAAGTGAGCGAAGTCTTTATGTTGCCAGGGCTCCCAGCGTTATTATTTCAGATCTCAGAGGGTTCTCAGAGGGCAAGGTTACCTGTGTTTTCTGTTTCAGTATTTGTAACCATCATGATGATTTTGACAAATAATCCGTAGATTATGTACTGTCAGTAGCGTCAACTTCCCATTAAGATAAATTACATTAGCATCAGATTTATTGCTATATCTTACAGCACAGATATGATTAGGACTAAAGAAAAGCTCCGATTAAAAGGTCATATTTTAACAGTTTACTCAAACTCGCAACACAAAAGCTACATAAAGCGCCACACAGGATATTAAAGTGCACCAAAGTGCATAACTGCAACCAAGGATTACTTTCATTTTTGGTTATTATTGGGTTTTTTTCAGTTACTTGATTAACTATTTGTTTTATTAAATTTCAGAAAGTAGAGGAAAACGTCCGTCACATTTTCCCAGAGCCCGAGAAGAGGTCTTTAAGAAGTTTATGTTGTCTCAATAATAGTCCAGACCCTAAAGATATTAAATACCAGTGATATAAGACTGAGAAAATCAGCTAATTCTCACATTCATGAAGCTACAACATTTTTTCTTTATAAATGACTTCAAGATTGTCAAAATTGTTGCAGATTAATTTTTTGTTGATCAACAAATCTCTGAATAGACCAATTGTTTCAGCCTTTAAATAATGTATCTAGGTGATGGTGTGAATGAACAGCTCATCAAGCTACAATGCAAAGTGGAAACCTCCCACATCCAGTCCCTAAATTTGAGGAGCAGCCAGCTCAAGCCTGCAGGTCACCTTCAGTAGCTCACAAATGCCTCCACAATAAACATGGCATTTAAGGTGACAGAAGCCGCCTGTTTGTAACTTAGACACATACACAGGTGTTGTCAGGTCGTTAATAGACATGCATATGCGGTGTAATGTGAGCGGACTTCGACTCTAGCTCCGTATCAAGCCAACAAAGCTTGGAAGAGTGCCCTGCGTGTGTTGTAATCATCTCTCTGTTCGAGGTTTGTCTGCAGTTTATTGTGTGGCAGTAACACTTGCGGGTTGTCAACAGGCCCTGAGAGTGAGTAGTCCAGTCCATGTTGTGGCTGAAGTGAGAGGGATTATGTCAGCACAGGGAGCGTACTGTTCTCTTTCTCTCCCTCTGTTTCTCTCATTCTCACTCACAGTTTAGCTCTGTTGTTTACAATCTGTGATGCACTGGAACAATGTCACGATCCAGGGAGCGCTTATGTACTCAGCATTGTAATGTAGGTGATCCTATAGATAGCAGTCAAGTAAACCATGACGGAAAAATTGAGGTCAGCGTTTTATTACCGCGCCATTTCAGCACTACTTAAAACAAAAGTATTAATATACATTTCAGGTCTGTGCCTACCCAAGTTATTTCTCCAGCTATAGACTCCTTCTTCTGTTGTGTGTGAATGAGGTAGTCCTCAGTATGTTTTCTGTTTGAACAGACCACACTACATAAAGTTGCCTGATCCAGAAATTTGGATCAATAAAAGCTCTACTGGATTATGAACACTAGTACCTGCTCATATAATCCCATGCATGTCACCATGTGTAAACAGATGACGAGAAGGTTGTTTATTAATCTTACCAACAACAGTGTTACGTAATGGTTCTGCTTATCAGTCTCCACTATGGTCCAGTAACAGTGAGTCCCAATCAAAACAAAACTCCCAGTTTGAAATGAGAAGGTAATTAATCGATTAGTTCAACCATTTGACACTTTTGACAATCATTTAATCATTTAAGTCTACTTGAGCTCTGGAACCAAATCAGCAATTGACAAAATAATCGACAAATTAATCATTAACAGAAAGTTGTCCGTTCCAGCCCTAGTTTATCTCTAATCATTTAATAAGTGTAATTACCAGCATCCTTGTTATAGCTCCAAAAAATGGAAGGGCTAGCTACTTTTCTCCATTACATATCATTATACTTATTTTTCAGCTGTAGGTCAAGTTAAGAGAGCAAAAAAATCTGAAATATTAATTGTAGCACTAGTCTGGAGGCAAAGGACTCAGTCTGAGTTGCAGGCCTGGGGTTCAGATAGACGCTCTTGGAGGTGCAGATATCTCAGTCGAGGGTGAGGTCCCCCCGTGGTGCCCAGCAGCTGCCACCACCAGTAGGCTTCCCCCGAGCTTACTATGCCAGGCAGCAGCGGGAGGGGAGTCAGAGGGGAGGCCCTGTCCCATGGTTTAGGTACCAAGCAGCCCGGGCTCAGCCAAAGTCACCCTGCAAGTCTTCCTTTCTATGTGTATACCCCCCTCCTCCCCATGCTCCGGTGACACCCACCGACAGCTGGGGGGGATAAAAATAGCCCTGTAAGGAAAAGTGCAGTGCCCGTGGGCAAGAGCGGCACTGGAAAGGATCGTCTCTGTAGTCCCTCTGACCGGAGCAGAGTGGAGCAAGGAAGTTAGAGAGGAGGCGCCGCGGGGCAGACACAAGCAAGTTAATTTCAGTATGTTGTCCTCTGTTTAATCTCTGATGGTCAGCAAAGGGAGAGAGCCGGTGCCCCAAGAATGTATTGTCTTAAAAGGCTGAAAAAGAAGTTTTAGGATTTCAGAACTTAGTGGTTTTTAAGACTTCCATGGAGATATTAGCTTTACGTTTGGTTCAGATCACCCATTGCGCAGTTAAGTTTAAGTCATGATGCTTTTCCTACTTGTATTGTGGATTGCAGCAGTTACAGTCACATAAAGCTACTCTTATTTAATGCCCCAGAGGATTCCCAAAACACTAATACTGGCCTTCTGTGTGAAATCACACGAGATGTCGTTGCCTTGGAAATGAAGACAGACACTTTGAGTGCAGTAGGAAATGAAAAGATTTGAGATGTCAATGCACCTGGTATCAAAAAGCTCACATTTGTCACCTATATTCAGATCTAAAAAAAATGAAATCCATCCATGATGTAATTGACTAATTATGGCTCAGTATGTTGTATGTGTTTTAACTGTGTGATTGTCTGACTGTTTCATTTGCAGATAATCCAGTATCAGACGGTGCGATACGACACTTTGCCTCTGTCACCTATCTCCAGAAACAGACTCAGTAAGTAGACGATTGCTTTCATGATATAACTGCTCTGCTAAATCGTGAAAGACTGTAAAACAATGCAAAGATTGTCAGAAAGGTGCTGTTCCATCTGAACGCACACCTTTTACCTAGGTGCATTTGTTTTCTTTAGTGATATTAGATCGCACAGAGTGGAGACACTATCACATCATATTTGTTATGTGGGAATTTAAGCAGAGGTTAAACCGGTTTGTCAAGGAAGAAGTGATTGTACAGAAAAGAAAGTTATTAGCATCACAACAACACACAATTGTGCACAGTGTGACCCTTTTCTATGGACTCTTCTCACCTCAGAGTAAACGAACATCACGAGTTCAGACAGACTTGACAGGTACCTTCTCCGTAAGAGGATGCTCAGACAAGGTGTTGACTGTCATTTGTGTGCCATTTCACTGGATTATCCTGCAGCTGTATATTTATTTAGGTGGATCACATGGTTCGATGCAAACCACAGTTGGCCTATATTTTCCCTCTCAATTGTTTCAGTAAACTTGTTGTGCTACATTGGTCAGTTATTATGTGAGTTCATTACTTTAATAGCATACAAACAAAGAATGGTGTTGCATATCAGGGATTTGGGTGCAGTTTGATTAACAGCAGAGCAACATGACCTTCTTGCATCATTACAATTGAAAACCAAACATAGTAAGAATAGCGGGGGGGTTTGTTGACAGGATACCTCTCAGATAACATCTGTATTTGAGATAAAACATCAGTGTGTTGTACAGCTATAAATGTGAAGTGTGAAATGAGGTAAATGCCTGCTATTAAAGCAAAAACAAACACTTCCTAAACCACAGCTAATCAATATCATCCATGATTGATGTTTAATGAGCAAGTGTAAAATACCAAGAATGTAGCATAACCACCTGACTGCCCACCAAACCTTTATTAATAAAGAAGCAGCCATGCAGATCAGTGTTTCTCACGGCTCGTAACCAGAATGCTAAAATAAAAACACTGCCTTATTTGGCTATAGATGGTGAGCCAGTGTGCTGGGTAAACATCCATTGTCCTGAAAAAGAACAACCTTTTCAGTTAGACAGTGAATTGCACTTGCAGGTAAATGTTAGAATCCACTTAAGACTTTGCCACGTTGATCAAAAAAACATTTTCTTCCTGCCCTGATTCTAAGAATGGCTTAAGATGTGTTTGTGGAAGGGAGGTGGAGAGGAAACGCAAATGTTAAAGGTAGCACTTAACACCAGCATGGACTGGCGTGTGCACTCTGAATGGGCTTCCCTTATGTCTGTAGAGAGCTCATTCATCCATTCATTGACTTAGAGGAAGGATTGTTTTTCAGTTCTACTTTACTCGCCTCTCTCAACTCACTCCACTGAGCTGGAGACTTGGGCCCAGTCCCCACTGATAAGTGATCCCTTTACAGTCATTCAGCTGTATGTAGGTGGTAAATCTCCTTGTAAAGATGAAATTATAGACACAATTAAAGCACGATAGAAGGGGATCTTTAAATAGGCAGTATAAACATGAAGATTACAGCAGGCAAAACCTGTTGTTATAGCGTCTGTATTGGAACGTGAATGTTGTTTTAAGACAGACTTGAAAAATTAAAACCAATAAGGATGTATCCCTGTATTTAAAACACTTGAATTTTGCCTTTGTAAATCTTTCAAGTCATCTCAAGTCATTTCCACACCTAAACAGTTGACTGTTTGTGAAATCCAGACTCTTACAAGCTGAAGGGAAAAAACTGCTGTCTCGATGCTAAGAAAAAAATCAAAGAGCAGTGTCTTACTAATTTACTTAAAATAAGTAGCATGGTTTAAAATGACTCATGGGTAAGAGAGAAATCTGACCTGACCTGCGCTGTGTATATGCAGATTCTACAGTAACCATGTCAGTACAGTGCATGTAAATGTGTTGTGCAATTTCCTGTCTAACCTCATTTCTCCTACTAACATGGTTTCTTGTGTGTATGTAAGTGTACTGAATAAACTACAGAAAATAATTTTATGTCTGTGTTGTCTGATTAACCCCAGATGCAGTAAAGAGGAAGATTCTGGTTCTGGACCTGGACGAGACGCTGATCCACTCTCACCATGACGGGGTCCTCAGACCCACAGTGAGACCTGGCACGCCGCCAGACTTTATCCTCAAAGTATGGGCGTTAACACGTATATGTACATGTTTTAACACAAGTCCGTCTGAGTTTAAAGGCTGGTTTTGTCTAAATGAACCTCTGTTTCCTTTTCCCGTGCAGGTCGTCATTGATAAGCACCCAGTCAGATTCTTCGTACATAAAAGGCCACATGTCGACTTCTTTTTAGAAGTGGTGAGTGTCAGTCAATGCTCTTGAATCCCAGATTAACATGGCAGTGAATAGTAAAGCACACTGTGAACATGAGACTTCACAGCTCAAGTCTTTCCCAGGTCACCTTTTATCCTGTCTGTCATCTTTCCCGTCACTCTCCATTGTACTGCACTCTCTCAGTACCTGATGTCAGAAAACTATATTTGTTTTGGATCACGATCCTTCACGACTAAGCACTGACTGTAACTTGTGTACCTATACTATTGTGTGCACTATGCTGTGTGTGTACACAGGTGAGCCAGTGGTATGAGCTGGTGGTTTTCACAGCCAGTATGGAGATCTACGGCTCAGCGGTGGCAGACAAGCTGGACAACAACAGGAACATCCTGAAACGTAGATACTACAGACAGGTATACAGCATGAATTAGAGCTGGTACTGATTTTGCACTTGGCTTTTTTGCCCTTTGAAGTGTCCTTTTTGACTGTGTCATTGACTTGCATTTTTGTGTCTTTCGCCAGCATTGTACATTGGATCTAGGTAGTTATATTAAAGACCTGTCTGTAGTACACGATGACCTGTCCAGTATTGTCATCCTGGACAACTCGCCTGGTGCTTATCGTAGCCATCCAGGTAAGACTTCGAGCGTTCATGGAGTGTTGGAGTCAACACTGGCAGTTAAATACCGGGGTGCAGTGTCACTGCAGGGGGGGTCTAACATGACGAGGTGGGAAAATGTGGAATGAACTGAAGTAGAAAAAATGTGTTCTCAGAGTAGAAGGTTTAAAAAACACAGGTGTAGCTAATCAGCTAATTAGTCGCTGATTGCAGTAAGTGCCAGAGCAAAGCCATCGTTAATGTCATTTGTTCCACCTGTGGCTTTTCTGCTTTGACAAGTCAATTTGCTTTGGTTTAAATTTGATCCATTCAGAAACTAAAAAAGCAGCTTTCTAAAGGAGACCAGGGCAGCAAGTGAATTTGAATTATATTCTGAATTTTCAGAATATAAAATTATGCACTTAAATACATGTAGTCAAGTTCTGCTTTGTTTATATCTTATACGGTCTATATTGTCAAATAAGCAACAAGAACATTTAATGTTTATTTGTAGTATTTCTTTGGGGGTATCAAAAGGTTAAACTATAACCCACAGTGACATTTACAGGATACTAATTAATGCTAAAACATGGTGTCCAGTGGCCACATAGAGAAAAGACGTTTAATCAGGGAACTGACTCAGCATTGTCTGTGTAAAGTTTAACACTGAAGTTAGCCACCATACACTACTGGTCATATCAGACCAGATAAGACTATAGCAATGAAACCTCGAGTGTTTTTAGCAAGAGTTGAGTAATTACTCATGGGTTCAGCTTTTGAAAGATGACTAGTATGTTACATCTTCTTTCAGAAACTGCGCACTCTCACATGAAAGGCTTAGTGATGTAGATGAAAGAGTGGTAACAGGTCATAGTGGATATTTAGTTGTGTACATTGATCTTTTACAAACAAAATTAAGTGAGGTTTTGTCTTTTCCACATCAGCCTTGTGATGAGCTAAGAACAAGACAAGTGACTGTACCATCTCTTCTCACTACAAGGCCTGTATTGTAAATGCTGTAACAGTGCATTAAATTTGCAGTTCCTCTAACGACTCAGTGGCGTCTTTAACAGAGCAGCGTAAAATCACATCCATGTCTATTTCTCTGACATGACTGACTGTCTTCTGCCCTCCAGACAATGCAATACCCATCAAGTCCTGGTTCAGCGACCCTAGTGACACAGCACTTCTTAACTTGCTGCCTATGCTGGATGCACTAAGGTAAAAGGCTTAATAAAGTTGGCATGAAAGCATATAGACAGTGCAAACACTTTAATTCTTGGCTTACTTTGTCCACCACTGAAAAGCATACTACCTGGGTTCAGTTGTCTGTGGTCATTTAAGAGGAGTAAGGTAAAGGCTGCTCCCAAGCCCACATTATTTTAGTTGTTTACTTATCACAATGAAACTTAGCTGAAGGCAACATATTCTGAATAAGACGGTGTATCAGTGACACTGTTGACAAAATTTGTTGCATATAACATTTTCCATTCATATTCCCATTTATATGGTGTGGTTACAGCCTGATTAATGACTAAAATACCTCATCTACTCTATACTGCAGTGTCAGTTCCTCTCCAATGATCAAACCCTTCAGCCTCAGATCCTGTTTGTGTTAACCACAGTATACTTTGCAGGCTGTCCTAAGTCAAATTTTGCATAAGACTGTGCTTCAAAATGTTCTTAGTAATAGTTCAGTATTTTGAGAAATACACTTACTTGCTCTCTTTCTGAGTAGTTAGCCAGGCTTAGCCTAAAGACTGAAAGCTAGCTAGCTTGACTAAACTCAAAAAATACACCTGTAATGCTCTTATACTAACACATTATATCTATCTATATATCTAGATAGACATAGATCTATATCTATTTTGTTTAATGCATGCATACACAGAAATGTAAATTCAGTTCAATTTAGTTTTATAGGGAGTTATTTGAGGTTGCCTTGTTTGTCAAAAGCCAAAACTCAGCAGCCTTATCACTGCATCTTTGTGCAGGTAAACTGACTGATTAACTGCTGTTAATCAAGAAGGTTATAGCATGTATTTTGCCCCAGAAAACTTAGGTATATGTCAGTTTACGCAAGGGAGATTCAGTGTGTTTGGCATAATGTTCACTTTAAAAAGAGCCAGGCTAGACTCTGGTATCAGTTTTCTCATCTCACTTTCATAAAAGAAAGCGAATAAAGACATCTCCCAGAATAATGAACTATTTCTTGGCTAAGATGGTCGAGTGTTCAGTTTCCAGTAGCTGAATTGTGCCTCTCTGCTCTCCTCTTAGGTTCACTGCTGATGTCCGCTCCGTCCTCAGTCGAAACCTCCACCAGCACCGGCTCTGGTGATTGGCTGAACCAAGAGGGGTGGGACTTGTTGACCAGCCTCTTCCCCTCTGCCGGCTTCCTTCCTGCCCTCCGTTCCCTCGCAGACGACCCACCAGCCCTCTCTGAGCCTCTCAGACATGTCCTGAGGAGACGAGGGTTGGGGCGACCGCCTAACACGGGACGAACAGTATGGGATCACCAGAGCCCACAAACTACTGGGGAGGGAGGGGGAGCCAGCTTGTTTTTTTTTTTTTTTGTTTGTTTTTTTTTGTTTTTGTTTTGGTTTTTTTTTCTTCCTGATTCTTTATTTGTATTTTTTTCCAAAACAAAATGGAGCCTCTCTGCCTTATTGCTCCTGATACTGACTGTGTGCGTATGGAGGTGAGCTTGTGTACGTGAGTCGGAGTATGCTTGCTGAGTTCGTTAGTCCTTTTTAAACTTTTTTGAAGATTGGGAGGGAGGGGGAGAGAGGGATCAGCAAAGCAACAAAGACAATTCTACATTATTAATTCTTCTTCCTCTCCATCATCACCAGACGTTGCACTTGAGCAAACAACTCATCAGTTTACTGTCTTAACCTCTCGGAGCAACTGAGAAGTGGAAAATAGAAAAACGCCCCTTTTTAGATCAACCTCATACCCCGACAGTGATTCATTGATTCCTGAGGTACTTTTTTTTTTTTTCTCCCCCAACAAGAATGGATCAACTTACATGATGTAATTGATGGACTTTTGCTTGCAACAAACCATCCACAGACATTTTTCTGGACAAATAGCCAAGCAGTCTGACATCATTATTATTATTTTTTTTTATTTTTTTTCAGCATAACCATCACTCTTTCCACAAAGCTCCTCATGGGACTCAGTGATAAAGACTTGACTGAAAAGTTGTGAGAAAAAAAAGAATGGCTTGTAATGATATGTGGACTGCCGTGCCGCCTTTCCATATCTGATTGTTTCTCTATTACCATAATATATGATAATATGACTTCTGCATACCATGACATTTCGCTCTTCCCCTTTACCAGTTTTGATGCCATCCTGATTTCATCTAATAGGAATTGCACTTAAATTTTTTCCCCCCTTCTGTTTTTGTTGCAGTTGGTTTTGTATTTGATTCAAACTTGCAGCCTTCCCCTTTCAGTTTCTACCCACTCCCCTTAATGTATGGGTTCAACTATTAGACCCTCTGTCTTTAAATGCCTTCTGAACAATGTCAGTCTTGTTAAGGCTCACAACGGCTTCTTATTGGCTCTGTCTCCAGGTCTGTGTTACTAATAAAACACTTGTCAGTATCGGCCAGTTACTATCCAGCTTGTTTTCTGTTAATGCAACTCATTCTGCAGTTGTTTTTTGAGGCATAACATTTTGCAGCTTGTCAACTGACTAACTTCACTGGGGAAGGAAAACAGTGGAGAGGAACTCAGCAGTTGTGCGAGACAATAAGCTTATAATCTGCTGCCATCATGTGGTGTAACAGGAAACTGCATCGGTGCAGCCAGTATTCCTACACATCTCAAGAGACAAGATAACTCTATTTTTGTTAAGGCTTTTCCAAAAGAGAGGTAGTTTTTAAGGTATATTACCTCCTTTCTCTTACTGAAGGAATCTACATGGGATGTCCTGTCAATGAAGGCATCTGGCAGTTGCACTTGTTTAAAAGCAGTGAGACTTGTGTCTGATATGGCATCATAGCACCACTGCAGATGTCAGTAGCTTGCCTTTTGTCTGTGTATATGTTGATATTTATACCTTTTGTAGTAAATATAGGAAAATGTCACATGTTAAGGACACTTAACTTAATTGTATTTTTTCCAGACAACAATTTATTTCCAGCTTTTTCTGTCAATTCTAATTTTATCAGTATGCAAAGTGAAGTTTACTGTGCGCTCGCCCTCTCAGTCATAGCATACAGCTAAGCTTCAGGACTTGGATATCAGTGGTTGTGCATCAACTGTATGTAGAAGCAGTGCATTTTTTTCTTCCACATTTAGACATGTTCATTTTGTCATTCCAGTGCAGGGTTAAGCAACAATGGTGGGCTAAGAGCACACTGGTGCATATTAGCTGTTGTTTCTCAACACCTCTACCTCCTCCTGATAATGGCTTAAAGTAAATCTGACGTCTTTAAACAGCAAACACGCATCTGTCGCTGTGTAAACTAATTTAAGTTCTTGTAAGAGTTCCAGCCGGCCATCATGTAACATCTCCAGGGAGGACTGCTTTCTCGCTTTTCCCTCTTACACTGGCCTTTGCAGCTGAAGTTCTTTATTCTGGAAGCTAACAGTGTGAGGACTAGAGTCTCTTCTAACCAAGAGTGTCTCCTGTTGGGAACCCTACAGCCTTTTATGTTAAAGGGAAACAGGTGAGGAAAATTGAGGAGATTAATATAACTTTAACCAAGAATTTCCCAGACTTT
Organism: Lates calcarifer; assembly: GCF_001640805.2. Lineage (NCBI taxonomy): Eukaryota > Metazoa > Chordata > Actinopteri > Centropomidae > Lates > Lates calcarifer. Next base: position 8,137,807 of record NC_066846.1, read on the forward strand.
GATGAGTCAGGATTGAGCTGTAGCTGCTGAGTGTGCTTTGTAGGAGAGTTTGTTTGTGAGGATCACATCAGTGGTTTGTATTGGATGAGGTAGATGTGACTTTGGTGACTTTGGACCTGTCACTGATGATGAAGAGTCTTTGTAGAAGATGTAATTTGACAAGGAAGAAGTGTTGCTCAGAGACAGCAGAAATGGAGGCAGCAAAGGGAACTAGTCTATTGTTTTATATCCCATCATCAAAAATTTACATTGTCAGTCATGCCTCAAAGACTCTGGCTTATTGTACATTGCATGTTAACCTGAAGCTGCTGTCACCAACAATTCATATTCTAAAACCTCTGTTACAAACCTAGGAACTGGAAATAAAATCCTGTCCATAGGTGACTCAGCACATTACATCCTGTGCTAAAGCAGAGTATAACCTCTGATCTAAAGTCCCTGACATGAAAGAGATAAGATCAGTCTTTATGTTGATAGTTTTATAATGACCCACCAGGTACAATTTACAATATGCTTTGCCAAAGAAAAGAGTATAAACAGAGGAGGAACTTTTTTAGATCTGTGAGTGATTGTCACACACAGAACAACCTATCATAAGACTGTGATGCACAGTGGGGAGTTTAGGATGAGGTGTCACATGAGGGAGCAGAGTGAGTCAAAGCTGTGGGTCACTTGCTTAAGTGAAATTAAGTTTCTGATTTGGTCAAGAAGTAATGGTTAATAGTAAATTCCTGAAACTAGTGGAGAAGTTATTTTAAAACCAGTCATTTAAAACTATCAAAGCAATATATAAAAAATCCGTAGCCTCCAAGAAAAATGACCATTCTTAATTAATTCATTATAATTAATTACTTGTGATAATAGTCGTTTTTGACACATTTTGGCCCCCACACTAGTTTAAAAGGTAGGGAATTACGCCTCCTCAGGGATGTCAGCTTCAGATACAGAGCAGCACTGGTGAAGCTGGAAAGGATTATTTCTTTTTGTTTGTTTGTTTGTGTTTTATTTGTTGTTGCCTTTTTCCTCTTAAAGGTGGTTAGGGGGTCGAGGAACGATCTCATTAACCAAACGGAAATTGCGAGCCAAATTAGTCATAATTATGGACTGTGCTCGGCATAATGAGTGAACACACAGTAACTTGAACTATCCCACTTCTGCTGAGGTTCGGCTGAATGAAACTCTGGACTAAGATTAGAGCCTACACTGAATTACAAAGCCAAATTTATGGTTAACTACCGCATGTTTTTGGGTTTCCCCTCTCCGGCTGCTGCTAACTGCTGGGCCTCGGTCATATGACAAGGACAGATGCCTCCTCACTGCCCTGCCCTACGTCTTTACGCGCAGCGGTTGATCAAAATAAAATAGTTCCATAGAAAAAAAATAACATAGGATTTAAACCTCTCAAAAAATGATTAATTAAAAATAAGGGATTTTACAGGAATAAACACCGAATATCACTAAAGAGTTAACGTTGATATGGTCAAGAATAACGAGAAGCACACCCTGCGGACTAGACTCTCCTCTACGTCATGTTGTTATTGTATCCCTCCGCCGCAGTCGCACTAGGAAAACAGCTGTGGCGAGCTAAGGCTAGTTAGCATCGTTTGTTTTTGTCGTGTGTGTGTCAGCGATTTGGGCCGTTCCTTGCGCAAACCTCTATCGTACAACCCCGGAGTGACCGACTTGTTGTCTGTCATCTCTTTTAACGATGAAGTTTCAGTACAAAGAGGAGCACCCCTTTGAGAAAAGGCGGTCCGAAGGCGAAAAAATAAGGAAGAAGTATCCGGACAGGGTACCTGTAAGTAGCTAACGTTAGCTTTGTCTGTCGATCTGTGTTGTTAGCAATATGATGGCTAGCTAAGCCCAAGCCCTCGGAACGCTAGTCTTATTTAGGTAATTGTTTGAAACACCCAATGGTCGCACGTAGAATCTAACTATAAGTATGCGGTTTAGTTATTGCTACACATATTTTTCTCCGTACTAGCCTGCCACGTTAATAAACGCCAGAGATAAACGAACAAGACTCTCGGCCGTACTGAACAGGCCAGCTAGCTACCTGAAATCCTTCCGTGTGTAATTTAATTTTAGACTAATATTACTAAACCATAGGATCCTTGATGACAAAGTAACAAAAAATCCTCACTGTTTATAAAGACAGTTACAGAAAGTGAAAGACTCAGGGTCTGAAGTGTGTACCGTCTGTAATGTCAGATCCCTTCATGGTCTGAACGGGCGGCTGGGTGTAGTTTTAGGCTGCATGTTGAAACGGTAACAGCCAGCGCACCTTAAAATAGTTAGTGTCAACAATCAGGACACTTGTTTACGTCGCTTTGGCTCTCGTAGATAGATTATGTAGTCCAGAGCCTTTAGCCTTCTGACACTCACACTGACCTAACAAGACCGCCTGGGTCAAAACTGTCAGCAAAAAAATGTGCTTTGTGTTTTCTGTAATGTCTGACGAGCCTTATTTGTCTCCACAGTAGCAGGCTGGTTTCACTGCTCTTCATTTTACAGCTGGTATCAGTTTCAGGTTGTACTCGATCAACAATCTGTCGTCATTATCAACTGATCCATTAGTTATTTCATCCACTTAGTCTTCACAATGACAAGAAATAGATAGAATACCCCACCACTTCCCTGATCCTTAGATGACATTTTCACATGTAATATTTTGTGCAATCAACTGTTCAGAACCCAAAGGTATTCATTTTACTGTCATAGAAGACTGAGCACAAGAGGAAACGCTCACATTTGAGAAGCTGAAACCTGACCGTTTTTGCCATTTTATCTTAAAATTGTCTATTAATCAATTATTATAAGTTGTTGCTGATTCATTTTATGTCCACTGATTAATTGTCTAAGCTCTGCAATATGTGACTGCTTAGTGTGTGGGCAGGTTGTGCTTTACAAGTTCTATTTTTAGACTTAAGAGAGGTAACTTAAATTAAAATAGTCTAATTTTTGTGCTCTCTCCACTCCCCTATAAAATCTTAGGTCTGACTCATAAACCAATAGATTTAAATTGGTTTCTATCACTGATTGACTGCAAAATACTGAGGGAGATTTTCAGAATATAGGCTACATCTGGGTTAAATATATGTCAGTGCTCGCTTGAGTGATGGTTCCTCACATCCCTTTTCTGAGAAGGGTGAAACATACCATGAAAGTACTTCTCATTTGATAAACACAGCCTTTGTTCAGTGTAAAAAGCACTAGATTTATCTGCAGAGGACATGTTGTGCATTAGTTCCTATTTTTCTTTGTTTTTAAGGTAATTGTGGAGAAAGCCCCAAAAGCCAGAATAGGAGATCTGGACAAGAAGAAATACCTTGTCCCCTCCGACCTGACAGGTAAACACTGTGTTATGTGCCAAGTCTCTGAATGATATATAAAAGATACCAATATGTTTTAGTCATATTTACAATTTCCACAATCTTGTGTACTGTCTTTCATCAGTGGGCCAGTTTTACTTCCTCATCCGGAAAAGAATCCACTTGCGAGCTGAGGATGCTCTCTTCTTCTTTGTAAACAACGTCATTCCACCCACCTCAGCTACCATGGGACTGTTGTACCAGGTAAGAGTCTTAACTCACTTTCTACTTCACTGATCAGCCTGTAGATTATGTCTTTATCTGCATGTGGCGTACTTGTTTCCTACCTATATTAAAGTGAGCTTCCCTCTACGTTTTTTAATACCACACTAACACTTTCTCCTCCCTCCCTCTCTCTCAGGAGCATCACGAAGAGGACTTTTTCCTCTACATTGCCTACAGTGATGAGAGTGTGTATGGGAACAGCCAAAGGGAAATCTGATCCCACTACCATCCCCCTCCAACCACTACCCACCTTTCTGAGACCTCCACCATTCATTCATTTAAATATTAAAATCCAGCTCAGCAGCCTAGAGTTCCCAGAGTAAATATGTCAAATGCACTTTCACCACCCATACATCACCTTTCTCCCATCCATTTATGTCTTTATTATTCTGCAGTCTGAATTGTATTTGCCTCCACTTTTATTTCAGTAACAATTTGGGTTTAGCGGTCTCATGGCCAGTTATTTTTCTAGTGTCATAATTGATCATATTTAACTGAAAACCTGAGAAAGATTAATGGAATAATATTAGAATTAGGCCGTGATTATAGTTACTCCAGGATTAAGGGAAGAAAGGCGTAGTGTATGAGTTCAAATCAGCCCTTATTGACAATGAAGATAGTTAATGTTTGTTCGCTTACGTTGGCTTTGCAGGAGGATCAAGTGTGTTTTGAGTTTATGGTAGTAAATTAATAGCATCCACCAGCTGAAGGCAGCTCTTGTTGTCTCTGGCAGAATAAAGGATAACTGTTTTGCAGCAGTTCTTCTCCTAGAAAAAAACCTGAAGTCGCTAGGATAATTTTAAAAAACTCATCAGTCACTGAAGTCTGCGAATGGACAGTTTAGTGTGCTGCCCTGCATCTGACCCTAGCAAGGACTATAATAGAATTCAGACTAAACAATCATCCTCTGCTTTCAGTGGTAAGACTATTCTGTTGAATGCTATTATGATTATTGTTGTTATTATTGTTAATTTTAGATGGCTTGATTTCTAAAGGTATTGTAAAGCTGAGTGCAATTTTCTTTTCTTTTTTTTAAGTTTGTCTCCTTTTTTAAAAAAGATATAAGATTTGAACTCTGTATACAGCTGCATTACTGGCTCTTTCTCTCCACTCATGACCATACATGATAAAATGTGATGAAAAGCTATCTGTGTGTCTTGTCCTTATTGAATATCTTGTTTGTTACAGCGTCACAAATATATATTTTTTGGTCTTTCTTGTGAGAGGCTCATTCTTATGTAAAGTTGTATGGATTGGGAACTGATCAGATGAACCAAACATTCTCCATTTTTTTTTTACAGAAGTTAAAATGAAGAAACATTTGTCTTACAATGTGCACAGCGTACTGCTCCCTGAGCTGGTGATTTAGTTCAACCTTCCTTGCCTTTCTTCCTGTGTTTGCATGAGTGTCCTTATCGTATCAGCTACTGTGGCTGCTCAAATAATGTTTGCCTTGCCAAGTTGTTCAAAGCAACTTGTTTTTTTCTTGTGCAAGAAGCTGGTTTGGCCAAAGCATACACTGTCCAAGAAAGAAAAGTTTTTTTAAACTGATCTCTGACTTGATTTGTAGACTTTAAAAATCACAGAAGAAGGACATCTGTTAGACCACTCATAGATGAAAGTGTGAGCTTTACCCAGTAAAATGATCAATTAATAGGATCCAGCAAGTGAGTATCCAGTTTTTTGAAGACAGATAAGATAAACTTTATCGTCCCAAAGGGAATTTGTCTTGGGCTGAGGTGCTGTGTCCAGCAAAACTTACATGTGTTGTGACTGAAAGGGTTTTTACAACGTGTCAGTAATATATGCGTGTGATCAAAAAGGGAAACTTGGAAGTTCACGTTTGCTTATTTGTACAGAAGGATCTGCCAGAATACGAGAGAAACTACAATTCCCAGAATGCTCTTCCGAACGAACACTCGGACGTCGTCTTTGGCACCGGAAGCGCAACCTTATCACCCGGGCCGAGACCCTCTTTCTGTCTTGTTTATATTCTGTGGTGAAGTTTTGATTTTATGTTATTTATCTGCCCCAGATAAAGTCAAGTGGCTTCAAATTGAAAACCGCAAGTCGGTTAGCTTCTTATTAAACGACTCACAAAGCGACAAAAGTAAGACTTTACGTACTTTCTCACTCCACCACACTAAAGTAACGTTAGAATAGATGCCATAAAATGCGTAACGTTAGTGCTAAGCAGCTAGCTAACCCCATTAACGTTTGCTCTCAGGAATGTTTAAAAATGAAGTTGTTGCCGCTGTTTGCATGTTTAAGCTCCTTACTTATTCATCTTAAACTATATCGTGCTCATTGGTGAACTATAATATAGTATACATTCAGTCAACAGCAGCTGGAGCTAACTATGCTAACTTAGCAGTTAGCGGAATAGCAGCCAGGCCCGTAAAACGTTACATCCGTGTAATTTCTACTCGTTATACTCTCACCGAGGCACAGACAACACCGTTAAATGAACTTTGTGTACATTTTGGAATCCTTCGCAAGTTTTAAACTGAAATTTTTGACCCTCACCAGCTGGCCCCTCCACTACCTGTCACCATGCCCGCCCTGCTGGAGAGACCCAAGCTGTCCAACGCGATGGCCAGAGCCCTCCACAAACACATCATGAGGGAGAGGGAGCGCAAGAGACAAGGTGTGCTGACCGTGTGTGTATGCTTTGAAAACTGTTTAGCCGGGTGGACACTGGTGTTAAATAATAGGACTTTCTCTCTGTAATAAGGACACCATCTATTCTTTATTCTCCAAAATATGCAGCTATCTCTAACAGTGCAGAAACACTATAGGCTGTGTGATACTTAATGTTGATGTCTGTCTGTGTGCAACACTACAAACAACTCTACAACTTAATATATATCCAAAAAGGCAAACACCCTATCTCTCCTCTGTGTTTCAGTACAACGCACTATGGTATTTAAAGGTGTTTTACCATTTTTTCTCCACATGTGAACAAATAGCTTATTAAAGCCATTCAAGGATGATATAATAAAAAATTAAACATAAAGTGAATATAACAAGCTTCATAAACACAGCCTTTATTTAAGGTTTGCATTGGATTTAATTAGATTTAGCTTGGTTTTAGATTAGTTTATTCTCTGAGTAAGTATATGAAGGGACTTGAACTCTTTTTCCACCACTGAAGAACTTGAATACTATTTTTCAGAGGAGGAAGAGGTGGATAAAATGATGGAGCAGAAGATGAAGGAGGAGGAAGAGAGGAAGAGGACAAAAGAAATAGAGGAGAGGATGTCCTTGGAGGAAACCAAAGAGCAGGTTGGAAAAAGTGATGATGTCTAATGTGTCTGTTGCTGTCTGTGCTTCACCTTCTATGATATTTCCATCTTGTCTTGGACACGATTTGGACAAATAATCCATGGTGACCCTAATCTAAACTTCAGGTGATGAAGATGGGTGAGAAACTTCAGGGACTCCAAGAAGAGAAACACCAGCTCTTCTTACAGCTCAAGAAAGTTCTTCATGAAGAGGAGAAGAGGCGCAGAAAGGAGCAGAGGTATTGTTTTTATATGTAAAATTCAGTTATCAAGCCCAAGGATGTTACTCAAGTATTCTCAGTATTCAGCTTCATGTCTGTGCCTCCTGTCTCCTCTAGTGATATCACAACTCTGACATCAGCCAGCTACCAGCCCAGTCTACCCATGCATGCAGGGCAGCACCTCCTCAGCATTCAAGGTGAGACACTGTTGAGGTTCTATGCATCACCTGGCATCATCTGGAGACATGTTGGAGATTTTCACTGTCTTCCATTGTTAATGTCAGTCAGCTGATCCTTCTCTTTGCCTCTCTCAGGCAGTCCAGTCAGCCACAGTCGACCTGGTGCTCTGCTCGGAGAACGAAGCAAACAGCTGTTCCCAGCTGCTGTGATTCCAGTGAGTAAACACCTTTGACTTTTTTTGTTTTTCTCTGGGATAAACAGAGAGAAGATAGAGAACATGCTGTTGTAGCTGTTTTGTTAGTCAATCAAAAGATTGTTGTCTGTGCATAGTTTTCAGTCTCAATCAAGATCTCATTCATTTAGACCTCTTCCTCCTCCTCTTTCAGACCCGTCACTACCAGACACCCAGCTTCAGCTCAGGCTCGGCAGAACACGGGCAGTTCAGTGGTGGCCAGGGCGTCCATGAGCCCTATGGGGTGGCCCAGGCCCAGCATCCCTCCACCTACGCCCCTGGACCATCTGTACCTGTCAGTTTTGCAGGCAGCTCTCAGATCAGAGGTAAAGAGCATGTGTTTGCACAGTGATCGCACATCACTTGAAAGTTCAGCTGTCTGTTAATTAGGCTTGTGTCGTCCTTTGTGCTTGTTGTGGTGTACTGGCATGTAGTGGTTGCAGTGAAGTTGCTTTCATTCTCCCCAAGGTGCGTCTGCGTTTCAGGCCATGCCGTATCTCCCCCACCAGCAGCCTGGCTACCCCGTCCACAGTCACTTCACCTCTCAGCCCGGTCAGTTCCCTGTGCACCTGTCATTACGATAAGTAGCAGCCAAAATAAAGAGCAGGCTAATTGTTTAGTAATCTAAATGCAAGCTGTGCAGATGCTGTAGTGTTTCATACTATAAACGGTGACTTGTGTATCTCCTGCAGGATACATTCCTGGAGCAGGAATCCCCCTTCAGAAGCAGCTGGAACATGCCAACCAACAGTCAGGCTTTACTGATGCTGTAAGACCATTTCACATTTAGATACCTGAATGAAGTCTTGCTGAAAGTCAAGTAAAACTGGAAAAGGGAATTCTGAGTGTACTGTATATTATATCACACAGCATATAAGCTTCATTTGTGTTACTGTTTGATTGTTGATGCCAAATAAACCATCTGATGTATTGGAAAATTGTTATGTGCCATTGTGACCTTTCTAAACATGTTACTGTCTAAATAATGGAAGCAGCTGGAGTGAATCTGGTATGTTCTTCACTCACCTGCCTTGTACTTCTTGTACTTGACCTTAACTGATCACAACTTCCATTGTTCTGTGTCTTGCCTCGCAGGGTGCTCTGAGGCCTATGCATCCGCCAGCCATGCACCCCTCTGCTCCTGGTCTGCTGCCCACGCCTTCAATGGCGGTCCAGATTCCAACCGCCAAGGTGAACTCTCTACATCAACCCCTTTCACTGATCTGTCGCTTCTAATTCTAGACTGTATTTTACCCATTTATAACACTGACCATCCACTCTGCACTTACTTCCTTTTCACAATACGCTGTCTCTACTGCCACCGTGTGTTCCAACATCTCACTCCACATCCTCCTCCTCCTCCTCCAGGCCCCGTTCCAGAGCTCTCCCCAGGGAGCTCCTCGCCACGGCTTCCTCCCACACAGCCAGAGTGGCCAGAGGTTCTACCACCACGGCAAGTAAACTCAGCCCAGAGACCCCGACTCCTTCAACAACAGTCACGAGGCTGGATCATGCCACATGTTTTGCGTTTAGTACCTGGTTTTTAAGTTGTGTTCCGGCTTTGTTAATGAGCGAGCAGCAGCCTTCACGTTTATGTGCTTCTGTGAACACATGGCTTTGATTTTTACATGACTTCAAATGATGTTCATTTGTAAAAAAAATAGCTTCTTATTTTACCTACACTGTAAAGCCAATCTGGAGGTGCTTTTCCGGCACTAACATGGTGATATCTTGTACAAACCCAGACTGCATGAACCGCAGGTCATTCTTTGTATAGTAACTTCTACAAAGACTTTTCTGGCTAAGACAAAGCAAAAACCAGAATAGAGGAGAGTTTTCAGCAATACTTGATGGTTGAGTTTAGAGTTTATGGATTAAATCACGTTTCTGTTAAAGTCACACAAATACTGATGAACACTACTGTAACAGGAACACATTGGTTTAACTCACTCTATTTCAATGTGTTGCTGACTCCTGATTTATCACATTAGACCCATTAGGGTTGGTTGCCAATGAAATCGAGATCTGTCAAATCTGTTGTTTTAAAGCGTTTATGTTGCTAAATAAAATGATACAGAAACATCCAACAGTTTGTGCCATCTTTATTTTTTTTTGGCCATGGAGACATTCTGCACAGTTTGGACTTGCTGTTCTGAACACAAAGTTAAGGATACCAAACTGCCACAACTCGTCTGCCTCCTGAATCATCGCTCAAAGTTTGAGAGTACGCCAAATAATACTCCAGTCGTTTCTCCAATGGCTCTGTGTGAAGGCCCGCTCTGAGGGTCTCTGCAAAGTTTTATTTTTTTTAAGAAACAAATGAAGTTAGATGAAGGTTTGGCTGAAGGACTTCCAAACGAGCGAGAAATCTACGTTCTCGGAGCAGGGTTTTGTTTCTCTTTGACACTTTTCAAGCCTCGAGACAAAAAGAAACTGAACCTCGTGTGCCATGTTGGTAACCTTTTGTTTTAATAGACAAGTTTCAGGTGGTGAAACAAAACAGCAGAAGGGAGGGATGGGTGTGGGGGTGGGGGGCTTGTTCAGATGAATTGCCAAAAAAAGAAAATGTGCCATACAGAAGAGACAAGACAACACCTAGTCATGTATTCAGTCCTGTACGGCACACACGCGCTGAACAAGCCTCAACTGAACAATGCAGATCTAGAGTTGAAGCCCTTGATAAAACAGGGGAACATATAAAAAACATAACAGTTGTGACATTATCACCACTTCTTTCCCCTGATGGTAGGTAGCTACTTATTATTTGTAGACCTACTCACTTATTAGTGAGAGACCTTCCTCTACACGTCTCTTATCTGCATGTCTGGACTTAGATGTGGTTTTAATGAGTGAATGCACATAGAGAATGTTTTCACTTTTTAGCCGTTCGATATTCCAATTATTTATTAAAGTTCCTCTCTAATTGAACCCAAAGGAAGGTCAGAAGACAAGAGCGAGGGGGAGAGAGAATGAAAAACAAAGACGAAAAGAAAGGAAAACAAAAGAGGGAGAATAGCATTTACGAGGCAATATCCCCTCCTTTTCCCCAGGTCCAGTGCATCTCGTTTGCCCCTGAAACAGAATTACAAAGGGGGGAGGGAGGAACGAGAAGAAAGAGGAAAGAAAAGTCAGAAACCAGAGGAGGAAGATACTTGAGGGGGAAAAAAAGTAATAAACACAAGAGAAACTTATTTTAATGAGACAATGAGTGTTTTTTTCATTGCACCAACAACAGCTTTTAAACATATTATTTTGAGTGGACACTTTATTCTACAGCCCACAGTGTGCAGGTGAGAAAGTGCAGGAAACAAAGTGCATTTAACAGTTTGACCCAACAACTACAACAATGCTACAAGCCATTTTTTTCTCCCTTAGTAGGAAATACAGGAAGCTAGATTAGGCTGTAAAATGAAGTGCAACCCACAGAAAAAAAATACAACATAGCTCAAAAATACAATATGAACCTTAAGCTTTCATTTATATTTGATAGCGCTGCGTAAAAATGATACACATGCTCGTAATAGTGTTAACATGAAACAAAAAGTACATTAAGGGGGTAGGCAAATCCACAGTAACACACTGCTCAGTAACCCATCACTTCATACAAGCTTTAAATTTTGAACATACTCATCGAATTAGTTACAATTCGTCGATTATAAATCTTTAAATTTCAGCTGACCATTAATATGTCCAGTTCAAACAAATATATACACGTAAAACATAATTATGCAGTAATGTGGAAAAACATGGATATTTCCAGTATAGTCGATACGCGTAACTGTAACATTTTAAAATGGCATTGTCGTCTTTTTATTTATTTATTTCTATAATATCGACGGTTAAAGTCTAAACATCTCGGCTCTCGCTGGCTGGAGTTGCCTCCCCCTTGCTCCAACGGATGAACGATACACTGTACATGGCATCACACGCACTTGCACTGGCATGGCGCATGCTGCTGGCTTGTGGTGCAACATCCCAAACACACACACACACACACACACACACACGCACACACACACACACAAACGTACATACATTGCCCACTCACGCGCATACACACACTCCTCTTCAGGCAGGCTTGGGTCAGGCGGTAGTTGTGGGGTGGGAGGGTGAGGGGGGGTGTGAGGGCAGCTGCGTGTCGAAACAACTGTAGCTCTCTCTGTTATTTACCTGCAGTGGCTTATTTACCCAAGGCTTTGATGCCAATTGCAGCTTCTTCATCCATTGCATTTAGAACGGTGATCTGGAAGAGGAAAAACAGGGAGTCAGGACAAAGCTGCTTTCTCAAACCACCCACCTGAGGGCCAGATCCAGATCTAACCCATGAGACAGTTTCATTAAACGACATGTCCGACCCCAGGTTCAGAACAGAAAACCTGAGGCAGAAAACAGCATTAAGGCGACGATACTGACCAGGATCTCCTCTCCGGCTTCGTGCTTGCTCTCGATCTCTTTGCCCAGGTCTCCCTCTGGAATCTTCAGGTCCTCTCTCAACTCCCCACTGTCCTGGAGCAGGGACAGGTAGCCATCTTGGATCCCAATAAGCTGGAAAGACACAGAGACCATCAAAGTTATTCTTGTTTGCCCACCTCTAAGACCCGTCTCCACTATTATACATAATGTTAATGCTGTCACTGTGTGGACTCGTAGAGGTACACTTCTAATCTTAACAGCTGCAGACATGAACTTCCTGCCATGGCGTTATGGGAGCACTGGGACCGTATGGTTTCACTTCTGCAGGAAATCCTGCACCATTTTTCTTTTCAGTTTGGCAAACTGTGAGAGAACCAGCACGTCAAGCTGGTTTGATCAGTAGCCTCCATCTCTTTAGTCAAGTATCAGGTTCTCTGGTGTAATGAAGTGGACGCAGGCGTACTTGGACATTTATAAAATCTGAAATTCCTCTTTAAGCATCATTTGTGATGAAGCACATGATGGGTTTGAGATAAAAATGACAAAATGTGCTTTGATAGTTGAACTGACTTTTGACTGACAGCTGCCCACTGGATCTTAAAACAACACTGATGAGAGCCGTGAGACTGAACCAAGACAGCAAAAGATCATTTAACCCACTGTTGATATAAAAATATTTACTATAGCAGCTTAAATTATCAGATTAAGTAAATGTTTACATGTGCTGTCTAGCTGTACAATACATGGGCATACATTCAAGTTCATATGTAGATACAGACACTCCACTCTCACTTGTCTTGATATTTCAAATGATGGCTTTTAGGTTTCTGGGGCGGACTGGCTCATGGAAGGACAGTGATGCTGTTCATCAGTGTTCTTGCTACTTCTAGGAAAGTGCTTTCCATTTGATTCATGATTTGAAATGCATGACTATATAACGATTAAGTATACAATGACAAAAATAAAACCGTATTTAATGGTGCCCTCACGTGCACCAGATTGAATGTGTGCTTGGGTGAAGAGACTCACCGGTCACTGAACATGGAGAAGGAGAGGTTATACTAGAATGACTGTGTGTGTTCTCTTCAAATCCTGTGTCTTTGTCTTATTTTTAGTTATTACATCATGACTTATGTTTGGAAAATCATCCATTCATCTACCTAGTAAAATGATTCTTGGATCCATGTGCACCCCAGCTAGAGGCTCTATGATGCTGCTTCTGTTTCGTTCTTGTCTGCATGAACAGCTCTTCTCACCAAGGAAATTCTTTGTTAACTAATAATATTGGGGCTTTTTCAAATAAGCATCCAACTGCTAATGGTCTCCCACCAGCCATGTAGAATTATCTCTGAATATCTTGTTCTTATTAAAGGCCAAAGCATATTTGTGAATATGACAGTGATATCAAAGGCGTGACAGTAATTTCCAGTCATATATTCCTCATAATTGACTCAAAATTTCATACTTGCAAAGCAGAGGCAGCCCCACTTTTCTGTCACATGAACAAAAGGGAAAAATGTGTCATAATTTCTTGGTAATTAGTATATTAGCTGTTGGTAATTGTGTATGTCTTGGCCTAGAGATGTAACATTACGTAATCTGACTTTTATTGTAAGAAAAGTGTCTGAACACTGTGAGTACTCGCATGAAGACATAGATAAACCCCTATTTTAACAACATGCTAGGTAAAAAGCCAGTGTAGCAACAGTCAAGCAATGTCTGTCCTCCAGCTGTCTCACCTGGTAATCCATTCTCTTGATGTTGGGAACATCCATGTTGTGAGTGGAGGGACAAATATCTTCATACTTCTTTCCAGAGAAGATGTCAATACCAACCAGGTGAACCTGCACGAGCGAATCCCAGGACAAAATATACACTTTTAGAAAAACAACAGCTACAGACACTGTCCCTCCATCTATTTTGTGAACCTGGAGGAAAAGCTGCTTCGAAACCACACAACATTTTTCTCAAAGTCAATCCATGTTGGAAAGAAACTGTTCTCTGAACTTACATGTACAGTATTTTACACTTGAGTTATCTGTAATTTACTGACCTTAGCATGGCCGTGCTTGCCAGTCTTGGAGGTGGACATCTCGACGATCTTGCAGGGTCGGCCCTTCAGCACAACAAATCCGTTTTTGCGCAGGGCCGAGCACTGCATGGGGTAGGTGGCGGATGCCCCGGCATCACCTGTCTGGAAGTCGAGCTCTGCATCTGCCATACCTGCTGTGGAGGAACACACACGACGCAGACATGAATATACTGTAGGTTCATAATTCAATACAGAAAACATTAACAGGCACTTAATCATTAAAGCGAGGAGATTTAGTATTATGATATAAAACCAGTTAATGTCTGGGATTTGGATTATTTGAATGCATTTTACAAGGACTGGGTTTTGTTTGAGATTGTTCTATACTACTCCACCGTCAGTTTCTAAGATTCAAAATACTGTATAAAAAGTAATTTAAAACAGTAAATATATGATTTAAGGATTAAAAAACAGTATCAAAGTTACATTTAAGGTGGAATATCCAGACCTAGCCTTTGCTTGCTTGGCTACTGTTTCACGTTTTTAGATGACAACTTATCACAAACCGCAAATTTACGTAAATATTGACTTGACAGCCACTCAGTAAATACTGTCAAACACACTATTTGATATTTGATTTTATCATTATCTTCTTACTCTGACTGGGGTTTACCTGCACTGATATAACTTTTTACTTTCATGTTAAACCCAGTATTGGAACACTACTGGACATTTAATTGGATTTATAAATCAGACAGTGAGTAGTGTTTATGCAAGTCAGTGCAGGTGATTATCTGAAAAGTATGTCAGCAGAAGAATATGGAAATGTGAGAGTTGACTGAATAAAAACGTGGGGGGTGCAGAGGAAATGACACTTTGATTCAGAGCTGTTGAGCACCAGTCAGAGCAAAGACGCAGCCCAGACATGGCTAAATAAAGCAACAGAAATATGGCACCTGTCAGCTCAACTAAGAAGAGTCCCAACTGTAAAAATTATATATATATATATATATATATATATATATATATATATATATATATATATATATATGTGTGTGTGTGTGTGTGTGTGTGTGTGTGTTTAGCTGCAGTTTTAATCAGCAGTGTTTGTGTCAAACTATGCTAACCACCAAACTTTTGTCCCGCTGGTGCAGCCCAGCCACCTGCCACGAGTACAATGTAACTGACCGTTAACTACTAAAACTTAAGCAACTAACTCATGACATAGAAAGAAATAAACACATTCTTGAGAAAATATACTTTAAATACATAAGGTATGGGCTTTGCTGCTCAGTTACGGCGGCTGGTCGCCGGGTAAACCGTTGAACCACCAGGGCCGCTAATCCGCGCTAATGACCCCATAAATCAAATTTCAAGCCGAGTGTGACTTATCGAACCACCTCTCGTGTCGTTAACTGGACGTGAAACGTTAAATATGGGGACGAAATGATACGGTAAGTCACACCCCGGGTGGTGGTGGTGGTGGAGGTGGGGGTGAGGTAGCGTACAGTATGTCCGCAGTGGGGGGAAAAGAACGGAGCCGACTGCGGCCTAGTGCGTACACAACGTGCCACGGCCCGTCGTCGGTAACGTGTAACTGTCGGTGTCCCCGCATCCATGCGCACTGACGGCACTCAGGCCGAGGCCCTGCTGATAAAGAGATTCAAGTTTATAAGGCAAAATGGCAACCTTTGAGGCACTTAAACCCTTCATAGTATAACTGTGGACCTCCGTGTGAACGCCACTGATTATTTTAATCCTGCTCGGGCTGATAACACACCCACAGACAACTGGAAATTGCTTGAATTTTGGCCCGCTGGTGTACAGTAATGACTAAGCTAATACTCGTGATGGTCACAATATCACAATATCAGTTAGTTTAATCGTGTTGAGCGTTGCGTTAGAGCCGGTGGCATGAGTGAGTGAGTGTGTGTGTGTGTGTGTGTGTGTGTGTGTGAAAGCAATAAAAGTCGCGCTGCACCTCAAATGCAGCCGAGTCTTGCAGGATTTGCAAACTTAAAAACAACAATGAGGGCGAACGAGTAGTCGGGTATTTCTCCATTTTAGCTACCAAGTGAGAATGAAGCTGCCGTTAAGATGTGATAAGTTAGCTAGAGCTGCCCGGGGGTCCTCTGGCAAACAGACCGCTATTCTCACTTCATGGGGGCGTTTAAAGGGAATATATCATAATACAGCCTCAGACAGACATGTGCATAGGATAACTCATCTGCTCAGGCGCAAACACGCCCCGTCTATTGGATGTTTTGATAAGGAACTTACCCTAGTGATAATAGCTCTCCTCTCTTGTGTTACTTGTCAGCCTTTCTCACTTTAATTCCACCTCCTCCTCTGTTGCCTCCCTGTATCCGTGCTAACGGGTCGTCTGGCCGGGGGTCTGTTTCCTCCTCTGTGGCTCGTTTTCGATGTCGCTCCCTTTTTTTCCCTTTTTTTTTTTTTTTAGCTATCAGCTATCTCTTTATTCCTCTTTCATTCCAGACGTTTCCGCCCTGCTCTCTTCTCGCCCTGGTTTGTAGTCCAGGTCGCAGTTTACCTCGCGTAGAGGTACACAACCGTTGAAGTCAGCCACCGGGCCGAAAAGAATCAAAGCCCTCAACTCCTTTATGTATGTACTGTCTGTAACCCGCACTCCACCTTCTCTGTCTCTCCCTCATCCAGCTCCTCACCACTATCACAACATAAAGAATATCTCAACACTGGACTTCCTGTTGGAACTGTCACAATAAAATCCCCTAATAACGTTATTACAAAGATATTTTGGAGTCGTGGCAGCCTTAAACGGACCGTCTGGCTTGTTATAGGCAATATTGGGAAAAAACAAACAAACAAACAAAAAAACCTTAAGTTCCACTCAGTAGTTTTTCTAGACCTTTCGACCACATCCAATGATTTTCATCAGAGGAATGAGTTGGAACTGTTGTCATGGAAATAGCAGGTGCCATTACGTGACGTAAGTTTGAAACGTTGATTGGCTACATTTTTGAATGTAGATGTTGTATTCTAGAATGCATAATACAATGTAACTGCAATATAATGAGTGAATGAAAAAATATACATACACATGATAAGGATTCATTATTACAAAAAAAGTGACATTAGTTGAAATATATTGTTAGAGAGCTTCTTATGCTTATGCTCTACTTCTCATACTGTTTGATACGTCTGTACCTTATTAGGTTTACGCTGTATGCAGATTATACATCCATTCTTTTTCACGTGTTTCATTTCCTAATAGATGTGCTTACTTTTAAAACAAAGGTATTAGTAGCAAACACTTGCGACTGATTCTTCTTTCCTGGAACTGACTTAAATACTTTTACATTGAAAGTGAGATTGCATTTTTTCCGGTCTCCTCTCGGCTAACTTATCGTGGCTTGATATAGCTTTCTTCCAAATGTCCATGAAACAAACCTCGGCGAATTGGCATGCTCTGCGCATGCGTAACATTTCATTCTAGTGCAGCATGGACCACTCAGTTCTTTCTCTGGACTTATTTAATCACTCCTGTAGCTACATGCACGCTACGACACATGCCATGTGTGTGTGGATGTAGATAGCCATAACTATAAATGTGACACACTTTAATATTGTCATGTTATTTATAATAGTTTGAAGAGTAAAGAAGTGGTAAGATGTTTTGCTGCCATATTCGTAGACCACAGTTTTGATGATCTATGTGTGGTGCAGTCAGGTTTAACATTGTAGTATAACATTTTTCATCCAGATGAAAGTATAAAACAGTGGTCATGTACAGGACTTTCCATTCACCAAACAAAAGATTCAAGTGTCTCTTCTTATGATTTACCCTGTATCTTTGAAAACGTTTTAATCCACAGTGTCTGTACTGTCCATCCTGTCAATGAGCTCCTCTGCTCTGCTGGCTGTAATTCCCTCTGTTACTAATAATTACACTTCTAATTAGAGTCTTTTTTTCTGTCCAGAGACCCGTGGCTTCTGTGCTCAGCGAATGGTTTCGGTGAACTTGGCAGTTCTTAGAGCTGCTGGGTTAAATTTAGCACTGTGAAACTGGAGTCCTATGACCTATGTGCTGCTGAGGGCTGTAGTTAAAGGCATAGTTAACCCCAAAATGAAAATTAAGTCATTGCTTTCATAATCCTATGTCACATGAAACTTCATGTAGAGGACCATCAAACCCGCAGTGAGTTTGTCCCCAGAGCATAATAACAGCCTTTAGAAATTAAAGGAGTGTTTTATTTACAGGTCCAAATAATCATAAAGTGTCTCCAGACAGCATTCAAATCCAATTTAGAGGTTAATTTTAGGATGAACTATTTCTTCATCGCAGAGCAGTGGAAAACCAGAGCTGGACTGAGGCAAGGAAATTATCTCCTGATCAATATTGTCTGTAATTACTCAGCACTGTAACACAGCAGCCTACAGTTACTATAACGTGATTACTTTGCAAATGACAAGCAAATTCAGTTTCTATCTCACCAGTATAACCCCTTGTATATTATCCTAAAATAAAACTTATTCCCATCCACTGACTGAGTTTAAAAGCATCAGGCTGTGTTTTCCCCTACTGGCCGAAAACAGTATTGGTCTCATGCACCTGTTCAACAGGTTGATTATAGGATTATAGTTCTGCCATGGTCTGAACACACTGATAGATGATAGATGATGAGGCAACATGCTTCTTTTGCACTGTCTCCCTGTTGGAATTTTTGCTTTGGGTAAAAGAAACTATATTTTTATCAACAGTCTGGCTTATACTTTACTAATAAAACTGAGTCTTTGCACAGTCAAATAACTGTTTGCCTTAAACAGCACTGACCTTTCATGAAGGTGACAAACCATGAGCACAACAGAGAACAATAAATTACAGATTCTTTATCAGCTTGAATATGATGAGTGCTTTAGCAGCCACATAAAAGATCATTTGTTGTTTGTGTCAGATTATTCATATCTATTGCCATTGTGGGTGTGTTTTTCTATACGTTTCTCTCAGACGCAAACTTATAAATAAAGTACAGTGTAGCTTTATTGTGCTTTAATATGTGTCTGCTCATTAAAGCATAAGCTAATGGTAATCCTTACAATAGTAATCTTTATATAATAAACATAAATGAACATTCAATATAGGATTGATATTTTTGAGTGAAATAACCCATCTGTTTGAACCAAAGACATAGTATCATAATTTTTATAACTGGTCACATTTTCAAGCCATGTTATATTAAAACCATATTCACACATAAAATGGTCCATGACTTATGAAGACCTGTCATAATCACACTTTAATTATTCAAAATAGACTCTCTTTCAACATATGAACTATATAGAACTTCAATATACCTGCGTTCAATGAGAACTGCAGAGAAAACGCTTCCCGTTATAAAATCAGGCACCTCTCACTCTTACCTGTCCTCCACCTGTCAATTTTTCCCTCCCAATTGCCGGCCGCGCTCAGCCAATCACGCTCCGCGAAAAACCAATGAGGGCGGGGCTTGTGCCCGGCGGCCCTAGGGGATGTCGGGATAAAAACTTAGCCGTGCCGGAGAGAAAAGTTTCGGGAAGAGCAGGAGGGAGGGGACTGAGGAGTGAAACTGTAGCAATCCGACAGCGAGCATGACCGACGCCGAGGCGCAGAGCGCTCCACCATCGGCACCGGTGGAAGACAAAGCACAGCCGGAGAGGAAAGTCATAGGTGGGTACAGAAGGAGCTCATCGTCCAAACGCGAGTGTTTAGTTGTCAGGGAAAGTGTTAAACCGCCAACTTTGGTCTGAATTAATGTGCGTCTTATGATATGTGTGAAATAAACAGACTGTGCTGTCGCCGCATTACGTTTATCGGCGTTTTTGCCTCATTAATATAAAACTCAACTGTTTCATGTGTGAAACTTAACGGCAGCAAGGTGCCTCTGAAGCTATGGTGTCTGTCTGTCTGTCTGTCAATCACCTTCCTTTGACACCATGGTGTGTTTCGTTTCAGGGGCAACACGTGTCCTCAGTTGTTCACATGAGTTTTGTGTGGGGCAGGTTTTTATACCCGTGAAGTCAAACCTGTGCTGCGAACATCAACATGGAAGCCATTTATTTAGCTAGCTAAAATATGAAATTCTTTCTTTAAATGACTTTGTACATTGGATTAAAATGGCGTCTTTCAGTTTATCACTGTCTGCAAGTGATAAGTAAAAGAATAAAGCCATATTGTGTTTTTAAGTGTGTTAGCAGTGTGAACACATGACCTAAATTTCCTCTTTATCAGCTCGCTCCGAGGCTGACGTGCGCACGCGCTCCCACAGGTGCAAATCATTTTTAGTGAGCTGCAAACAAACCAATTAAATGCGTTTTGGTGATTTACCAGGGAAACCGCTCACTTCTTGTCCTCATGAGGGAGAAGAGAAAATAATTTTTTCAGGGTCTTGATTCTATGAACTTTTTTCGAGGTGAGAAAAACATCTGTTCCCTCGTGACCTAGTGAAGCAGACCTGGTTTCAAAGTCTTACTGTTAATGATTGACGCACAGAGCTCCCATTTCTTGTTCGAAAGGCTGCCATTGATTCAAGTGTGATAACAGTATATTCTTTGAATGTGAAATGTTGGGGGGGGGGGGATACATATTTAATCGTGTGCTTACCTGCGGTTGCAGCCACCCTGGTCCAAGGCACAGTGAAATGGTTTAATGTGCGTAATGGATATGGCTTCATAAACAGGTACTATTTCCTTTAGTTACACCCACTGCCTTTCAGAGCATCTTCAGGTTTTTCAAGGTAAAGCCTCATGTGTCAAGTCTGTTAATAAGGTTTTATTTCTCATAGGAATGATACCAAAGAAGATGTATTTGTTCATCAGGTAAGATGACATCATTGTAGATATTAATGTTCTGTAGGTATGAGCCATCCTCTGATGCTTAATCTGTCTCCTCAGACTGCTATCAAGAAGAACAACCCTAGGAAATTCCTCCGCAGTGTGGGAGACGGGGAGGTTGTAGAGTTTGATGTAATTGAAGCAGCTAAGGTAAGAGTTGTGGAATCACCTTGATGATATGGTTGTAGCACAACAAATTTAAACGTCTGCTGATGTTCAGTTTCTCCACACCTTCTCCTCTCTCAGGGCTCAGAAGCGGCCAACGTGACTGGTCCAGGTGGCGTCCCAGTCAAAGGGAGCCGCTACGCACCCAACAAACGCCGCTTCCGTCGGCGGTTCTTCCCCCGCAGCCCTCGGCCTGAAGACCAGAGCAAAGCAGTTGATGGCCAAGCCCCCGCTGTGGAGGGTGAGGGCGATGGAGCGAGACCTCAGCAGCGCCGCCGTAGACCCCAGAGACCACGGCAGGAGGCACAAGACGTAAGCTGAAGCAGGGGGATGTGTACGAGGGGAAATGAGTTTGAAAAGGCAGGCCTGTCTGAGGTTTTGTTGCTTGATCCGTCAGGGTGAGTCTGGAGATCAAAAGAACGAAGAAGCAGAGGGCGACCAAACGCAGCGACCGCCACGGCGTAGATTCTGGCGTCCATACCGCAGGTGACCAAACACTTCCTAAACTTTAATAGAGAATAAAATATTCCCACTTCTGGATCCCAGGAATGCACAGCTGATAAAATGTTCCCTCTGTCCTGGGATTCTCAGACCGTTCCGGCCTCGCCCACAGTCTGATCAGGCTGCAGACGGCCAGCAGGCGGCTGCTCCAGAGAAGAGCCAGGAGCAGGGAGAGGTGAAGCAGACGGAGGTCTCTGAGGGCCCACAGACCAACGGAGAAGCAGCCGACAGCCAAGGCCAGAAACAACAGCGGCGCCAGTCTAGACGCCGCAGGCAAAGGAACTCTGAGTCGTCTGCCTCAAAAGTGAGTATAATTCTTTATGATAGGTAACGTGCATCCAGTGCTCTGTGAGAGACAGGTGAGCTGTTTAGGCCAGAGAGACTCAAGGTGCTGAAAACTTGTGGAAGGAAGTTTTTGAGAGTTTCTCTGCTTTCAGCCCCATAACCGTGTGTGACGTCAGGGAATACTGACCACAGACGTTCATGGATATAAACAGTGTAGAAGAGCAGTGTAGTACCACATACCTGTTAGTCAGTATTGTCCAAATTCAGGTGATGGACCAGCACTCGAGTCAATGAGAGTCTAAGGTACACAACATGTATTTGCAATGTCACTGGTTCAGTTCTGGCTGCTTTACAGTTTTTCTGCTCATATTGCAGAATGATACAGAGAAGTCCGCATCAGAGCCTGGCACTCCCCCTCAAAATTCAAAACCAGCTGACCTGAAATCTACATCAAAATCACCAAAGGCCTCCCCTAAAACCTCTCCCAAAACACCCAAATCACCCGAGGTAAGGTTTAAAAACTCTTATTTTCCACATTTGTATCATCATCAGTGTTTGTTTGTGATGACACAAACATCTTAACCATTCCTCCCCACAGCAGGCAGCTGCCACAACAGTCCCAGCACCGACAGAGTGACGTCAAGGAGAGGACAGTCACGTGACCCTTGGCAAGAGGTGGGACCCCACATTAATGTGGTGTAACCCTGAGTCAGGCGGGGTGGGAGACAGGGGGGTGTAGGGTTGCACTTGTTGTGCTACACATTAGCTATCTTTTACAGAGGGCAGGATTACGGACTTAAACAGGCTGGAAAGGATTTTATGTTGAGTCTCTAAAGACTCTGCATATGTTTGGACTGAAACTTTGTTTAATTCAGGGAACATTTTTGCTCAAACTCTGGAACCTGGATTTCAGATTAATGCAATCCTAATTTCAGGGTTAGATGTGTCTTGTGTTTTAATGTCTGTTTTTTTTTTTTTTTTTTTTTTTTTTTTTTTACAGTCTTACTTTCATTCCCTGTGTCTCCTTTTCGTGTTTTTTTTATTTTTGTTTTGTTTCTCATAGGTCCTAGGGTTGGAGGACTGGACCTATTTCAGAACACATGCACTGCTCTCCCCTCCCTGCACTCCCCCATCCTCCAACCCACCTCGTCTCGCTGTCATCCCCTCAGGCCCCTTCCCCCCCGTCATCTTGTCTTGTGTTGTCCTGTCTAGACACTGACGTTTGGAGAGGGACGGGAAGGGTAGGGAAGAAATGGGATACAGGTGGGTGGTGGGTGCATATTTAGAAATTAAAAGTACATCTTTAAAAAGAAAAAATGGGAAAGAATGGACAGTCTGCTTGGTAGCCCAGTTATTCCAACCACCCTTTAAAACAATTTTTCTTTAATTGATCAGATGGGGCACATCAAGTAGTTGAAAGGCACCAGCCTTGATTTTTATTTACCTTCTTAATTTGGTTGAAGAGGGGAAAACCAAGCAGGTGTGAGGTTGGTGGTGCATTATGGGAGTCAGTTTAGTTCTGTTACCACCTCAATTCTTAAAACATACTACTCCCTTCATCCTCCTCAGTTGAGGATAATTAAAAAGAAAAACTTTATGTCTTTTGTTTTACTTATTTGTGCATGCTTTTCTTTGGAGGGGATTATGTGCAATGTCAGTACTTAAAATGCTAATTAATAAATCATGTTTGCAAATCTCAGGATTCAGTCCTTCCTCACATTTGTCAGATGAACAGATAGTATAGTATAGTTTTTGCATTGTTGCTTGTTTTTAAAAATTTGGTTACTTAAGAATATTAATGGCCAGACATTAATGGACGCCCTGAAAGGTGTTTTCAGTAACATTATTTACAGCACTTGGATCCTTGAGTCACAACATGATGGCATTAATATTCACTCTGTACAAATTACAGGTCCTCTCTGAACAATCTCATCATAAATTTTCTTCAGAACGTAGTAATAAACACCATTAAAAGAACGAGCAAACCGCACACAGGACAGATGCCAGAAAAATACACAAATGTGATATTTCTGTGATACAAAAGTCATCAACAAGAGGCTCTCTTTACCAGAAGCCCTTTAGATTGCACATCTTGATCTGGTCTAGAATATCAGGCCTCTGTTTACAAAACCAAATACCAACTCAAGTTAATATAGAAGTAAAACTTTTAAACCCTCACACCTTTAAAACTGCATAACAACCAAACAGCACACTATATGTACACATGAAGTACTAAAATAGACATTGTTTCTTTTAAAAGTAGCATTTCTACAGGTTGTGCAATGAGTTTCTCCTGATAAGAAAATGGCACTTTGCCTTAGTGTAAGCTGGGAATGCACTTCATGATTGAAACACCAGTTTGGCAATGGTGACTGAACCTTTTTTTCTGGGTTAATTAGTGGCAAAGGATGGACAGTTTGTATATTACCATTAGGGCTAGGCCTGCGGATCATTTTCAGTTTTCCACACTCATCTGTTTAAAAACCTTTACCTTAGGTATGTTTGCTTAAAAAAAAATTTCAGGTACTTAGAAGAGCATAACATTTTTTTCTATTAACATCTTTTTCCATTTACAAATGAAGCCACATCTAAACTCAACACTTGCCTAAATGAAATACAAACCAGAATAATCCTGCATCTGTAGGACTTAAACCTTTTTCCTTCCGGTTTCAAACCATTTCAAACCACTTTATAAATCCAAACATGATCCCGTAGTTGTATTTTGTTAATGACAGAAATCTGAAAGCAGTGTCTCTTTCTTCTGTTGGATTTACACATGCTCTAGTGCGATACTGCATACTCAACTCCATGGCTGTATATCCTAGTTTTTCAACCCTCTAACTCTGAAAACTTTGGATGTCTGTAGATAAAGTGCAGGAAATCCTCCTCTCTCTCTCCACCTCTGTCTTAAAATATTGCAAGTGTGAGTGCATCACTGTTGCATAAAATCCTACCACAATGGTAGTCGATGCCTCAACAGTCCACACACCACCTTCTCATGTGCATCATAATCCTTGAAACTGCAACTGTCAACTCAATCCACAGGTCTAGAGCCTTTGTCAAGACATAATTCTTAACTATTAACCTTGTATTGTAGTGGTACCAGCAAAGGTCAATTCCAAAACACCCAAATTGTCAAACACCTTTCACGCTGCTTTGGCACCACAATCTAATACGACTATAACAGTAGACCTCAATATACATGTCAGAAAATAAAGGTCTGGAGTCAGGGCCATATACATAGTTCATCCCAAATTGGACTCAGTTCCATCTCTCTTCAAGCAGGGACTCTTCAGTTGATGCTTTCTTCCCCCAAGTAGTCCAGTTCAGTGCTGGGCTTGTCCATGTCCATATCCATGTCCATATCCATCATTCCTCCTGCTGAGCGCTGGTGGAAGTTTGCTGAGATCTGGTCGAAGGTCTTCCCCCGTGTCTCTGGCACCCGGAAGAACGTGAAGATGAGGAAAAAGAGGAGGAGTGCTGCAAAGATCAGGAAGACGTAGGGCCCACAAAGGTCCTGTGAAAGGATGAGAGGAAATCGATATTATATGACACAGATGAGGTACTTTCATTATTGTTTGGAAGATCCATATTGTCTGTTAAAGGTAAAAAATACTCACAGCAACATATTGGAAACACATGCCGATGATGAAGTTGGCAGTCCAGTTGGAGCAGCCAGCCACAGCCATTGCAGCCTGGCCTCGGACCCTGAGAGAACAACTCGGCTACAAAGAACCAGGGTATCGGACCTGGACCAACCTCGAAGAAGGCGACAAAACCAAAGATTGACAGCATGCTGATGTAGCTCATCCAAGGAACAGAATCCTGTTAGGTGGAAGTAGACAAGTTTCAGAGTTTGGATCATGTAGGGGAAATATCCACAACAGCAGAGAACGTTTGTGTCTTTGACTGACCAGTAGAGCAAGAGCCATGGTCATGATAACGGCACAGATGCACATTCCTGCCAGACCTAGCATGTGGAGTGTACGTCGGCCCATCCTTTCAACCAGAAAGAGCTGTGGGAAACAGAGCCAGCAGATATTGGGAAAAAAAACTAACATTTTGAAATGATGATGGTGCTAGATGAAACATCAGGATATCATCAAACTTACTACAGCATATTACAGCTGAGGAGGACATAAATGTTTGTACTAGATTTCATAGCAAACCATCCAATAGTTGTTGAGATGTTTCAGTCTGGAGCAACCAGCGGTGGCTAAAAATTACATTTCTTGACCCATTTAATGACATTGAAACATCTTGACTCGCCAAATCAAACTTGTCCTGTTTGGGTGCAGGAATGTTTGAGAGGCAGGGACAGGAAAATGGCGACCAGCCTCCTCTGTTATCTTATTTGCTCTTTGATAACAATGTTAAACAGTAATAGAGACACTTTGATACGTAGCACGACCGTAACGTTTATCATGCTAAAATCAAAAAAGATTTAATGCTTAAAATGACATTTTCATGTAAGACAGGAGCCGCACATCAAAAGCTCAAGGTGAAGACCTGTTGGTGTGATTACTCACTGAGACCACAGTGAAGGCACAGTTTACAACACCAGCTCCTATGGTGGCATAGACTGGACTCTGGACTCCTGCCTTCATGAAGATACTTGTGGAGTAGTAGAAAATCTGCCAGAGCGGTAAACAGAATTGGGTTAAGTCAATAACATACTGCACTGATTCCTGTTTTTGGCAGATTTTTCCCAACCCCCGACTCACGGCGTTGATCCCGGACAGCTGCTGGGAGAGCTGCAGCATGATGGAGATGACGACAGGCTGGCGGTAGAGCGGAGAGCGAAAGAGCTCCGCGATGGACACCTTCCTCTCCATGTCCATCCTCCTCTTCTCCTCCTTCATCTCCGCCAGCATGTCGCCCACCTCCTGCCTACCCGTTAGCCTCCTCAGGCCTGCACAAAGGAGGCACATAAGAAGTTATAATGAAGGAGAGTGTGCATGTTCAACTAAAATATTCTTAGCATTTCAGCTTGGACCTTCTGTGGGGGGACATTTTGGCCACTCATTCTTCAAGGACACTTCATGCTGGAGTCCAGAGTCTTTAAGTTGTTATGAAGGACACATTTAAGATCTTACATATACTTTCATATTCTTACATCTTACATATACTTGTTTTAGTACATTTAGCCTCATAAACATTGCATAAGGTGACTCCACAGCACAGATAGCAAGATACTATACTGTAAGCGATTAGATAGAGTAGTGAAGTCCAACCAAAAGCTTATTCCAAGATTAGATCTTAAAGATGTCTCAGCACCAGCTTGGTGTACTCTACCCTCGCTCACCGCTCTTGGCGTGATGCTCCTGGCAGCGGATGATGTAGAGGAATCGGGGGCTCTCAGGGCAGAATGGAAGAAGTGACATCTGAAGTACGGTTGGGACGACTGTTAAACCAAGCAGAACGGGCCACAAGTCCTCACTGCCCAGTAATGACTCCAGACCGAGAATCTACAGGGGGACAGCAACCAAAATTTGAATGTAAACTCAGATTAACAACTTAATGGAGCATGGAGATAAAGAGAATATGATATGAGCACAGGAGGAAAGATCTGAAAATCTGTTATGACATCTGTACCGTCAACATCCTAATGCTCTGTCTCACCTGTGCAATGAGAATGCCAGTAACTATAGCCAGTTGGTGCAGTGTGCCCAAGGCCCCTCTCAGACTCGTAGGAGCAATTTCACCCACATACATTGGTGTCAAGCCTGACGCCAACCCTGCAGAGAGGGAAAGTTGGATGACAGACAGAAACTTTATCAGGCATGAGTCAGATAAATTCAGAATTAAACAGGAGCATGCCCTAACCTTAAAATACTTTCCTGTGATTTAAAATTCGTCAGATAAATAGCGGACTGCTCACCACAGTAGGCGCCGATGATGAAACGTCCAAGGATCATCATTTCAAAGGAGCGACAGAGCTTGGACAACCCCATTAGACTTCCACCGATGAAGGCAAATAAGTTGTTTATGAGCATGGCTTTCCTCCTGGATAAACACAGGTAAGCATGTTAAGAATTAGGCTTCTCAAATGTTAAATATCCTCACTATGAATCCCATCCAATATCATCTAAAATGTGATGAGGGATTTTTTTGATGACGATCATGAGTCACACTTGGAACAAAAATCTTAATTTGTCATACAGAAGATTCAAACACTATTAACAGCAAATTAACTTGTTGAACATTTGATTCTGAAAAAATCTAATGCATCTAAGTGGAATATAATGTATGAATATCATGCTGGTGAATTTAATGACACTTACTACATCTTACTTACTTCCATAGTTTTCACTGAACTTTTTTCTTTTCTCCATTAAATTGCTGTGTCTGTCAACCTCTATCTAAAGTTTTGCAGACTTCACATGCAGAGCTAGTGATAAGCCTCTTTTAGCCTCTAGAGGGCAGTGTCACACAAAAACACAGAGGGCCTCAGCCAGTCACTTGATGCCTGAATGAAATTAGTTGTTACTCTTCCTGCTAAAAATGCCAAATGTTGCAGAGGGTAGATGTAGGCTTAGTGGTGGCGGCTGGAGACATCAAGTTTCCATTTGTGTAAGTTAAATACTGGACCACCACTGTTCTTCTATCTGTGATGTGACGTCATTCTGTGCAGTGAAGCTCAAACATTCAAGTTAAGAAACTGTCAACAAAACACAGTTTTACATGGTAAATGCTCACTGCTCCTCCTGTGGTCACACTCCTACACCAGCCTGACTCACCCACCAAACAATAACATCTACAGTTAAAAGGAACCTTGAGTTGCATCTTAATCACTTCAACCTCGCAGGTCACAACAGCTCCCACCGCCTTTACCAGCCAGACTGGGTGACCACTGCTTTTTTCTTCTTCTTTTTCTTCTTTTTTTTAGAAAGACCTTGTCCTGAGTGCACCCGAGCTGAATGCCAATTCTGTTAAGATCCCCTTTCAGTCAGTGGAAGATGTGGGCTCCTGTCCAGTTTGCATCCCGGCTCAGGTTACAGCGGGAAACTGGGTCGACGGGGAACATCTTGGGCAGAGTTTCCCCCCAGAACGACTGAAACTGGACATTGGGATCCATGTTGGATCCATGCAGATGTGGAAAGCAGATACTCATGGAGTTAGCCACTGAAATATTTGACTTTATTTCATTGTCTAACAGCACTCAGTGCTCAGGATGAATTCTGCTGTCATAACTGACCTCTTTAAATATAATTGGTTACTTTTATAGACACTTCCAACCAACTTATTTTCATCTGGACCTCCTCTCATTGCATTCACAGCCTCCTTTTTTTAGAATTATGGAATATGACCCAGTGTCAGCGGCAAGGTTTTTTGTTTATAGCTTTAATGCATTTGATTGTGTGAGTGCAGTATAATGTGTATAGACAACTATAAAACCTCTAAATCTGAATTTCCATTTCCCCTTGGAAGACCTAAATTAGAGAGAATGACGTTTCCCTACCTGCCCAGCCACTCAGAGATGAAACCCACGCAGAAGGAGGACAGCATCCCCCCGATGGAGAAGATGGCCACAGACAGGGACCAGAGGGAGGTGAGGGTCCCTGTGGGGATGGGCTGTCCATACCGGTGCACCCATGTAGCGTTATAGTCCTCCTCAATGATCTGCATGGGACACAAAGGTGATTTAAAAAAATAAATAAATAAACCCCTGAGCATTTTCAAACAGGATTTCTTGCAGCTTCATAGAAGTAAAACAAAAACAGATTTACATGTTTTTTCATTAATATTTTTAGTACCAATTCCACATATAGTTTTTAAGCTTTCAGTGTGATCAACAGGGACTTTCTTTCTGTATCTGTTGGTGGTGAGCTGCTACATACATAAACAAAGGTGAACTGGAATTTAAAATCAGCTTCTGCAAATACTTGAGGATAAAAACATTATGTAAAAAACCTTAAAGGAGCCACGAGAAAGTGTCTTCATATTTATTTATTTTTTTTTACCAGAGGAAGATTTACAGGAGCTACATTAATAAAAATGTAAATGGTTTATTAACACAACAAAGTGGATACTAATAAAGAAGCATCCATGTGCATAATGTATAATAAAGCAAGCAATAAGTCATGGGTTAATAACCAGAAATAATTTTCTGTGCAGTGGAGCAGTTTATTAAAAGAAACAATACTCATTTACATTGTAATGGTCAGATACAGCACACACATTAAGATGCAGCAGCTCCCGCTCCTATTCTGGTTTTACTGTCTTGAGGGTCAAGGTAAGTCAGATTCATCAGCAGATGTCTGGATACCAGCAGCCGCAGTCAGAAACAGCTCATCTGACTTGACTAAAGGCAACAAGCCAAGCAACAGCATCTACTGTTACATGTGGTGTGACACATCAATATATGGAATTCAATTATGTGTCAAACTATTGTAACTGTTTTTACAATGTGTAGTTGAAAAATGTGTTCACATGTTTATTTTTTGATATGCATGTTCCAGTCTTGATAAAGCTGTAAGATACTGTGCGTGCACAGTGTGGGCACTCATAAATCACACAGTACTCGACACATTTCTCACATGCAGTACCCGAGCGTGCCTTTATACTGGAACACCAGATGTGGCTGCAACACGAGCAGCGACATAACAAACCAGGCCTTCAACAATCACATGCCTCCATCTGTATGTACATATACAGACAGTGACGGTGTGTTTGAAGGCTCCCACCATGTTGACTTCCGGATGTGGCAGCAAACTAATCATGCAAGACCCTCTTTTTCTCATAAGCCAGACAGATGTAAAACACTCGCTACATCAGATTACACACCAGCATCACGTGCCATGTCGTGGGGTCAAACACACCACCTTGTAAAATCAGGGAATACTGAGAAACAGCTCTTAGTTAAAGGTCACTGTGTTATCCGGCTGCTCCTCCACCTGCACCTCTATTAACACCCAATCTTTCCTCAAACCAGATCGGCACTTTCCTGGGATACCGTCCGACCAGTGCTCTGTTTTTTACCTTTTGAGGTGCATTGATGACACCGATGTTGTATCCAAACTCCAGAGATCCCAGTACAGCGGTGAAGACTGAGAGGGCAAGGGTTCCAGTCACTGTCTGGAGCAGAAACACACACAAACAAACACATTTAAACAGGTAAACTTCTATATTATTTTAAGAATGGTGATTAATGCTGAGAGCTGTTTTTGTAAAGATAATAATGGCAAATAATAAGAGAGCTTATGTGGACAACTGGGATTGGTTTCAATACACACACACACTCATAGCCCAACTCCACAAACGTCAGCTATATATAACTGTGATCCTAATGAGAGACAATCTCTTCAGCGCCGTCCATGACTTCACCGACTACTTTACTGTTGATGCCTGAACTTTAGCTTCCCTCCAGTTTCCTATCAGACAGCAGGCACCTGTCTCCACGGTGACAGACGAGACGACCTTGGGGGAGATGAAGTCTTCCCCCTCCAGCAAAGAGCCATTTCATAACCGGCTGATTAGTTACCCAGCAGTTAGATGCTAAAGACCTGGTGATTTTAAGGTGATTTGATATGCTGGACCAACAAAACAAAAAATAATCATCATGTTAACAGCAATGTTTTCTGAAAAGTTGTCATTTTAACGATGTCTGTTCCATTTCATTCTTTTCTCTTCTACTCACTGGATCATTTTAGTGAAGTTTGCGTGAGTTAGCGTGCATCTGTAACACTGTGTCTTGACCTTGCGGTGTTGAGTCTGTTGATAAGTGCTGTTTAGTATCCATGAACCAAAACAAAAGGGTGTGTGTTTGCCTGTGTGCATGTGTCCTTGCAGAGAAGGTAAAAAAAAAGAAAAGAAAAAACAGTAGTAGCCAGTTATGCCCCATTACACTTCATGTCATTTCTGTTTCATTTAAAAAGGCTTCACAGCTGAACACGCATTTACTTTTCACTCGTCGGGTATGAATCTGTGCCGGCCTTTAAGAACTACAACAACTTTGATAGAAGGCCAAGCCAAAACACAAGTGGCTTTTTATCGTTTTATCGTCTTGTGCAGTTTCTCAAGCTTTGACTAAGTCTTCCTGTGATATCCTCACAAAGCTTCTGAGCTAATACAAGTTCCCACGTCCTTAGAACATCAACCTGCTGAGACATTTTCACAGCAATGAAGCAGCTTCAGCACCTGAAGGCATCATAGGTAACAGTCCAATGTCTCTTGTTCTAAGCTTCAGGAGACTCAAAAGAATCTAACACTTTTAAAAACTGGCACTTCTCATCCATCTGACCTAGAAATGATTCCTTAAAAGAGCCTGAGGGAGCGAAACAACACAACAACAGGCAAACTAGGTGGCCTTAACAAACCCACAATACTGAGCTCTGACCTGTAAACTGAGATATTTGCCTGGTCAAGGTCATGCTCAGAACTAAATAAGGGCCAAAGCCCCGTCAGACCAGGACTGATGTCAGTTTTTCTTTCTGCTGAAATGGACCCACCTACTGTTATGTATTAGATGTTGCAAGAATCCTTATATTATCGATTAGTATTGTTCTCTCAATTGTTCATTATTTTAGACTCTGTAAAGTACAAAACAGGCCTTTGCTTTACATGTTTTCAACGCTTATATTACACAGCGTATTTTTAGAGCAGGGAGACATAAAAAATCGCATTAGTTAATCTTATTTTTACATTGATTTTCCTCAAACTAGTCATTTTGGTTTTGCTTATTTTTTGGTTAATATGAGGCAGAACGCGATTCGATATTGTAAAACACACACTCTCACTCGCTGTTTTCATGTTCGACGGAGATAAAGCCGTGCGTAAAAACCTCTCCAAAGAAAAATACGCACGAGTAGGACTACAATAACTGCTTTCCGTACAGCACAAAATTAATTGCATGGCTTTTGTGAGTTAAAAAAACAGAAGCACAACCACACATACAAACTGTGAAAAGATCACTGGTGAAAAAAAATTACCTCCCCTCCGAGTTGCTGAAACCCGGCCGGCATGACTTTGGCAGCTCCAGACACCCAGTGGCAGTCGGTGACAGATGCGTCCGGTGCCAAATAGAGACACGTGAAAACCTCCCCAAAAGGACAACAAGCCCTCAACTTAAAGTTTGAACACTTTAACGCCAAAAACAGAGAGGGAAATTAGAATCCAAAAAACGGGGAGGAGGCCCACAGTGATCAGCCTGGTGCGTCCTGTCCTGCAGGGTGTCCTCCCTTCTTTGAAAGTTTGTGTTGTGTCCGTCCAGCTGGGGGATAGAGTGACACCCGCGCACCCACGTGCACAACCCTCTGAGTATATCCAGAGGGGATGGGAGGGGACTGGTTTAGGAGTGGAGGTGGGGGAAGAAGGGTGAGGGAGAGGGCCGATCTTAAGGTCCTGCGACAGAGGACGCGCTTCTGACCTTAACTGCCATTGGCTGAAGACGAGAGAACAGGAACAACGTGAGTGCAGGAAAAAACTGTACAAGAGAAAACTTTAGTGAGATCTTACAGACCGAGGGGGGGGGTTGGCTTTTAGTGCACGAGAGATGAAGTGAGAGAGCTGTGATTACATTATAAGATTCCTGTTAAAGTCAACAATCATTTATCAATAGCTGAAGCCCGGGAGCTGAAAGTTTGGGGCCAAATTTGGTCTCAGGGCCTAGTTTAATGTTACATAACGTGGACAGACAGAAGAAGATTTGCAAACCAAAAACTCAAAAAGAACCACACACAAAAATCATCTAACCCCTTTTTCTCCCTCATAAGGAGCAGGATCTGCAATCAAGAGTTTAGTCATTCAACTTCTGGACCCAGGAATCTCAGGAGCATCATCTATTAAAGGTCAAGTACGGAGGCTACACGGCTGCACAGGTGCTGGACCTCAGATGAACTCATGTCAGAGTTCAACACGGCACCAGCAATGACTCAACATTTCTCCTGGGCAGCAAAGAGGGGCTCGTCTTTTGATGGCCCTGGTAGCCATTGTCTGTCCTCCCTGCGACCATAAATCCCCTTTCTATTTCAGATCACATGCCAAAGGGGTCACAGGCCCATGGCTCACCCCTCCCTCCCTCCCCCCCTGCCTCTGTTGCGCACAACAAAGCCTAAATCCTCTGCCAGCAGGCAACAGGTGGACCCTAAATTTGGTGCTGAGCCACCTAAGTTGAGCGGTGTGGGTGTGGTCAGGGAAAGTTTTGGGGCACTGACAGTGTGTGTGTGTGTGTGTGTGAGACTGAGGCAGGCGGGGATTGGGAGGTGTGTCGTGGGAGGGTTGCACTGGGGCGGAGTAAAAAGCGCATATCTGCCAAAGAGCTCAGTGGAAAAATATCTGCTCCAGATCTCTCAATACAAAGATATGAGCCCGGCCCTGGCAGACACACCCCCCTCTGCCTCACGCCACTCTCTCCTTGGATCTCACCACTTTTCCTTTTCCTTTTGCTGCCATCGTACGCACATTGAGAAAGACTGTGAGAACATGACACCCCCCGTCCCCAAAGCCAGGGGCCCCAAGCTCAGTCATGTGTGTGTGTGTGTGACTCTGACTAAATGCAGAGAAACTTAACACCATCAGAA
This sequence comes from Lates calcarifer, assembly GCF_001640805.2. Lineage (NCBI taxonomy): Eukaryota > Metazoa > Chordata > Actinopteri > Centropomidae > Lates > Lates calcarifer. The sequence goes on from NC_066846.1 coordinate 8,172,086, forward strand.
CAGTGGCGTAGAGCCCCAGCCGGTGTAGTTTGAGGGTTGGAGTACGTAGAGAGGGACAGAGCAGACAGAGAATTACATTTCCAAAAAGTATCACATGAATTCATACAGGGAGAGCCAAGAGTAATGATGGAACTGCAAGTGCACACCTTTAAAATGGTATAAACACCCGAAACCAAAACCAAAAACACCTGTTCAGCATCATTTCGCAGCACAAAATGTCACCTGTGTTGTCCCCAAACTGGAAACTGGTGCATGTGTTACTGTTATCTGAAACAAAAAGTCACACCACCACCACACACACGTCATGTGACTGCCCTTTAATACTCAACCAAGTGATGTAGCAAAGGAGCGTGTGTAAATACTGTTCCTCCTTGTCATGACCTGTATATATGTATATATGTATGTGTGTGTGTGTGTGTGTGTGTGGTCAGCAAGGTCAGCTGGTTCAAAATCACGCTACAGTGAACGGAGATGTGTGATGGACGGCAGGCGGCTGTATGTGTGACAGGCAACAACAAGGAAAATGATTCATTCATATGTTTAAAAACATATGACCTATGATATCATAAAGTTAAAAGAGTGCAGAAGTACATTCAATTCATAAAAAAACATTTTATTAGAATTACTAGATAATAAATCAAAGTGTCTGATTAGAATAAGTATTAAATATGTCATATATAGATATATTTATGCATATTTAACCCTACTAGTATAGAATTGAAAACAAATGTTAAAACAATATTCTGTGCTGAGAATATACAAATTATGCTGCAAATAATGCAAGGCCATCTCACATATAACAGCACTGTCACTGAACAGCAGATCCAGCTCGTAGCTCAGGCTGTGTTTTGGCCCTCTCGTAGTACCTTGGGAAAATCATGTCTATAGTAGATGATTCAGAAAAACATTTGTCGTGACTGATTTACAATCAAACCAGAAAACCACGAGGGAAGATCACCAGACTTAAAGGTGGAGAATCACATACAGATGTGAAAAGTTAAATCTCATGTGTGAGGATCTTTGCCATGTGCCTGCAGTCATCCTGGACTGTTTCCCTGTGGCCTTGGTAACTACTGGAAAGGGATTCAAAACACACACATACACCGGTATGCAGCCTCTTATCATGTGTTACAACATGCACACTATAAGAAAGTATTACATTTCACATGGCATCAGATTTACTACACCTACTGCATTTAAAAAACATTTAAAAAATCTAATAAACGATGTGAGTGTTCTTGGCACTATTGTATCTATATGCAGTGCCACTCGGGATCAAGTTCACAGTGGACTCGTTGGCACCATCAGTGCATTCACTCAAAGGTCAAGCAGCCACATAGCCCCAAAGTGGCACCAATAACCGCTATGCACCCACAGAGATGGACAAGAGCCAACATTCAGATCTAAATCTTTGGGTGTGACTCCAGGTGCCAGCTCAGGACTCACTGCAGCTCTCTGGTCCTCAGTGGTGTGGAGGTGTAGCTTATCAACAAAGGGGCGTTTGAAGGGTGACGAAAGGCGACATCACCCAGCCTGTCAGAGCCGATTATGAAAACAAATGTGAAATCAGGTTATTTAAAGTCAAACTGTGGTTTTAAACGCAGTCTGTGCACAATGTAAAGGAAGTAACAGGTCCAGGACCCACGCAGGAGTCCTCGAACAAGACACTGACCCTGCCTGCTCCAGGGATGAGCCCTCAGAGTTGACCTTTGACTTCACCGCAAGGAGACAGAAGCAGAGGCATAATGTGCATTCATCAGATAAATTTTGTCATGAATAAACCAAAGATTATATGTTACTGACTCTACAGAGGGAAACATTTCAGTTTAAATAAAAAACACCCTGAAAAGAATCCTTAAGTGGATACTTTTCTAATTTACAACAATAAAATGTACATGGAAACAGTAGTGGTTCTCACTGAGCTAATTATAATAATATAATACTTTGATTAATTCTGTTGTATTCCAAGGTTCACGGATTTTTACTGGAGAACATAGTTTTTAATAGAGAACAGTTGGTTGAGTTGACGTTGCAACTTTTTTCTTTTCTTTCTTTTTTTTTTTTTGCAAAATTGCTTTTCAGTTTCCTTTCGTCATAATGTCGTCATGTTGCCTTCGAGTGCTCATAGGATATCTGTAAATTTTGTTGTGTATGTCAACTTATTTGTACAGTCCTATATCAAATACTGACGGCTGGTGGGTATAACTGACCCACATCAGCACCAGGATACCTAAGAGGAAAAACATCTTTGTACATTAAAAAACCTGGAATAAAGTTGAGTTCATCTAAATACATTTTAGCAACAGCCAAGACTAATAATAATAATAATAATAAACTAATACACTCACTGAATGAAAAAAGAAAATAAAATGTAGGCCTTCCAAAAACAGTGTTAGAGACCAAACCAAAACCCATATTCAAGCTCTTCACACAACAATATCACAGAATGGCATTCTAATATTGTTGTAAAGTGGCATATATATTATTGTATATATATTCTCTATACGGCTCATAAGAAGCTAAGCTTTCTGTTATTATACGTACATTATCTCTCGTGTAGTTTTTAAAAGATGACCTATGTAATTATTCCCCTATTTTGTACAGTTTTAATATTTCTGATGGTCTTGAAAGCAGCAGTGGTATTTCGCAAAGTTGCGTTTGTGCGCATGGGATAATTGACCACTCTGTGATTGGACGCTGGGCGGTCTTAAAAACCTGCCCCTCCACCCCCATCGTCTTTTGTGGGAATCCCCGAAAACAACGTGCTCCGTGTAAGCTCATAATATTTTGAGTTTTTCGGCTGTTTCAGCTCGCCTCCTCTGCCTTCGCAGGTGACTCATCTTCCTCGGACAGCGGCAGCGGGTCATACGAGGTAGCTGTGTGGTCGTGCGCCTCTTATTCGTTACGGTAGTTGAGCCGGTAAAGACTGTTTTTCCGGTAAAGAAAGTTTTAGCTAGCTAACGTTCATCGGTCGGATTCCTAAACGTAGTGCTAACGTAATTAGCCAGGGAAGCTAACGCGAAGCTCGCTAGCCAGCACAAAAGAAGACCATATGCTACTCCCTTGCTGCATAGTCGATGGTTTTGTGTGTATCGTCACATTTTGGCTCAAAATTAAGTTTTATTTATTATGTTTTGGTGGTGAAAAGAGCCGACTCGGTGGCCCTGTGAAGCTGAGTTCATTCACTTTGTGTGGGCCTCCGACGACAGAAAATGGTGGCTAATAGCAGATTGAATGGTTTTTGGTTCTGTTTGTGTTTGTTTTCTGTTGATTTGTGAAGTCGGTTCACTGGGTTTTCTCTCAGTTCTTACGTTAGTAGGATAGTCGTCTTTAGAAATATTTGTGATTTTATGTGCAGATTAACGTTAGTTAGTGGCGCACAGAGCAGATGGCCTACTTTATTTTCAACTTGGTGAACTCGCATTTCCTGTGTGGCAGCAGCCAGGGTTTAACATTTTGGTCTGAATTCATCTGTATGACTAAAATATTAAGTTTAGATTCGGTCCTCATTGTTCATTTTCACCTTGGAGTAGTTGAAGAGTTAAGTTAGTCTTTACTGTTTGTCTATTTGTTGCTTGGAGGTTATGTAATGTTTAATGACAGATGTGGTTATGATAATAGATTACATTTTAGAACAATGTGGAAAAATACATCCAACAAAAAGCCAAACATATAGATAAATAATAATGGTTAAAGAAAAATATAGTAATATAGTACATAATAGAAAGTTTTTCATCTGTTCTGAGGATTCAGACAAATTGAAAATGTCGCTTTGTCTTCTTGGAAATCATGATGGTTATTATACACTATTTCCTATCAGTTTATAGACTAAACAATTAATTGATGCATTACAAGGTAGACATTAATTGATAGTAAAAATAATAGTAGTCATGCACTACTTGATTAACTCGTTAGAGTTAGTCAAATGAAGAGGTTTGACAGAGATCCAGTTGTTGCATACCTCACCAGTCTAACACAAGTTCTCACTTCCTGTTTATCCCCACAGTACTCCTGTGTCTTGGCTCTTCCCTCATTTTCTCTCAGCTGGTAAAGGAGGGAAATAAATGATGGAAGAGCAGGGTCTCGACAGTCTGCAGCTGAGCCAGGGCCTGGCAATGAGCCAGGACTCCTTTCAGCAGCTGTGGGATACCGTGTAAGTTACGCTTTGATGATGGGAAAACATTTTTAAAATGTCAAGTTTACTCCAGAAAAGTTAAGTAGTTTGTTTGTTTTTGCAGAGCAACTCCCTCCATCTCCACCATCCCAGCAGCAATGACTATGGATCAAGAGACCTGGAGGCCAGATGGACAGATGGATATTATGGTGAGCATGCCCACTCCAGCCCTTTCTGTTTTCTGTTAGATATTTATCAATATTCACTCAAACTTCTGTATTTACAGAGGCAGACTGACACTCTCATTTTTGTCCTGTTGCAGCTCATCAATGACCACGTGCTGACTGACGGCTTTGATGAGAATCTGTTTGAGAATCTGCCCCCAGAGATGGTGACTAAAGATGGTGTTACTCCTCCAGCCTCCACCGTCCCGGTTACAACTGACTATCCAGGGGAATATGACTTCCAGCTTCGCTTCCAGAAGTCTGGCACAGCCAAATCCGTCACCTCCACTGTAAGTAATCCCTGACCTCAGCGCCAAAATACCTATTTATCAATTTCACATATTTTTAAACTGACTGGTATATGTATCAAACAGTATATGTACCAGAAAACTTGTCTTCTATCTGTTGTGTTTAGCATCAGACAAATTATCTACAGTGTCAGCAACATAGATCTGTACTTGCTGCACATAGTGTGTAATTTTAACTGAGTCACACTTTATCTGAATGTTGGATCACAAATGTTAAACAGTTTAACAGCAGTCACAGCAGATTATCCTGCAACCAAACATGGCGAGGAGCAGAAGTGTGTCGGAGACAAAAGAGATTTCAACAGCTGCGCAGTGTTGAGGCGCCATTCACTGTTAGACTGAGTTTCTTCAGTCTGTAGTGTATTTTTTTTTTATTTTTTTTTTTTAATCCAGAAACTTTCAAATTTAAGAGGATTCTGATTTGAAACGTTTTAATAAATTAAGTCACTGGTCACTGAAGTTGTTATCACCCATAAATAAATTTAAAATGTGTAAAAACATTGAAAACTTTAAAAATAAATGGTAAAATAAAATATCTTACCTTGTCGCTGCATTAAAAATCCATTCTTTCGTATCTCTCGTGGTGGCATTCAAGTGGAATCTTATTCATTGTGACGATTCGCAAAATTTTAAAGTATAGAGTCAGTCACTGTGTTTGAAGAACCAATGGCATTAACGTGTCTGTGGTGACTCACGCAGCTGCGCAGTGTGGTTGGCCAGTTTAGTTGAGGTTAGGGTGGTCCGCCCCAGAAACCCCCGCCCCTGCGACTTGTGCTCTGGTCTGTGGGAGAGGTGCAGGCTGGTGGTAAAAGTACGGCTCTGACATGACGGGACATGTTCCTGCACTGTCTTCCTCCAACACCGAAACGGTTAAAACGGACTAAAGCGAGGTAAAAAGTAGTTTTTTAATTTGCTAAATATGACTGTACTGAGGTGGAGAGGTTAACATGTAGTTTGTTTTCGGTTCTTCAGAGTAGTTTAAACTAATTTAATCAGAGTTTAAGGATAGTGTTTGAGTTTTAGTCTTGAGTCAGACCTCAGACCAGTGCTTGGCTTTTTAGTCCTCACAGCTCTGCTTCTCCGCAAGTGCAGAGACCGTAACGTTCACGGTTTTCTTCGTGTGTTTCTCTCAGTATTCGGAGCTTCTCAACAAGCTGTACTGCCAGCTGGCAAAAACCAGCCCAGTGGAAGTGTTGGTGAGCAAGGAGCCTCCGCAGGGTGCTGTCCTCAGGGCCACGGCGGTTTATAAGAAGACTGAGCATGTGGCTGATGTGGTCCGCAGATGTCCCCATCACCAGAATGAGGATGGTAAGGAAAATGTTTGTCGTGTGAAGAAGAATCTGATTGTGAGTGTAATAGATCTGAAGCGATTATCATTTTTTTCTAATTTGTTTTCCATTCAGCTGCCGAGCATCGCAGCCATCTGATCAGAGTGGAGGGCAGCCAGAGGGCTCAGTACTTTGAAGACCCGCACACTAAGAGGCAGAGTGTGACCGTCCCTTACGAGCCACCCCAGGTACGGCTGATGCCCCACTCGCTCTGTCTGAAGGGGAACATGTCTACGACGTCTACACCATTTTTATTTCCATCCATTTACATTACCTACAGTGTTTAACCTTTTAACCATTTTCTGAGTGAGTATGTGCACAAAACTCCTGGAGCTGTTTCTTTAGATTAAGTTGCCATTTCCTCCTGTAAACCTCAACCAGCAGTGAATAAAAATGACGCTTTCCTGTTTCAGTTGGGCTCTGAGATGACGACCATCCTGCTGAGCTTCATGTGCAACAGCTCCTGCATGGGCGGCATGAACCGCAGGCCAATCCTCACCATCTTGACCCTGGAGACCACCGAGTAAGTCCTCTCTCTAAGCAGATGTGTCGAGGGTGGAGGGGAGTTGTAAGGGTGGATGGGTGATGTGGTGTAAATGGATCTCTTTGTTTACATTTTTTTATTGCTTTTATTGATGCATTTTTGACCCTTGCTCCTGTTCATCTCCGTCCCAGGGGACTGGTGTTGGGCAGGAGATGCTTTGAGGTCCGAGTCTGCGCATGTCCAGGCAGAGACCGCAAAACTGAGGAGGATAACCGCACCAAGATGCAGAACGGCACCAAGCAAACCAAGAAAAGAAGTATGTTTTTGTTGCATTACGTTGGACTTCAGTTTCCATATTTGCTTTCCGTTTCCTTTCTAACCTCGGTTTTGTTTGTTTAGAGAGCAACCCTGCTCCAGACACCACCTCAGTGAAGAAATCCAAGTCTGCCTCCAGTGCAGAGGAGGAAGACAAAGATGTCTTTGTTCTGCATGTAAGTAAAGATGTATATTGTTAGAAGAAAAAAACTCCATTTCTCTACAAACTTTCCCGTGCTGTATGATAATAATTTTCCAACCATCTCTTGTGCAGGTTCGTGGTCGGGAGCGTTACGAGATGCTAAAGAAAATCAATGATGGTCTAGAGCTGCTTGACAAAGAAAGGTGAGAAAAAGCATTCAGCTTTGGTTTTCAAGAAAACCTTAACGTCAGACTGTCGTTATTTTGGCTGCAGTGACGTGTTTGTAGTTTGAACCCACGCCGCAGTGAACACATCTCCCAGATGTTGCCAAAATTTCATCTTAGTCTGAACCTTACTGCTGCTCACCGGCCACTAGAGGTCACTGTGTGTAATGATTCATTTACACCTGCTCCACACACAGGTCAAAGAGGGTTTAGGAAACATGACTGACACTGAAATACTCTAACATAACTGAGTTAATTACCTCCATCAGTTTGTGTTTCGGTTGTGTAATGATGTTCCACGAGTATCATTTTATTTTTTAAAATCGTTTTTTGTTGTTCTCTTGTAGGAAGATAAAAGTGCAGCATGTGTTCGAGTCCATTGTAAACACGGTGCAGTGTATTGCCACAAAGTAGTGTTCACACCCTGCAGCGTTATATCACATGCTCAGGCAGAAGGGAAATCAAGTACCAATAAAAAGGCACACTCACACTGAGTACAGTTACTGTTTTTCTTATATTGTTATCTTCCTATACTTCAAACACAGTCATTTAGAATGAGTTTTCTCTCTCTCTCTCTCTCCTCTCTCTCCTCTCTCTCTCTCTCTCAGCAAAACCAAGTCTAAGGTGAAACAAGAGGTCCCTGTTCCCTCCTGCGGAAAGAGACTGCTACAGAGAGGAGAGCGCAGCGACAGCGACTGAGAAGCTTGCCACCTCGATCACGAGAACGAACGTCATCTCTTAACTCCTTCCAAGCTGACAGGTCTATTTCAGGTTTTTACTCGTCATTGGAAACCCCAGAATCACCTCCTGCCTCCGTATGCTAGAAAACTTGATCACGAGAGCTGGTAACTGTACTGCCTGACCATTTACTGTACTGTACGTGTACTGTACAGTGTCTTGTTGTTTATGACATATGCAAATGAATAAAGGTTGAATGCGTTATGCAGAGGAGAGCAGCTCATACTGTAAGAAAGTCGCTGCTGCCTCCTCCTCACTGCTCTCAGTACATTTGTACGTCCGGTTAAATGCCTGTAAGATCTTAATCTCCCTGTGATTGCATGAAACAGGATGTCGGGGTGGGATTTTAAATTGACTTTTAATGACTCTTTTTAAAATGTACGTCATTCATGTTGTCATTTTGTTATGCATTACGTTAAGTCTGATTTACATGGAAACTGAAGAGATTTGTTGTTTTTCAGTGACATTTGTTATACGTTTTGTCGACATGATAATTATGATCTTAATTTGGTTTAAAAGAAGTTACAGTTGAGGCAGATGTGTGATTACAAAGGATCATAGTCTAAACACGAGTCACTGCCATTTATTTAAAACGGTGCAAACTCACTCTTGTGAGACTTGAATGGGTGTTTACCTCCATTAACGTTGCTGTATTACTGTACCCACACAAATCCACACATTTCCATGTAGCTGTGTGAGGAAGTTTGGCCCATGTGTTGCTGTTCAGCTGTCCAACCTAAATGTGCTGTGCAAGGTTAAAAAGAAAAACAAGACAGGAACTAATGTAAAGCAAAAGGGTTGCATCTTCCTTTTTTTAAAAATGTTTTTTTTATTTTTTTTTTTTATGTTTTTTGTTTTATCAAAAAGCTGTACATAGACTTCAGCCCTCCCCTTTGTTTTCCTCAGACATCAGTATGTTATTCTCACTGAATTTTGTTAAAATTAACACTAGATTTGGTAGATGAGGGGCTGGCTGGATCACCCCAAAACCTATCCACCTTCTTAGTAGTTTGTGGAAGAAAAAAAATTTTTGTGAGTTTTAGATATTTGGTATCAGAACACAAAGGGACTCAGTGGGACCTTTTTCAGGTATCATAAACAAGTTTTAGTAACCATTTCCTGTGTAAACCGATACAGTATGTTTTTGTTTTGGGCCTTCAGTCCACAGACCATGCAGCCATTTAATCAGCACTTCAGTTTGACGTGACCAATCACTGTCGATTTAATAAAACCACTTTTTGTTTTTACACTGCCATAAAATTATCCTTAAGGCATTCATTTCTTTGTTTTATTTCTGTATCCTTATAGATTATTTTGGGAAGTTAGTTTTATATAAGAGGTTTATCTTTATATTTTTTTCATTGTTATTTTTTTCATGCTTTATTTTGTACTAATTACGCATTTTGTTACTTAAAGCTTTAAACCAAAATAAATGCTTAATGTCACACAGTTCTTGTATTTTGCTTTTGGTGTGTATCTGTCAGCTTATTGAACTGCTCTGTATGTCACTTCTCTTTTTCATATTTGCATGTTTTAGAAGTTGCATGCAAAACCAGCAGCATCTAATGGTTGTTTTCCTGGCTCCGAGCTGAACGGAGCCTTGTATCAACAGTCAAATGTGCTTTTTTTTTATTACCTGTTGATTTTTCCTGTGGGTGGAACAGGTGTGTGTTTGTGTTCATATGACCATATCTCACACTGTCAGATTATCTCCTTCACTGTTCAGAGGCAGAGGATGCATCTGTAGTTTGGGTGAGTAGTGAGACATCAACCACTCCACCTTCAACTGGAGTCAAATAATTCTCAGTTATTTTGTTTTTCTTATTTTACAGTTCTCTGGTGAAAAGGATCCGCTGGAAGCCAACATGAGAACCTTATCCCGCAAGGACGGAAGCTGCATTTTAATATCTTTGGGTGAGTCTTATTATTTTATATATATTAATATGCTAGTTATTTTTCTGATAAATTAACTTTTCATTTGGATTTTTAAACAGTAAATTCTCAGCAGTTGGCCAGAGCCCAAGGTGACGTCTTCAGATGTCATTTTGTTTGACCAAAAGTGTAAATTTACAACCACAGGAAACAAAGAGAAGCAGCAAATCCTTGCACTGATTAATATTCTGTTGATCAATTATTTGTTACAGTGCTTTGGGAGTTTCACAGTTACAGGGAAAACACATATAGAATCACATGTTCGCAGTCCAGCAGAAACTATTCATACAATGTAATCTAACTTTTTACAGTGAGTCCAACCTCAGGGTGTTTGCTGCAGAGTCTAGACTGGGAGATGTCCACATTGGTGTGATCTTAGGATCGGGGTAGTGTGGTCCTATGTAGTGAACAGTTGTTAGTGTAGTTACCCTTTAAAGCTAATTAATAATGAATTTTTGATTGATGAATTTACAGTCATTTCAGAAATGACTGTATATTTAAAATATGTAAGTTTTGATAACAAAATAATTGTAGTTTGGTCAAGTTAGCACTGTTTAGGTACATGATGCTTTGTATGTGGGATAATGGTAGAAATGTGTTCCAATATTGATGAATTATTGAGGAAAATAACATGGCACTGAATATGGCATTAAACTGTGATTTGCATGTTGACGTCAGCTTGAACTCTGCGATCTTGTCTCTGGTGTGTGTGAATTTTCTGTCCAGCTCTGGGGTTTGTGTTCAACGCAGCAGAACCGGAGTACTTCCTCCAGAACTTAACACTCAGCTGGGATGCAGCCAGGAATCAATGCCAGGTACAACACGAACCTCAGTTTAATGTACGAAAAGAGGCTGAGATGAGACCTGAATATGTGAAAATACTGTGATTGTAATTACTAAGGCTTATGTGTGTGTGTGGAGATGTACAATTATACAGCTGTCCGATTAAAACTGACAGAGCTAGTAATTAGCAAATGTACTTGTGAGTAAATTCAAAATTGGATTAGATCAGACAGGATCTTAATTCTGACTATAATCTTTAATGCCCGGTCAGGTCTGTTTCAAAGAGCTGGTGACTCTGACCTCAAGCAACACCCACACCATTGCCCGGAATCTCACCTCTGACTACTGGGTTGGCCTCCGTAAGTACCTCGACAGTGACTCGATAAGCTCCTCCAACGGTAGCCACAACAGGTCCTGGTCACGCTGGGCCAACGGGGACCCCCTCGCCTTCCAGAACTGGTACCCAGGTTGGCCTGTGTTCAAATCTCCCTTCCCCAAAATAGACTGCTGCAGCTGCTCCTGCACCTGCCCAGCAGCGACGACCCCGGGACCGACCAGCTTCACCGGATACACAGAATTCACAACGCCGAACAGTGACGAACTTCAGCTTATTCGAAGAAATGACTGAAAATGTGACAGACGTAACCAACTTCACCGATTTCACTGACCAAAACGTGACAGACTACACTACAACCCCGAGGGCCCAGCTGCTGCCGATAGAAGCAGAGTGTGTGCGGTCACCTATGCTGCTGCCTGAAGTCCCACAGACTGATGAGAACTATATAGAAGACTCTTGTGTGGCCATGCTCAGCTTCGGAGCCTGGGTTGAAAAAAACTGCACAGATCATCTGCCTTTTATTTGTTATGAAGGTAGGGCTCATTTAAAGCTGCTGTGTCGTAATTGTAGGTCTCACTCAGCCACAGACATAACTACTACAGTATGACGTGTACTGTGGCCATACAGTGGCTTTTCTCACAAAATTACTTCATCTACCTTTATTGGTTTTTCCCAAATAACAATATTTTGCCATGAACTGTACTTTGCACTAACTGTATCTTGTCCCATTATTCTTCCTGTAGATTCTTATTAATTATTTTAATATTTTATGTATTATATATTATTTAATATATACATACTGAGATTTTGTTTCTCGTGTACATACATGATTTTTCAGAAATAATCTGCTCTTTTCCTCAGGCAATGTTTTAAGCACAGCCAAATATTTTATTTACATGAAATAGTTCCATATAGAGTGTTAGTCTGCTAGTCTGTCTGATATACAAATGTGTTTTATATTAATTTACATAGGACCTCACGCTTTGTTCCTTGTCACCTGTTTATTTAGTGATAGGACGTATTTCATCCTTCACACATGAAGAGATAGAGAATCAGAAATAGATTACAGCATATGTGCATTAATCCAAACTTAAATTCCAATCCATAACTACCCCAAAAAATCCAGCAAAAATAAAACAAGTTAAAGGGCAAAAAGACGCCTGCAAATATAAAGCCAACATTTCCACAAGGTTGCTGAACAGAGGTTATTTAAAAAAAACATGGAAAAAGAAATTGGAAACAATCAAACATGACTTCATTTCAACACCTGGGACAATGAGAGATAAGACAGTTACTGTCTAATCTCTTTCTATGAGAAAATAAGTACAACACAACATATCCAGAGAGCTATAACTCTCCATTTTTCTTTAATCATTTACTTTTCATACTTATTTCCAACCACAGATCGTTTCTTCGGCAAGGCAAACGTGACTGGCGTGACGACTGCGAGCGCCAGTCTCTCATGGGAGCGGGGGCCCGGTGACATCGACCACTACCGCGTGGAGGTCAACCAACAACCGCTCCCGAATTTCACGAATGGTTTGTCCCTTGAGCTTTCCAACCTGACGGCAGGCACTGGCTACTCAGTCCAGGTGTTCGCTGTTAAATGTAAGCGAGACCTCAACCCACAGAACGTCACCTTCTACACCAGTGAGTAACATCTAACGAGTGAGAGTTATTTGGATTCATCTGCACCTGTTAGCTTCAAATTACAGATCTGCAGGATGTACAGGAAACTAGAAATGAGAAGTGGTTTGGGTCATAGCTGCAGTGCTTTAATAATATTCCTGGAACAACACAGAGAACCTGAACACCTGCACATCTCAGGGCTACATTAACATTTATCCTTTTATCACAAGTAATAATCATAAATTGTCTTTATCTGCTACTGGAGATATTAAGGATTTCACCTCTCTCACTCTCTCTCTCCCTCCCTCTGGTTAATCTCTCCTTATTTTCAGTCCCTAACAAAGTCAAAAACCTTACTGTAATCAAGGTGACAGAAACATCTGTCCATCTGAGCTGGGACAAACCGGTTGGAAATGCGAATTTCTATTGTATTAATTGCCGAAACAAGGAAGAAGCGGTTTACTCACAGAGCAAAGTGGTCGACGATTTGACGACCTGGAAGCCTTCACACATTCACCGTCATCACAGGAGTCAAGGACGGGTCTGTATGGAGTGAGGAATCTAACATTGCAGTTTATACAAGTGAGTTTATATCACATAAAACTGAACATGTGTAATATCTACATAATGCACTTTTATATATGTTATTTACCCTTTTATCTGGTAGACAGTTTTAACAGAAAGAGGAAGTTTATATCTGGTTGTTTCTCGCTCACATAATATGAAAGTCAAATCAGTGAAGGCAAATTCAGAGCCTCGTCTGATTTTTTTATTTGCTGTTTGTTTTCTCTGTCAGAGCCTGGTAAGGTATCCAACCTGCGCGTGGTTCAGAATACCAACACCTCACTGCTGATTAAGTTTGAGCTACCTGAGGGAAATGCCACGCAGTTCAGAGTGGAGGCTATGAATGACAGCAACCAGTATGTATTTGTAGATGCATACAATTTTACAATGCATACAAAGAGTCTTATTTTGAAAGTTTGTGGCTGGTGACTCACAATTACTGAGATCAGAGAATGCGCAACATTGCGTTACAATATTGACAGCATGAAGCACAACTTAATTGTAGCATGTTGCTGCATTCGAGATCTCTGGTTTTACTGTCAGGAATTGTGAGCTGTGAAATACTCGTCTGCTCAGTTGTCTCTTCCAGCAGCAGCAGTTTGAGTCAAGTGACTGTTTCTCCTCCTGAACAGCAATTTGTTTGAAGTGGTGAACAACATCTCAGGTAAAACAGAGGAAGTGAAAATAGATCGACTGCCGGAGGGCACCAAGATAACCATCAGTGTGACAGCACTGGTCAATGGCACTGTGGAGGGAGACAAAGTGACCATCGTCAACTACACTGGTAGCTCTTTGCATGTGTTTTTACATTTAATCCATAGAAACCCACCAAAAACTCTGTCCTGTTGTGTTGAATGTCGTGAATCTGACTTTGTGACTCCCGTGTAGCTCCTGGACCGATTTCAAACCTGTACTTGACCACCAAAGCAAACTCCCTCAAAGCCAGCTGGAGCCCTCCTCCTGGTAATGTCTCATCTTTCACCATCAAACTCAACCTGGAAGGCAAAACAGAAAAGATAATACAAGACCAAAGAGAAACTAACCAGTACTTTGACGGACTGAAGACTGCAGCCAATTACACAGTGATCGTCTACAGTGTTAGTGGACATCTCTACGGTCCGCCAGTGGAAAGCTCCAAATTCACCTGTGAGTCACTTTGGCCCCTGTTGTATTTCCTCCATTTATACATCGAAGGTTATAATCATCAAGATTTTCAGTCGTGGTTGGTTTGGCGATACCTGTATTCACTGGTGAACACTCTCAGCTGCTTAGTTGGAAACAGCACAGAAACACTACAGGATGCTTTACAGCGCAGCCAAACAAACACATTGTTTTAATAAAGCAGTCAGTAAATAACTGGACAGGGTTTGGATTCTTGACAGTCTGGCAGATTATAACTTTAATATCAGCCATTTATAATGAAAGTCTGACTGCGTGATAATCTGATGAATCACTGCCTCATTGTTTCTCTCTTCCTTTTGTTCAGTGCCCCTTCCACCTACTAATGCCAGGGTTGCTTCCTCCACTAAAACCCAACTCACCTTCAAGTGGACGGCCCCTGAGAACATACAAACAGCCAAGTACTCTGTCAAGCTCGAATCCAAATTCTGGAAACACAACCTGTCTTTTGAAGTGGATAACGTAACCAACTACACATTCAGGAACCTGACATCAGGGACCAAGTACAATTTTGAAGTGAAAACAGTGACAGATGATCAAACCAGTGAAGCAGCAATGACTTCATGTAATACAGGTGAGGTTCTCAGACCTGGTGACTTGAAACGCTCTTGAGATAAATTCTTTTGGTGCAGTCAAGGAAACCCAAACACCTGAGGTTTGAGAGTCAGCTGCTCAAAACCACTGCTTCCACAGGCAGTGTAGTAATGAAATAAAACCCAGAAAACAAACAGCGAAGATTTAGGAGTTATTTGAAAAGGTTTTGTTGCTTCCTTGACACACGTGACACAAACATTTCTAAGATCCCTTAAATTTAGTTTTTGAAGCAAGTCAATCAGCTTCTTGGCCACGTATGTTTATGCATACAGTGATTTTGACTCTGGCAGTCTGCAGATCTTGAAATGCCTTAAAAAATACTACATTTATTTTCCTTAAAGGCCTAATAAGGTTGTAAAATTCTTAAATTTACTCACTTATTTAGATCCAGGTTGAATTAATTGATTGATTATATGACAAGGAATAATTGTTATATACAGCTGCTTTCTCGTCTCCGCTGGTTTTCTGTTATTTGACCTGTAAGACTCTTAAAAAAGGTATTTAATTGTATCATATATGGTATTGACATGGTCTCAGTAAGTTACATTTCAGTTTCTGCATCTGGTTGTTCAGTCTGCACCAGTGTTGGGTTGATCACACCAGCCTAAATAACCAAGCTAAACTGGCAAATGCGCCTGACTCTGTTTACATGAAAGCACCCTGAGATAACAGTCTGGCCAGCACTGACCACAGTGGACATTATTTCTTCTGCCACGTGCAGATGCTACACTGCTCTCTCACTTCCTCTTTGCACATCTGTTTGTTCCGCAGAGCCAGACAAAAGGGAAATCAGTCTCTCAATGTTGTGCTCCTCCTCAGAACCCCTCCTCTGTGTCAACAACAACATTAAGGAAGGTGTATTTCAGGAGGTATGTCAGTCGCCACGGGGACAAAACAAATACAGGGCTTGGGAGGTAAACGTTCATGGCAAAAAGTGAATGATTTTGGTAATTGTTTAGACCATGTGAGAAGGTGTTGCTCAGTTTTGTGTTTTATAAATACAAGTTTGTTTTAATGTATGTCCATTGACAGATTAGTTTATTTCTGTGTGTTGTGTTGCAGCTGAGGACACGTTTCATCAAACTGTTCAACGACACGGTTTTCTGGAAACTTGAGAAGCAGGAAAGTGAAAATGCATAATTTTTTTAAAAAACTCAATTGGTGTTGGTGAAGGTATTTTTGATGCAAGTGTTTTCTGTCTTGGATTTTTTTGTTAACATGTTATCATTTAAAGCTTTTGCATTGCGCTGCAGCCCAGAAATTAGAATATTTTTAGATGTGGTTTTAAATCTTGCTATATTTCATAAAATGGGTCTTTTATATTCAAAATTTGAATCATAAAAATATAATACATGTCACACTTTTGATGTTTTCCTCTTTTTTATTAATTTCCTTTTTTCTTTATGTGGTTTTGCAGACAAAATATTTAGACAAAATTTCTCTTACCATAAGCTCTTTTATTTCGTAATCATGTTTAACTACTTCTCTATTTTTTCCTGGTAGTAATGGGCTTCCATATATGAGTCAGGTGTTTTAACTAAATAAATACAAAACAACTCAAATATTGTTTTAACTGTCAAGCTTTTAAGGTACAGTTCTTTCAGCAGAGTGTTTGTATAAAGTTTATTCCAGCTTTACAGAATCCTTCATAATAAACAATTAATGCTCCTTCCTTTTCTTCTTTTTTAAATTTCCAAACAGATAATAAGATGCAGTAGATCATAAGTGGCATCTTAAACTCCAAGTTTCAATTTGCTTAATTAAAATTTAAATAACTTTTAATCAGAAGAGATAAAAAAAAGAAGAGGAGAAAGAAACAAAAGCCACGTGTTTGTACAAAAAGGGAATTTTGCTACATGAAAAATAAAAGTCGTTCATTCTTCCCTTATCTAAAATACAACTCTTAACAGATTCAGGAAGCAATAAATGTATTTTTTTGCGCCTTATATCAACATCAAACAAACGTAATTGCACCTCAAAGTGAAGAAAGCACCGTTTGTCTGATAATGAGAAGATAATCAATAGATAAGCAGCAGATAGATGAGGTCAGATCAGCAGATAAACAGCAGATAAACACTATAGAGAAGTGTCTGAAATTCACATAACTAAAACAAAACAGTGGTCGGTCAGGGTCGGCTGAGTATATGCATATGTAACACCTCCAGGACGTGACATGGTGCTTTTCTAAATATATATCAACTGTTAGCGCTCTGCCAGCTTCCTCTGCTGACTGTTTCACGGCTCTTGGGCTGAAGAGCGTGGCTGTAATTTGAGGAAGGGGTGGAGTGGTCACATTTCGTTCAGTTAAATGTGTGAAAATGATAAGATGTTGTAATAATGAGTCAACAAGCTGAAGTAAACAGACGAAGAGCACCAAACATCAGCATGGATTCATCTCTGAGACACCTGGACGATGATGTCGAGAGGGAAACACCTGCAGGTTAGTAGTTAAGAGCATGACACAACTTGTGCTTTTTAAAACTGGCTGTAAACTTAAAGAACCCAGACTGAAGATTTATTTCATGTTCAGTGTTGTCTGTTCAGTGTTGTTTGTCAATATGGCAGTCAAATACTATTGTGCTGTTTACAATAACAAGTACAGTTTTGTCACTTTTTACTATTCTTAGACAGTGTCTTAGTTTTATCTTAATGAGTGTCAGAGGTCAAAAGGGGAAATGGTGTCTGTATCATATAGGTAACTAAACACACGGAAAGTACTTAACAGATGATGTTTTCAATCAGTGAATTGTCTCCTCAATCACTTTATCTCAGATTAAATCTTTTCATTGAGAGAAACGACATAGAAGATAATATAATTTAAAGTGCCTGTGGGGTGCTTTTAAAAGAAAAATGACATGATTTTTTGCCTTGTACTAAGAAAGTTACAAAGAATAATGTTTCTGTTTCTTCACCTTGACAGTTAAAAAAAAGTGATGCTGTGAATTATAATTTTAAAACATAACTTTATTAATGAAACGAAATGACATGTTTAAATCTGTTCTTTTCAAAACCCAGATAATCCACGAGAAGATTCTGCTTTAATGACAAATACTGTTTCATGACTTTTTCCCTCTATCCGTCACAGATACAGGACCGGGTCGATTCAGCCACCTGGTGGCTGGAGTGGCTGTTTCCGTGGCAACAATAATTGTTTTCACTGGACTTCTTTTGTCCTTGGTGTTATTTGGTGAGTATCGAGAGAAAATAGAGAACGAACATGCAGATAAATGTTGCATTTGATGTACAAATTATTTCTTGCACACATGCAGTTTTCAGTTTATTTCTACATGTTCTTGAACAAAGTAACTCCTTTCCTCCTTTGCTCCTAAATTTAAACTGAATGAAGTGCCTCACTCTCACATAAAGGTTATTCAGTTCAATTCAATCAATCTGCTCGCGTTCATCTGTAAAAATTCATTTGTCAGTCGCGAGGAGGGCCACACCAGACGTGGATCAGACTTCTGAAACTTCAGGAAAGGAACTGATGGAGCAACTGCAGCAGTGTCAAAAAGAGCAGCATGATCTGAAGCTCATGCTCCACACCGTCACTCAAGGTGATTTACATTTGCCTCTCAAATCCTGCAAATGTGATATCTCAGAGAGGTTTGTTTTCCATGGAAGCCCATTTCTGCTAATTTGTGAAGCCATTTTAATGATTATAATTATTTTAAGATGTCATTCTTTTAAGAAACATTCTAATTATAGTGACCTACAGGATCTTTTTTTCATCATATTGTCATGACTGTGTTGGTGCAAGAACAATCTTCTGATTGTTTGTCTGAGATTTCACAGATAAAGTGAATTTATTCTCATTAAACCACAATAAACTGGATCTTGCAGTGTTGCACAATATCATCCAGTGTGCAGGACTTTACATTGGTGTTCCTTTCCTGTTCTGTGTAGACTCCAGATGCAGTTTGTGTCCGGGCGGCTGGCTCTGGTGGAGGGGTCACTGTTACTTCTTCTCAGTAGGACTTGAGGAAAATCGGCAGTGGAATAAGAGCGCTGAGTTTTGTCAGGGGCACAACAGCAGTCTGGCTGTGATCAAAGACTCTGCAGAGATGGTAACTATGCAGCTCTATGTAAAAATCTTTTGCAACTTAATCTGATGTCAAGATAGTTTTATTTATTTAACACAACACAAATTTGCCTCAGAGGCTTTACAATCTAAACAATATACAACAAACAGTCGGGTGAAATCTCTAGAAGCGTAACAGAGGAGGATCCGTCCTCCAGGACAGATGTGTGTACAGAAATAACAACAGTACAACGTCGCTTTCATCTGTAGGACTTTATCCAAGGTGTGATGAGGACGTTCCCTCAGTTCCCTTTTCTGTGGGTGGGTCTGACAGACTCCAAGCAGGAGGGTCAGTGGCTGTGGTGGGACGGGACGGACGTCCAGCACTACATGCTGTGAGTCGCAGTTAACGGGACAAACTTTTTTTCAAATACAGGATTAAATCATGTAAATGTTGAACACCTGCAGCCACGCATCTGTATTTTCTGGAAGATTAACGCACAAACCTCACAATATTTTATTTCAATTTGTTTTTATTACAATGATATAGTACATATATACCTCCATATACACATATATATATATCACATATATTGACATGCTTATACACACAGATTTAATCTAAAATTAAGTGAACTATTACATCTAAGTATTTCACACATTAGTCAGCACTTACACTGAATGTGTTCATACTGATCAGGTTTATTTGGATTTCAGTGCTGTATTGCTGTCAGGTCAGGTCAGGTGGACTTTCCTCTCTTATTCCCTCGTGTGTGTGTGTGTGTGTGTGTGTTTTAAAGGGTGAAGGTGGAGTGGGACGCTGATCACAGGGACTGTGCAGACCTGAGGGGAGGAGGGAGTCTCTTTGCTGCTGAATGTGAAGCGTACGGACCTTGGGTTTGTAAGAGGGAGTCCTGACAGGCTGTGCACAAATCCACACACATTTCAAATATCTTTATTCATAAGATGCTGGTAAAAGACTGTTGTTTTTACACCAAAGTACTTTGTTACAGAGTCTAGTCCAGCCACACTTTGTCATGTAAAGTTATAAAAATGTGTGTCCAAACTTTTTTGAAGAGCTTATATATTTGTTTTTTTCCTGTGTAAAATGTTTATGGATAAAAATGAAACAAGAAAGAAAGTCAGAGATAAGTCTGAAAGACATGTGATGTGATGTAAATGAAATGTTTATTGTGTACACCTGAAAGTACAGGTGTGTATGTAGATGCAGAATGTGTTTACACTTTGATATCTACAAGTAAATGTAAATGTTGTAGAAATCATATTCAGCTTAGCTGATACTTTAAAATTCAACTGTTTAAGATGTTCTATTTGTATGAACTCAAAGTTGAGTTTTTACAGTTTTACAGTAAAAGTCAATCATTCATTTTTTTTAGAGTGCTATGATCAGAAAAAATCTTTTTCTATAACATTATTAGCACTTTGATATAATCCGGTCTTTCTCCACGTCCAAAGTCAGTTTTTGACTGAAGCTTAAGAGATTAAATTAAATTCAATTCAATTTAAATATTTAAAGTGACATCAAGGGAAGTGAAATTCTGTTATACATAATATAAATTATATAAATATTTTGTTTTTAATGTCCCAGCCTGTGAATCTTAAATCTAACTGGTGACTGCTTTTCAAAAAAAAAATCTTCAAATCTTTCTCTTTTTTTGTGCCTTTTGCTTCAGTTTTAACCTTATTTCCTTAAAGTCAAACTGAGTTTTTATTATTATTAAATGGTCCATCTCTCTTAGTCTACTGAGATTTTGTGTGGTGGGATGATTGTCATTAGTGAGCGACCATCCAGCAGGCCAAACAGAGGGTACAGCTTCCCTCTGAAGGTTCCAGTGAAGGTGTAGATGTGGGACTTTGTTTCTGCGTTGTAGAAGGAGATCTGGCCCTCTTCGTAGTCTAAGTAGACGCCCACGCGTTTAGGCACGAGTCCGACGGGCAGTGGCGTCTCCGGCTTAGTGCAGGCGTAGAACTGGTTCGTGCTGCGCCACAGGGCCCAGTAGCCCTGATTTGGAGTCATGGGGAAGCGCCCCTGCCGCTTGGAGTTGGCCTTGGTCAGTCCCAAGCGCCAGTAGCCATTGTTGGCAAAGTCCACCTCCCAATAGTGGCGGCCGCTGCTGTAGCCCTCCCAACCCAGTACGCAGGGCCAGCTGTCAAAGCGCTGGGAGCTGTAAGGAGGGTTGGATTCTGAGAGGGCCTCCTGGACCATACGCTGGTCGTCTGACAGCTGCAGCCAGGGGTGGTTGGTCATGGGGTCAAGAATCACATCAGCTGTTGGAGAAAAGAGATAAATAAGCTTATTATTATACTGTAAACATGATGTCTGTTGTTTTTCTAGCTGTCACATGAGATGAAGCAAGGATAAACTGTTGTGTAATTTTACCTGGTACACTGCAAATCCAACTCCAAACTGAAAATAGAGAAACAGACATTATGTTATGTTTGCAAACAAGGGAAATGCTTATTGTGCATAGTCAGTGGTCACACAATTATTCACAATGAAAGGGTCATGAGATGATAATCAGTGTAGGGAAAAGAGGAAATAAATAATTAATAATAATAATAAAAATAAATAATAAAAATAATTAATTCTTCAGATGCAACAAAAAACTGCACTGATGTTAAAAATGCACACCTGATTTGGGGATGTATCTTGGAATTCCTGCTTTCCAGGTCCTTTGCTTTGTCTGTAACCACAACTGTGGGATCATGCTCTAAAAAGGAAAAAAAGATCAAGTGAAAACAAGGAATACACAGGAACTATATTTTTAATATGATTGCTTTTGTCTCTCTTTCCATTTCCCTATGACCATGTGGTTTGCAGATATAACCACGAGTCTCAGCAGTAAACCTCTGATCCTCGTATGAACTTTCAAGGAGACATTACTTTTCTCACAGTTATTCTATGACTAAGCTGCTAGCTGGCTACTGTTGGTTTTATAACAGCAATAATACCAAGTGCAAGGCTCATTGCTCTATTTTTTGAAAGTCAGTCACTATATTAATGTAAAAGGTCGCACAGGTGGCTAGGAACAGTTTATTGTTAGTGCAGGAATTACAGAAAGTCGCCTCAAGTATTCATGCCCAACTCAAATAAAATAAAATAAAAAGAAAGAACAATCACAGAATTTTCCTTCAAACTAAAATCAGTCATGTTCCTACAAACACTAGAACATCATCTGCAAATGTGACAACGGTTTATCTGCAGTGTCTTCTTTATCAGTGTTCACAGGTGCTATCAGGGCAGAGTCAGATCAGAGTTATGTAATGATAATATTGCAGCATATAAAGTGAATCACTGACTTCATTTATTGAGCATCAGCACGCACTCAAAGAGCAGGGTTCACTCAGATCACACGTTAGATAAAGTCATTTCATAACCTGGTCATGTCTGCACTGCGTGGCATCAGAAACCTGCTTGGTCCCGACTTCTGTGTTGCAGCCAATTTTGTGTTTTACAGCTTTAATAGAGGTTTATTTATGAACCAGAGGAACAGTTAAAATCTTTGAATTCAACTAGGTTTCTGTTTCATTTATGCCTTCTGAGGAATGAAACCTTTCAGGAATTGTTTTATGGTCCTATTTGGTTTAGATGCATAATGATGCATAGTTGCTCACCGTGCTGTCTTCCTTGAGCAGGGACCAGGTGATGAACTCCAGCAGAGGCAGCAGGTTGCTCAGCCGTTTCTTCTTCAGGCCCAGCAGACGCAACACTTTCCCCAGCTCCTCGCTCTGCACGCCGCAACTCTGCAAACATAAAAACTGTTTTTAGATGCAAAATTTCTCTAACTCTGACAGGTTTTTTTCTGGCATGAGAGCACTTTAGGACTCCTCACCTCGGTCGCCTCCTGCAGCTCCTTTGCCCACTCCATGATCCTCAGTTGTGCCTTCTCACTGGCATCTTCATTTTCTTTATTTCCATGTTCTTGACTCTTAGATGCCCAGGGGGTATCCTTCAGGAGCTGAGGACACAAAATCAGTGAGTAAAGACTGATATTTTTGCCGTTAGTTAACACATACCACATCCATGTGTGCACTGACCTTGTCGACATGATGGAGTTCGTCGGCCCACTCCAGGATCAGTTTCCTGCTCTCCTCCAGACTGCGCTCCGTACGTCGGTCTGAATTGGCCTCTTTCTTGCTGGTGCCCTCCTCTGAATCACTTCCTCCCTGATGAAACACCAGATGTTGACAGAAATGTGAGGTTCAAGGCCAAAGCTGAGGAAAATCAGGCACAGACTGTTTATGTTTACGTCACCTGATGTTTCCTCATGGTTAAAAACAGTCTGCAGGTCAAATCTGCTTTAAATGGGGCACTTGCAGGAGGTTTTACATTTACAGGTGTCAAAAGGGTTAAAGTAATATGGGTCCCTTGTAAAAGAAATTATGATACATAAGGTCTGCAGTAGGTGGGGATGCCCAACCTGCATGTGTCACAGTGCAGCAGGGCAGAGGGTTATGTCGCCAGGTTGTAAAAAAAAAAAAAAAAAAAGTCAATAAATACGTGTCCTATCTGCATCCACCCACCCAATTAACCTGGTCATCACTCTGCATGACAAGCAAAGTAATTGTTTCCCATAGCAACACTTATCCACTTTGTGCAATCACAGACACGAACTCACCCCCCGCTAAATAAAGTGTTGTATCACCAGCTTTATCTCCAGCTATGAACCTTTAACAGCACGGAGCCTCTGACACCTTCATCTTGACTGAATCAATCAGCTCTTATCTGTGTTTTTAGTTGACTTCTCCTGTGCAGGAAAACAACCTAATAGCTTCTATATTAATGAAAAACTGAAAAATGGGACAAGCAAACTTCCTTGTTCTTCATGGTTACAATTCACATGTCAGATATTTAGACAGGCACATGTCTGTACAGGTTTTTTTTCTCATATTTTCTTTCCTTCACTTTCAGGTCCTACCTTGCAGACTTGGTCCACCTGCTCCTTCCAGTGTTGGATGAACAGCACACACTCCTGCAGGCTGCGCAGATCCTTCAGGCCACTCTGACGAGGATGTTGCTGAAGGAAACACAAACACAGGTCAAATTTAAACATTTATTCAGACTGTGGATAGAAGTACAAGAGATATCTGAATTTGAAATAAATCAAGAATACGTGGTGTACCTGTGAGGGTCTGGTGAGGCTGTTGGGTTCGGCAGCTCTGCTGGGGGCCGAGCTGTGGGCCTGGACGCTCTCCTCAGGCAGGTGCCAGCGTACGGCACAGATGGAGCTGCTTTGGGTGGTGCTGCTGTCCTCCACCTTCAGCAGCATGCTCACCCCTGCAGGGGGGCGGGGTTCAAGAAGAAATAACGTGACCTTTGAGCCACCGATCACATTGATTTTTAACATCCAATAGAAAATTAGGTTAAAAGGAAGTAATAGAGTATTAATACTTAGAAATAGCAATCAAATCTGGTTATTAGCTTTCCAGAGTCATGGCCGAGCATTTACAGCCACAATCGAGTTATATTAAGTCATTAAGTCATGTTTGAGTGAATGTAAGCTCCATGACTTTCCATTATCTCCCCACATTGATCAAAGGTTATAAGTTATCAAACGCACATGTTGCAAAGCGATGGCAGTTTATAGAACATAAAAAACCTACTTTTGTCGGTTTTCAGGATGCTCTTCATCTCCATGGTGGCGTCCTCACTCCTGCGAAGAGGAGAGCACATGAAAAAACATGAAATGTTTGTTGCCCAGTGGTGGAAGAAGTGGTCAGATCCTTTAGTTATTGTAACACTGCAATGTATTACACTCCATTACAAGTAAAAGCCCTGCACTGAAATGGTCTCATAAGTAAAAGTTTAAGTAATATTAACAAAATGTTCAATAATAAAAGTACTAATGAAACAGGAACATACTTCCTGCCAGTTCGATTCTAATAATTCTGATATTATTAGATCATTTTTACTGATTTAATGTTATAGTTCCATATAGCAATGTGTCATATTAAATAAATATTTCAAGATTGCCAGAATGTGCAAAATACTATAAATTTGCTCTATTGTTACTTTCTATCATTGTAAATGACAATCAAACACTGCCAAAACAAATTCATAATTTATTTAATGGTACTAAATGACCAAAACTAAATGTATAACAATGATTTGTTGGTCAGTCACACTTGAATACAGAATTTAGATAGATAGCAGTGATGAATATTCACCACATACATAAATGATTTTAGAATATTTACTATAAAACATCATAAATTCAGAGGAAGTATTAAAATATGTTGTTACTGATTCAGTCATATCACATAGACGCCGGCCCATAGACACACACAGCTCATCATATCTAACACTATGCTGATATTTCATGACTTACCGTTTGTCTGAGGGAGCGGTGGTGCAGCTCTTGCTGGTGAAGAAGACTGGACAGCCTCTGCTGCCTGTTCACTCTATTTGTTCCTCTCTCTGATCTGATCTTTGGACTCTTTTATGGCCTCTGAGGTAGTGAGGGGAACTTTCTGCAGAGCCCTCTTATGTGAAATCCTCACAGCTTCCTGGCAGCTGCTGGCACGTTCACCATGAGGGCAGAGCGGCGTGATTCTTTATAACAGAGATAAAGTCTCTGTGTATCACTGAGAGTGACGCACACACTCTGGTTCTGGAGCAGCGTTACTGTAACTGTTAAAACCTTTATTAACAGGACTGTTACTGTTCATATCAAAATATGGAGCTGAGTCGAGATGTAAGGGACTTAAAGATAAATGGACTTATATTAGATTATAATAGACTTGTGATGGTGTGATAAAGGTTAAAATAACAATAAAAAGAAACTAATAGCAAAAGCAAGAAATGTTTAATATTAGCATGAACTGTGTTTCATATTTGCAGTATTTTACTGAATCTACCAGTGTGTTTAATGCCAGCAACAATTATAAATCTCTGCCTTGACACACTTAATATTAACAATGTGAGATAATTGTTGTTTACTGTTATTTACTCTAATCAGTTTATATCTTCTCACCAACATAAACTGCCATAAAGAACAAGATTTGGAGTTTGTCCATCACCTGCCTCAGGGAGGAACCTGCAGACTGACATTGCACTGCAGGTAAAGGACAAACCCATCATAAAGCTTTGATTATAATCTTATGTGTAAATTAATGTGAATGTAAGTGAGTGATTTTTTCTAGGGTGCGTTTTAATGCATTGTCTTTTATGCTTTTACCTCTTTTTTTTTTCCTTATTTTGCTTCCTTCTCATTGTGTCTTTAATGCACACACACACATACAGTAGCAGACTGAAGATACTCTGCAAACATGCTGAGAGGAAGAGTGTAAAATGACTCAACTGAAACCAGATTTAAGCGTCTGTGTGTCTGCAGTTACTCAGTGATTTCCTGGTTCATATCAGGAAGAAATGTCAAGTAAAAAACACATGACGTCCCTGTTCTTCCCCACACATCACCATCATCATCATCATCATCATGAACAGTCATCTGTCATCAGCCTAATAGGCCATAAATACATCACACTGGACCAGAAGGTATTTATGGCCTGTTGTAGTAATTTAAACAGCAGTAACATATGTCTGGATGCATGTGTGGCTGCATGTAATACCTTTCTATAAAAAGGCAAAATGCTTTCCATAAAATATAAAGGGATAAAAGATACAAACATGGTCCTTTTCCCCCAACTCTTTCTTTCTCAAAAGCTTTATGTGTGTATATATATATATATATATATATATATATATATATATATATGTGTGTGTGTGTGTGTGTGTGTGTGTGTGTGAATTCAGTGTGACCAGTGAAGTCGTATACTTAAAGGAGTAGAGTAGAAATAAGTGTTGGATTTTTGTTGTTCTTATGTGTTTTGAGTGTGAGTCTGTGTGTGTGAACTTTCCATATATTGCTCATTAAAAAGATTATGTTTGTCTATTTATACTTTAAAAAACCTAATTTTTAAGATGTGGTATGAACTTTAAATGTAAATATCATGAACAGGCCACAGGTAAACAACCAAAACAGTAAAATAAATGTAATAAACACTAACAGTTATTTCAACAGTAATGTAAAAAAATTAAAAGCTTAAACATATTAAACTACCAACTTGAAAATGTGTTCAGATTATTTACTTAGGTAGAATTTGCAATTCAGCAATGTAAAATGTAAAACATTGAATGCATTAAAAATCTTAACTTATATGCAGGAAGATGCCTCCTGTTAAGCCAAATATTTAGTTTCTACTAAGTCAGAGTCACTACAGCCGTCAGAGAAATGTAGTGAAGAAGCAAAGACAATATTTCCCTTTAGAGAGTAAAATACCTGAAAAGTAACTGGTTGAACACAGATTACCGTGGGTGATGTTATCATATCAAGTTCGTGTGTGAGGGTAATAATTCATGGAGCCAAGACAACAGAGAGGGCACAGTTTAAACAAATGTTATGTAAAAACATTGGTGGAGGAGTGGCTGAATGTATCAGCACATATGAAAGTGAACTTGAAACCCCACCACCACCACCGACCCATGGGAGCGTGCACTGACAGGAAGAATCAAACCACGTCCTCTACACGTACCAAGCAGTTTCAGGTTTATTTTTTTAATATGTAACACAAGAACAAATGTAAAAAAAAAATCTAACTAATTTACTTTAGGTTCTTTTTATATCTCTTCATTTCTCTATTCTGTTAGCAGAAGAAACTTTTAAAAAAGTGGCATCACATCTCTGATTCTAGTCCAAAGTCCAAAACAAGCTACGGTACACTTGGTCAGCATGTTACCTTACAAATATGTACATACATTAAATGCATATAAAAAAATGAAATATATCTTGTATGA
The DNA here is from genome assembly GCF_001640805.2 of Lates calcarifer. Lineage (NCBI taxonomy): Eukaryota > Metazoa > Chordata > Actinopteri > Centropomidae > Lates > Lates calcarifer. Next base: position 8,199,814 of record NC_066846.1, read on the forward strand.
GATGCTGTCTGTTTTCAGATATACAGCTTCTTCTCCAGTGCAAATGTTCCCATGAGATGTTTAGTTCCAGTTCTTGAAGAATTGTTTGAAGATGATGGTCTCTTTCCCCTGTGGCAGAATCTCCACCTGCGGCACAGTGCACATTAACTTTTATTGCGTACTGTATACATAAAGAAGTTACAGTAAATCTGCTGTAGGTGATAGTCCAGACCTGTAAATGATCATTTGAAATAATAACAAGCTGCTGCAGGAGTCGGTGACATGTGTGCTGACATATGAGCAGTACCTGTGTTTTCATCCTGGGGTACTTCATCTGTTCAATGAAGTTATCTGCCATCTGTAAGGCCACTCTCTTCTCCTCAGCATTGGCTCCGTTACCTGACACATAATGAATGGATATTAGCATAAATCAGTTTCATTACTAATATCCCAAAACAGGGTCATAAACATAAAGGATTATGTCTTTTTAAGTTTGTCCTGATTTCACAGGTTTGCACTCTGACCACCGCATGTATGTAGCATGCAGCTTATGATGGTTTTTGCAGCATCATTAGCAACACTCTTACAGGTTAACCAAAACTGTTAAGTGCTGCTGGTGGTTTTCAAGTCCAAAAGATGCTGCTCTATACAAATATTACATGACCAGGTAGAGAAATGTGGAGAGCCTGTTGAGTTAAAAGAAATCAGATTTGTGAAGGAAAAAAAGCAAAAAGTGCGTCTTTTGATATTTTTTCAGACAGAATATGACAGACACTTGACAGGGAATAAAAAAAATACTGAGCAAACACATCCCTTATATTCAAAATATGCCAAAGCCTGTCCTGCTTTTGAGCTCACTACCACTACAGATATATGAGGTTTGTGTCTCAAACCTCTTGCAGTTGTGGGCAATTGAACTTTATGTTAATAACGGTCACTTCAGACAGAAACTTTGGGCCAAGACGCCCTCCTGACCACTTGGGCCCCTGAGTCTGTGCCTGAAGAGTACAGAGCAAACATGGAGGTTCAGTTTAGTTTTGCTGCTGTGGAAGTTTTATCTGTATTTCACTGTGTGATCAGAGTCTCCAAAAGAAAACCAGACTTTAAAATCTGCCACCTTACAAGGTATTTTTGTTTCAGGTCAGTTCAGGTGTCTCTGTCAGCAGAGGCAGCAAATTATTTCAGGTGGTTTTGATACTGTACATTTGTAGCAGGTGTTCATAAATCTAAATACATAGGTCATGGAGGTCAGGAGCTGTGCAGCTACTCTACATGATGCTGGTGCTCTTTAAGAAACGCGTATACTCCACATATCCTCAGACTCACCTCTCTGTTAAACCATTATTTTTCACAATGCTCATTAAAATTTCATCTAATTAGATACCGAATATCACTGGCATCTAACTACTATCACTTTCTCTCGGTTTGCATTTCAGGCAGCAGAAGTTTGCAGGTTCGGGGTCAAGTACTATTCCTCACCTTTCCAGACGAAGATCTTTCCGTTGGCGCCGTTGTCCAGGATGAAGCAGTCATCACGAACCAGCAGCTCCTTAGCGAACAGGCTCTTCTCCGACACTTTGGTCATAGTCATGGAACCTGTCGCATCCGACACCTGCGGAGTAAATGTTGGCAGGTTTGATTTAAAAATAAAACAAAACAAAACAGATGTGAATGGTAGTTTGATTACATCAGTGCAGATGAGATTACCTTGTAGAGTGAGGCAGAGTTGGAAGCGTCTGCTTTGCTGTCCTCCTCTGGCGTGCTCTCTGCCAGCGCTGGCATCGCTCCCAGGACCTGCTCATCAACACAGGAAACAAAATTTAATTCTAATCTGTCACTGGGATTTCTGTAACTTCATTTTAAGTCATTTTTGAAAGTAGCTGTTGACCTGGCAAGTGTAGTAATCATATATTACTACATGTTCTCTACAAGTAATATTCTTCTTGCTGTTTCTTGAATAAAAAGCTTTAAAGGTACTATATGTACATTTTTGCTATTGCTACATAGCCAACACATTAATCAAACTTAATTCATTTACTAACTAAGAACTGTCTCCAGCAGTGGAAACAACTCTAATGTTAACTTTTGTTTTGCTTCTATTTATATTACTTTCTTTCTTCTACTGAAGTTAGCATGCTAACCAGCTAACCCAACCCATCCCGTCCCATTTTTAGGATTGTGGCTCTAACCTGTAGTCCTGTAAAAGCAATGATGACTGAAGGTCTTGGTAAGTAAGCAGCTGTTAGTGTTAAGTGTCTACGTAGATGTGAAACGTACATATAGCACTTTAATGATTATTTATTCTACAGAGTCTGTATTCACCTTGAGCATCTCTTCAGGCTCTTCCCCTTCGTTGGAGTCCATGATTCGGGCTTTTCCGTGTCTGTCCGTGTCACGAATCAGCGAGGCGATCTCACGCACTTTCTGCTTCTCGAAGATGTTGGCTTGAGATCCGATCCACGACACAATCGTCTGTAGAGCAGCGAGGCAGCATCAGATAAACGAGGGTAAGAAACTGACACTTTATTTATACAGCTGTAAATGTGCTTCAGTTTCACAAACACAAACTCAATCACATTTAGGAAAAGCAGGTGAATTTTGACATTACTTATTTATGCATGTCTTTCTTTAGCTGGGGTTAACAGTGAGTGTCCTCACCTCTCCAAGGTCGAGGATGAAGCAGTCTCCCTTGTTGAAGCTGCTCCAGGACAGCTCCACCTCCTTGGCACGGATGTTGCGTTTCCCTTTGATCTGGTACAGTCTGTGCACCGTCCCTGAGCCCTGAGGCCTCCTGAAGCCCTGACTCCACACCACCCTCCTGAGAGAAGAGGAATATTCATTTAAAAGTTATATTTCTGTTTTTTCATATTTTATGTTAGTTGACCTGCAAACTTGAGATTTCAGGTGTAACATTGTTGGCAAGCCTGAACCAGCATCAATGCTCTTTGGCCATAATATCTATGGTGCTGTAAAATGAGAAATGGCTTTACCCAGCAGTAAAAAGATGCTAGATAAAATGAGATATATGTCTTAAGGCACGTTTTGAATTGAGTTTCTCTCATGATTGAAAACAATGATTTCCAAATCATTTCCGAGACATTTGCAGAATCAGGACCATCCCTGGTCCTCACCTTGTAGCTGACCCCTCGGGGGAAGAGTGTCATGAACTCCTGGGGACTCGTAGCCCTGGACCTGCCTGTGCTGAACGGGGTCACCACCCAGGAAGTTGTCCAGCTGGGTGGCCAGCATGGCGCACGCCACCTGCTCGTCCCGAGACGACTTCTCACCTGCAGCGAAAAAAGAATTTGTCAGAGAGGAAAGAAGAAAATATGAAGTACAAAAACGGTCTCCAGTCCTCCAAAAAGAAACCTTGTCATGTCAAACACATGTCAGAAAGTCTTCTTGTGAAATGTCTCCATGAAACTTTTGTGAGTTGTGAGCATTAGGACATGAGACCTGAAAGGTTAAAATGTCAAAAAAAATGAGCGAAGAGAGAGACACTGACAGAGGTGATGGGTCACAGAGACATGTGGACACACAAAGACAAGGCAGAGCTCATCAATTGTAAACAAGTGGAGGAGGGTTCAGAGAGAGAGCGCTCTCCAAGCTGTGACAATCAGCTTAGTGTTACCTAAGCACCGGATACATGCTGGAAACAACAGCCACATTTGAGTACTGTAACAGTCCTCCTGCATTTTTAATGAGCCCTGCTCAAAAACCATCCCTGTTTCCCTCGGGACTTCTTTCCCCTCTTTCTCTCGCTCTCATCATCCATCCATCCCTCTCCCTCCAGCCTCTCTCCTCACACAATGATGCAGCAGGTCAGCGCTGTGTCTCATGTGTCATCACCATTAGTGGGAGGGTTATTAGCTTTTCAGCCGCAGCACTGGGCCAGCGTGAGGCGTGTAGTAAGCACTGGACAATGGTTACTGCTTTTGCTGGACGGAGTAAAATAGAAACGTGAGATGCATCCCTTTGTTCTCTCTTTGAGTTATTTCAAGATGGCACTGTTAAAAGAGTAATCCACCGATTTAGCATCAACATTTTCCTTTAACATGTTCAGTGTCATGATGCAGCTAATCAGAGATAGCTTTATTACACATTCTGTCAAAACCTGGTGCCTACATTACCCACAATGCCACCTAATTGCTGACAGCTCCAGTTGAAGATTCAGGTGTGTAATGCTAGTAGCAGCTAATGTAGCCTCAAGCTGAGATGAAGACTGGGCTGCAGAGCTCTGGTAAGATTCTTTCTAACTCTTTTTTTCATGTTTAAACTGTTCATGTCAGCTGCTCCCTCTCCAGTCATAAAAGCCTTTGTGCAAAGCTCCCTGAACACTGAAGGACCTCCCTGCTCCAATGAGCAGTGGAGATGTCACTCATCTCCTGTTGAAAGGCTGGAAACTCAGCAAATACTCTTCACAGCACAGCTCACAGAAAGTTACTCTGCATGTCGTGATACAGTTGCACTGTATGTCTGATCACATGTTGGCCTTATGCTGTTTCAGTTTAACCCCTGTGTTGATCTTGAGGATGTTGCACTGGCGACCAAGTTTAATTTCAAGAAGGGTTTTACTCAGTTCAGATTTGCATTTGTACTGGTTTGGTCTTTAAATCAATTAATTGAACTCAGTTTTTCTGTGTGACGTTGTATGTTGTGTTCTTGTTGGCTGCTTTCAGGGAGTTATTTTGTTCTTTCTTTTCCAACTGGGAGAACAGACTGAACACACTGAGCGCGATAGATTAAACACAACACCGGACGTTTTTAATCCTGATGATGTCTTTTCAGTTATTCCTCTTGTCATGCTCTTAAGTGACGCTGACTTAATTAAATACCAGCTGTGTGACTTGACTGATTGAGTCTGTCCTGAAATTAGATGCTATCATTGTGAAGGCGCCACACACTCAGACACACTTGAAGCTTGCTGAGCGTACAAAGGGCTTTAGTCTTGAGTCAGATTGCATAGCTGCATGCTACATAATCCCATTGTGTCTTCCCTTGCTAAGTGGATACCTGTGCTGCAACTCATTTTACACATGTATGTGTTTATTAAGAACCATCAGTTTCTCAGTGATCACTTTGATTCATGTCAGGTTGTTTTTTTTCCCAGGTCTCCAGTCGCTCACCTATCCACATGTGGAGGTCGGCCCCCAGCTGCCCGCGGTTCTCCAGCACCAGATAGGAGTCCCCGTTATAAAAGGCCCCCACCTCGGAGGGATCCAGCAGCACCGCCTTCATCTTTTCCACCCTCCACACTCGGAGGCCCGGCTCCCGGACCTCTGGACTGAACTGACCTGGTGCTGGCTGGAATGGGAGCATACTGCAAGAAAAGAAGAAAAAGACTGGTAAGAAAAAAGGAAAGAAGAAGTTTGCTGAAACAGGAAGTATGTTGTGTCACCGTCTCCATGTGGGAATAGATACCTGGTTTTTAGTTGGAATAAAGAGAAGTAGAAGCAGAAGTCAAAGCCACAAAGTCATGACAAATGAAGGAAGTGCAGAACTCGTCACAATCAGATGATGGGTGTCCATTTTTCTTACTTAAATCTGGGCAAATTCTTACTGAACTTCCCTCAACAACAGACTTAAACTCCTTCATACTGACTGAGAAGGTTGATTATTAAATGTAGGTGGAAGTTTTGTTTTTGATCGTAAAGATCAGACCTAATCTCAGATGCCTCTAAACCACAGTCACTTTAAGAAAGTGGATGTGGTCGATGTGACGAGCGCCATTACAATTACGAGTCGACACAAAATGAGGGTTTGTGTTGCTGCCTAAAGACCACGGGCTACATTACATCACTTTTTATGCAACACAACACCAGGCAGGCCTCGCACAACACTAGTGTCAGTGCACAAAACGAGGTGTGGCTATATGCAGGTTGGATCATGTCACAGGTGAGAATGAGCCAGGTATGGATTTAGTACAGTCACTTTAAGGTAATTCATTTCTCTCTCATGTACTTTTCTCAGCAGAAGAAGAAGAAAATAACAGCAGCTTGGACGCTGATATAGTAAGTGTGTCACCTAACCACACCTCTGCCTCTTCCTGTCTGCTCTTGCCTTGCTGTGCTAAACACTCAGCTAAACTAAAACACAGTGAGGTTTGTGGACAGATATTTCTGATGCCCAACGTGACATTCACATTTCTTCTAAACAACAGTCGAAAGCCAGGAAATATTCAATTTATAATTCTATAAGATGTGAAGTTAGCAAACACACGTTTAACAAGTGGGAACCAGTGACTGTTGTTGACAGTGTTCAAACAGTTAATTAAACAATTAAATTTCTTGTCAGTTGATCAGAAAAAAACTTTACTCAAGGCACATTTGTTTTTTCCCTGGCTTTCAACCAAATCTTATGGTCTTCCTTAAAAGATGGGGATAATATCACATGACCATATATCCTTTTTTTGGTAACTTAGGTTACCTGATTGCCTAAGCTATTCCTGAAAAAGAAAACCATGAGATGTGGCTGAAGGCTCCACAGAGGAGAAAGTTGTTTTTTTTTACTGTACTGGTTCCAAACCCCAGAATGAATTTTCACACTATAATTATTGTTGATTGTCCAGAGAAAATAAAAACTTAATTCAAGCTCCACTTATTTTTTTTATTTCTAACCTAACCTTTCTAACCTCATCTCATGGCCTTCCTCCTCAGCAGACAGATAGCTCTGTTCTTCATGTGATTCTTTAAGGTATATGATGAACTGGAATTTGCTCAGTTGATAGGTCACATGATTAACTGAGCCATCTCCATTCAATGCAGAAATCCATGAAATGTGGTTGAAAGCTCCAGCAAATCCGAGTGAGGGACCCTTGAGTTTAGATTTTCTTTGTATAAATGATGCCTTAAGGTTAAGAAAATAACTTTTTTCATTGAGTTTAGCTCTAGATGAAAATAAAACCACTTAATGACTTTTATAAAATCCAGTGTTTATTTAAGTCTGATGTAATATGATAGTGTTATATATTTGTAGATTTGTGTTTACAAATGATCAAAAGGCTTTTCCAAGGCGATAATTTAAAACCTTATCATGATTGTGCTGCAGCTACATAATCAAAAACTCCTGAGGTTTCCTGTCTTTCGATAAGAAAATCTTTATGAGGGGTGTAACATTTTTGAAGTGATCTTAAGCAGGATTACACATTCATATAAATATATTTATGTCAAAATACACATCAGCATAAAACAGGGTGGAGCATTTACGACACTTATGGGGGGAAAATTATCATTATATAACTCAGCAGTTAATTTTGCTGCTCGACAGGCGCCAGGCAGCAACCATAACTGATAAAGGAGGAGTAGAAAACAAACAATTAGCAAGATTATACTGATTAGAGTCAAGTGAGGACACCGATCCAAAATGCCAAGACACTGCTGCCAACTCCTGTAGTATCTGTTAAAAATGACTCATTAGGCAGCAGAAAGAAATGCAGCTGTTGGTGCTAATTGTCAGCAATGTGGTCAGTCACACAGGATGTCAGCAGCAGCTCCACCCCTTTGTGTTTTTGGAGATTGGGAGATAACAGTAAACCCCAGCTATCTATTGACCAAAACAGCAGATAGAGAGGGCGACAGTGTAGCAGAGTGAACAACCGAACGCATAAAATGGTAGAGTAGAGGAGGAGAGGAGCTAAGGGAGCGAGGAAACGGAGAAAGGGCCTGAGGGAGCACATGCAGGGGCCCGAGGGTTAAGGTTACAATGCTTGGACAGAGTAAGTAAGGAGGCAGAGAAAAAGGCCCCGGTCCACTTAACTGTATGATCCCCTCTGGTACCTCTGGCATGCTGTCTGACTCCGGCTCCATTCTGCTTGTCCACTGGAGTGTGTATGAACCAGTGTGTGAGTGTGTGTGTGGGGGGGGGCTGTTGTAAGGGACCGAGAGGTCTGGCGAGGAGTGTTTGCGCTCACCTGGCCTGGTTAGCTTATATGTGGGAGGTAACTGGAGCCGGTGTGATGAAAGCCTACCTGCGGCCTGTGGATAGGACGCTGCGTGGGGCGGAGGGAGTAGAGTCGGGTTCCTGGTTCCTGGCTAAAGCTAAACACCAAGTGGATAATTGCTAGGAGAGCAAGCTGCAGGATCCTCCATCTTTCCACTCCTCCCTTCTCCTCTGGCTCCGGCCTTTCTCCCTCCTCCTCCTCCTCCTTTACCCTGTATGTGCTCTCTCATGCAAAGTACAAAATCATCTATTTCTTTTCCAAGAGGGGGCATAATAAGGAATTGTAGGCCTCTCTTTTCCCTCCATCATTCTTCATTCATCTATGAAATCCTACATATGAATCACTCAGCCATTCTCTATAGTGTAGCAAAGTGGGGGGAGAGATTGAGTCCTGCTCATTTTCTCCATAGACAATGTCAGACGACTCACAGCTGAAGCACTTCCACAGCTTGGATGGACTCTTTTGGTTGAATCATCTAATAATTTCATAAAAAGTCAAAGATACAAGCCTGTGAGGCATCATATATATATGTGTGTATGTGTGTGTATATATATATATATATATATATATATACTGTTTAGAAAATTTAGAACATAATCTGCAGTTTAAAAGAATTAACTTTTGGATTTTGGCTCTGATTTTTGCTTTTGATAACTAGTTCTCCATAGAAATGGCAGCATTTAGAGCCATTTAAAACAATAAAATGGCCAGAATATAAACCTATAGCATGGTCACATGATACAGGAGACTATATGGAGAAACACTGAGAAAAACCAGAGGACAGGAGGATTCAGTATGTTCAATCTGCATCTTACTAACATCCTCAGGCTCAGGTGACAGCACTTCAGCACAACGACACATCTCTTGTATGACAAAATTAGTTCAACTCAAAGGTTCACTTACTAGCATTTTTTAAGAGCTGTCAACCACATCAACCATGAGATGCTGACTGTGTTATCCCTTGAAATTATGAAGAAGTAACACTTTGATCATACGAGTCTTGTTGCTGCTCATTACAGTAACTGCCATTAATTATTTTGTCTCCTCTGCGCAGACAGACCATCTGGACGTTTTAGCAGCTTTCAGTTTTGTGGGCTTCCTCCCAACATCCTGCCGCTGTGTCTACACTACTGGTATGGCAAGTAGTTTTTCAAATTTCACACGTATGCATTCAGGTGTTATTACCAATCAGCCAAATAAACAATCCTAAAATATTTATGACCTTGATCCTACCAAGGGGCTGCCCTCAGTTTGTAGGTTGTTGGTGATCAGGACTAATCCTAAAATGATTTGCATGTTAGTGAAATTATTTTAATTATTTACATTAATATTTGCTGTTTTCTGAGAATAGCTTCTTATCCATAAGATCTGCTGTTACTAATATTGTAAACTGAACAGCTTTAGGTGCTGAGCCAGACTTATAAAGGTCACCAAAGAGGAAACAAGGCAGCACGAGGGGTTAGAAAATAGCAATGTGCCCTTTTGGCCTTGGCTACTGAAGCGGTCAGTGGCGCCTGGTTAGATGGAGGAGACAGGGAGAGATGGAGACGGAGTGGACAGAGGGGTTTAGATGGAGACACAAGGTCACAGATAGGCTACAGGGGTCACTGAGTCAATCAGTCATTCATGCATTGACGGGCAGACAGAAATATGAGAGCTGACAATATGCAGGCGGACAGGGCAGCAGGCGTAGAGAGATCTGAGAGCAATCTGTCAGTTGATGCTCAGTGTATACAGTGTGTGTGTGTGTGTGTGTGTGTGTATGGCTGGGTGCACTGTATGTTTATGAGATTAGAGGACTGAAATCAAGACAGACTGATGCAGACAGGAAGAATTTGAGAGGCCCCGAGAACAAAGAGGAGTGAGAAAACAAACACCGGATCATATGAGAGACAAATTACACTTTTACAGTTGTGGTGAAATGAAAAGTGTTTTTAAATTTTTTATTGCATCAGACCTCTACCTCTACATCAGCTCTTTAAGGCACATGATCTCTGAGGCTGATACGTCTTTAACACCCCACCCTAACTTTGAGGAAGTTGTGAAACAGCTGCAAACACGACTAGGATTGTATGTAGGAAGTGAGACAGGGGAAGGTTTTCTCTCACTGATAACAGAAAAGTGCAGCAGAGAATTAAATGCAAAGTTTGAATGGGAAGATGGATGTCAGACAAAGTGGAGTCTCGCTGAAGTGATACTAAAGATTCATTGTCTGGGTGTGAGATTCCTCAGCTGAATTCCAGGAGGAGGAATGTGATGAGCAAACAACAGAGAAAGAACATAGGAGAAAAAATAGGAAAAAGTTTCAGGGTAAAACGCTGAGGAAGGAAAATAAGAAAAAAAAGACAAAGTAGGTGAAGAAGAAAATAAGAGGAGTGATTCTGAGGCTGTACAGCAGAAACTGCAAACACACACACAAAAAAGGTTTAATATTAAGACTTACCTTGCAAAGTGAGTTAGCGGCGGAACACGACACGTCTGAGCAGAGAGTGGAGACAAAACCAGTCATGCAAAGACAAACACGTCCCTAAACTCAAATTCTCTCTCTCTCTCTCTCTCACGTAAGATATTTCCTGCCTCTGTCTGTGGCAGCCTTAGCCCAGCCCCCTGACTCCACCACAAAAAGTGTTGAATTTGAGTAAATCAGGACTTCAGGAGGAGGGAGAATTCAAATGCAAACTAGGCTTGCTTCACAAAATGATTACCCAGTTGATTAAACAGTAAGCAGCTCAGCCTGATTTTCACATTTCTTTAGACTTTCTGTCTTTAAGAAATATAAAAAATGGAAAATAAAATAACTCAACACATTTTCCTTTTCAAAAATATGAACTATTCTTGTAACAAACACCCTCTCATTCATGACTCAGTTCAATGGCTCCACAGTTGGTAAATATCACCACAGTAACCAACCCAAACACACTTATTAGTCACACATGGATTCCCCCACTCAAACACGCCTATACAGTGTGTGTGGAAGTGCAGCCTGAGATCATCAGATGGCGTGGCCTCCTGCACAGTTGTAGGAAGTCGGGGGAAACCTGTGATTCATCATTTCCACAGGTAAATGATCCACTTACAAACTAGAGGAGCCCACTGATTGACTCCATAGAGGTGTGTACTATCAAGCACTTTAACATCATTATGACATTATCTATGGTGCAAATGTCACACCTTCAAACACATATCCTCAGAAAAAAGAAAAAGTCGTTAAACAATTCAGTTAAAATTCCCTCTGACTGATATATTATTATATATGCTGTTATATTTTTATCATAGTGAAGCATCAGTGTGTGAGCAGCATGTTTCTGTTGTACAGAATCTAAGGGGTTGTGAGATGATTAATGGGAGAGGGAAGAAGTAAAAACAAAGTTCTGATTTACAGTTCTGTTTTCAGTTTTTGGACTGAGATATTGGATCATTTGAACATTTATTGAAATCCATTTTGACATGATTTCCAGTCAATTTCTTGCTATTCTCTCCTTATTAACAACAACAACTTTTGGTACTTGATAAAATCTCCTCATGATTTCTTGATTTGATTGATTTGAGCAATCATAAACAGCATAAACTGTAGGCATTTTTATTCCTCTGATTGGATTCCCCATATAGATGTTCACTCTCTGCCCTCAATGCTCATTTTGCTGACGTCATATGCAAACAATTGGCCTGTCCAATCACAAACAATAAGTGTTCCCACTATTTTTGTAATCTAAAATATTCTTTCCCAAAATGTTATTGTGCTCTGAAATATTTTTAACTTTAATATAATTTTTTGTTAAATGTGGTTGTGTTTTGACCTTCAAGGCCACCGTACTCAACAGGACCTCTCGTCAAAATGTACCTACTTATATTAGTTCTTAATTAGTTCTGTACCTGACAAATCCTGTTACTGTGTCAGTGCCAGTTTATGAGTGATCCTGATTTACAGGTTAGCTTCCTGTCTGAAATCAGGTGAGCAAGGTGAGAGCGCCCCCAAGAGGAAGGAGCATGTTAGATTTCCCCTAAAGCACACAGCTGTCTGTTTGGTATGCTCACATTAAAGATCTAATGGCACAGGCATTTTGCATCAGGGCTCATCGTATTTTCTGTCTGGCTCAGCACCTAATTTTTCAAGATGACCATTTGTTTTGTGCATAAAATCTTAACCTGCAGAGCAGCTACTAACCATAGATGTCAAATAAATGTAGTGGAGTAAAAAATATCATATTTCTACAAGGCATTAAGTAGGTTAAAGTGTGACTTTGGTTCAAGTATCTCAAAACTGCACATAAGTAAAATATTTGAGTGAATGGACTTATTTCTACCTTCACTCTAATCAGTTGGTTAAGATTGAAAATCTGAATTTACCCCAACATATAAAAACTAACTGGAGACCATTAATCATACACCAACTACTACTTTAGCATTTTCTTATAGCATTTGTTGTTGCACACAACAGACATCTACACATTCAGTGTGTCATCTCAGCTTCAGATGGGAAATAAAACAACAGAAACAGACTTATAGTAAAACTTTTATTGTTTTTTTTTCCCAAGTCAAAAAACAAACAGAACAAAGATACAGAGAATGAGATAATGAATCAATTTCTATACAGTGGCAATTTTAAGTTAAACCTTCCTTTGCCCAGACATGAAGTCTTTCCTCTGCTTGAAACCCTGTCTCGCCTCTGGACACGCACTAACCGCACACACACACACACACACACACGCGCAGCTTTCAGTCATTCATTCAACCTGGGAGTCCTGACGTCCTGAATTGACTGGACAGCACACAGTTAAGACAACAGGATTGGATGCAAGCATAGTGGACAAAATATAACAATTAAGGGGCTTTATGGAAAGCGACAAGCTCCACCACAATATTTACTAAGTGCAATTACCAAACCTGCTTTATCTCAAAGGCCAGAGGATGCAGTCCTTTCAATTCAAGACGACCATGGAAGCAATGTTTCACAAAATTATTTAAACACTTTCAGAACATAAGCCCCCCCAAAAAAAATTACTGGTTGTGTTGTATCTCCTCAGGACTCCCGGTCAGTTCTGATACATCCCCCGCCCTCCCTATGATTCCCCTCGTCACAGGTACATACACGGGTAGAAAAAAGAAACACTGATTTCAGAAATGAGGATCACTTGTGGATGAAGAGGGAAGAGGGAGGAGACCCAGCTAATCCGAGAAATTCAGAAACCGCATCGAATGATCGAATGGAACGAGGAGGGAAAGGGAAAAAATGTTTCCATTGTCAGACGGTTACAGACGGTTCCCCTCACACAAGCCGAATTAGGTCAAGTTGTGAGAAAGCACCCTTAATCAAAAGAAAGTTCACACTAATGTAGTGGGTAAGGTTTTTTTTATAGAGAGGCCAAAAGTGCTGTTTCTTTGGACGATCTCTGCTTAAAGACAAGAAACTGTTCCACCCCGTTGTGAGGAAAAAGGCCAACAGGACAAAAGTTGCCCTCTGGCGTCCCGAGCAGTGAAAACACCAAACTGAGCTCTTAACTTTATGCTCTTCAACCTTTTAACTGAAGCGACGTCACGCAACATTTTGTACAACTGTTAGTGAAAAGAGCAGTCGCTGTAATGGCAAAAACTCAGACTGCTGGGGAAAACAAGGGGGGGTGAAAAAAAAAATATATAAAACTACTCCCTCCGTCCACTGCCCCTTCATCCACAGTATATGAACATGAGCCTCCTGCAAACAGGTTTACAAAGTCACCAAAAGCAAACAAGTGATAAGCCAAAAACAAAATTAAAATTCTTAATTTTCCTCTATTCATATTCACACAGAATAGTAGTTAACTTTCTTTCTTAAATAAATTGAATTGTCCAAATAAACTTGTGTACACGTCAGCTATTAGAAATGGGACGAAGATTAGCAAGAAGTGGGAGGAATACGAAACAAATTTCAACCTAAAGCTTGATTAAAATGTATTAACATGTGCTACTCATGCAAACAATGACAAAAGCAGCAACGCCAAACTAGTATCCCTCGTCCACGTGTGCCCCATTTCCTCCTAGAATCAAAATTAAAGACAGAATAATCTTTCTGACTATTATTTTTTTTCATATAAATCTTTAAATTCCCAGTGTCAAGGGAAGAATAGCATCTGGAAAAGTTTTTTTTTTTTTTTTTTTTTTTTTTTTTGCTTTTGATGCAGAAGTCTCAGGACAAGAGGATGCTGGTGGGTGTTTTCATGACATCTTTCAGGTTTTGTCTTTGGGGTGTGAAGGAGGAAGAGGGGAGGGCGATGGGTACATACACCTGTGTAGTTAATGATGTTCAGAGTGAGATTTCCTTTCCCTGCAAACCAGTTTCTCTCTCCTGTAATGTATGCATTTATACCGATCATCCGACTCTCCTTTAGACATTCTGACCCGACCATTTGAATGTATCAAAACACCTAAAGCTCCATCTTCTCTCATCCACAAAATGCCCTCAAAACTGGCAGCAACTGTACTTTTACAAAAGCAGCAAAAGGTCTAACAAGATACACCTCTGTGAAATATGCAGTAAACAAAGTCTAAACCTTACCTCCTTGATTTTCTTTAGAGCTTATGTTTTAGTGATGAATACAATCCACTTAGTTTTTCAAAAAAGGCTTTTGGCAAAATGTATGCTTTCCAGGAACGACTATATACCCAACACTTAGAGAACAAGAGAGAGACTGGATGCAATACACTATAAAGTTAAAAAGGGACATTTTCTCCCCCTCATGTGTTCACCACATCTTCCTCTCCTTTTCATTCCCTCTTGGGATTTGCAGTTTTGCTTCGACACCCCGTGTGAAAATTAAAAAACTATTTCAAAAGGCAGCCTTTTTTTTCCTTCAGGCAAAGCAGTTCAAGTCTTTCACATAATAGTTTAACTATTTGGGGGGAGGGGGTAAAGGTGGGGCAACTCCCTCAGATGGTTGAGACAGCCTCCAGCTGGTTATGGGTGCTGTCCTTCAGGTGTCCACCTATGAGATGATGGGGGAGGTGTTTCTTCAGGTGCCTCCCCTTCTCCGCCGTGGCTCATCAGTTGTTCTCCTCGTCGCTGTCATCGGGGCTGATGGCCGGGCTGTAGGTGGGTGAGGTGGGGCTGTATCCAGGGGAGGTGGGGCTGTATGTGGAGCCTTTAGGACTAGTTGGCGAGTATGTGGGAGATGTGGGTGAGTACTTGGGTGAGGTTGGGGAGTAAGTCGGGGACGTAGGGGAGTATTTGGGGCTGGTGGGGGTGTAGGTGGGGGAGGTGGGGGAGTAGGTGGGAGAGGTGGGGCTGTATTTTGGAGTTGTCGGGGAGTAGGTGGGAGAAGTGGGTGAGTACTTGGGTGATGTTGGGGAGTACTTTGGAGAAGTAGGGGAGTACTTGGGAGAGGTGGGAGTGTACTCCGGGGAGCTGGGGCTGTATGAGGGTGAAGTCGGGGTGTATTTGGGGGAGGTGGGGGAGTAAGAGGGTGAGCTGGGGCTGTATGAGGGTGAGCTGGGTGTGTAGGTGGGTGACTGCGGGGTGTAGCGTGGACTGGAAGGGGAGTAGGACGGAGAGGTGGGAGAGTACGAGGGAGAGGTGGGAGAGTAGTTGGGGCTGGTCGGGGTGTAGTTGGGGGAGGTTGGGGAGTAAGAGGGCGATGTCGGGGAGTAGGAGGGGGAGGTGGGGGAATAACTGGGCGAGGTGGGGGTGTAGTTCGGCGACGTGGGGCTGTAGCTCGGGCTGGTCGGCGAGTAGGAAGGAGAGGTGGGGGAGTATGAGGGGGAGGTGGGGGAGTAAGAGGGAGATGTGGGAGAATAAGAAGGCGAGGTGGGGGAGTAAGAAGGCGAGGTGGGAGAGTAGCTGGGCGACGTCGGGCTGTAGCTCGGCGACGTTGGGCTGTAGCTCGGCGAGGTGGGAGAGTAGGAGGGGGAGGTGGGGGAGTAAGACGGGGAAGTGGGGGAGTAGGATGGGGATGTTGGGGAGTAAGAAGGAGATGTGGGTGAATAGGAAGGAGAAGTTGGGGAGTAACTGGGCGAAGTGGGAGAGTAGGAAGGAGATGTCGGGCTGTAGTTCGGGCTGGTGGGGGAGTAGGAGGGAGAAGTGGGGGAGTAAGACGGTGATGTTGGGGAGTAGCCCGGGCTCTGAGGGGTGTAGCCTCCAGGGGAGCGAGGCTCGTAGGCCGGGGAGGTGGGTGAGTAGTTGGGTGACATGGCTCCACCTGAAGAGGAAAACAGACAAAAGTTATTATTGAGTAAAAAAACTCAAGAAGTTCCTCAGGGGTCCATCACTGGGCCACTATTATGTATGTAAATGAATGATTTTACAACTGTGTCTGATATAGTTCATCTCAGAAGACATAATATGGGCTCTTAAATATTAGATTTTTGATTAATTAAATTAAAAAATACAACAATTCTGCATATGAAAATTAACCAGTGTCAATTACTAAAATGAAAACATTCAATCTAAGTATTATATTTCAGCAGTAAAAATACATACTGATAATTATGAAATATATTGTCTGAGCTACAAATGTACTCTGAATATCGCTGCTTAAGATCTGAACTGAAGAGAAAATAATTAGTAAAGTAGTAACTAAATCTACACTTTGTCCTCTTGATTCTCTTATTTTTTTATTTCATCTTTGCTTTTCATATTGAATCTAATCTTATTTTGTTTTACAAGCTGAGGTAAATATTTGTTACTAACTTGTGACTTGTAACTTTTCTGTCGTCTTATTTACATGAAGTACAAATTGTACATCTAGTGAATATTGTTTTATGCCGTTTAGGTAGAGGTAATAAATAGTTCATTTTGCCTGCATATGTGTTAGATTTTTTAAACAAACTGTTTGTATGAGTAGATTTCTGCAGTGTCTAACCTGGAGATGGGATGTATGGGCTGGCAGGTCCTGGAGACCCCGGGGACCCAGGAGTGGGGGACCAGGCTGGGGAGTACCCTGGAGAGAAGCCACTTGCGTCTGATGCTGCACTGGGAGAGAAACCTGCTGCTCCAGGGGTCATGCCGCTTCCTGAAGAAAAAAAACAAAACAAACAAAATCCCAAAGTCAGTGAATGAAAACCAACAACAGGAAAAGAGAAAAGGAAAGCTGGGCATACACTCACCGACACTGGGGGACCAGGCGCCGTAGGCTGGTGTAGCTCCAGTGTTCCACGGGGTCATGGCAGGTGACATACCACTCATGGGACTGGGCACTGTGCCAAAGAACATTCCAGTGGCTGCAAATAGGACAGAAACAGAATGTAAATATCATAGCTCTTACACTGTATCTGCTGTAAAAACACAAAAATGCATTATGTCCGTCAAACATCTTTCCACTTACGTCCAGCCACGCTGATGCCAGGTATGTTTGTGGGGATCTCCATGCCGTATTTACACTTCTCAGCATCCAGCAGCAAATCAAAGCAGCCTGTACCAGCCGGGGCGAGCTGGCCGAGCATGATGTTCTCAGACACACCCTTCATGGGGTCACTTTCACCATGGGACGATGCCTCCATCAACACGTCCACCTTAAGAAGGGAATGCAAAAGAAAGAGGTATTGAGAAAAGGAAATCCACCCATTAAAACCCCATTTTTAAAAGGTCAACAAAGTGTCTTCTTAAAGTATTCAGTCTCACCGTCTCCTCAAAGGAACACTTCATGAGCGGTCCCGTGTCCTGACGGTTGATGCCGTGACGTGTGATAGCCATCAGATGACCGCGGCAGGTCATGGTGTCACAGAGCAGAGCCAAGTGACGGTAGTTGACGTAGGAACCGTCGAAGGAGATGACGTGGTACAACTCCCTCTCCAGAGCCTTTCGCACTGCCTCAATACCCAAGACCTACGATCAGAGACAAAGTTAGTAAAGGGAAGGACTCTTAATTCTAACATTGAGATGAAGCTGTTTTTATACTTATGTACCGTGAAGATCTCCACAATGTCGTTGGAGGTGGTCCTGACGGGATCCACGTCCTTCTCGCTGAGCACTCTCATGAGACTCACTCCGTCTGTCTCCAGGATCCACTCCTGCAGGGCCTTGAACTCACCGTCCTCTGTGATGATGATCTTCTTCTTGTTGTCGGTCTGAGGTAAGTGCATGTACACCTGGGGGAGAGGAGGTCGACCTTCGACTTAGAGCCACAGATGGGTATATGTGTTTGCTACTGATGATGAGTTTGTAGGATATCATAAAGATCCCGTTTTACTGTGTTTACTCTGTTACCTTGCTGATCTGCTCGATGCCTTGCAGGGTCATGTCTGTCAGCATGTTGGACTCGATGCACCTCAAGAACACATCGTCGTCCATTTTGTCCACCACCTCCTCATCCTGGACGCAGAAAATATATTGATTAAAATGGAAATGACACTACTGTGTTTCTATATGATGAAATACATCATCATCATCACTCACTTCTTGGAACTTGTTCTCGTCGCTGTTCATGATCCTGATTCGCAGAACGAGTTTCTCAGCATTGTCGTCGTTGAAGATACAGTTCAGATCGTCTCCGAACCCTTTGGAGAAACAACCATGATGACATTAGGGAAAAGTGCTTCGCTTCCCTTCAAGTTACAGAATAAGAGCGCATGTAAAGCGACTTACCTGCATTGATCTTCTCGGCGATCTGCTCCATGGTCAGCTTGCGATCAGTCATGTGCTTGCGGTCGAGCTCGATGCGCAGCAGCCATGGTGAAATGCGCGTCACGTCGAAGTCGGGCATCTCGTAATAGACGTTCACCCACTCCTGGTCCTCGGCCACCACCGTGTTCTGGGGGTTGGGGTCGTAGTAGATGGCAGTGTTGGCTGTCACCTGAGAAAAAGAAGGTACATTTTTAGTTGCAGCTTTTAAGAGGCTTTGGAGTAATAAACACCGTAATAAAGAAGTGTCTGGTAATTTTCTCTCACTTTTCTCAGTGTGGTGTGCTCCAGTCGACAGAGGATGTCTTTGGCCCTCTCTGCGTCACGTGCCGCCTGACCCAGCAGGAAAACAGTCAGTGAGGGCGTCTTGGGCCTCTTGGAGATGTTGATCAACTCCTTTAGACGAGGCACACCAAGTGTCACGTTCTTGGCCGACACACCGGCGTAGTGGAAAGTGTTTAGGGTCATCTGGGTGGCCGGCTCTCCCAGCGACTGAGCAGCCAGCGCGCCGACCATCTCACCTGGGTGGGCCTGATAAAGGAGAGGGAAACATGGGATTAATGAAAAACTAAATAAATAAAAATACACTAACAGCTCTTAAACCACATATAGTGAGATGCTAAACTTACAATGGACTGGTTGAACTTGGTCTCAATCTCTCCCAGCAGCCAGTCGAAAGCCTCTGTGGACAGGCGGAACTCCTCCGTCATGCGTTTGGAGCAGAGAGTGGAGCGCAGGTGGATGTTGAAGAGCAGAGTGGCGTTCTGCTGGGCCTGTCTGCTCAGTGGGTCCTCGCCATTCACAATCACCAGCTTCTTACTCAGCTCCTGAACGCCTGGGGACCCAAATACACACCCACAGATTGAGATTTATGCGACCAATTTCAGTTTCACTATTAAAACTCATGAGGCTCTCCGCTGTGGATTTATGAAAATTAATTCACTTCGAGTCTACAGTGGGAAAATGTTACCTTTTCCTCCCTGACAGCGTTATATTTTAGGTGATTTCCACTCTCTATAAAACTCTTCGACTAGAGCTTAAGTTCTTCTATTTGTTATGTAACAGGTGTGGCTTTCCAGGTGGCTTTATGGAGCACTTAAGGACAGGTCACGACTTCCTAGCTCTCAGTCATTTGTCCACGTGGTTCACAAAATCCTATCACTAAAAATACACGGAGGCGACTTTGCTGAATGCATTACCGTGCAATTTAAGTGGAAGAGACTCAAAGGTGGCTGAGGATATAGAATGTGTTTGATTCATTAAGTGTGTTATTTCTTCACTTACCCTCGACCACTCTTAGAGGATTCAGGTCTGTTGGGGTCCGAGTGTTGATGCGGAAGATCTTCTGAGCGTTCCAGATCATTCTGGCCAGGTTGCATGGCAGCACCACCTGCAGGCGAGGAGAAACATCATCATCAGTATCGTATGATTTTGCGTGGCAGTGGAGGAGACTCTCTGAGAGCAGGTGTGTACGGCTGTGACCACACACACCTTACTGTCCCCGGTGGGGAAAATGGCTCGAAGGATCTCCCTATCCTCCTTCATCTTCTCGAACTCCCTCTCCAAGGTGCTCTGCACGTGGGCGTTGGTCAGCACGTCTTTCACCACATCTTCTTGCAACATCCGCCTCAGCGCTCGCTCGTTGGTGCAATCAAACTTAAACCTAGACAGATTGGATTGTTTGTTTTCAGACTGTTTGATACTTATACTTATTATTAAGCTGAGATGAAAGTGTACACACTGTCACTGAATACACTGTTGCAAAATACAAGACTTAAATTCTCTATGGGTGTGTGACTCACTTCTTTTCAAAGGCCTTGTGTGAGGGTTTGACTGTTGCCAGATTTTGGAACTCGACGTTCTCTCCTGCCAGACCGTCCTCGCCGTAGCGCAGCTGGACCACCTGGTTGATAGAGTTCCGCACCGTGCCGTCGTACTTCACCATCACAGACTCCATAGACTTGATCAGACGACGCTGGATGTAACCTGTTGAGGTAGAGCACGTTTTTGGTTGTTGGATCTATACATTCCTTCTGTCGAGTATTGTAATGATTAAAAAAAGATGCCTGGGACTCACCAGTCTCAGCAGTCTTGACAGCTGTGTCGATCAGACCCTCTCTGCCTCCCATGGCGTGGAAGAAGAACTCTGTCGGCGTCAGGCCAGCCAGGTAGGAGTTCTCCACAAAGCCTCTGCTCTCAGGACCGTAGTCATCTTTGATGAAGTGAGGCAGCGTGCGGTGTTTGAAGCCAAAGGGGATTCGTTTACCCTCCACGTTCTGCTGCCCCACCACAGCAATAACCTAAATAAGGAGAGAGGATAAATTTAAAGGGACTGTCATGGTAAACTCCAACAACTGCTTTCTATTAAATCAAATCTAATTATATCTATAGAAAGGTACTGATAATTAGACTGTCTTACCTGTGAGATGTTAATCTTTGAACCCTTAGAACCGGCCACCACCATGGACTTGAAGTTGTTGTACTCAGACAGAGACTTCTGGGCGGAGGATCCTGTTTTGTCACGAGCGTCGTTCAGGATACGATTCACCTGGTTCTCGAAGGTCTGCCTCAGTGTGTTACCAGGGGTCGGCTCCAGCTCGTTGTTGTGGGCTTTCTCAATGACCTGGGAAAGTGAAAGGGGAAGAGAAAGTGTAACTTTTCTGTGCTACAGTTCCCCTGAAAAGCTGCTAAAACTGTCAAAGTACTGTGTGCTTACTTCTATCACATCCTGTTTGGCTTTCTTGATGGTATTCTGGATGTCGAGGTATGTCTTGGCGTCAGCAATGGAGTCACCGATACCAATGGAATGACCTGAAGAAGATATAAAGAGTAAACTTGTAAGTTCAATACCAGTGTAACACAGCGATAAAGTTGTTTTAACTTTACTGTTTTTTTACCTTCAATGAGCAGCCAGTTGTTGACCACAGTCTGAATGTTGGAGTAGAAGAGTCGGGTGATGTCGTGGCCCATCTCCAGGTAAGAGATGTGGACGAGGGAGCCGGCTGAGGTTCCCAGAGACTTCTTACACAGGATGCCCATGATCAACTCACCATTCTCCACTATGACCTGTGTGAAAGAGTTCAATGTGAAGTTACTTTCACTGGAACCAGTTCAGATTAATTAATCTGCGGATCATTAATCGAGGCTTTGTACCTTGGTGTCCCCTGGTGAGATGTGTTTGTAAGGGCCGCTGTCCTCGTCATCGGGGTGGGTGCTGTGCGTGCGGATGACGTTGATGTGTCCAGGAATGATGAGGCTGAAGATCTGTTTGCCTGTCCACAGAGGACGGGGCTTGAGGATGGCCGGCTGAGGCATTTTCCCATCCCAGGTGGAGAGGAACATGAGGAGGTTCATGACTTCGCCCTGTGGTGGCAAAACGCACAGTGAGCAGAAAGATCCCGACAGAACACCTGAAACCAAACACTGTGCATTCATGAGGCACGAGCAGTCTCCTCACCCTCTCTAAGAAGACGTCTCTCTTGGTGAATTTGCGCACAGCTGTGAGGGTGTCCTGCACAATACCCATGACGGGCCTGTTGGACTGGGGTGTGACGATCATACGCGGCACCATGGCCAGCTCCTGGATCTCTGCCCTCGTCTCAAGAGACTGAGGCAGGTGGAGGTTCATCTCGTCCCCGTCAAAGTCGGCATTGTATGGTGTGGTCACACTAGAGGGAGAAGACAGGATGGGATTTATGGCCGTTAAACCACATTTAAAATCAAATTCATATAGAACAAAAATTGCTATAACATTATATTATGGCAAATTTATAAAGGTTGGTGAGGTCTGGTTTTCATTTGGTACCTGAGGTTGAGTCGAAATGTGGACCAGGGCAGAATCCGAACCCTGTGCCCCATCATGGACATTTTGTGTAGTGTAGGCTGTCGGTTGAAGATGACGATGTCACCATCACACATGTGTCTTTCCACCTAAACAGACGGGGAAAAAATCTGTTTTAGTTAGAATTGATTAAAAAAATTTAAGTTATTATGTAACAAAAGAAATTCCCGGTAATAGACATTGCTGTTGAACAAGTTATATGTATTTTATCTTGCCTTGTAGCCGATCTGCAGGTGAAGGTCACTTGGTTTGGGGTGGAATCGTAGGTCAATTCTGTCTCCGTTATCACGGATGATGTATTTGGCTCCTGGGTACTGACTGTTGCCTCTTCGCACCAGCTCTTGCAATCTAAGAAAAATCACCAGAATAAATTAGCTAGCATCACATTTCATTTTAAAATACACAGGTTTTTACACATGAAGTGTAGTAAGATATCTACTGTGGCACACCTGTCAATGTTAAAGGGTGTGACGATTTCTGGGAAGGTCATGTTGGCGGCGATGGATCGTGGTACGCCCACTTGATCAATCTGCAGGTTGGGGTCAGGGGTGATGACGGTTCGGGCGGAGAAGTCCACACGCTTGCCCATCAGGTTACCTCGGACTCGCCCCTCCTTTCCCTTTAGACGCTGTTTTATGGATTTGAGAGGGCGACCTGATTTTTGCATTGCCTGAGAAAACAGATCATAAAATTTAAACACCAACAAAAATATTTTGCAGCTGCCACAACCACTGTGACTGAGCACACATGAGCATATTTGGGTCGATATCTAACTGTATATTTACCCTTGGCAGGCCTGGCAATTCATTGTCCACCATCGTGGCTACATGAAACTGAAGCAGCTTCACATCCTCAGCTATGACATGAGCTGCTGCACCACTCTGCTCGTTTCTCCTCAGCTGGTTGTTGATCTTGACAATGTCAGCCAGCTTGTGGGTCAAGTCATCCTTTAAAACAGGAGATCTCATTTTAACAAAGCTTAAAACGCAGGTACAAAAAAATGTAATTTAACAAGGTGACAAAACTTGAAGTCTGAGATCATCTCTTCTTACCTGGTTGCGAGCAGATCCCTGCATGACTACAGCAGGCCTCACAGCCAGTGGAGGCACGGGCAACACAGTTACAATCATCCACTCAGGCCGAGCGAACTTTGGGTCCATGCCCAAGATGATGTCCTCTTCATCTGAGATGCGCTTGAAGATCTCGTGTACACGCTCAGGACTCAGCAGGATTTTCTTCTCCTGTGAATCCTCATTAACGTGCTTCCACTCCGCGTACAGCTCCAGGCCGGAGCGTCTGATGCGTGGCTGGTAGCGTCCGCAGCCACCGTGACCCTGCGAATGAGAAGTGAATGGAAGAGAATGAGTAAGAAAATAAGCTGAGCTCATACAGTGAATGTTAACCATGACAAAAGACTCTAACCAAATACCTTCTCCTTAGTGAGGTCCTCCTCTGTCTCCTGCTGCTCCATTCCAAATTTGTTATCCATCTCCTCCCCTCCTTCACATATATTTTTTCCTTTGCACAGCTCGTACACATGTGTCAGACGCTTTCTGGGCTGCCCTTTAGATTTTGCCAGGATGTCTTTGATCTTTGGATTGTTCTGGAGGTAGCAACAATGGGAACAAATTAAGCAGCAAACCCACAAAAGCTATGAAATATAAGACTGAAATGATACACTTATGATTAAACATCAGTGGATTTATAACATTATGTACCGTACTATGCTGAATATACTTACTGAGTCCACTAATAGCTTGGAGCAAAAGAAGCAAACACATCGAAGAACCTTCATTATCTTTGTAATGAAGCCGACATGGAAAACCGGCTTTGCCAGTTCTATATGTCCAAAGTGGCCTGGACATTCTGTCATGTTGCCTGAGGAAACAAAAGACATTTAATTTAGAATTTCCTTCGGGATTAATAAAGTTCTATCTTATTTTATCACATCACATAGAGACAGCAGTCAGGTGATCAAGAATATATGATGTCATGAAATGCTGAGATGACACTGTACCTGCACATGTCTGACATCTTCCAGTTCTTTCTATGACACCTTGTCTTGGATCCATAAGGCCACCAAGTTTAGGACGTCCTCCTTCTGTTGTTTCGGGGTATTTGATTCCCCCCTCTGTAACCGACATCCGTTTCTGGGGAAAAAGCAGCATATATATATATATATACATAAGCTGACAATAGAGTAACCAGCAGTTGATCGTCCTTCATCAGTGCTATAATCTGAATTCCCATTCCTCACAGAGGTCAGTCATAAAAATTCATTTTCTACAACAATTCATCATAATAAGTGATGAAATATAAATTTCCATTAACCAATTACTCCTCACATCAATTAAACTGAGACAATGAAAACATAGACAAAACAGTTTGTCTAATTATTGCTACATGGCAATAAAATTTTATTCCGGAAACAATAACTTTTACAACGACATGAAACTTCATATTGAGTTACGAGGCGGTAAAAACGCAAACAAAAAATATATATTTCTATTCACCTTATATCTGCTAAACTCTCAATCCTGCATTAAAGAAAACATGCATATCTGACTTTGTTTAAGTTACCGTTTATTAATTTATTGAGAGAAAACAGACCAATGCGTACAATGCGGTCAATGGTAAAACCAAACACGCTGTGTCCACAACAAATAGCTATAAAGTAACCAAAATCTTCACTCACTGGTGGGCCTAAATGTAACATTACATCAATAAAAAGGGGGTTTAATTCATGTGATAGCATGGATCCTTCTTGATAATGTTGTGCTTTAAGTTTTTTCGTACTTCCTGCAACATGCTAGTTAGCTCAAGCTCCACCAGCCTGACACAGCTAGCTAGGCTAGGCTAACAGCAACAGCAAGCATTTTCCGTTGTAAACAGAACCAGGTCTTTTCCATATATGTTAAACTACAAGATTAGTCAAGAAGCTGTAAGAGTAGTGTGTGAACTGTAAAAGAATGAATAAAAACCCCCACTCCCCAAAAAGAAAACCTACAAGCTCATCTGGGCTGATGATGCCGAATTGAACTCTCTTGATCGTGCGCAATGGGCATGCGCTGTCGCCGGAGGGCGGTCCGTGCATCCTGTCTATTCAAAGAGACGCGTCCTTCCTCGGCACGCCGCTTTGTGAGCAGGAACAGCCTTTAAATTGTCACCACGACTCTGGTCAGGCCGCCAACGGTGACCGGAAAGTCTCCGAAGGCGATATCCCAGGGACCTCTGCTGTCGGTTGCCTTAATGGCCGAATTATTTATGTTTTGGTCCTAAGTATGCTGGCCACCGACTGCTCCCCTCCCTTTTCCTGATCTACACTCTGGAGCGCTCTAAGCGCTTCTGAGCGTGAAACAGAGCAACGCTTGGTTATATAGACTGAGTGCCTACTACGGGGTTGCACACCCAAAAAGACAGGGACTGACTCTTCGGAAGGTGGGACATGGATCTCTGTAGTAAAACGCTCATTGGCCATTCAAGACAGTTATATGAATAATTAATTTTATCACACGTACAGCCAATGATAGGGCACGTTTATTTTGTAAACGAATCAAAACTAAAGGCGGGCGTTGATTTAATCTGAGCCAATTCCTATTGGCTTTATTAAAACAGGGTAGGTGGTGCAGACTGTACTTTGCATCCACAGTATGAATATTCAATTAAAACGATCTCGATTCGTTCGCTTCGTCGTTAATATTGAGTAGTACCCAAGCGAGCACCAATGGCTACGAAGAAATGAACCCTCTTAGAATAATTTCAACAAAACCCACCCTGTTTCCGATATTTGCCGAACGTGGCCGATGTGAATTTCTTCCCTCAGAGCAAAAATAAAAAAAATCTCTGTTGTCCCGTTCGTCTCGCTCTGGATCAGCCTGGGCTCTAAGAAAAGAGGCTCAGGGCTGAGGCCTGTTAAGACCCTTAATGAAACGGGATAATTGTCGAAATACATGACATTTACACATCGAAACAATGTAAAATGGATTATTTCTCGAGCTTTTTTTGAATCATGTCGACGTGCCGGTTTTTCGTCCTGCGCATTTTCGGATCTCTGGGACTTTGTTGCAAGCCTCGGACTCGCCCGCGAACGATGGCCGACCAGTGGACTGGACTTTCCGTACGGCGTGTAGGAAAGTCTGGGGGAAGCCTTAAGTGTTCATTTAACGTTTGTTTTTCAACAGGTTTTTACTATTTTTACATAAACATGTTCTGTGTTTGATTCAAATCACATTGTATTGTTCAGTTGTTCTTAAGCTTTTCATATTTTTGTTAAAATGTGACATTTTGGCGTAGGCCACATTTCGAAAGCAGCCTGAAATGCCGTGGTTTTGGCGGTTAAGTAACATTTGTTCGCTATTTATTTAATTGATTACTATTTTTAATTACTCAAAATTGTGATCATAACAAATCATTTGCCGGACAGCTGGTTATATTTTCAAATAGAAACGTTCAAAGTTTGCTTTTTTAGCAATGGAGCTGGTGATCTGGTTAGCTTAATGTACTCCGCCAACAACGACGGTATGTTCCCTGCTGTTCTTCTATTTTACACAATGTCGCAATCAAGTGTGTTCAACTAATGTAGCTTTGATCGTAATATAAAATGTGATTAAGTAGTGTTATCATCAGAATATGTCGTATTTATAGTAAAGTAACTTGGTGGCTTAAGCTTTGCCGTTATGGGACAAAACCTTCAGTTAGCTGCTTCTCAGTTAATTATTAGCCGATTAAATCCCTGATTTTTGCGAGCCTGCATGTATCTTAGTGTTGAGACTTCCGTTGATGGGTATGAAGGTGAGGGTTTGAAGTATTCCAGCGTTACTCTAAGGACTAAATTAAAGGCTATCACAGCTAGCATAACGTTACTGAGACTCCATTAGCGCTCAACATGGCGGTGCTTGACGATATGCTTCTTGTTGTGAACGAGAAAGATGGAGTCTGGAATATTCTTGTTGGCTAACTTGACCGGCGAAAGAGCTGCGCATTTTCAAAAAAACGTTGAGTTCCGTGGCTCAATAAGAAGCGGTACTGCGAGGGGGTTATCTTTAACGTGGCAGGGTTTTTAAGTGTCGAAACTGTCTGGAAGTTTGCTAGTCGGTATTTCAGCAGTCTTGACTGTTCTGTATCGAAAGTTGAAGCCATTTTGCTAGCTAACTAGAAGCACATCGCTCTGTTATTGGGAGAATAAGCTTGCCGTACTCTCAGTAAGCTGTTATAATCAGTGATGCAAGTAACAATAGTTTAATGTTGCCTTCAGGAACTAGGAAATGCCATTAGCTTGTTACACAATAGATTTATCCGGTCAGCTCGTGCTAGGTGTACCCGAGGGAAAGGGAGAAGTAACGTTTGGCCGGTGCTGATGGCTGTCTTAATGTTCAGAAGCAGAATGGTACACTGTGTTAATGTAAGGTCCTCTGAGAGCTATAAATCTCCATTGTTCATTCAGGCAGTGATACAGTATGTGTTTAAGGTGCTGGAATAGGTTTGTGGTGACCCTTTGTGTATTTTGTCTTCACACAGTAACATGGAAGTGGAAGTAAAACCTAGACATAGTGGTTGAACCACCTCTGAATATCTCCGTGCTATGATTGCATAATCTAAACCTGGTGTAGTGTTTATTACAAGCAATGACTCTGTAACAGTGCTCCACACAACATTTTGTCAGGTTATGTTATCATTCTCTCTGCCTTGTGTTTAAATAAAGACACTCAACCAACCTGATGGACTGGGCTGATTTATTCTTTGACAATGACACCTAGTTCATTTTTACATAATTGAACTCATGTTAAAACAAAACATTCATGCCAGTAGCTGCTGAGTTGTATTGCTTAGTGTTTCTGTGCTGCTGCCAGCATGAACATGCCTCTTTGCCATCATCTCTTTTTGGCAGGTCCAGCAGAGGACAGCATCATTCAAGCCCAGAAGCAAGGGTAGATTCCACATCTGCAGTATCCTTATGAAGTCACACCATGTTCTGTTTTGACTTATTTTATTAAACTGAGCACATGTTGGGTTTGAAATACATAGAGGAATGTGACAGTAAATCACTTTGTTCACCATGTGCCATGCAATACCATGACTATACAAAGGATTCATTATTGACCAGTTGGCTCCCTCCTCTGGCTCATACTGAGAATGATCGGCATTGCAAAGATATTGCACAACCACATTGTCAATGCGGAAGCGAGGTCCCACAAGGCTGTGAGATGTGCTCCCTCTACTGCCCCAAGGAGGTTGGTGCACAGAAGCTTAAAGTCAGGTATGTAGTTTGGTAGGAGTTTAACCAAATGTTATTAATTGTCATAACTATTACACCACTGTCCTCAGGATCTTTTTACAAAATAATAAATTACCCATTTTTGCCTATTCAACGATTACAAGTAAAACCAATGTAGATGAATATGGGGAATGCTAACACAAACTGAACAGAGAAATAACTTTTAATACTTAAATCAGACTTTAAACTGATGTCCATATTCTCTGTAATATATGTAAATTAAGTACATTGACAGGAGTAGTGTTTTGAGATACTTGTATTTTAGTATTTCCATATTTATGCTCCTTTATGCTTGAAGTCCACTTCAGTTCCAGAGGGAAATATAATTTTTTAGTAAACTACATTTATCTGACATAGTTGCCACTTTTTTTTCTAAATGCTGATTTTACATGCAAAACACGATTATTCTCCATAATATGATTTATTATTGAGCAACGTATTAAACAAGATAAAGTTACTCAACCATTTTACAGTTGTAAAATGTTGCTTGCATATTATATCAATGACAATTACTTAATGTAATATTTATAATAATACTGTAAACGAAACCCATCCTCTATAATGAGTTATATTTCCCATACAAATATATTTTACTGGTAAAAAGTCTCTAATCCAAGTCAATAAAACTTGCAAGTACTCTGTTATCACTGAGTCTTGTGACAGGTGGTTTTGGAAGGTGGGCATTTACTCTTCATGACGTAGGTGGGTTGCTATGGGTTGTTGAGAGCAGCCGTGACACTGATGTTGTGCCTGTACAAAGTGTTAGTTCAGACTGTAGTTAGGCGTAACGTTTCTACCTCGGCAGTTTAGATATTCACACGTATATACATCTAGTGCATGTGTTTATCTTCCAGCGGCATGGATTCCTGGAAAGGGTGAGGATTCATGTATCTAGGGGGAGCTCTTGTCTGATGATGTCAGAGCCCATCTGTGAGTGTGTGTGTGTTTGTGTGTGTGCTTTGTAACACAATAAAGTAGGCGAACAAGAGGGGAGGGAGAGACAGACAGGCAGATGCAAAGCATGGTGGGAGGAGTGGACTGTTTATTTTTTTCAATCTGATTTACAATCAGAAGGCCTGAACTATAACTGGACTCTAGTTACTTTGGAAGAACAGCGGCCTTATTAGATATGTTCAGCCAGTGAGCCATTGCACCTGAAGCACAATCCGCTAAAAAAGCAAGAGTGCACTCGCTATTTCTAAAACAATTCAGTCACTGTTTGTTAGCATTGATAACTGTCTGCAAAAACTAAAACCAAGGCAACATGTCCTTAAGGCTGTAATGCTGAAAATGGAGATTTTGTGAGTCTGAGTAGAGTTTGTGAAACAGATTCTGGGCACTTGATGATGTAAAAATAACCAGTCCCAGTCTGCAGTAGCAGTTTAATTCCCAAAATCAAACCTAGACAAAAAACTGAGTGGAAATGTGTTGGTTTTGTTTCTGGTTCTTGTGCGCACAGTGAGAGTGAATTGCCCATTATTGTATGAATAAGAAGAAAATCAGTCTTAGGTTGTATTTCCTTCTTAAGTTATGCACCAGGATGTTGTTCTGTAATAAAAATGGGTGACGCAGGGTCGGAGGCATGCTCTCTCTGAGAGCCCATTGGAACAGGCCGGCCCATTTCTGTCCGCGAGAGAATGTCCTGTTCTTTGGGTGTTTGTTTTGGCTGATGTCAGTCCCTGCCAAGCGTCTTCATCTTTCTTTTATCCTTCTTTTTTATCATCCACACACTCTTTTAAGCCGTCCAAGTTCTCATCTACTGTCTTTTTTTTTTTTTACACAGGATTCTATTCAGGCGGCTCATTTGCAGAAAATAGCAGACAGAGAGTAGGAATGTTAAGTCACCTAGTATTTGACTCAGAGGACACAGCAGAGTTTTTGCAGGAGATCTGCGTTTTTGTTAAGGTTCTTTCAGCCTCTTCCTGGAACTATCTGGGTGCTAAATTAATTGCTCTTGATCCCACCTCGCGTTGCAATCGGCTTAGTGTTAATCTGGGGTTCTCACAGTGCAGCCAAGTCTCGTCTGGGCAACGCCGCTGCACCGAGCTGTCCACTGCTCTCTTCTCCTGAGGTTTTGACCTCTGGCACTGTCTCCGTTGCCACACATCCTATTTTTTCCACTATCATCATCCTCTCACTTATTGTTAAGTTTTTTTTTTAAACCGCCATGTATTTATTGTGAATCAGTGCGGCCTTCCTCTTCTTTTCCATGCAGTTCACCCTTGCACTCACATGATTGCTTCTCCTCCCTCACAGAACCCATCCTCCTCCCTCTGCTCGAACCTTTTCCATAATTTCTCTCACGCCCTCTTCTACTGTCTCTTGTTCTCTCCCTCGCTCCCCGTTCCCGTCATCCCTCTCTCTTGCGCACTAAGCCCTCAGAGACGCCGCCTGCAGTGGCTCTCTCCTGGCCGTACCACTCGCCTTGCCTCTTTTCCTCTTTTCTCACTTTTTTTGTGTTCCGTTTCTCTGCTCTGCTGCTGTTGTGTTTCCCCTGGCGTGATGCCACTGCCCCTGACCATCTGCCTCACTTTTTTTTTCTTTTTTTTCCTCTTTACTGCCTTCCTTTTCCTTTGTCAGTGCGGCTAGGAGTGATTTATTTTTTTATTTTTGATCACAGGATAAGTTTGCCTTGTGTTGCCGCCGCTCAAAAAATCCTTTGTTATCGTTCTTTTGCGAGACTTTTCTCAGCTCTCTGTGCTTCCGGGAGGTTCTGATTGAAGCGTCTGTGTGCTATTTAAAGAGGCGTGCAGAGGAGCGGGGTTGTTTACAGTGCCCCTTAAAATACAGGCTGTCTAGAAACAGGAAGTACCATCGCCCCGAAGCACAGCAGCAGCAGCACACAGCGTCAGCCAACATGCAGCCACTTCCTCCTCCTCCTCCTCCTCTTCCTCCTCCTCATGGCTGAACAGAGGCTCCAGCAAAACAACCCTCACACTTATCAGAGAATTATGCACCCCTCCCCTCCTCTGCCGCCCGTCCTCCTGAATGGCGCACATACACAGCAGGCTTTTCACCCCTCCACCATGTCCTATCTCGCTTTCTCCTATTCTCTTAAGCCTACAGCCTACCCCCCACCCCTCACCCCTCCATCCCCACTCCCTCCGAATGTCTGTCTTCGCCAGTACAGCATGCCTGAGTAGCTGCCTGGAGATGAAGGAGCTAATTAATTTGATTTAGCCGTTCTCTCTCTCTGGCAGTGGAAAAACAGCCGTCCCCCCCCCTCCACCACCACCACCACCACCTCCCCCTCCCTCCCTCCCTCCCCCAACACCGTATCAGGCACCCCCCCTCCCAGATGATTTTCCACCTATCCTTTCCAGTCTCCTTTGGCAACGTCCACACTACAAACGCTCTCTTCCTCTTCTCCTTTGCTTCTTTCTTTTTCCGTTACACAACCGTGTTTTGCCAGCGGTTTCGTTGCATATCAAACCGATTGTAAATTGCACGCCAACTGTAACTCTTTTGTGCGGCCTACACCCATCTAATTCCTTTTTTTAGCATGTTATCTCTTGTGTGTGCCCAGGGACAGTTTGTGTGACTCAGCAGTCACTGCTCACACAAACATGCTTGTTATAGCTCAGTGCGTCTGCTGCAGGGGCCTGATGAGGGCCTGTCAGACTTCAGGCGATGAAACAACATTTCTGTCATCTGATACTCAGATGGATCCACCCATTGAGTTATATATATATATATATATATATATATATGTATGAAACACAATGGGCCTAGCACAACTCTAAAACTTATCAGCGTAGCTCTATGAATCCTTCCTGTGCTTTCACCCTGTGTATGAGACAGTCTGAACTTTGCAGCAAGCAGGTTGTGGACATCTGTTCAGGATAGCCTCTGAGTGATGTGTGTTTTAGTCCTTCAGTGTTGTCTTGCAGGCAGAGGGTGGTGCAGTGTTGAACTCCTCTGCTGAAACTGAAAAGGTTTCAGGCATAGTCAGCTTTCTACGTGTCTTCTACTGAAACTTAAAATCCATTTTTCAGATAGTGCTCAAATGCTGTATTTGTTATTAAATGCTTTTACACAAAAGGTAACAGAGGACATGGGAAAGATTTTTCTCCTCCATTTTCATGTTGTCACAGGGAGATTTTGATTTCTTGATGTCAGCATAACAGAGTTGTTTTCTTGGTGTTACACAATATATTTTTGTGATACCAGCAGTTTTCGTTACTTTGTGACAGCAGTTCCCAGCCTTTTTGTCCTGTGGCGTCTTCAATCAAAACAGTGCCTCCTTGCTACATCTCAATCCCAGTTGCGTAAGTCTATTAATTTGTTCAACCAAAGAATGATGTTTCCTCTGTTTTATCTTGGTAATCTATTGTAGTAGTTAAATTTTCCAGTATTTTACAAGAAGAAAAGATTGCAGTTAGTCTGTAAATAAATAACTTAATGTGGCAGAGTTAAGATCTTTTCCCCATGTTTGAATTCAGATTCACATCTCAATTTATTTGGTTGCTACTGTTGAAGCTAATCAGATCTCATCTGGCTCTTATTATGCACAAAATATTTTGGGAGAGAGAGGTGTTGTGGCAGTGACCTCTGGATTTAAAGTTTCAACTCTGCTGCAGGTCTAACCATGTGGTCTGACAGGTTTCCATATAAGAACTGTTATATTTAAATTTTTATTGAATTTTTATTGGCCCGTTGAAATCCTCTTCACCGGGGCCAAGTTGAAGCCAGGTTGCCTCGAGATCTCATATAACATTTATTAAATGGGTTTTCTTCACCCTGTTAGGCATCAAGAAAAGACTTCACAGGAAAAGTAAAAGTTTGGATTTTGTGAAGAAAAATAAATGAAAATCAATGTTTGACATACATCTGGCACAACACAATACACAGTGGAGTAGTAACAGCAATAACAATACAGAAAATCATGTCATCTGACCTTTAAAGGCTGTAAACTTACTTTATAAATTTACTCAATGATTCATTTGGAAAAGATTAAAATGTATTTGATGGACGAGTGGTTATATAACAGGAATTATATATTTTAACCGATATAGGTCAGGGGATATCAGTTTTATTTTTACTGGGCTTGTAAAAATATAACATGTCTGCACTAAGATATGTAGAAGTAGTGAAAAATCGTGAAAAGACCGTGCTCCTGAAAGTGAACTTCTCTCAGTTCATACACAAGGTGCATCAGCCTCAGAAATAGTCTTGAGGAAGAGTGATTTGCTTTAAATGTCACTTCTGCAGTGAAAGTTCATCTTATGGCCATTGTTTATTTGCTGGAATTACCTGTTCCATATTATTGGTTTGTTTCCCTGAGATTTGTTTTTGTAAACAGCAGGTAAGTGTTAGCTAAAGACATGCTCCAGCATGCTCAGCTCTCCCTGTGTCTTGGGAGTTCTTCTCAAGTTATTCATTGTACCGCCCCTGTGTCTGTCAGACAATGCCGAGGGCTTAGACGCCCTTTTGTCTGTATGCGTGTCTGGCTGCGAATGTAAACATTTGTCATGCTTATCTGTACATGTGCTTGCAGAGAATTTACATGCTGTGGTTTCATTCTACCTCTCTGTCCTCACATTTCTGCATGCAGGCCACAGAAACAGGAATTGCTTCATCGTCCTTGTAAAGCCACGGCTTCCTCTTTAAGAAACCACTGACATTTGAACTCCTCGAACGACGTTTGACTTCCCACTTTGATCTCGGGCCAAGTCAGCTGGAGAGCAGGTTAGTCATCCCTTCTTTGAGATTGCTGAGGATGTTTACTAATGCTTGAGCATGCCTCAGGATATATTCACACACATATATCTGTTTTAGTAAGAATTCATGCAGTAGACCCATGAACTATTGCTCATCAGGTAACAGTTATACTGTATTTTCTTATGAACCATCAATCTGCCAAATAAAAACCACACTAAAGATCTGATGCTTGATGTGAATACCAATCAAAGCTTGTGTGTTAACACATTTAGTGCCCAGTTTTACTAAAACCAAAACAGCCAACAGACTGCAGGTGTGACGCTGCAGTTTGGGACCTGTGAGGTATGTGAACTTTCCTGTCTTTAGCAGATTTAAGGTTGACTGACTCACTCAGCTCTTTTACTGGAACCATAAGGCACATTTAGTGCTCTAATGTGGGGCTGCTGAAATGTGACTTATGAAATTATTAAAGTTACCCTGTGGATTTTCATTGCAAGGAAATTAAGTGTTGTTTAAATTCTGACTAAAATGCATGGCATGTCTCCTTTAAGCCACTATAATTAATATTTTTATAACAATGGTTAAAATGACCACAAAAGTGGTCGCACACAGAGAATTATAACCTGACTCATTATGAAGTTCTTAACGCTCCTATAGCGTAGCTTTTAGCCGCAGCAGGCAGCTCTTTTTAGTAAAACATCTCTTAAAAAAACAGTACTACGTGCCAAAACATCAAGCTGACAAACTTTGTGACTAGCTTGTGACCATAGTGGAGCATTTAGCAAATGAGTTAGTGATGACCAAGAACAGAGCTAAAATAAGAGTGAATCCAGCAACGGTTTGCTAGCCTGCTAGCCACATCAACGTATGAGGTGAAGTCAGTGTTGTGTTCATGGCCTGTTTCTGCTGCCTCTACATGGCCCTCAAAACCTTAGCTTACATTTTCTTCCTCTTTTATTGGCACATTTCTTTCGCATGTTGGTAAAGCAAAGAAAAAAAAAACGTGTGGAGGCCCGCTCATCAAAACGTTGCTGTACAGCACCACCAGTGGTCAAAAACTCCACAGGGCACCTTTAACTGCTGCCGTTAGATAACAGTTTGTGACTGTATATATGTCCAGGATGATTTTTTTTGTTATTGTTTGTAAATGTTAATTGCGAACTTGAACCAAAAAAATGTAAAATTCGGCCCTCATCTTATTTATAAAATAACATGAATTTTAGTTGATGATTAACACCTCGTTAAGGCCTTGTACTGGGTTAAACTTCTTTTTCTTCCTTTCTTTCTTTGTATAAAGCTTAAATATCCAAAAGTCTTGGTGAGCTAATGGTTTAAATTTTCCACCAAGATGGCTTCCTTAGTTCCTCATCTTTGTGTATTCAGATGTGTGTGTCGCTTGATAGCACAGCATGAAAAGCTATGATCACGTTTCGCCAAACATCCATGAATAGGGACGGCTGGACAACGGGGGTGCCTCTGAATACCGAGTTAGTGGCTGGCTGCAGCCACGGGACAATGCCAGCACACATGTGTGGACCGAGCGGCCACACTCCTGAAACACGCACGCACACACACACACTATTGTCTTTGCCAACGGACAATCTGCTTCGCACACCCAGCTTCTCGTTTTCGTTTCTCTTTTCACACCGACGCAATTTTACTTTGCCCGTCCCGTCCCATTCTGAAGCCGCTCACAGGCCGCTGTCATGTATCCCGTCCACACACACCAAGCATGCTTCAAAAACGTGCGGGAGTGCATGAGAGAGGACGTGGGGTGGGGGTGGGAGGTGGGGCGGGAGGAGGGAAAAAAAAGTTCGTCCAACTCCAAGAGCCAGAGAGGTCACAGGAACAACACCCAATCCCAGAGCGGTTCCCATGGAGACAAGTGTGGCAGCGTACAATGAGGGTGAGAGAGTGATGAAAGAGAGGGAGAGAGGGAAAGGGCAGGGGAAGAGTAGGAGGAGGGCGGGTTGTTGGCGTCAAGGTTCAGTTGGTGGGTACTGTGGGGGGGGGGGGGTTGCAGCTCCACTCAAAAGGACAGTGGGAAGTATGATGGTGTTGTAGCATAACAGTACTAGAACATTCTTCCACCCTCCTCTCATTTTTCTGCCTTCTTGTTCCAGCTGAGAGAATACCTCCTGATCTAAGGCCGCCAAGTGGTTCACGGCCGATGGAGGCAGAACAGAGATATGTGGAATTTCCACTGACCATGACGTGCGTGGCCCAGAGCAACCAGAGCAGAGAGAGTTGTTGTTGTGACGG
Source organism: Lates calcarifer (assembly GCF_001640805.2). Taxonomy (NCBI): domain Eukaryota; kingdom Metazoa; phylum Chordata; class Actinopteri; family Centropomidae; genus Lates; species Lates calcarifer. Next base: position 8,236,358 of record NC_066846.1, read on the forward strand.
ATTTTGCATGGATACGGATGAATCAGGAGTGATGCCCAGCTGCGGGCCTTGATGTTGGTGCAGTGGCGCCAGTTGTTTTGGTGAAGGAAGGATGGCGCTTTAGTGCTGCAAAACAAAACGGAAGCTTGTCAGTAGTAGTTGTAGTTCAGTCACATGTGTCACACACAGATACACACGCTGACCTAAAAGCAGCTAATTGACACGTCCGGCAGCGTCGCTGATAGCACTTGAACCCTTTTAGCCAAGGGCACGCAAAATCGAAGAGTGTCTCTGCCCCAGTTTCTGTCCCTGTCTGACCACCTTTATCCCCTTTTCTCTTTTAAGGAGGCACTCCAGTGATTTTACACGTGAAGATCGCTTTACTTGTCATGGGGAATACCACTCATCCCCTGAAAACAGTTGAATGGAGGGTGCTTTTGAAAGTCTGAGAAAGTAAGATTGTGTTCTGGCCGCCATTTTGGGACCACCACGTTGGCACAGTAGCAAAAGGGTCCAGTAAAAGACGTGGTTCTAGCTGCGTCTGCCTGACGGTTTTGACTAAACACTAACACAAACACTAGGATTTGCGAATTTATCTGCATTTCAACATTGTGTCATGTGACATGACCATCATTTGCGATATGTGTGTAAGCAGGCAGCTAGTCAAGATGGAGGACGGATGACAACTTTCCAAAGTTATAAAGTCCTTTCTGATAGAAGTATAAACCACTATGCAGTGTTTTGGCCTTCAAGACCATGGATTCATCGGTCAGAAGGGCCTTCCTGGATCGTCTTTAATAGTTTTGTCTGGACACGCCCCCACCAATCACAGCCTGTTATGTTGTTTTCTCACACTGCTATTTTGGATGATGCCCCTCAGAGATAGAAACGAAGGACGTGGAGTTTAAAAAACGTGGATGTCTGCCAGGCAGGCAGCGTCTAATGAAAGAGACTATCGGGTTGCATCATGGGAAACGTAGGATCTTTGTGTTTTTGGAGCTTGGCCCACACTGTTGACTTTAAGTCGGGATATCTCGGCCTCCACTGCACCGATTTTGACGATTCTTTTTTTAATCAAGCTTTCGCGAGTCCCTAAACTTTATCAAAGTACGGTGCTAAATCGCTGAAGTGCCCCTTTAATGCCTCCATTTTTCTCTCAACTTCACTTGTTTCACAGAGTGCGCCCATCCGCCATTTGACTACCGACAGTTTGTCCTCTCTCTGTCTGACTTTCTCGCTGTCTCCCTCACTCACGCTCCTCTCACTCCCTCAGTGTCTGTCTGTCTGTCCTTGGTGCCCAGGTTTTTTGAGTTGGCGTGGTTCCTGTTTGTTTTCAGCCATTTTGGGGACTTGCAGTGCTCGTAACAAACTGCTTAAATGGCGTCCTCTTGCTTGCTTGCTCTCCCACTCTGTCTCCCTCTGCCTCTCCCTCCCTCTCCCTATCGCTGGGCTTTGTGTATATAAAGTAGTGTGTATGTGTGTGCGTGTGTGAGTGTGTGTGTGTGCAGGGAGAGAGAGAGAGAGAGAGAGAGAGGGAACAACACTTCCAAATAAAAAGAAGATTGGATTCAGTGGGGAGGGAGGGTGGGGGTGGGGGGTCACTTGCTGGAAAAAAAGAGCAAAAACACTAAGAATCGTGTGTCAGAGGCAAAAACTGGAGTGAGAGAAGAGAGAGAGAGAAAGAGAGAGAGAGAGAGAGCAAGAAAAGGGGGAGTGAGTGAGGGAGAGCAAGCAAGTTCGAGTGTGAGAATCGCTCCTGCCCTCTGTCTTCACACACTGCTGCCTGTATGTGTGTGTGTGTGTGTGTGTGTGTGTGTGTGTGTGTGTGCACCGCCTCTCCCTGTGCTCACTCTCTCCCTCTCTCTCTCTCTCTCTCTCTCACTCACTCACTCTCTCACACACACACACTCAGACGTGCGCATACACAGAGCAAGGGGGAGAGAGAGAGAGAGGGAGAGGGAGAGAGGGAGTGTGAGGGGAGAGAACACATCGCAGCAGAGATGCAGCAGGAGGTTTTCCGAGGTACGTTTTCTTGTATGCTTGCCTTCCTGAGAGACAGACAGAGAGAATAAGAGGAAGAGAGACTGAATTCTGTTGTTTTCCTGCTTGTTTTTCTGCTTCACTCCGCTGCTGTTGGCGGTGGTTGCTTCGCGCGTGAAGAGGAGGAAAAGGTTTTTAATTTACCGTGCGTGTGTTGGGGCGTGAGTGTTGGTGGGTGTGTGTATTTATGCAGTGTGTGTTTGTGGAAGCGTATTTATGTGTGTGTGCCTGTGCTGTGTGTGTGTGTGTAATGTGTGTGTGCGTGTGTGTGTGCCAGTAACAGGCCTCGTCTCCCTCATCCTCCCCTCTGTCGCTGGCGCACCACGCAGTTCTTTTTCAAGAGCGATGACTCGTTTTGAGATTGTGATGAAACTTTTAATTTATCGAAGCCTCTCGCGTCTCTGTGATTCACCGCAGACGGATGAGGGTGTTGGGGGGGAGATAGGAGGGCGGCCTGCACACGTCAGACCAGGCGCTAAACATGATGTGAGCTTTGTTGTTGGGGGTCTTAACATGGTGGTGGGCCCATCTCCCACCCCCCCCACCCCTGCCCCCTCATGCCCATCAACTTACGAACAACACTAGAGGAAGTGTTTTGGGAGGAAAAACTAGTAACACAGGCGACGGTAAACATCTCTAGTTCCACCGACTGGTTCTGTCTCTTATTTCAGTTTTGGGCCGCCCAGTTTGTCCTCCATTTTACCAGCCTGTTGTTTTGCTGGAGGTTGTCTCTTGTAGAGCGGCAGAGGGCATATTGATGTCACCAACCCCGTTGTCGCTGCCCTAAGCTTCACTTTCTTTTTTTCCAAAACAACAGAGCATCTGCTGCCAACTACTCCACATTCCTGGTTTCCATGGATGCCAAGCCAAGCCCCCAAGTGCTCAATGTATGGAAAATATGATCCACACTGCCACAGGGATAGGGGTCATAGGTCAGACAATAGGAAGTGTAGTTTCATGCTGCGATGTGCTGCTATGATGTTGACATGAAAGCGCTAGTGTGCAAGTCTAGGCGGCTTGCAGGACGATGCTGGTTGGATTTGTTTACATCACAGTTTTGTTTTTTTTGAATACCACAACATAAAGGATGTTGAGTGTACCACAGTGTAGTCGTGTTCAGGAAGCTGGTGCAGCGCTTCATTTTATCTGACCTGCTATACTTGCACATGCAGCTTATTCGATGACCCTCAGCCTTATAAATACTCAAACGTTTCTTGGTTGTTTTAGCCCAAGAACTCCAGTGGGGGTATCACACCTCCTTCAACCGGGACTGCACATGAAATTGAAAATGATTTTGGGGGAAATTTCCTCAAAAAGGTCACTGGTATAGAGTTACTGCTCTCCAGGGTACTTTTTTTTCCAGCCCTACAGCGTCTTAATGCCTCCTATGATTCTGTTGCAGCGAGCAGAATTATGGGAATTACGTGCTGGGTTGAGAGCTAACAGACCGTGGAGAGAATGGCGTTTTAGACATGGGCAGGTTCGCTGGTGCGTGGAGCGGCATGTGAAAACACCACGATACGACAGTTTACACATGGGGAGGTGGAGGGGGGGCGCGCAGTCAGTCACGCTGAGGGGGGATCAGAAAGACAAGGAAACCATGAAATGTGAACATGGGAGAGATGTGTTTGAAGTTATTCCTACCTCCCCCTCTTCTCACCTCCCCCCATGCTCACAGCACCACAACAACCACCACCACTACCACCTCTGCTCAACCACTCCCCAACCCGTACCAACTTCCCTTCCCCTCACCTCCCTCCCTCCTTTCCTCTCTCCTCCTCTATCCCATCTGGCTGGCTCCACCACGCTCTCTTGGCCGGGGGGTTGTGGAGAGTTCAGTAGCTGTTCCTGCTAACGATGCCCCCCCCCCACACTAACACCCCCTCATGCACGCACATACACCCTCCTCTTCACAGACCAACTGCTGCTCTGATAGTCGGGCCCCTCTGGCTGCCCCTCACTGGGGAGAAAGCCCAACCGACACCTTCCTCTTCCCACATGGTCCTTGCCGCTGGCTCACCGGCTGGAACACCGAGGCCCCCCACATTCCGCCTTGCAGGCACTCCCCTTAACCCCTCACACACACACACACACACACGCACACAGACACACACAATGGCAGCACATCACTGCTGAAGACAGAGTTAAAGGATAACTTCTTATTTCTGTAGTTTTGGCCATCATTCCTATCAGTAATATGTGGTCGATCTGTGAAGGCAGCGATACTACTAAAAAAGAAGTGTGAAGAAGAAATATGCAAATTACAGACCAACTTCCTGGTTGAACTTTAACCTGCAGATACTAAAAGCACCAGTATGTACTGTAGCTTTGTGCACACACAGGTTTCCTGTGCAGTGAGCGATAATAACCGGCATTATGGGAGAGTTCACTGTCGCGTTTACCTCAAAATAAAGTGGCTTAGATCATCCTTAAACTCATTTACAACCTGCCTGAATGTCTCACTGCTCATATTCTTTGCCCCATATGATTTTGTCTCAGCAGCGTTGCTTTATTCTTAGATCTCAGCAGCTACTTTGGTGAATACAATTATGGCTAAAACAATGAAAATGAGACCCAAGTTGTAATCAACCACAGCTGTACTAAAGTAAAGATTTTTTAATGAGGCTTTGGTACAAATGTCAGCTGTTTACATTCATATTACAATGTAGAAGTAAATTAAATGGCACTAAAACAGTACTAATGGTATAATTATGATTATGATCAGACTTTTAGCCCTCAGTTATAAGAAGTATTTGACCAAATAGCTTAAAACACTTTATTTTAGAGCCAAATTAAGTTTTAGTTAGCATGCACTTTGTCTTTGAACTGCTTAATATTACAGTAGTTGTGGTAAGATTTTGAAGGAATTTCCTTTGAGATGGAAGATGGCAAAAAAAAAAAGCGTGGTTATTGGATCCTAACAGTTATTTGTCTGTCAGCACAAGTACCAGTTTCAGTGGAATAAACAGATTGCTCAACGGCTGGTTCAAGGCCTTGAGCTGGCGCACCAGCCAAACTCCTCTGCCGTCCTGCCTTATGTTATGCAAGGCCACTTTAGCGGTGATGTTCCTGGTGACTGATTGTCCATTTAAATTCAGGGGATTACTAACTAATGGCTTCCAAGGTCATGAAGTCATCTACGTTTTTCAGATGCTAATGGCAAAGTATCTCAAGGTTGATGGTAAAACTTTAGCTATTTTGAATTCAAGCAGGGAAAATTTTCAGATTATTGAGCCACAACACTTTTAACTTCCCCTAAATTATTTGGTTTCAAAAGTTAAGCTGAGCTGAGAGAGGGAGAGTGATCTGCAAGTTTCTGTTATTTGTAGTGATTTAACGTTGAAATTTCCCAGAATCAAAAATTAAAAGTGTTTGCTTTTGCCTCACATTTGTCATTTGATATGGAACACAAATTGAATCAGTACGTAGTTAAAAGTATGCTGCTGTTCCTTTTTCCCGTCAGTGAAAAGCCTCTGCCGTACCTGAAAGCCAGTGTGTTTGGTATAATGTGTTTTATGTTTACGTGAGTGTAGTTAGTAATTTGTCCTGCACCAGCTGAGCACCTGTTCGTGCTGTGTGGTTTTGTAGTGCCACAAGCGTAAATAGATGAACACTTCATAGGCCGACCAACATGTTTGTTTGTGCAGAACATCCTGTTGCAGAGAGGTGTGGGAACAGGGTTGGTGTTTATTTTGATTTCGCTTGAGGGTCTTTGCCATATTCATGGTCACATTTGTTTGTGTGCCAAATGCGTTTGAGTTATCAGGGAAGGACGTATGTGTGTGTTTATGTGCGTATCCACTCATCTTTACTAATATGGAAGCAATAATAGTGTTTTTCTGCATGTACTACGCATTAGTGCTCACATTTCTGCGTGTACAAGTGAATCCAGCACATTTAAAGTGCGTTAAAAGCTGCCTGTCACAGTCAGACAGCATGTCGTGCATGCTCTGCCTGTGCAGCGGCTGTGTGCGTCACAGGGAGATAAAGAAAAAAGAGCGAGGGGGCGTCATACGCATTTTCCTGTCCGCGGCGCAAGCATCAGATGAGACGGTGAAATTTTTAGCCTTAGCACTGTCTCTCAGCGTGTCCGCCCACTTGTAGCAGGCTGGCGCTTGCCATAAGGGATTTCCTGCACAACATCTATCGCTCAGCAAATGTGAGTGACAGTGAAGGCCTGATTCAATACAGAGTAACAAAATATGGCAAGCCCGGCGAGACAGGATTGTGCATCATTGTTTCTAGACGCAGATCATCCTCAATAGGCACGAAGTGGTGAGGCAAGCTCCCTTGGTTCGTTGTCTCCGCACAACAAAAAGTATGTGCCACTGCCCGCACTAAGTATGTCATTACCAGACTCTTCTGTATTTCCTCTTGTTGACTCTACTTCATTCCACCTGTGCCTTCAGTCTCAGTGCCGTGTTGCACTGAGATTCACCTTTTGGTTTTGAATGTCAGTTACAAGTAGGCCCATCCATGTTGAACCATGCCTGCCTGTCTCGCCTGTGGGCATGTATGAGCGTATGTACAGTTCTGTGTACACATGCATGTTTGTTGCTGTGTGTGTGTGTGTGTGTGTGTGTGTGTGTGTGTGTGTGTGTGTGTGTGTGTGTGTGTGTGTGTGGTTGTATGTTTGTCTGTGTGCTGCTTGTTTGTGTGTGTATGTGTGTGTGTGTTATAGTGTTTGCCTGGGCTCCTGTCTGTCTGACAGTGCAGTGTGTCTGACTGTTCCTGTTTCAAACCACCACCACCCCCTCCCCTCTCCTCCCTCCTCCCTCTTCCTCTCTCCTTCTCTCTGTCTCTTGCTCTCTCACTAACCCTCGCTCTCTTTCTCTCTCACCCTTTTTCTATCACCCTTTCACTCTACCTCATCCTCACCCTCTCTCTCTCTCTCTCTCTCTCTCTCTCTCTCTCTCTCTCTCTCTCTCTCTCTCCCTCCTCTTCCCTCTGCAATAACAGTGCTGACCTAGTTTCTGCCTGTTCAGGGCTGCCTGTGGAATTTTACAGCGGCCTGCCTTCCTGGCTGCTTTGCTGCTTGAAAACGCAGGCAGAAAAGCATGACTGAGGATTTTTCTTCTCGTCGCATCATTATGGCCTTATACTGTCTCCGTTCCTCTCCCTAATCCGCAGACCTAAACAAATGGAACCGCTTTAAATAAGTAATAACACCAGATTGCCTATCGCGCGTGAATCTGCAGCTATTTTACGTACACGGAGAAAATCGCGGGGCTGCATCCACCACCTTGGCAGTTGAATTAGAATGGAAATGAGAATAGCCTGTCGCTCATCTTCCACAGCTTAGCCGAGATTGTACCGGATGCAGAGGGGCGGAAAAACACCCCTTCTCTGTGCACATGCATGCAATCTCCCTCCCTTCTCCTCTTCCCCTCTTTCCTCCTTATCCCCCCCCACCTTTGCCTTCACAAATAAATGGTTAGAGTCATGCCCGGCAAATACTAGCCACTGCCAGGAATGGCTAACAAGGCTCTCGCTCAAATAGCAAAGAGAGTGGGACTATTTTTACGTGCGTTGGGGCCGCGGATCTAAGTCAGCGCTCTATTCTGAGGGAATCTTGATTAAATCTGAACGCCTTCCAATTAGGCATAGGGAATGTTGTGTCACAGCCGAGAGAGAGATGGATCTCTGGAATGCCTTTCTGAAGGCTTGGCTGTGGCACGCTGAAATCTAAACCAGCACTGCCGCAGATTCATTCCTTCCCCCTACCCCTCTCTCTCTCTCTCTCTCTCTCTCTCCTCTCTCTCTCTCTCTCTCTCTCTCTCTCTCCCTCCTTTCACTCACCATTCCTGGCTGAGCTGTTGGAGTTCAGCATTGCTGGGGCATTTAGTTTTCTTTGCCGTTTCTCTAAAGTGTTCCATGCAGCGCCATGGACTGCTCCTGCAAAAGCTTTGGTTGTAATGTTGATTTTTGCTTTATGTCAATGTACATTTATGTGTTGTGTGTTTTACCCCGGGATGTTTCTAGTGCTAACGCATTCTTTTTGATTTCCCTCACAGATTTCGGGGGCTGGTCATGGTGTCCGGTGAGAAGGTGTGGGACCCCCTCCATGCGGGCCTTCTTCAGTCACATCTGAGTGAACAGCACCTGGCTACTGGGCTAACTCCCCTCTGCAACTTCACACATACTGCACCCAAGGACACCACGTGCCACCAGAGTCAGCGGCCGTTACTTTTGTCTTCCCCGCCACTGTCATTAGTGGCTCTAGACACCCTTCAGGCCTCCTCGCCCTTGCACGGCTCGAGAAAGATCGAAGGACCGCACAAACCTCTCCGCTCTCTTGGGGCGGCCTCTCAGCCTGAAGAAGAGGAGGAGGAAGGGGAAGCGGAGCAGTCAGAGATGAAGGGTAAAAGGCACGGAGGCCGGGGGGAGGCCATGATGGAGGACAGGCTGGAGGACATGGCCGATGGACCTAAAAATGCAAAAATCACCCTAAGCTTCCCACTCAGTGCCGCCCCCCTCCCAGCCTCTCTGACATCTCCAAACCACTGTCGTAGCTCCTCCTCGTCCTCCCCCTCCCCCCACCGGCGGCGGCCGTCCTCCAAGAGCTCAGACGAGGGGTCACTGTGGAAATTGGACGCTACCATGGACGTAAAGCACAGACCTTTTAAGCCCCCGAGGCACGACAGCTCTCCGTCCTCTTCGCCCTCTTCCTCCTCATCTCCCATGACTGTTCATGCACTTATCAGGAAGGACATAAAATCCCCGCCTCCACTGAAGTGCTCCAAACTCAACCCAGAGACTCAGTTTCACAGGTCGCCCCCGAGATCCTCTGGCGGGTCTTTAGGGGGCTGTTACGGTGGAGATGGATGGGATGAGAGGCACAGGGTGGCCAACGGTACAGCCTCGCCCTCTCAGACTGCCCAGATCCTCTTCAGTCTGGGCACATCGGCCTATCAGAGAGGCGGGGATGCAGAGAGGAGGGAAAAAATAACAGGGAGACCGGCTGGGAAAGTGGGAAGCCCTCATGGACCAAGCCTTCATCCACCCACCCTCCACCTCCCTCCCCCCTTGCCACCACCTCCTCCTCCCCCATCCGAGGGTCTGACAGCACCCCCCCACTCATCCTCCTACCCCCCCACCGACAGCCTGAAGCCCGAGCTGATCTGCGGGGTGTGCCATCGGCTCTTCAGCTCGGCCTCCTCCCTCACGGTCCACATGCGGCTGCATCGCGGCAGCCGTGCCCTCAGCTGCCGCTACTGTGGCAAAGTGTTCATCCACAGCAAGAGACTGCAATCCCACGAGGCCGCCTGCAAGGTGCCGGGCCTACCCTCCAACAGCCTGGGCCCTCCTCCTCTCACCATGCAGCCGAAGGAGGAGCCGCTGGAGGAGGGAGAGGTGAGAGTGGAGGGGGGAGTGATTGTGGGAGAAACAGACATCAGTAAGGCGCGGCCGGGGAAGAAAGCGCGGAGCCTCCTGGCGCGTATCCAAGGTGATGATGCAGCAGCCACAGAGCTAGTGGCGGGTGATGAGAGCCATTTTGTGAAGGTGGTGGACGGCAATGTCATTTACTTCTGCTCTGTGTGCGAGCGTTCCTACATGACGCTATCCAGCCTGAAGCGCCACTCCAACGTGCACTCATGGCGCCGCAAATACCCGTGCCATTACTGCGACAAAGTCTTCGCCCTGGCTGAGTACCGAACGAAGCACGAGGTGTGGCACACGGGAGAGCGGCGCTACCAGTGCATCTTCTGCTGGGACGCCTTCGCCACCTACTACAATCTCAAAACACACCAGAAGACCATTCATGGGATTAACCCCAGCCTCATCTCCAGTGAAAAGACAGCTAATGGGGGTTATAAACAGAAAGCTAACGCCCTCAAGCTCTACCGCCTTCTCCCTATGCGCTCCCAGAAGAGACCCTATAAGACCTACAGTGACAGTTTGCATAATGGCCTCCTACTCCCACCAACTGAAACGCCTCCCCTCTCCCTGCCAGGCCTGGGTTGCGCCCTGGGCCCCGGGGACCTGCAAAGCCTCATCAGCGGAGCCCACCCTCAGAGCGTTAAGCCTGACCCAGATGCCTTCCCCGATGACTTCCCTGTTTCTGTGGCTCCTGAACACAGGGACCTCTCCGCACTAACACCCCTCCCCCAGACGGACATGCCCCAAGTTAAAAAACACGAGAGCGAGGCCCTCGAGTTAGAGCAGGGGAGAGGCGGCAGCGGCGGTGGCAGCTTCAAAATGTCTAGTAGCAACAAAACCAAAACTCCCAAGACCGGTAAAGGCACAGAAACAAGCATGCCATCTGTGATAACATATGGACATACAAAACCCTCTGTCATAGTTCATGGAACAGCAGTGTCATCCTCTGTCATTGTGCACAGCAACCAGGTCACTTCTGGAAGTGAAAAAAGCCCAATGAGCAGCCCCTCCCCCGAAACCAGCAACAGTCAGACTTCACACAAGGGCAGCCCTAGGCCGATTAAAAAGCAGAGGGATAGTGCAGATAACCACAGAAAGAGATCAAGAGACAGTTCAGATACCACAGAGGAGGGTTCAAGAGGTGGGCAGGATGCAGAGGCAGGCAGATTATTTCACAAATCACGCAAGTCCCACAGCAAGACCGACATCTCTAACTCAAAGCAGCTGTCAGCATCTGTGGGGTCGCAGGTCAAAGAGGCAGGGCCACTGTGCCAGATTACTGTACGCATCGGTGAGGAAGCCATAGTAAAGCGCAGCATCTCTGAGACAGACCTCAGGAGAGACAAGGGCCTTTCTCCCCCAAAAACTAAACGGAGCGAAACGTCATCCGTGCGAGACGCCAAGGAGCAACGCCACTCTCACTCCCACCACCATCACCACAAACACCGCCTCCACCGCAGGGCCAGCATGGAAGCAGAGGGCGATAAGGAAGGAGGAGACTGTGAGGAGGAGGAGGAGGAAGAGGAGGAGGAGGTCAGGAAAAAGAGCTCCAAATCCCCCGACGAAGTGAGGGAGTACTACTTCCGTCAGGAGGTGCGCGAGCAGGAGAGCGACCACGACATGGAGGATAACTTATGGCGGCCTTACTACTCCTACAAGCCCAAGAGAAAGGCCCAGGCACATCTGCAGAGGGTCAAGAGCTGGCAGAGGAAACTGAAGTACAAGCGCTCCATCCGGCTGAAGAGGAGGGCAGAGAGGCTCAAAAACCATGTGAATAAGGAAACAGAGAAATCACAGGATGAGGAGGAGGACGGGAAGATTGAGGAGGCACAAAAACTGTCAAAATCCAACAGAGACAAGGGAGAGAGGAAGGGGAAAGATTATCTCTCTGCCCCTTTAAAGGAGAAAAACAAAGACGCAGAGGAGCAGGTGAAGGAGGCCCGTCGTGAGGTTTCCACCCTTCCTCTGCACTCTCCAAAGCCTCCTCTGTCTACCTCAGCGGCTCCTGCGGGAATAAAGAGGCGGCCCTGGACTAACGGGAATGCAGCGGAGTGCGGTACATGTGGCCGCTGGTTCTCCAGCCCCAGGAAGCGAGACAAACACGAGCTGAGCCATCTGCTGGAGTTTGTCTGCCTCTTCTGCCGAGCCACTTTCCCCTCGAGGGATAAGTTGGAAGACCACCAGAGAGCCCAGCATCCCAAGCCCACTGAGGCACCCTCCGCGCCTCCTAAAGTGGCACTTGGTGAACAAGCTGACGGGGTCGGGATCAAATCTGTGCCAGAGATTGCAAAGTACGATGAAGAAAAGGGGGTTTAGTGGGGAGTAATTCTAGTCCGAGTCGCTTAAGCAGAAGAGCATTATCACGACACACCTGTCCGCAGTGTCACAAGGTGTGCAAGACATCTTCAGCACTAACCCGCCATATCCGACGCCATGAGTTAAGTAGTTCCCCAGAAAGAGAAAAGGAGGATAAAGCCTCAGAGCCAAAAACAACAGAGACAGTTGTTAATGCTGTTAGCAGAGACCCAGAGACTGAAAAAGGACAGGTTCCCAGTGCTCTCTCTGTTTCAGTTATCAGCTATTCAACACCCGACCCGCCCAGCAGTGGTGACTGCTTGCCATCACAGCAGCATGAAGATCATCTCAGAGAGCTGACAGACGAACATCACATGTCAGAACCCGGTGACAAACTGACGGAGCCCACGCACCCAGCTCCACAGAGAGAGCCCAGCCCACGAATCGCAGACCCTCCATTAGAAAGTCCAGTCAACCTCACACCCACTAAACATGAATTCACGCCTGCCGCGCCCTCCACTCTCCAGAGCGTGCTAGTCATGAATGCACCTGAGTGTCTGGACTACCGCACCCCCAGCAAAAAGCACCTAGACAGCCAGATCCACAGAATACCTAGCCCTGTGCACGTCATGGCATCGGCCAACACCTCTCCAAATGTGCCCATGACGTCGCAGACCAGAATAACCACTGCTGCTCCTCCTGTTTCCATGACAACAGCTCCCAGCTCCGAGGGGGGATTCGTGAAACGGGATGGGGTCATTATGGACAGGGAGAGGCAGGGTGGGAGTGGGATATTTCTACACACAGGTTACGAGGAGCCGCCTCTGGCTCACGATCTCAGAGTTCAGTCCCTGTCCAGGAGTCCCTCTCCCGATGAAGCACAAGACCTGACCATGTCCTCCATACTCGCTAGAGAGAGGGAGATAGAGAGGCAGAGAGAGAAAGAGAGGGAGCTGGAGAGACAGAGAGAAAGGGAGAGGGACAAAGAAATGGAGAGAGAGAGAGAAAAAGAGATAGAGAGGGCACAGCAAATGAGTAGAGTTGCTCATGCCCCAGAGGACCAGATTGCACTGTTGGTCCCTAAAGAGGAGCCCTTGAGTCCTGTGCCGTCCCCCCAGCACATCCCTACTCAAACCACTATGAATGGACCCTCCTCACACAGGCACACTCCCAAGTCCCCCTGTCGGTCCCCCTCAACCATTGGACTGTTAGCTCAAGCCAACCGCCAGGTTCACTCCAGTTCACAAGGACTCGACAGGCTCACACTGCCCACTGGAGCAGCTGGTGCCGGTGACCGCCCCTCTGCCCACGCTCTGCTTCTCCCCCGAGCCCCTCAACCACCTGAGCCAGAGCACCAGGACACTGTTTCTTCCAGAGATTCCCAGCAGGGGGACGCCACCCCAGTGGGCTATGCTGCCCAGGATTATCCCCTACCCCTTATTGTGCCAGACAGCTACCGCTCTGGTAAGAAGCAGGATGAAAACCTGCTCATGTCCTCCTATCCTGCTGGAGCTCTTCCCTTTGGCCCACTGGGAAAAGTGATGGTCCCTAATGGCGGGGACCTGGCCAAGCTGCCATTTTATCCGGACCCTTACCAGCTGCTCTACGGGCCCCAGCTGCTGGCCTACCCCTATAACTTAGCAGCTCTTCCTGTGGCTCTGAATATGATGGCACCTGGAGGGGACAAGGTGGAGCCTCTGCCTTTCCTGCCTGCCATCTTCAACTACGCAGCCACTGCTGGGCCCTACATGGGCGCTGCCCCCCACCCCCTCGTGGCAAACCCCAGTCTGTACAGCGGCAGCAGTGGCAGCGGCAAGAAGCAGCGGGACAGCAGCGGCAGCAAACCGTAGGACAACAGAAGCACTATAAGGAATATATTTCTAAAGGGGGACGGCCTGGCCTGTTTGGGACGAGCGGGAGGGGTGCGTGCTCACTGGGTCACCGACTACACTCGCACAGTACCCCTGCCTCTCTTTTATTCAGTAGAGATCAGAGCTAGGCATTAAATCAGGAGTAGGTGTGAAGGGAGGAGAAGGAGCAAAGAAACGGGGAGGAGAGGCTGATAGTACAGTGACGAATCATTCCTCCCCTCTCTTTACTCCTGCTCACCTTTCTCTGGGTTTCTCCTGTCTTGCTGTAGTGTGTCGTAGTTCTAGAGCTTGATTAATCTTCCTCTCTGACTCATTATATTATCTATAATATAAGAATAAGAACTGCTAACAGGGTGTGTGTTGTGTGAAAATTTAGTTCAGTCTGCTTCCCTTTATAGTCACCGCATAACGAGGATAAACGCTCTTCAGGGAAGGCTTGTGTGGGCAACGATAAGGGATGAGACAGAAGAGTCCTTACTCAACACAGTTGGAGGCGGAGCATTAAGCAACTCAAACCTTTGCGTGTGTTTGTTTGTGAGAATGAGAATGCAGGTGTATCCTGTTAAACTGTCCGTGAAAAGTTATATATATGTGCATGTACGTGCACATGTATGTAGGGATTTGTGCATGCAGAGGTGGGCTTAAGCAGGTATTACTGCATATGTGTGAAAGTGCGAGTGTGTGCGCGCGCGTGTGTGTGTGAGTGAGTGAGTGAGTGAGTGAGTGAGTATGTGAGTATGTGCGTGAATGGTTAGATCATTCCGTGTCAGACGCACACAGCATTCCTACTCTAGTTGGAATAGCTACTGTAGGTCAATGTATAGAAGTGCATTTAGAAGTCCTCATATCCAAATCATTAAGAAGTCGATTCTATGGCTGAACGCGAGTCTTTGACAATGACAGATCATCTGAGCTTCTAATGTCTCAACTAACCACGTGACTTTTAGCGGCCAGATGACACTGTAGGATCTGTATAGCATTCACCATAGTGTATACCTTATGTGCACAAAATAGAGAAGTAGTGGTCACTTAAAGGGGACACTTGTAGCTGCTTTGGATATGTAGCTGGCCACTGGGTAAGAATTGAAGGCTGGTAGACCATTGCACTTCCATTTTTTTTTCATCTCATTTCCTTCACATTAAAAAAAAAAATAAATAAGGAAAAGAATAAAAAAAAACAGTCAGCCTTCACCATGCGTAGCTTTTTACCTCTTTGATCGGAAGAGGAAAAGGCTCCATTTCCTAAGCCAGGAAGAAGAGAGCGACAGCGAGGGAGGAAAAAGAAAAATGGATTCAGGGTATTGAGTTATTTCTGGATAGGAAAAGAAATATATGGGCACAAAACTGTTGGACTCTGAGTCAGAAAGCCCCACAGAGATGATTTGAGGGAGGGGGGCAAAAAAAAAAGTGTTCCTGCTCCCTGAGCGAGGGGAGATTGAACTGATACCCCTCCTGCCCTGTGTCATTTACTATGAGGTAGGAAAAGGCTGAGCTTAGCAGCCAAAGTGGTGGCCGAAAACTCCCCAGATGCCCTCCGGGGGGCCTTTTGTTATGTGTAATGTTATCTCTATATGTTTGTTTTGTTAAAAACTATGTTGTTGTTTATGTTGTTTAGCCCTCTTACCAGATGGAAGTGGCTTCAGTGAAAAGGGGGAGTAAACTTAAAAATATGAATGTAAATTTAGTCATGAGGTTAATGAAGTACAGCTGCATTAATGGTAGAGTTGGTTTCAGTTCCTTTTTGTTTCTGTTTTGACACAAATAACCTGTTAAAGAACCGTATAACGTCTGGTATGCATATATACAGTAGTCCTAGGAACATGTCAGTAAACTTGGGTTCTGTATCCACAAAGCATGAGCAACACTTGCTTCCTAACCGTTTATATCCTCAGCAAATCTGGCATTGTGCGCACAGCTTTTTGTTTCCGTTTCCTTTTATATTTTCTGGCCTTTTTAATCTTCCATATCTCTGTTAATTTTTTTTTTTTTTTAAATCAATTACAGACCGCAGTTTGGAGAAGATTCACAAAACTAGCTGCCACATTTACATCTCACAGTCACTATTTAGGAGCTGTTTAATTCTCCCTCTTCCCTCAAGCATACACCCAACGCACTGCACCTTTGAATGAAGTACATATGTTTCAGTGTGTGTGTATGTGTGTGTGTGATGGTACTGGAGCGCCTTTTTGGATCATGGCAGGAGTGTTAAAACACAGCGTGACCAACTGAAGGGGCGCATGAGCATCCCCTTGGGTGTGGTTACAAGCCTTTTTGCGTGTGTGTGTGCGTGAACGTGTTTTATGTACGAGAGCAAGCGACTGCGTGAATATGAAAACCAAAATAAATCTGCCCAGGCAGCATATCCCTTGGCAGTATATGGGCCACCTGTTTTTTTTTTTTTCTTTTCCTTGTTGTTTGACACTTTTCTGTGGGTTAGTTTCAGTGTAAAAAAGCCTTGCTGTCTCCAATACACTATCTCAAGCCATTCCTGTAGATGGACATGTTTGTGTTTTTTGGACCATTTCTTATGCCATAGTTTGCCATCACGGTTATCATACAGACCAAAAGCATGCAAATCAACGTATTGTAGTGACTGGACTGGAATCTGGTGGTAATATACAACTATTTACTGTATGTTTTAGTTTAAATGAATGTGCCTCTGCTTTGATATTTAAATAATTATCTATAGTAAGATGTGGATCTGCCAGATTTCAACTGTTAAGGTGCCTTGTTATGGCATAAGAAATATGAATAGCAAATGAGCGTTTTCTTGAGAAATGATGAGTATGATTTGGAGATAGATTTCATGGCTTTGTTTGCTATGAAGCTGTTCATAGATGTAGGAGTGTGGCTAAACTGTTTTGGTATCGTGTACATGTCTAGGGTAATACTGTGCCATATAGAGCCCACAAAATATGTTAATGTTATTTTTAAAAGATGTTTTAATGTTGCCTGATGACTTTGTCTTTAGATTTGATACAAAGGCTTGTAGCCACAGCTCTCCCAAAGTCTGTAGTCTCCTTTTTCCGACATTCTTCTTGTTCTCTCTCTCTCTCCTCTCGTTTCCGTCTCCCTTTCTTTCTCTTTGCTGCAATCAAACAAAATAAAGTATTAACCTGATGACCCAATGAAAGCAGCTCTAGTCTGGCCTCTTGTTTGTCTGTATTAATCTTTACAAGTTGATTCAGAGTTCTTAATATGAACCATGTGCTTGAAGTTGGCAGGTTCCTGGTTTCACAGCCTTTGAATTCTGTAGTGAAATGTGCATTTAATATCTTGTGAATTGTAGCAGAACAAATAGTCACATAGTCATTTGTTTAATATGGATGCAATTTACTTCTTTCAGTGTGCGTTCAGTGTTGATTTAACATCTTCTGTTTCTACTGGTGCATGTTTTTCTTTGTATCTTTGGTAATGCATTCCCTGGTGTTTTCTTTTATGTAATATTAACAGCACACTCTCATGTTTTCTCTAAATTCATAAAAATACAGTGTCCTGTGAGTATCGTCGGTTGACATAAAAACCAGATTACAGCTTCCTCTCAGCGGGGTCAGGAACTGATTCTTTACTGACTTTCCCACCAGTGACACTCAGTGGTTTAAACGGGAACGGTCGGGTCGAGTGGCTCGTTCCTCTTTGCTCTCCCAAAAATATGATGTCAGCGATGAATTTCTTATGAAAACACTGAATATGGATGAAATTTTATGGATATCTCAAAGCATTTGCTGTGAAATGTCAAGTGTGGAAAAAAAATTGTGCATTCATGGGGTTTAAAGTCACAGTGCTGCACTGCTGATAAGAATTTTTAAATCATAGCAAAGCACTGAATTGACACTGAACTGACACTGTGACTTTTCATAGTTGAAAAAACACAGATATTACTAATATTATTAATGGCTCCGTTATATCAAAGCAATGACAATGGGCCTGTATGTGCATTACCAGCACACTGAAACTGAAGCAGCAAAATGGAATACACGTGAGAAAAATGTTTTGTAGTGATTTGACATTTCAGATTGATTTCAAAGACCCAACAACAGAAGAACAGATTGTTTACTGATTGTTTCTGTGTGTGTGTGTGTGTGTGTGTGTGTGTGTGTGTGTGTGTGTGTGTGTTGCACTTTTCCAAGTATTTCCCAGTTATCGCAGACTTCCTGGAAGGAGACTGTATCACAGGAATGCAGCCAGCAGAGGCAAAAAAAAGAGTTGTTTCGTGACTTGCAGCAGCTTCCCTTCTCATCTCTCTCTCTCTCTCTCCACTCGACAACGCACTGAGTCACGGTCAGCAGTGGTGAATCAAGGTTCCTGTGTGATGAGTAAACACACATCAGTGGTCGGGCTAAGGTCACTCACCTGGCCTGCAATTGTGTCCACGCTACATGAATCACCACAAAGGCAGGAGATCTGCAGACTGATGGAGGTGCACACTGTAGCTTAATTTTTTCTCTCTTTAACTCTGTACCCTCTTACCTCTGGTCTTCTGTTTGTTTGCTGTCCGCTTTATCTTTTTCACCCACCTACACTTAAGCAAACTTCCCATTTGTCCCAACCATGAAACACTCCCTCCCAGGGATCGATAAACTGCACTTATTTGCCCTCTGGACCCCAGGACAGTGTGGCAGCATGCACACTCACACACACACACACACACACACACACACACACTGTTGCACTGAGTCTTTCTGCTCATCATCACCTCCACCCACACCACGGGGTAGTTTGGAGTCCACAGGACCACCCAGGGGCTCAGGACACTGCACACGCTTGAAGGCCCGGGTGGGTGAATGCACTGAAGGATGGCCGTGGCAGACGGACTGCTGCTCGCTTTGAGCCTCGCTCTGCTGGGGTGGGGAGCCGAGGGGCAGGGGAACGGACGGGGTATGGTATGTTCAAATGCAATGCAAAGTATAATGGAATTAATAGCACGTTAGTGTGTCTCTGTGTGTTGTGCTAAATGCTCTTATCAGTCTCTGTTCATCGAAGGAGTGTGTGTATCCCTTAGCCATATTAAAAAAAGGACAGATAGTGAATATTTTAATACAGAAATGGTGTAGCACTGATTTATGTGCATTTTGCTACTTTAATCAATTCCCAACTCTCTGTAGAAGTATGAATGAGTTCTGCAACATTTATAAAGAATTGATTTTGCCCATTGCAAAATCAGGAAAGGGTCACACAGCCTGTGAGTAGTTAGGAATATTTGTCTCTGAGCCTATTCAGCTATATTTAAAACATTGCAATTACACTGAAATATATATGTGTATATATATATATATATATATATATGCAAAACACCCTCTGTACTAATTCTGTGTTTTATTGAGTATAGATTAAGTGCTGTGTAAAACCCTAAAACACCCTGAATCTACTCATACTGTATGCAATTCAGATTGAGTGTAGGACTTTGCTCAGTTTGTGGGAGGACAAATCAGGGTCATAACCACAACACCTCGAACTCTTCATCACTGAACTTTTCCTTTTCATGACACTGTACACTGATGAACTGCAGCTGGATTCCACCCTCCTGTCGATGAATGACAATTGATCTTGCACCTCATTACCACTTAAAAATTTGAATGACGGCACCTCTCTTAAAGTGCTGCAATTACATTGAATCAATAATTGAATAAAGTTCATCACTCAGCTTATTTCAACCACCAACCAATGAATGTATCTGATTAATGGGGGATTAATGAATGTGGACTGTGCAGATTAAAGAGCTAAAGCTATGATTCAGTGTTAAACAATGACCTCATGTAGCTGGTGTCTTCCAGAAAGAAGTATCAGGCAGCACCACCATCAACCTCGGCCAGGACAGAGACATCTGGAGGCCGCTGATCCACACAACAGTCAACCTCAGTGAGATCACCAGGTACGACAGCGGGAGCAAAACATTGCACCGCAAGGGCTCCATATTCACCGCTGCATGGAAATCTGTGGTCTAGGGGGAAAGAAAGGCTCTTAGGACAGGATATGTGAGCTGATTTAAACTTTCAGTACAAGCAGAACAGGGGAACAAGTGAAGAAATTGCAGGAGTATTGGTACTAGGAGATTGTTGTTTTTTTTGTTCAAATATGATGGGTCAGTATTAAGATTTAAGGAACTAAGGAAAAAATAATCAGAAACGGGGAGACTGGTCCTCTTTTTCCACTTCTATTGAACTGAATTCTGTTCTGCTCTACTTCTGCAGCATCAAGTCGACCTTCCAGCTACGTACGTTTGACCCAGAAGGTGTGATTTTCTACGGAGACACCAAAAACGGAGACGACTGGTTTGTTCTGTCCCTGAAAGACGGCATCCCGCTGATGCAGATTAGCAAAGGGGACGTACTGGTCAGTGTGGCAGGCGGCCCCAAACTCGACGACGGGAAGTGGCACACGGTAAGTTCCTAGTGCAGTTTGATTTATCGCAAATGGACCGACAAGGCTCTGACAGGAAGTGTGGGTCTGAATTTCTTCTTGTCCTGGTGCCACCAAGCTGGAGCTGAGCAACCAGGGGAAGTTTGTGATTCTGGAGGTGGACGGCACCAGCGGGCTGGTGGTGGGGACGCAGTCCAAACACCCAGAGGAGGTCCTTTCAGGTGGACTCCGATTGGCTCTTGGCGGGATCCTGATCGACAAGGAAAAGATGATTGTTCAGGTACAGTGCATTCAATAAGTTGTTTTGTTTTGATTGGATCCACTTTGGGAACTTGGATGGAGCAGTAATGTTAATAAAGTAGCAGTAGGTTTAAAATTCTTATAAGGGGGTTATAGTGTGGGGGAATGACCTGAAACAATCCAGCTCCAGCCTCCTCCTCCTCCCTCACTGTTTGTCCCAGACGTTCATTCTTCTAAACCCATTGTTGGATTCTTTGCTGCAGTTCGAGCCGCAGATGGACGGTTGCGTGCGGGAAGGCAGCTGGCTGAACCTCAGCTCCCCCTGGGAGACAGAGGTGGAGGAGCTCTGGCCCTGCTATCAAAACATCCAGCCTGGCAGCTACTTCGCTGGCACTGGATTTGCCATTTTCAACACCTCAGGTGGGAACTCTGCGCTCTGTTGAACAAGAGATGGGCAAGTGCAAACACTCCATTTAATAACTGGCCTGGATAATGCATTCTTGCATGACAAGGCATCTGAAGCATCAATAACATTTCCTTCTAACTTGATTTAATCAGGTTTAACATGTTAATGGACAATAAATGAGAATGCTTTTTACTCCGACACAAATTCTATTCATTATATGAATCATTCTTTTGTCCTTTCGCAGGTTTCCCTGTTGACGCAGATGATGGGCTCAAGATTGAATTGGTGGGAGATTTCAGTCAGATGAACGGGACCATTTTCAGCATCAAATCTCCTAGGCATGAGTGGACAGTCGCCTTAGTGGCTGATAAAAACACAAATGTGCGCATATTAAATCAGATACAAGTCAAAGGGAATTCACAAATAATTCCTAAGTACTGTGGGATGGCTTCACAGTTTAACCTTTTGTAAATCTATTTCTTTTATTTCTGTCTTGAATTTGCAGGTGGTCTCACTCACTTTGGATCAAGAAAAGACTCTTATGTTAAACTCTTTGAACAAGCTGGTGATAATCTTTCAGAGAGAGTTACTACAAGTGTTTCAAGATGAACTAGGTGAGACTCCATTTTCTGTCAATCTGGGAAACCTTGATGTTTTGACCACATGGACAGAGGGCCGCCTGGCCGTTGGAGGTCTTCTAGGTGAGATTAAACAGCTTTTTTTTTCCTCCAAATATCACAACAACAATCAATCTCAAAATCCAAGGTCAGCTGCTTTTCCTTTCTCCTCTCGTTCACGCTTCAGGTGAAGGTGAGGACAACATCGGCTCCCACTTCCTGACAGGTTGTCTGGAGAAAATCCAGGTCCAAGGAAAGGATTTGGATCTGGATTTAGCTGTCAAACACATGTCAATCTCCCCTCACAGCTGCCCCACATAGAAAGTATGCATGTACCATATGTGGAATAGATGTTTGCAGTGGATGACTTTGGGTTAAAACAAAAAAAGATGTGATGTTTTTATGGAGCGAAACAACATCTTGATAACTGTTTATCAGACTGCTGATACTCATTCTGTAGTCAAATGTGGTATTTGTACCAATTAACCTGTAAAATGTATAGATTTACTACTAAATATGAATATGTTTTTAAACAGATCTCTCTTTCAATAGCCCCATTTTAAAAGAATATACAGATTAATGTGAGTCATTTTCTGACCTTGGTACGTACAACAGTATGTTTCTCTTTAATATGCCTCTCCATGAATATGAATTTTATTACTGTATTTAGAACAAATAAAGGCTAATCGTGCTTTGAGAGATTCAGACACTGTGATGAAACACTAATGGGAAATACTGGCCACAGTAGAGGAGAGAGGAGTGTTAAGATGTGGATTTTGCTCCCTCTAGTGGATTTTTAGAGACAGTGTTAGATGCACCATCGACTCTCTGTAAAGCATGTACATTAATGTCAGTTCAAAAATACTACTTTTAACATAACACAAAACAAACACACAAACACACATCACATAATATCACAGTCATGTCAATTAAAAACGCATGTGACTGTTTTTGGAGAGAAGTTGCCCAAAGTCTTCACTTGAGGAAAGAAACATTTGTAGCATTATTTGAATAATAAATTGTAATTATACATGAAAAAAAGTTTATATTGCCCTTAGTCTTAGTCCTCCATACACTGGAGATTTTGAAAGTAGATTCACTTCATTCTTCCACTACATCCATACTTGCATCGATCAGCAAAATGTTTAGCCAATAAAATCACCATAAAACCTCTGTTTTCTCCTTCATGAGCTTGTACAATATTATACCTTTAGACCAAGGCGCAAAACAAAGATCTAAGCCCAAAAAAATAGCCCTAAAATGAACATTACGGCTTCAATTTCTTGGTGGTGTAAGTATGAGTATGAATTTAACATTCAAATTGTATTCAGAAGAACTACATAATTTACAAACATAAGTCTATCTTAAATTAATGCTAAATTGGGTCATTTAATATTTTATTAAACAGGGTGTGGTGCGGTTCGATCGTATTGATTGCAGGAATCTGCCGGATAGCATCACGTTACTGTCGCAAACCCCGACTGTCGTGAACACTGGCCGCCCACTGAAGATGGCGGCGGAGCTGCATCCGCGGAGCGGAAAGCTGATCGGCCTGTCCAACTCGAACCGAACCGCCCGGCGCAACCAGCCAGTCCAGGAGTTCAACCATGGCCTGGTGCTTAGCAAGGAGCCGCTGAGGGACCGGGATGTCTTCACCGTGCGCATTGACAAGAAGGTAAACAACAACAGGCCGCCGCCGCTGCTCCTCCGGAGCGGGGCGAGAGCAGCGGGAATGCGGGAGCAGCGGTGGTGGGACGGGCTGGGGGTCTGTCACTGTCCGCAGTGAGGGGCTCCCGCTGCTCGGGGCGGATCACACGGCTTGACAGCAACCCCGGTGGTCGAGATTGTTCGGGGGAGATTCACACACACTGTCAGAGATTTCGCCTGGACAGAGAGGCTTAATAAACACCTTCTTATGTGTAGAAATGTTAAACGGATCTCTGAGCTAACGACAGCCTGCCTGTGGTTCCTCGGTGCAGGCAGTTAGCCATGCTAATGAGCCGCTAGCAGTAGCAGACGGTGTGATCCGGGGCTAGCCGGGGCTAGCGTTTCTGGAAGGTGCTATGGGGACTCTGTGGTGCATTAAGGACTTGGTGTTGTTTATTGTGCCACAGGAGTTCAGTTAAGCAGGCTAACATATCTCTGAGAGTGACAGTCGGCGGTGGCTGTCAGCCTCTCTGCCTGTCTGTCCCGGTGGCTAATAATGCTGCAGTGCTCATATCAGACCGAGCTGTCACACTGACTCAAAGACTGAGCACAGTTAGCCACTGCTTTCTCTTACTAATGTCATTAATAATACCCAGAGATGCTCCTTAATATTTACACACATTTTCATCTGAGCACAAACCACATCCAGACATTACCATCAGTATAATACATGAGAAGTTAAAGCACTGAGAGGTGGATCTCATTAATCACAGCTATCTAAACCTGCTCTCTTCACTGCTGGGACATCTGCTGTTATTATACTGTTTATCTGATACTATTTACACATATTTTACAGTAGAAATTGAAAACATAAACACGACCAAATAAGGTGTACGCTTCTTATATATAGATGATAGATGATCTTATGTGGTAGATGAGAGTGCTTTTTTTGCAGTGAAGGTGATTCATTTCACCCCTTTTCTGGGAAAGGTCTCCCCCTCATTGTCTTATAGCCCTTATCACTGGTTTTAAATTACTTTTATAATGTTCAGTAGGTTCTACACCAGTTTTTAGTTCTGACGTTTATGCAGGTAACAGAATTTAACAAATATGGTGCTTTATTGATACTATTTCTACAAAGCTTGCTTGCCACAGATATCTTATAATTACCTGAAATGTCTCTTAAAGTGCAGAATATTTGCAGTCATGTGCCTACACTGTCTTAAACACTGCTGTTGTTTAGTATGCAAGGTTTTTCTTCCAGTCAAATTAATGTCCTACAGTAGAACATGTGTTGTTTCTATTGCTCCAACACTGTGGTTAACTGTGGTTTATACTGTGTGCTCTTGTCTTCATATCATGTCAGTACCTGTGCACAGTGTTTATGTTTCGGCTGTTTTCAGTGTAGGATAGCTCGCCTGTCGTAATGGCCTCTGCCTCTGCAGTCTGCCAACCGACCAGGTTCATCAACAACACGGCAGCTCTGGAGCCTGTGCCAATGCCAACTGGGGCACACAAACACACACACACACACACACACACACACACACACCCTCTAAATGACAGCATGTCCGGCCAAGACCATCGGCCGTGGATAGGTTATTCTGAAAATGTACGTGCAGAGGCCGAGCTGCGTGAGTGCCAGTAAAGCTAAACATCCAGGTTAATAGCACCTACTGTATATAAATGATTATCCATCCCTCATGGAGTTCTCAGTCCGATAAGGGCTCCCATAAACAGCCTCATGCTCTGTCAGACATGCATCGCCTGTCTGAAAATCAATAGCTTTCCATCAGGGAGCACACAGATTGGCATGACTGCCCGTCCTGTCCACTGACATCCACTGAGCTACAGTGGAAGTTGGAAAATGAGTGCAAGAGAGGTCAGTGGTTTAGGGTTTGTATTTAAGACTGGAGGAAGTGATCCAAAGGAATGATCCAACTTTGCAAGAAAAAACACAGAGCAACATGGATTTTGTGCTTAAAGTGCCTTAAAACTACATCAGTGACAGATAGTTGGAGCTGAAACAGTTGATTTCACTGATCAATCAACAGAAAAAAAATTAATTTCTTTAGGTTTTGGACTGTTGGTTGGATGAACGAAGCTATGTGAAGATGCTGCTTTGGATCTTAGTATTTTTCTGACACTTAATGGAGGTCAGGGGGGTTAATTAATGATGAAAACACTGTAGCTAACATTAGCCTTAAAATGCCACTTCAATATCATGTTATTCTGTTATTATTTTTGTTGGCAACATTACCTTGACTTTTTGTGTCATGTTAGAATAGAAAGTGCCACTTTCTTTGTCCAAATCTTGTCAGTCTTTCAGCTGTTAAAGTGAATTTATCCCAAAATTTTGTTTGTTGTTTTGAGAATTTCGTTCCCCTCTTAAGAGTTCGATTTTGTCTGTGTGTGTGTGTGGACGGTGTGAGTAATGAGAAGCTTTTTCTACTCTGTGTAGCACTTCTTTGAGCTCTGCTTTTGAATTTCTATCACACGCAATTCATTTTTTATTCTTTTAAAAAGCTGCTCTACTTGGCATGTGTGGCTGTATCCTGTAGTTATCGGGCTTTTCAACAGAGAGAGAGAGGGAGAGAGACTAAGAGGCAGACACCCACAGGCTGCTGTTACATAAGTGAGTGAGCGAGGGAAGGAGATGTCTGTCTCCTCCGCACAGCGACCCGGTCAGGCTGAGTTACTACTAAATCTGTTAACCCAGATACCCGGGCTGTCGTAGCACACTGCCTTACATAGCACCTGCCACAGAGCTCAGGAGGACGCCAGGGGAACAGATGAAGGGAGAGGAGGCAGACAGGACCAAAAATTTTCAAGATAATATTGATCTCAGAGGAAGTTTTGTATTGTTTGGCACAGAGAGGTGAGCTGCAGAGAAACATCCCAGCAGCTGGTAGGGTTTCAGTGCTATGCTCAAGGTCACTCCATCAGGGTGGAGTTCTGCCAAACTTAAACTAGAGTCCTGCGGAGTAGCTGGGAAGAGAGAAAAGAAGAGTGGTTGAATACTGATCTCACGGTTTAGATTCCCTCTGACTCGAGGCATAGACTGCGTAGCTTTCTGTTGGATGTTTTTCTCTGGGGGGCAGCAGGTGGAGCGCGGTGAGCCAGGCCATCGCTCCTCCTCGGTGAAATGACGCGGGTCTGTGCCCCCGTGTCGGTAAGCATCTGCTGGGTGTCTCCGAGGCGATGATTCTGAATGTCCACCAGCTGCACCGGCTCTGCGTTATAGCTGACGCTGCAGGCTGTCATCCTCACCGTGGAGGCAAGACAAATGTGAAAAAATAGAATTCACCCCTGAGAGATCAATAAAGTATCGCATTATTGTGAGCTTATGTTGAGTTTTGTGTTTCTGGGGAGAAATGGATATCTGAGGCTGCTTGTTATGTGATACGAGACCAATGTCATGCAAAGGCACGAGGAGTTTTGCAGCGAAATGTCTGTGTGATGGAAAAAATGCAGGAGCAGTGGCTGTATTGTTTTCATGTCTTGAATCTGCAGTGGTTGGCAAGATCGTGGAAGTGAGGCTGGATCACAGTGTTGTGTTGGTCAGTGTTGGTAGTACTGTTGGCTACATTTCAAATCCACAGTGTTTTTAGTGGTGTTTCATGTAGAGTAGGTAGCATCCAGTCATTTAGGAAACCCAACAACTCAGGCAGAGGACTCAGATTCCTGCAATTTAGATGAGAGAAGCAAGAGTCTCCAGGTTTTCAGGGTATCAAATCCAAGCAAGTGTGTTACCAATATGTTTGGTATAATGCTTATATTGCATTTTGTTGTTGTCGAAAAATGTACAACACTTGCTATATGACCTCACGGCTCATATTGCAAGTCTTATATATATATTTTTTTCTTTAATCAGCTGACTGTGATGTCAGCAGGATGCAACCCTCTCCTTTTTTTCTTTGATCTGGTGTCCTGTACCAGGTCTAAATATAGGACAGGATGTGCACACAACTACCTTTCTGCATCAATTTGCTTTCAACATCCCATTTTGGACCTTAGATGGTGGCACTACTGTAGAATGATGGTGCAGCACTATTGGTCTGTGTTTTTAAGGAGAGTACAGGTAATGACAAGTAAAAAGTTTCTTGTAAGCTGCTAAAAATTCAGTCATTACCACTACAGTCGTTGTCACATAGCTGAGTTTTCATTCAGGTGTTACAGTGTGTGTCCACGCTGTCCTGCTTTATTTTCAAAGCAGCGCTCCCTGAGCTACGTTCCTCGCTGACAGGGCGACTAAAAATAACGAGACAGATCATACAACAAGGCACACTTTGTTTTCCATAGATATCTATCTGCAGTTTTTAGCACAGCACCTCACTCTTTTAACAGTAACTCACACATCACCGCTCAGATGCTTCCACACTGAGTCTCATTATGATCAGAGTAACAGCTGCTGATTTGTTACTATTCTCTCCTCCTGAATCTGTTGTTAAAATCAGCTGAACCTTTCCTCTCTTTCCCTTCAGGTGAACTCGTGGAGCGGTTCCATTGAGATTGGCGTGACGGCGCTGGACCCCGCCGCGCTGGACTTCCCCAGCAGCGCCACAGGCCTCAAGGGCGGCTCCTGGATCGTGTCTGGCTGCTCGGTGCTGCGTGACGGCCGCTCGGTCCTGGAGGAGTACGGCCGCGACCTGGACCAGCTGGCCGAGGGCGACCGCGTGGGCATTCAGCGCAGCTCCCGTGGGGAGCTCCACCTCTGGGTTAACGGGCAGGACTGCGGGGCGGCCGCCAGCGGCTTGCCGCCCAAGCTCTGGGCGGTGGTGGACCTGTACGGCAAGTGCACTCAAGTGACGGTGGTGAGCTGCGAGCCGCCACCGCCCTCCGCAGAGAGGGAGAGGGAGAGGGAGAGAGAGACAATAGAGCGGGACGAGGAGGAGGATGAGGAGGAGGAGGAGGAGGAAGAGGTGGTGGTGCGCGGGGGTCAGGATGCAGGGATCACGGCACTGATGAATGTGGCAGCAATGAATGGAATGATGAATGGAGATGAAGGTAGGCAGCGTTTTCATCCATGTGGTTTTGTTTTGTTTGTTTTTTCCCCCTTTCTGGATGTTGGATTATTTTCATCCCTTCTGTCCTTTTCCCTCCTCTCCTGTCAGTGCCTGAGCTCAGCTGCAGTCACAGCAGACCAGACAAGTTCCCCAACAATCTGGAGCCCGACACAGGTAAGAAAATCCTCCTCAGATCAGTCGACGGACGTTTTTGAAACACGACCGGCAACTGAGAGCCGTTCTCATATTCCTTTCTGTCCTCAGTTCTAACGGAGCACCAGCTCTTCGACGTGTTCAACAACGCAATAGTTTCTTTTTATCGCTCTGAGGATGAGGGCGGAGGGGAAGATGGTGGAGGTGGAGGAGGAGCAGCAGCAGGAGGAGGAGGAGGTGGCGGCGGAGGAGGAGAAGGAGGAGGAAACACAGGCACTGACTCCTCCTCCAGAAATGACAGAGGGAGCAGCAGTGGAGGAAGCACAGTGAATGGGGACAGTGGGACAGGCACAACAGGAGGGGGAGGAGGAGCAGGCGGCAGCGGTGGAGATGGTGGGAATACTAACAACAGTCCTGCTAGTAATGGAGGGGTGGGGCCAGGAGCTCTGACAGGTGGGATGACCACCAATGATGCGCTGCTGTTCCACGAGAAATGCGGCACACTGATCAAACTGAGCAACAACAACAAGACGGCGGAGAGGAGGAGACCGCTGGACGAGTTCAACAACGGCGTGGTGATGACCAACCGGCCGCTCCGACACAACGAGATGTTCGAGGTGATTACAATCACACAATCACACGTGAATAATGTAGTGATAATGAGTTATAACTTACTTATTATCAGATAGTTGATTTAGTCAATAGGACAGCTGATATATTTCTAACTAAATACCTTGATATTTATAATTTGACAATATGTTTGAGGTGATGGAGAAATAGAGATGATTCTATATATCATTTATTTTTTGCATTAATTGATTAAAGGTACTATATGTAACTTTTTGCTATCGCTACAATGTTAGCATTAACAGCTGTTTACTTCCAGTGTAGAAGAGACGTTACAAGTTCAGCATCAAACGTCATTTGTTTTTTTGCTTCTATTTCACTTTTTTTCTTCTGATGAAGTTAGCATGCTAACCAGCTAGCCCCAGGCCGTCCATTCTCGTAATATCACTTTGTGATATTGAGTCACTGTAGCATATGTGAAAGAAGTTATCTGTATGATGGCTCAGCAGGTAAAGGCATAAGTAGCAGAACATTTTAGAGGCAAGTATTGAAATGAAGCTGTAATTCAGCCTTTAGGAAAGAAATGAAACATTTAAGTTATTTCACTGCGATTAAGCAAAAAAAATCTGATCTCACATCAGGATTTTATTGATACATCACCCAGCTGTGATCAACAGCTGAGCATCAAAAGTAAACACCACCTGGCTGCACAGGGAATCCTACTTTATTTTGGCTGGAACTGAAAATTAACAAAGTACTCGCTTGTTTCTGTTGTTTATTTCAGATCCGTATTGATAAGTTGGTGGACAAGTGGTCAGGCTCTATAGAAATTGGTGTGACCACACACAACCCCAACAACCTGGACTATCCTGCAACTATGACCAATCTGCGCTCAGGTAACACACACAAAACATGAGACGCTTGAGGAGGGGCTAGGGGTAGGTTGGGTAATTAATGACACTCTGGCTTGTCCAATCAGGTACAATCATGATGAGTGGCTGTGGGATACTAACCAATGGGAAGGGAACCCGCAGGGAATACTGTGAATTCAGCCTTGACGAACTTCAGGTTTGTTACCACGCACACACACACACACACACACACACATATTTCATTCTGCCGCCCACTGTGCAAGCATGTCTGTTTAATCTCCATCAACTCCTCCCATCATGCTTTAGGAGGGAGATCACATAGGGTTGATGCGCAAAGCCAGCGGAGCGCTCCATTTCTACATCAATGGCATTGACCAAGGTGAGACACGTCAAGACCTTTGATGAGGGAAAGAAAGCTCAGAGCAGGGGGAGGATGGGCTCCAGCCAATCAGTATAGGACAGAATGATGTGGTTGAGTAGAACATGAACATATCCATCTGTTTTTAGCTTATTGAAAATGACCCTCTGTTTCTTTAACCACTCCAGGTGTCGCAGCAGCCCAGACCCCCGGCGTGGTCTACGGCGTGGTCGACCTCTACGGCATGGCTGTCAAAGTCACCATAGTCCACAACCACAACCACAGCGACCGCCTCAGACGCAACAACGCCATCATGAGGGCTTTATCACCCGACGTCGGTCGACCCCGGCCGGCTCTCTCCCTCACCCCGGACCCAGAGGGGCCCGACCGCCTGCTGTTCCACCCCAACTGTGGCCAGAAGGCCGCCATCATCAGCGACGGCAGGACAGCGCTGCGGCCACAGTGAGTCCACCTCAGTGAAGAATTCGTACAAAACCTTCATGTGCAGTATTTTAAAACACTGATGTACTCACAAGCTAACGATGCCGTTTTCACAGCGCGACTGACGACTTCAACCATCGGCGTGGTCCTGAGCAGCCGACCCCTGCGCTCCAATGAAGTATTCCAGGTCCGTATCGACAAGATGGTGGACAAGTGGGCAGGTTCCATCGAGATCGGTGTCACGACACACAACCCTGCATACCTACAGCTGCCCTCCACCATGACGAATTTGCGCTCAGGTAAATAAAAATATATTATGATAAAAAACATGATCATAAACAGAAACGTCAGAAAAAAAAAATCTGCATCATGTTTTTCAGGGACGTGGATGATGACGGGGAATGGCGTGATGCACAACGGAACTACAATACTGGATGAGTACGGACACAACCTGGACCGGCTCAAGGTCAGTCACTTCCTGTGTTTCAACCATCACTCTGAGTCTTTCCTTTGCAGTAAAGTTTCACTGACTCTCTCTGTGTGGTCTCTTTTCTCTCCTGCAGGCCGGTGACACAGTCGGCGTGGTGAGGAAAGAAGATGGCAGCCTCCACTTCTTTGTGAACGGTGTGGCTCAGGGCCCGGCAGCCTGGAACGTCCCTCCCAGCGTCTACGCCGTGGTCGACCTCTACGGGCAGGCTGCTCAGGCCACCATCATGGACGACATGGGTGAGAGAAGGAGGAGAGGCAGAGAAACAAGCCGAGAAAATAGCTGAGATTCTAAGACAAGCTTCTAACGATTCCCCCCCCTCATCTTCCTCTCCCTTTCTTAGTGGACCTCCCCCCTCTCCCAGAGGACAGCTCAGAGGGCCCCACGGCCATGTCCCCCGGGAGCCCCTGCTCAGTAGCCGGGGCCACCACGACCAGCGACCTGCGTTTCCACCAGCTACACGGCACCAACGCCGTCATCACCAACGGGGGGCGCACCGCCCTGCGTCAGAACTGCCGCAGCGAGTTCAACGACGCCATTGTCATTTCCAACAGGTGATGAAGTGATTTATATCCATCCACAGATCGTAAAACATAACAACTCATACATTAACTGCAGCTGAAGACTCCTCCCAGATTCTGCTGTTGAGAAAAGTCGTCTGGCTTGTCGAGTCACACCTGCTCTGGCTGGTGCTGCTAATTCTCCGGCTCATTGGAAGTAACATATTTCACACCATGTTTACATTTTCATTCGTCAAAGTCAATAGTGTTAAACTAAGGCGTCACTTTTTAGCAGCTGGTGCAATTTTCAGGTTTTAACGAGTTATAACGAGTTATTCTGATTCTCTACAGGCCTCTGCATCAGCTCTGCCATCTGTGCTGTAGTTCTAACTTCAGTTACCTCCAGAAGGTGACAAAGTGCTAATTAAACCTGATTTGTGGCACCGACTGACAACAACCCAGAAAAGTAGTTCAAGGTTTCCATTCATACATGAGTCTTGAGGCATATGTCAGCACTAAAATTATGATGCAAATAAGGTGTGTTTTCTGTTGAAGTTCTCCACAAGCGTTCATTGTTATCAGTTATGTGGTTAAGAAGACATGATACAAACGGGAAGTGATTTGTCTGACAACAAAGGAAACCTCATCTGCTGTGATCATAATACTTGAGAACCATCTGTGAAACTTTTCCCCTGAGCTTGCAGCAAAGACTGAAGAGCATTTCGGCTGCATCAGGATTTTAATTTGTCACGTCCACGTCGTAGGTGCCTTCGAGATGGAGA
This sequence comes from Lates calcarifer, assembly GCF_001640805.2. NCBI lineage: Eukaryota > Metazoa > Chordata > Actinopteri > Centropomidae > Lates > Lates calcarifer. The sequence goes on from NC_066846.1 coordinate 8,268,359, forward strand.
GCTGTTTGAAATCGTGATTCAGAAGATGGTGGACCGCTGGTCGGGTTCAATAGAAGCAGGTGAGGTGTTTCAGCTCACATAAGAGCTATTTTTTTTTTAGCATTTTAGATGTCATAAATCCCTGTCTTGTATAATCACTGCTGTACTGCTCTTCCTCCTCCTCCTCCTCCTCCTCCTCCTCTCTGTGTGTCCAGGAGTGACAGCCATCAGGCCAGAGGAGCTTGAGTTTCCAAACACTATGACTGACATTGACTATGACACTTGGATGCTCAGGTACTGATGTGATATGTGAATATGAACATTTAAAAGTGTGTTCCCGTGTTTGTGTAAATCCTCAATTCAGAATGTGTTTTTTTGTCTCCTCCTCTTTCCGCAGTGGAACAGCCATCATGCAGGACGGCAACACGATGCGCAACAACTACGGCTGTGACCTGGATTCCCTGACCACGGGCTCACGGATCGGCATGATGCGCTCAGCCAGCGGCGACCTCCACTATTACATCAATGGCGTGGACCAGGGTGTGGCCTGCTCCGGTCTGCCGCCAGGTAAAGAGCGGTCCGTAAAAGTCAGACATGTGAAGTCAGGAGACATTAGGCTGAAACACCTCTCCTTCATCTCTCTCTCTCTCTCCCTCAGAGGTGTACGCAGTGATCGACCTGTATGGTCAGTGTGTTCAGGTGTCCATCACCAGCTCCTCAGGCCCGCTGGACAACAGCCTGTGTACCAGCAACATCACTGAGAAGAGCTTCCCCATTCACTCACCAGGTACTCTGCAGGGTCCTTACACAGGTCTGGAAGAGCATGGAGAAATAGGTCTTATTATTTCCAGATCTTAAGTATTAGTATTGTAGAGAAAGTCTAAATATAGTATATAGTAACTGTTTTCTACAGTTAAAACCACATGCTGGTATTGAATGAAATTAGCATTTATATGTTTAAAAGCAAAGGTTAAAAGCAAAGAAATAAACATCAAAACTGTAGAAGAAAGAGACAGAGAATGTCTTATATCAGTTTTCTTCAAAGACTCACGTCCATGTTTCCTCTTCTTCTGTGTAGTAGCAGGCGTCGCTCATCGGCTCCACAGTAAACATGGGAAGAACGTGGTGCTGCTCGGCGAAGGCTGCCAGGCCGTCAGAGTCGGAGGTTACTCTCACGGCATCGTGTTCAGTGCGAAGGAACTCAAAGCGGACGAGCTGTTTGAGGTAAGAGATGATTCAGAGCAGTTTCTGAAGTAGATTTACTTCATGTTTTCTCTTTACCAGCTGCTGACTCTCCTCTCTCTCTCTCTCTCTCTCTCTCTCTCTCTCTCTCTCTCTCTCTCTCTACTTCTGTGTCTCTGCAGGTGAGGGTTGATGAGGTGGATGAGCAGTGGTGCGGCTCGCTGCACATCGGTCTGACCACGCTGGCACCTCCGGAGCTGCCGTCCTGCCCGCTGTCCGGTCTCTCCCCCTCCCTCCCGCAGCTCCGCACCAAGGTCACCTGGCTGCTCTGCGGTTCCGAGGTCCGTCGCAATGGCGTGCTGCAGCGCCAGAACTACGGCTGCTCGCTGGACCGGCTGACGGTAAAGCCGCCCTCTCGCCGCTCTCTTGGGCATGACCTGAGCTTTCAAAGCAGATAAAAGCCACATCAGTGTGATTCTGGCCGCTCCCCGGGGAAACTTGTTAGATTCACAGTCCACACAAAAATGTCATGGTTTGCTTAAAGCACAGTTAGATCTGGTTAGAGGTCACATCAAAGACCGCTGTGATCTCTTTCTCTGCTGCACATTCTCTGACGGAGCCCCTCTGGCTGTTTCAAAGCCCTGAGCTAAGGATTTATCACAGCTCTGAGATTGTCACAGTATCTACTTCTTCTCACATCTTAAAACACAGAAAACTCACTTCTTCACTTTTTATGTGACGAATTATTCCTCAACCGCATTTTAAATTTTCTCTCATCCTCCTTATCCTGGAAACTGTTCTGCAGAGAAGGAGAAACACGAGCAGTCACAGGAGGATTATGAATCAACACTTTAACATTTCATAGATGCCATGTTACTGTGTTGGTCATAGACTTATGTTCTTTGATTACCAGTGATTGTAAAATAGATTTTACCCAATTTAATTAAAACCTTATTAAGTGTTTTTAATCAAATGAGCACAGGTAAGGTCTTGGAATTCACCGTGTAGCTTGAGGATTCTTATCTGCAAATCATTTTATCTACAGTTTATTTTTTGAAACATGATAGGCTTCCCACACGTCCTGGAAAATCTGGAAAACTCTTTTCGGTCATGGAAAATGAAAGGAAAAAGTCAACTGCCCTGGAAAGTCTTGTGTTTGTCCTGGAAATTTTTCTCAGTATTCTACTTTCTTTTATCCAAGAACTACTAGGCTATCTATCAAGAGTTCCCCAACAGATCACACTACCATCATATGGAATACCAACTGAACCGAAATGTCTTGTTCAGCGTCCACGTTAATACATTTACGAGAAAATACTCTTAACACATTAATTTTTTTTTTTTTTAAGGCATTTGTAGGTCTCTTCTCGAAGACAAAAAACTGCGACTGTTTCAAAATGTTTCTTTTATGGAGAAACTAAATTGTGATGAATATTTTGTCTGCCTGTTCACTAAGACGACTTTAATAAAACTAAATGTGTGTTTCCAGGTTGGGAACCGTGTGGGTGTGAAGAGGTGCAGCGACGACACCATGCACATCTTCATCGACGGAGAAGACATGGGACCTGCTGCTACTGCGGTGGCCAAGGTACACACTCCCCCTCTCTCTCACTCACACATATACGTATCTACAATGTACACATGTACAGTGCAGTGATAGCTACTTACTGTTCTTCCCCCTGCTTCTTGCAGAATGTGTATGCAGTGCTGGACCTGTACGGGCGGATAACAGCCGTGTCCATCGTCAGCTCCTCGCTGATGGAGGACATGGAGAGCGTCAAGGCGCCGTCGCTCTCCTCTGACAGCTGCAGCGAAGGAGAAGAAGACAGCACCCCTGTCAGAGAGGTAGGAGCTCAAACAGAGGCTGTCTGTCAAGATGTCCAAAACTCACAGACCCGGATCCTGATCTAACACCTTAGTCACCACATCTGAATTTCCTTGCTCCCTCCAGGTGGAGACTGAGCCATGCGCGCTGGTGCCCACCGTCATGGCGTTCCTGGAGAACCACGGCAAGAACATCCAGCTGTCCAACCAGAACCTGACAGCGGCCAGAGTGTCGAGCTACAACCAAGGCCTGCTGGTCACCGCTCAGCCGCTCGCTCGCCAGCAGCTGTTCCAGGTACTGCACAGATCAGTGTCTGTAGGGTTGAAGTTTGTTGACGTAATGTTTCACGCTAAATAAAAGCTGTAAAATGGACAAATATATTTTGTTGTGATTATAGATTTCCATAATGGAGATTAAAGTAGCTTCGTAATGGCACTACTTTTTTTACCAGCTTTACCAACAGAAATAACCCTGTCCAGATTTAAGAGAAGTTGATCTGCCGTGCGCCATAAGACCAGCTGATATTTTAGGCTGTTCCACGCTGTTGACAGTGTCTCTGTGGTTGCCAGTTTCAGATTGACCGTCTGAATCCGTCATGGACGTCGTCGCTGTCGTTAGGGGTGATAGGTCACTCCCCCGACCGGCTCAACTTCCCCTCCACAGCATGCTGTCTGAAACGCTCCACCTGGCTGCTGCAGAGAGACTCCGTCTTCCACAACTCGCTAAAGGTACAAACACACACACACACACACACACACAAAATCTGTGCGGTGAAAATGTCTATTGATTTTTTTTTTTTACGTGAGAAACAAACACTCAGCCACATCGACCGTATGATCGATCTTTTCTCATTTTTCTCTCACTCCCAATGCCATCCCTCTGAACACGCTTCCCGGCTCCATCTGCTCAGATATGTGAGAACTACGGTCCTAATCTGGACACCTGCCCGGAGGGGACGGTGTTGGGTCTGCTGGTGGACGCCAACAGTTGTCTCCACCTCTACGTCAACGGCATGGACCAGGGCGTGGCGGCGCAAGACATCCCTTCACCTTGCTACCCCTTCATCGACCTCTACGGCCAGTGTGAACAGGTCTGTCTGCACACACACATAATAATGTGTTTTTGACTCAGCTGGACCTCCACAGCCTTAAGTGCAACAGTCTACATCACATTCAGATCCAGTAGAATTGGTCTGATCCCAGCTGAACGAGCTGCAACATCACTGTCACCTGAAACCCAAGATGATATGCTAATGACGGTTTTGTCATCACGGCAGGTCACTATAGTAACAAACAATGTGCCAGCTGTGGGTGGAGAGAATGGCGAGACCCGTTGTCAGGGCGATATGGAGAAGGCCGACATGGTTGACGGTAAGAAGGCAGCACTCTCTGTTTTTAATCTTTCACATTTAAAAACTGCTGAGTCTAAAGCACCGAGTCGTATGTGTTTTGTCTAACAGGAATCAAAGAGAGTGTGTGCTGGACGCCCCCTCCAGAGGTCAACCCCAACAAGACCTGCGAGTACCAGGCACTGTGCTCACGCTTCAAGGACCTGCTAACGCTACCAGGTGAGTTTTTTACCCCCAGGCTTTTTTTTTCCTTCACAGTCACAGTTAAAATAAATAACAATCTCGACCGTCCTCTCCACCTCCGTTCTTTAAGATGGTTACTTCAACGAAGACGCAAAGTACAACCTGTGCTACTGTGAGTCCTGCCACAAGCTACGAGGAGACGAGGCATATTACAAGAGAGGCGAGCCGCCCCGTGACTACGCCCTGCCCTTCGGATGGTGCCGCTTCGCCCTCAGGTGAGGGGACGCTCATTACTAACAGCTGTAGCTCTGTGCTTTCACAATTTCACAATCTTTGTGTGAGTGTTTACCTGCCAATATGCTAAGCTAATTTATTTCCTCTTTCAGTAATTAGCTACAAGGACAGAGAAAGTCCCCTCTGAGTAGGTTTTGTCACCTTGCTTGTGTGTCTATAACTGTATGAGCTCTGTGTGCAGGATCAAGCCCCACTGTGAGGTTTCTAATGCACTGAAGAAGTGGCACATTGCGTACCACGGCACAAGTGTAGGAGCCCTGCGACGCACACTGGATCACAGCCAGCTGCTGCCTGGTAGGAAGATGACTCCTTTTCATATTTATTACTCATTCCACAAACAGAGGAATATTTGACTGATCTATTCACTCTATCATGTTAATGTTGTTGCTGAAAAAGGCAGTGCAGCTCTCTCTGCTGTCACATCCACCTGTCGAATAAATGCCTGACATACCTGATGTGTTGCAGGGACGTCATCCATCTTCTCAGTGTCTCCGGTGAAGGCAGAGGGGCCTAACGGCTACAGCGAGCCGGAGGAGAACAGCGCCCCCGGCAGGGAGGTTCCCAGAGTGCGGCTCTCCCCCACTATGCGCTACTCCGGCTTGGAGATCTTTGCTCCCAAAGTGCAGTAAGTCCACCTGGTTCAGTGAAATACCCCGACGCGTTAGGTTCACCGCCTGCCACTCACTACACCTCTCCTTGTCTCCGTGCAGATTTCGGGACCCCCGCTCTCACCGCTGCCACCAGGCCCAGGTGGGATTCCAGGTGTGTGTGCGCCCAGGCTCCTACAAGGTGGGACCGCAGACGCTCGGCCACAGCGAGCCCCTGGACCCTCGCTTCAGCAACTCAGAGATCGAGTGGATCACGAAGGAGCAGGGCGGCACGCTCCTGTACGGACTGCTCGTTCGGATCGAGTGAACGGAGGCCACGAGGGGCAGGCATTCGGGTGGAAGTGGGAGGAGGGTCCGCGCGCGGCGCTCCTCATACTTTTAATAAACTGGCAACCAAATCCAACCCCTGCCTTGAGCGAGAGACTCCTCTGGAATCCAGCTGTTCCTACTGTGGATTGTTGACGATTCAGCATTACTGATTTTTTTTTTTTTTTTTTTTTTTTGGTTTTCGGTTGTTTGCTGTTGGACTCTTTTAACGGCTGGGGGCTATGGCGGTTTCAAAGAAGAACAGACACTGCCTGCACTTTATGTTTCGGACACTCGTGGGCGATTTTTTTAAAAACTAACTTCTCATCGACACAACACGTTTGTTCATTCGCTGCAGTTTTTTTTTTGCCACGTTTTTGTTCTAATTCTTCCCATCATCTTATTTTCTTCCACCCTCACGAACAGCTATTTTTTTTCTTTATGTTTTGGCACTTATTTTAACACTCATCACCTCTGCTCTGGTCAGTGTTTTATTTTAGGAGGAGCTGTCCCCTGCCAACCTGCACGTTAACGGACTGTCACCTAAAAAGACTGAAACGTGGGTCAAAAAAAGAGAGGAAAAAGAGTGACAATGTTTTCACAAAAGTATAAAAAAAAACAGACACTTGAATTAAGACTGAACCCAAGAGTGTCTTGTGATTGTGACTTCTTTGGGGGGGGAGAAGATTTTAAAAACTGGAGGAAGAAAAAAATGTTTACACAATACACATGTACCACTATATGTTGCTGTCCTCTTCGTGTCTCCACATTAGCAGTCTGGCTACTTTATTAGTCCTGTTTCTTTTATGGCCCAGCATCACTTCTTTATCCTCTTGTCAAATGGAAAAACATTCACGGACTTAAAACTGTGGAGAAAACTGGAAAGTTTGACTGAAAAATTGACTTCTGAGAGAAAAAAAACCTCCTCCTACATCCTTTGGGAAGCTAAAAATAGAGATAATGAATGGCAAATTATATTCCAGCCCTACAGCTTCTGTGCTACGAGTAAGAGGATACACCCTGAAATATTTAAAAAAAAAAATATATATTTACTTCTATATTTGGTAGGTTGTGATAACACCTACTGCTGCTGGCACAAGCGCAAAGATTTAAAGGAACTTTTATATGTTTTGGGAAATAAGCTTATCCGCTTTTGTGCCAAGTGTTAGATAAGATGGTTACACTTCTCTCATGTCCGGACAGTAAATACGAAGCTACAGCCGGGATGGGATGTTATCCCATGGAAAAGCTTAGGGATGCTGCTGCTTTTTTAGTGGTAGTAAGAAAGTTAATATGACATGCATTTGACAAACTAACCACTAAGTCTTTTATCCTTTAAGTGTTTTCTCCCGTAAAGGTGAAAGATTTTAAAAAATCTAAGTCTCACCTTTGCGTTGCTTGTCAAAGACGCTACAGTTGAAAACAGATTGGAACGAGCCCCACAAATATAAGATTTATGCTCCAATTAAAGTGTTTTAAAAGAATATTTTTACCTGTACAAGAGAAAATACTTCGATTAGGACTAGGTGATTGGTTTGGCAAAAGGAGGTCTGGTTAACCGGCCTTTCCAGCACACACCTTAAGTTTTTTTACTAATGAGAACCATTCGGAAAAGGTCCTGAACGGGGCTAGCACCCGGTCCAGAGGTAACAACATCCACCTATCATTAACCCTAAAGCTCACAACACAATTTATCTGGTTTGTTTAATCCCTACTTAAAGTTTAGTGTAAAAAGAATTCGCCAGTTATGTGCCAAATTGTTTCTTGGATCAGTTGCCAGGTAACCTGTGGAGTTACCGTTGGTTGCCTGGCAACTTGTAATGTCCGGGCTTACTAATTGTTCGCCACATAACGACCGGTACACCTGCGAATTAACATTTTTAACACTTCAGTTTTTATACATATTAAACAAACGAGATATAATGTGTTCACTGGTGAGCTTTATACGCGATGGTAGGTGGGCTTGTTACCTTTAAATGGAGAAAAGCTAACGCGCTCCTAGCTGTAGCTTCGTGTTAGCAGAGTGATATCAATCTACAAAAGCGAGTAACCGTAATTCCCAAAATGTTGATTTAAAGGTGGTTAAATGGACTGAAGCCAAAGGGTTTAAGTGGTTTTCCACATCACTCCCGCTCTTATCCCTTCCCCTCCATCGTTTACACTAGCTCCACTCACACCTCCGCTCCTCTGATCCATCCATCCGTCATGTCTGACTGTTTACCGGGCAGGACCCCCAGAGCTTACACCGACGAGCGACAAGTTCGGCGGGACGTCGAGTCGTCCGCACACCGCGACCTTTGCTGGTGTTTACATGTGAATGTTATTAATTAGGGCTCTGTGGTTACATTATGTCAACTGACATCACTGATTTACATTTGTCAAAAAATGTTTATACAAGGGTTTCATTTGATCCAAAACATTCACCTAATGACTGATTGTATGTGAACAGCTGACCCAACCGTTTTTCTTTTACACCGTTCTCAGTCCTGTTGCCAATTTGATAAACTGCTACAGAACATGAGTCAAACTCATAAAGTATAATTAAAGAAGCTCAGTCACCTTCTAAGAGCAGCTGTGATTTGACTTATGAAAGATCTACGGGGTTTGGGAAAGGAAAAACTTCCAATTAAAAATGTGAAGAATATTATTATTATATGGGTTATTTACAGCCCAGTGCTGCTTTGTACAATTTGATTTGTATTGTTTTCTTTTTTGTTTTCTGTATGTTGCGTTGTACAGGCTGTTACATAACAAATCATATCTTCCTGATTTATAAAAAATAAAAATAAACTGACAGACAGTATGCACAGAAGGATGGTTAAGTGTTGTTATTTTGGGAGGGGGCAGGGAGGGGCTGTAAAACAAAAAGATGCCATGAAGAAAAGACAAAACCTACTGGTGCTTTTGGTTCCTTTTTTTCACATTTTATTTAGAGTAGGAAAAAAAAAAGTCTGGTCACTGACATGTTATTGCAGTGTTGCATACTTAACTCAATCACACCTTTTCCAAAATGCTGTAGACTAATTACTCATTAAGGCCAATAGTGGGTTTGTTTTCATAGCTGCTTCAGGGGCAGCTCTGTCCTGCCATTCGAGAACAGACACACATGAAGAAGTTTAAAAACGCATGAGAGTTCAACAACTAAAAATAGACAAATTACTAGTTTGCTGTCCTACAAACATCAGTAATGATGCCATACTTGTAGCTAAGTACAATAACGTACCACGGACAGACAGTGATATGCTGGATGATCCTGTTGGGTTGCATAGTTGGTTTAGTTTACTAATCTGTTAGTAATCTGCTGTAAAGAGACACGTCAGCTTTGACTTTTAAGTTGGACCCTGAGTTTTCTTCCTTTCCTTTTCTTTTTTGTTTTAATGTCCGCTGACTTAGAGCTGTTCACTCTGACCCTGAGCTCTTCCTGGCCCTTAAGATTCATTTCAATTAAGAGTTCAACAGTTTAGGAAACATGTTTCTTTGCTTTTCTGGGAGTCAGAGGAGAAGATGGATACCACTGTCAGGTCTGTGTGATTAGTATGGAGCTGCAGGCAGGAGGCAGTTAGCCTAGCTTAGCATAAAGACGGGATACAAAGGAAAACAGCTAGCATGGCTCTGTCCAAACTGGAAAAAAAAAGTTAACTAACCCTAACCCTAACCCTAACCCCCTAACCCTAACCCCTAACCCCCTAACCCTAACCGTAACCCTAACCCTAACCCCCTAACCCTAACCCTAACCTGTAACCCTAACCCCTAACCCTAACCCTAACCCTAACCCTAACCGTAACCCTAACCCTAACCCTAACCCCTAACCCTAACTCAAAAATCCCAATTTACAGCTCAAAATAGAGTAAAATTTATTCATAACAGTTGTTAGAGCACCTAACATCCTGTAAAACCTAAAATTGCAGTTTTTCCTTTTGTTTCTGTACAGATAAAACAAGTGAGAAATGTGTTAATTTAGTGGTCCTAACGCTTTTTTTTTCCTTCATTTCTCCTCCTGCTTTCAGTCTTTACACAGAGTTAGATTAATGGCCTCCTGAGTCTAATTCAACACCCAGACATCAGAGTGGTATCGATCTTCTAATGGAATTCTCAGGGAGACAGCTCATGAGCACATTTCCCAAAATGTTCAACTACTCCTTTAAGACTCAAAGTGAAGCTTTGATTAAAACGAATTGAAATCTGGGCTTACTGTAAGGTTTAGCAACAGGACACGTGTTGTTTTGAGTCTCAGAACTGGGAGAAGGAATAAGGGGCAACAATGGTGATTGCTACAAAATATCACTAAATACATATGAAGCACTTGTACGAGAGGAAACCAGATTGCAGCTGTTGATAGTCAAGTTTGTGTTTTTGGGAGGGGAGGTCAGATTTTAAGCAGCATTGTGTGCACGTCGACAGAAATCATCAAGTGTTAAAAACCTCCAGATGAGCTCCGAGAACAGCTCAGAGAAGAGAGACAAAACGGACAAAGACCAGATGTAAAAGTTTGGTTCAGCTTCATTCAAATATACATCTTAACTTCCTCACGCACACACATACGTACATACAGTCTTCCAAATATGCCAGAAACCAACAACAACAGAAAAAAATCCCACAGTTTTAAAAAAATAGCGAAAAAGTTCTTTGTACACTTACACATAACAACTGGTAACATGTTCCAAAACCCTGACGTACGACATTCACTCCCAAACGTAAGGTTGTAAGCATCAAAGCTACAGTGAGTGCTTTTATAAAAACGCATGATCACAGTAGTTCAAATAAAATGGCTCCTTTTCGAATAAATAAACAGTTGTGACAAAACGACCTTCGTTACAAACCATCGGCGCGGGACTTCAACATCTTTTAGATCCGCCATGATTTAAAAAGAAAAACCTCAAGAAAAGTCGACTACAGCAGCTGTTTTGCTCCCAGCTTTAAAAAGAAATGGGAGAGGGGATAGGGCGAGGGGGCGGGTGGTGGTGGTGGTGGTGGTCTACAAACACTTGTGGGTGAATAACCACTCCTGAACCCACCAACACACACACACAGACACACACATACAGCTCATTGCCTCACCTGCTGCACCACACTAGTGACTGGAAAGGTGAGCCAACAAGAACCCTCCTTGTTAAAAACAAACAGGGAAAAAACCTTAAAAGACGCTGATGTTTATAAACTCTTCTTGCACAGTAAAACAGACTGCCATCTTTTTTTTTTAGCTTAAAAATCCAAGAAGTAGCTACTGTAACTTGGATACGTGATGACCCACCATCTTGTTTCAGGCTTCTGAGGATATTCTCTCTTTACTCCACTTTCCTGACTCAGCAGACTCTGAAGAGTTGAAACATTTCTAATGTACTCCACTGAGCTGACAGTTTTTCGTTTACTTTTTTTTTTTCTTTTTTAGGTGGGGAGAGTTTGGCAGTCGGAGGTGAAAAAGAGGAGTGTTTTTTAAAACGTTTCAGCGAGACCGGCGGGAGTGGTGCAACCCGAGAGGCAGAGCGGGACAGCGAAACTACGAAGGGAGCATTCAACGTTCTTTTTTTCTTTTTCTTTTTCCTCTCAAGGGAGAAGGATCAGGTGGAGGTAACTAAGAAGAGAGAGACGGATAAGGACAAAAGAAGGGATAGTTCTCCCAGAATTCATTGTGGCTGGTTGTGGGAGGACGGTACGAGGAGGGTTTACGAAGAAAGAGAGACAAAGGGAGGTCACTAAGGAGAGGAGGATGAAGAAAGGGAGGAAGGAAGGTGAGCAGCAATTTGATTAGAGATTTGTTTTGTCTCTCATCATCTACTTTACACAAGTTTTTTGTTGTTGTCCTCCAGATGAGCAGCTTCAGAACTTCTTGGGGCCCCAGGCCGACGCTTGTTTCGGGGCCACGCCTGTCCCAAACGTGGGGAAATCCTCTGCACTGCTCATGTCAGGAGCCTGGAACAAAACGACACAAAGAGTTTGATGCGGCACACAACTGACAAGACACTGACTGTACAGAATATTGAGTGTATCTTTCCTTCAAATCTCTATTTTATTGACCTGGATTCACTGTTACAAACAAGCTGAAAATCTGCACCTTGTTCCCTGCTGCGTTCCAGGGGGCATCCCGCACCACGAAGCCTTTCGCCGCCCCCCCGCTGCTGTCGTCTGCTCCGCCCGCCCCTCCTCCCCCTCCATAGCGAGATGGAGGCTTCATGTACGCCGCCAAGGTCTCCGTCTCTGTCACACTCAGCATCTGAAGTAGATGAAAAAACTCTTAAAACTTTGCGTCTGCACACACAGAAGTTTCACCTCCTTCTGCTCCCGCTGGGACTGAGGTGATTTTTGATGTTACTCACATATTCCTCCTCTAAGTTGAGCAGGTGGTCGATGGCGTTGTCGACGGTCTCGGGGAGTCCTGTCACTGTCACTTTGTCGGGCTCGTCGGAACCCGGCTGAGGGAACCGGATATCCACCTGAAAACATAAACAAGAGGAGAACGTGGCAACAAGATACAAAATAAAATCAGAACTTTTCTCCTCTGTAGACGTGGGACATTAAATTCCTGACCTTGAACTCCTCCATCAGCTTGCGGATGGCTTTGCCGCGGGCGCCGATGATGCGGGCGTGGGTCCTCGGGTCCAGGTGGACGTCTTGGCTCACCATCTCCTGTAGCTCAGCCACCAGCTGCTGGATGGCCTGACGTGCCTCCTCCACGTTGCGCTCGTACCCCGAGATCACGATCAGATCCTGGAGAGGAGGGGGAAGAAAAAAAAAAAGAGAGATGAGATGAAAAAAAGACAGTTCCGTGTAAATTAAGGGTGAGACAAAATACACGACACACACCTGTTGCTCGTCTCCTTTGTCAGGGAAACTGGATGCTGACGTCGTGGTCTTTTCTGATTTGAGAGATGACCGCTCCTTTACGGCCGATGATCTTGGGATGAAACTTTGGATCTACGGACATGGTGACCTTGAAGCTGCGCAGAGCCTGAGAGGACACAAAGCAGCGAGATCTCAAACACTAAAATGTGCTTAAAGTACGTTGCAGTTTGGGAGCTAAGTGACGAGCTGATGTGTGGAATGAATGAGATGACTAGTGAAGAGATTGTACCCTGTCCTCCTGCTCAGCCTGCAGTTCTTTGACCCTTTCCAACAGACCCTGTTTGGCTCGCTCCACGTTGGCTGCCAGGCCCGTCACCTTGATCACATCCAGCTGCTTCTCAGGCTGCGGCACCCAGATGTTCACCTGCAACCAATTGATTACAGATCACTGGTTACGTCACTGAAGCACGGGCCTTTTCACCTGCAGTATGAAATGTCTCTCGGCCAGAAGATGGCGCCACAGTGTCAGCGGCTCACCTCGTACTCCTCCATCATCTTCCTGATCCCGCTGCCCTTCTGGCCGATGATGTAGCGATGCAGCTCGTAAGACACCTCCACGTCTTCTGTGATAGGGACCAACGCCTGGAGGAGGAGGCAGTGAGGAGATTATTAGTTAGGAAAAAGGAGGAGAGGGAGGAGGAGAAAGACATCACATCTGTGCGTGAAGGTGCCTACCAGCAAGGCAGCTTTAGCCAGCTCACACTTTTCTTCCCGCCCAGAGATGGTGATGATGTCGCCCTTGCGGGGGACAAACTCCGCCTCTGGACTGACCTCTCCGTTTTCTTGTGGTGGAGCATCCTGACCTGAAAAACAGATTTAAAGACACAGCTTTAACATTTCCTGAATACACATTACTGCTACTTTCTAATCTATTTAGCAACAAATAGTTTCATGTTTTCTGGTAAATGTGTCCATGAAGTGACACCAGATACCAGAATTCCCTTTGTTTTTGTGCTCTCGGTGTTAACAGCTGTATTATTGTTATAGCTGCAGGTACACAGTGTGTGTTATGCTTCTGACCTGCAGCGCTGTCGTCTCTCTCCGGGAACTTGATTTGAACCTCGTGCTCCCTGGTGATGTGCTGGATGCGGCAGCCTTTAGGCCCCATGACGGCGCGGTGGTAACGCTGAGGGATGGCCACCTCCACGCTCACCTGGGACTCCTGCTCAGGAGAGAGAGAGAGGGAGAAGGAGAGGAGACAGATGGGTGACAACGGCACTGACAGCAAACACAAACCGTGGTCAGGAGGAACTGCACGTAGAGTCCTTTAAGACAACACTATATGTCTGTTTTCAGTTCCTTGAGTGTGTCTCACCAGGTCCTCGATGATCTCCTGGATGCGTTTCTTCGCCGCCTCCACGCAGTCCTTGGCTCCCTTCAGAGTGACCCGCTGACTGTTGGCCCCAGTGCGAGGGAAGCTCACGGCCACGCCGCCGTACTCCTCGGCCAGCTCCCGTAGCACCTGGCCTCTCCGGCACACAAAGTGGCGGTGGTGGCGAACGTCCACTACCATGCTGTCCTCCACCACGTCATCCTGGGGAAAGAGAGAACAGAAAATGAGTAAGTGGAGGGGATGGCATTGAAGATTTGAAGGTTTGAAGCTCAGTCATTTTAAGATGAGAGCAAAGTATGTGCAGTAAAAAAATTACCAGGTTTTTGACCAGACTTTCCAGCTCCTTCTGAGCCTGACGAACGGCTTCCTCTTTCCCTACGATGGTGATCAGCTCCTGCTCTGTGTCGTCCGGCGACGGGAAGATGATTCGGGCTCCCGTCCTGTCCCGCACACGGCGGATATTTGCCCCACCACGGCCGATCAAGAATTTGTGGTACTCCGGTTTTGCCTGCAGCTCAGCTGTGAAGTTGTTGACTTGCTGAAAAGGACGTGAAGGAAAGAGGACAGGAAAAGGATGTAATTACTTGCCCTCTCCTTCCTTTCCTTTTATAGTAACACCTCTGTTCACTCACTCTCCCCTTGTATCTATTCATCCAACTTCTCTCTCCCCACTCCCACCAACCTTCTCTTCAGCCAGCTGCAGCAGCTGTTTCTTGGCCTTCTCCACCTCTCCGGCGGGGCCTCTGATGGTGACCTTGTCCGAGCCGGAGCCCTCGGACGGGAAGTGGATGTGGACGCCGCCACAGTCCTCCATGATGGAGCGCACGAGGCAGCCTTTGGAGCCTATCAGAGAGTTGTGCAGCTTGGCTGGGATGGTGACCTCCGTCTCCCTAATGTTGGCCTGGTGGGATGAAGAGAGACAGAGAAAGACTGTGACTTTAAGATTGAAAATGAAGAATATTTGAATGGCTGCATTTGTTTAGTCTCATTTTGTCTTTTGGCTAATCCCTCATTATCACATAAAGAAATATTAAAACAAATGCTAAGAACTTAAGCTTTAATTCTTCATGCATTAATCTTAGCTCTAAAATCTGAAGAGTTATTATTTTAGTCATTTGACTCTAAAGTCAAATGTTTGAAATCAAAAATGCTCAGAAAATTCATTTGTGACTAAAGAAAGTATTGTTAAACCATTGTTTTATTTTAAAGAATTAATAAGATTTTTCCACTTTTGTTTCAATAGAAAAAAGGAGAGATGACAGGAAATGAGGGAGAGAGAGAGATGCAGCAGGTTATATGACTGAAGTTGGAATGCAAGATGTGGTTGAAAGCTCAGGAAAAAAGCTGCGCCTTAAATTCATATTTTTATCTCATGTAAACTGGGTAAGTTGGGGACCAGAAACAAACATTCATCTGTAAGCAGCACAAATGAAAAATGACGCTTCGGTTTCCTCACCAGTTCTCTCTGGATGGCGAGGATTCGGTCTCTGGCCGCCTCACAGTTGCTCTTTTTGCCCGTGATGACGATCATCTCGGAGTTACTGTTCTCTGTCGGGAGGTCGATCTTAGTGTTGGTCTCTTCGCGGATCTGGTGGCATAAACAACATTTGTTTTTTTATTTTTTTCTAACATGATGTCAAATTTGTTGAGTATCTAATCATTTAATGAAATCTCACCTTTTTGATGTTGGCGCCACCCTTGCCAATTATGTTTTTGTGAAACTGCTTGAAGATGGGAACGGAGAGCGAGAAGCTGTTCTCGATCTACAAAAAGAAAGAAAGCTGCTGTGAAGTCAAGAGTAGAGAGACCGAGACGGACAAAGACACGCTGACAGAAGGTGGTGGGTCGTACCAAGTCTGCGATGATTTTCTGGAGGAACTTGGCACATTTCTCCACTTCGTTCTTCGGCCCTCTTAGCTGGACAATGTCACTCTTCTGCGACGGGTCGGGGAAATTGATAATGACCTGGGAGTAGATGAGGTAAAACTTTTCAAACTGAATTACGCCTGAGTCAAAACTAATTATTTTATGACAATGAATAAGTGAGATGAAGGGCAGTGAATCTCGGGGCAAATGTTCACCTCAGGGAACTTATCTCGAACTTCTTTGATCTTTTCTCCCTTCTGGCCGATGATTGTCCGATGGAACTTCTGCTCCACGATCAGGTCTTTGGTGCGTTCGTTTTCCTGGAGACGGGAAACAAGTGTGAACGTAAGCGATAAAAAGCTTTTTGTTGGTCGACCAGTTTGATTGAATGAACGAACCAACCCACAACTTTGACCCCCGCCCTTCTCACCATTCTCTGGACCATCTCGATGAGTTCTCTGCGCGCCAGCTGGACTCCTTTAGGGTCACCTTCGATCCGAACCAGGCCGCTTCGCTCAGAGTCCTGGGGAATTCGTACCGACACTTTGTATTGCTCCTTGATCCGATTGACTGGAGGGAGGAAGAGGGAGAGGTGAGCGGGAGGGGAAGCAATGAGGAGGGGGAGTACGTTCGTAATGATTGCAGGTTCTTATTTTACAAAGAACATTTGCTGCTTTCCAACTGATTTCATGCAGTTAAAACCAAATCCAGTACTGCGTGATAATCCATTTCTCTGCTTTCCACTGTGAAAACTCATCACCACTTGAGTCCATTATAAGTAACATGAATTAAGGATGTTCACAGCCACTGGGCTCCAGCACAGCTGAAATTTAGCCAATTAGTAACTGTTAAAAATCTGTGGGGAGAACAATAAATTACTCTGTGTGAATCTGTGTTTACAATACAATGAATTTTGGATGGTTTTCACCAAACAGCTTATCCTGACTTGAAGTTCACATATTTAAAAATGGCTGCTCCCACTGCTGCTCAATCTCTTAACCCCAGCAGAGGAGATGTCCCATTTTTTTTGTTATTTTTTCTGAAGTCCACTCACTGTTTGCTCCGTTCTTTCCGATGAGGTGTCTGTGGAAACGCTGGTCTATGATGACTTCAGTGTAATCCATCCTCACCAGCTGAGCAGAGATGGAGATTTCAGATCACTATCACTGAATTTGTACATTGATTAAATAATGCAGTAAAAGCCTTTGATGTTACACATCACTGGTAACTGGAACTTCAAAGTTGATTTTAAAAATTCTTTTGACACAAATGACACCGATGTAACAGAAACTCCACAGCTCAGATGTTAGTGCAGGTGGATCTTTGGTTTGTATGCTTCCTGTGTGTGTGTGTGTGTGTGTATGTGTGTGTCTGAGCACTGACCAGGTCCTTGATAATCTCCTGTATCTGGGCCTGAGCCTGCTCCACCTCCTCCGTTGGCCCCTCCAGACTGATGCGCTCCTCGCCGTCCGTAAACTCAATGTGCACCTGCACGCGCAAACAGAGACGAACCTGATCAAACACACCTCGCGTTGATTCTCCTCAGTGTCACAGTTCATTTAAACACATCTCAGTCTATGTTAAAAGTTTATCCTCTGCCACGCTGCTGTCACTGTCGATTTTTCCTCCTCCTTCACCTCCTACACGAGGTCTTCACACGCTCCTTTTCATCATTTTCTGTTTTGCCGGTTCTGTTTTACAAGATACAAGATCCCACATGCTGCCTGCCACCCCTGTCATATTACAGGAGCAGGACGTGGGATTTGTGTTTTATCTCTGGCTTCTAACTCAGATGATCTCTCTCCTCATTCCCACCCTCCCTCATTCACTCTTACCCGCGGTAGCTGCTGTGTGATCCGCCCGATGTTCTGCCCTTTCTTGCCGATGATGAAGCGATGCAGCCAGGCCGGAGCAGTCACCTCCACCACCATCACGCTCTTGGCCTGCACAGAGACCAAAAATCATGAAGTCATAGGAATGTGAGCCACTGATACAGTCTGCTTAGCTTAACTTAGCACGCAGACAGGAAACAGGGGAGAGCCTAGTTCTTTCTGCACTGCTAAATCTTACAGCTATCCTTGCCATTATATTTGTTTTTCTGTTGTATGCATTGCTATTGATGGACAATTATAAATTCATAATGTAAAAAACAGAGTCTTGCTGTCCCTGTTTTTCTCCATCATCCTCACCTTGGCGTAGACCTGTGTCAGCGCCGGACCCAGCTTGTCAGGCTCCCCCCTGAGGATGATGGTCTCCGAGCCGGAGTCCAGCGGGGGCATCTCCACGGACACCCCCGTGGCCTCCAGGATCTCCTGCAGGGTGTTGCCCTTTGGACCTATGATGTACTTGTGCTGAGACTTCTTCACCTCCACAGAGATAGTGGTGGTCTTCCTCTTCTGCAAGGGTGAGGAGGAACAAGAAGATTGTAAGTTACTGAGCGGCGCAGAAAAAAGACATCTGGGGTTAAAGAGGAAGGGCAGCTGGAGGAAGTGGGAAAATTGAGTGAGGGTTGGATGGGAACACAACAAGAGACAGAAAGAGAAATGAAAGACAGGAAACAGGAAGGACAGAGCAGAAAGTGGTTGGAGTGAACAGAGGGAAAAGGTGGATTTAGATACAAGAACGAGGGGAAATAAATGGGTCAAAGGTGAACAGAGAGGGAGGGGGGAGAGTGATAGTGAAAGTAAGAAGGCATCAAAGAAAATGTATTTGTTTTTGCCTCTCATACATATGCACTAAATTACATTAGCATTCTCATCCTGTTGTTCTCTGCTGAAATCCAATTTTCTCTCCACATTATCTCCGGCTTGACAATCACCGGCACTCATCAGGTCCACACACACACAAACACACACTTCCTCTCCATGTTTCATCCATCCATCTTTTACAGATCCTTGTAATAGTGATAAAACCTCCTCATTCCAAAAGCAAACAGGTTGTCAAACTGTACCAAACAGGTTTAATATCTAGGCGGCAGAGTGAACGAAGTGAGACTGTGATGAAAGCAGAGAACCACAAACATGAAGCCACAACCTGCTTCCTCTCAGCAGGTCATTCTAAGTAACAGCAATACCGGAGTGTCTAAAATGTCAGGGCAAGTCTAACAGAGACAGAAATTACTGCACAAAACCACAAACACGCCTGAATGAACCAAGAACAAGGGCCGGTAGGAAAGTAAAACAAACAAGTGAGACTTGTCTTGCATGCTTGGCTCATTTTCATTGACTGTCCTTGAGGTTTAGGGTTTGTTTTGCTTCCTTGTTTTGCTTTTGTGCCTCTTGCTTCGCCTACATTGATATTTCTGTGCTTTCTTAATTTAGAACCCTTTGAAATTTTAGTAATGATTTTTGTAGAAATAACAAACAACCTCGTAACAAAATATGAATTGTATTGAAGGTTTTTTTTAAACAGTAGAGACACAGATAGCAAAGAAAGGGGAGAAATGGGCAAATATCACAAAATAAAGGTCCCTGGCATCAAACAGTGAATGCTGCAGATATTACCTCCACCATTAGTAAACCAGAACAGACAGCAGCTAAATTAAAGACTGTTTTATTTGCACATATGGAGATAAACATAAGCTAATGCTAAGATGCTAACAAATCAATTCTAAACTCAACCAGGAGCCGAGATAAGTTAGACTGAAGTTATACGATCTCCGTGATCGCTGGAAAACCGTCCTTCCTGAACAAACGTACCTTGTCGTCGTAGATGGCTCGAATGCGGTTGACCGCCAGGGCGACGGCCTCCTTCTCCCCGGTGATGACGATCTCGTCCTTGGGCAGGCTGGGCGGAGGGATGCTGATGCGGGCGCCTGTCTCCTGGCTCAGCTCCTGCACCAGGCGGTTGTGGGCGCCGGCGATGAAGGGGTGGAAGGCCTTCTCCAGGGACAGACGCTCCACCGCACGCTTGTCCTGGTGAGTGGGGGGAGGATAGAGGGAGGAAAGAGGGAGGAGGGAATTTAGGTTTTCTAAGATACTGAGACTGATTTCAATGATTACTGAGGCAATAAAGTTCAATATCGAGAAATAATTCAATATCTTATCAGTACGTGTGGTTCATATCTATAAAGAGAACCTTTCAGTCTCAGTCTGGCAGAGAAATGACCGCCTCCCCGTGGCTGACCTGTTCAGCAGAGATGAGGAGGATCTCGTGGCGAGCCTTCTCAATTCCCTCCTTGGTGCCGGTGATGCGGATGTTGGCGCTGGGGTCGTCAGGACGTGGAATAGCGATCTTCGTGGCCGTCTTCAGCTCCAGCTCCTGCAGCTTCTCACCATTCTTGCCGATGACAAAACGGTGGTGCTCCTTCGGGATGGCGACTGTAGCTGAGGCCTGGGGAAGTGTCAGGTGAGAAAGTGAGCTAGATTTGCAGCGTCTGGCTGTCTGAACCGATTTTATTACCAATATATAAATCTATTTAAAAAGCTAAGGTACAGGCATATCCATAAAACCACAATTGTTGATGTAGCAGCTTCTGATTCCACATTTAATTTGATATTATAGATAAGAATATGAGTTTTCTTGAGTCTCACATTTCTGGTTTCTAGTCTACCAAGGACAGTAACTGAATAATGAAATATGTGAGGTTTCACATGAAGTGCTCACTCAGTGAGTAAACAAAGACAGAGGCATTCGACTTTGCAAAGAGGACAGAATGTTTTCCTGCACTATTGTATCAATAACTGCAGCTCAGCTAAACAGGTGGACCTCAGTGCACCAACTGAAGTGGAAATCAGCATGTTTGCTGCTGACCCTCGGGAGCTGACGGTCATTTTTCAACTCAACTTTCTGTCCTAAACTGGCCTGCCTGCAAAGCAAGTAGCTGCTGCTAATGCTAACTATCCTTGTATATGTTTGGATTGAGTTATCTCCAAGAAATTAAGCACTGCGATATCACAAAAACACCAATAAAAAATAACCGAGTGTTGCAATAAACTTATCAGGTACCAAATCTTACAAAGTAATATCACAACATTAAACCAGACTTTTTAGACATTTAACATATAATAGGCACAAAGAAATCCAGTGAATTTACCTGTGTCTGCAGACGAGCCACAATTTCCTTGCGAGCCTTCATGACAGAGTCCAGTTTCCCTGTGACCATGATGGACAGGCCCTGGTCTTTAGCCAGGGACAGCTCGATGTGGGCCCCCGTCCGCTGCATGATGTCCAGGCACACTTTGGCCTCCTCACCCTCCCCGAACTGGCTGTTGTCCTTGTAGCGACGCTCCTCCAGGGGCACGTGGAACACCTGGGGGGGACAGCAGGTCGGAGGAAAGGAGGGGAGGGGTTCAAATTTCAGCTAGCGTGTCTCATTTGCTTATTTTCCCAGAGCAGGTGCATTTTATTGAGCTGCTTCACAGCAACTAAAATGACTTGATCACAAAGAGCAGATAAATGCACGACAGACATAAACAG
Organism: Lates calcarifer; assembly: GCF_001640805.2. Lineage (NCBI taxonomy): Eukaryota > Metazoa > Chordata > Actinopteri > Centropomidae > Lates > Lates calcarifer. The sequence goes on from NC_066846.1 coordinate 8,289,541, forward strand.
TTTTACTTTCATTCTTTTTTTTGTAGCATTTTTTTTGCATAATTGGTTGTGTTTGTTAAAATTAAAACAGTTTGCAAATCAGAAACAGAGCACAAGCAATGCAAACTTTTCTTCTTTCTTCTATGTGTGTGCACATTCACTTGTAACATTTGTACTTGTAAAAGTAAGTGTGTCTGTCTAACACTAACCTGGGTGATGACAGAGGCTTTAATGGGCCTGATCTTGCTTCCCCACGCTGAAGCCGGCTCCCCGGCCTTCTCCCCTGGAGCTCCCTTCTCCGGCAGCGGTGGGAAGGCCTCCAGGTAGGTGGGGATGTAGGCCTCATCCTCTGGGACGCAGCCTGGCCCGGAGAGACGGAGATAAAAAAAGGTAAGGATGGAGGAAGAAAACAGTGTGCATGTATGGATGAACACAAGGAGATTCAAATGAAAAGAAAGACACCAGTAACTATACAGAAAGATCACACCTCACATCACATCTCTGCACATACAGAAAGGTAAGAAGGAGAATATCTTAATACGTTTACCTGACCTCTCGCGGTGATAGGTGACTAACTAGTGAGGTGAAAACCCTTAGGAACAAAAGTAAAAACAGTGGATGTTACCTGTTATCTCCTGGTCCTTGAGGCCACTGCGATGCTCCGCGAAGCTCTCCGGGGTCAACACTGCCACTGAGCTCATGGTTCAAGACTTATTCCGCTATTCCACTGAGGTGGGGAGGGATGGAGTGGAAAAAAAAAGATAAGAATAAATCAAACCGTATAATCTCTGAGGGGGGAATTAGTTGCTGTATCTGCATGAAATTTCATATTCATAAAGCACTGACTGGATGATCCAACAGCAAAAAACCATCGGAAATACAAACAGAAGATTTCAAACTGTGTCTCTTATGTTCTTCTTCTTCCCTCCCTCGAATGCACCGTTCTCTAGATCGTTTTCCACAAGCCCCAGAGGAGCGAGCTCGCCTCTATGGCATTGCTACACTGCACTGATGCAGCACCCTACACCTGAGGTGCTCCAATTAACACTTTACAAGCTTCAGACAAACACACGGCGATACAAAGCCTCGGGGACAGGGTTATCACAAGTCATACACTGAGAGCCGTCCTAGACTAAAAACAACCGCTCCTGACATTCCTTGTGATGCAGAATCACAGGATCTTGTCAGCTTACGTTACTACAGCAGGTCAGCCGAGTCTTCCCATTTTTTTTTTTTTTTTAAGCAAGACAACTAAAAAACTAAATCTGCACATCCTTGAACTGTGCTGCTGACTGTGCAGGAGAGACCAACACACAGGCTGTCTTGTGATTTAGAGAGAATATTGCGTTTTTATTGCTACTAACTGCTGGCACAGCAATAAAATAAAAATCATTTGAATGCTTAAAAGCACGCTTTCATGAGATCCTCATAAAAATGTGTCTCCAATTAACAGCTGATGGAGGAAATCAAGTTTAATCTCCCTTGTTTTTCTGGTTTCTTCCTTTAGGATAAAGTCATGTACTGAAATAATGGCTGAGCTGTTCAGGATGGAATCACTCACTTTAACATTTTTGCTTTTCATATCTCTGACAGACAAGATGTTTTTCTTGCTCATAAACAGGCAAGCAAATCTGTGTGTGGATCTGCTGTGTGGTACATCTGGCAGAGCACAACAGTGACTTTGTGTTATTATCTAAAATCTGTGAAATGTTCCAGTAGAGTTTTTTTGTCCTGAAATGTTACTATGTGTTCCCAGTGTGTATTCAGATCATAAGTGCCATGTGAAATCTGCTCCTGCTGCTAACGATGCTGCCTAAGAGAAGAAGTAGCTGCAGCACAAAAAGTACAAGACGCCTTTCAAGGAATAAGACACAGACCCTCTGGGAAATATAAAGTAACACTGAGTGTAAGCTCTGATCAAACAGAAGTAGCTTAGTCAAACTACATTGTACAAAGTGAGTCCAGTCTTACCTGCAAAAGGTCAATTACCAGAGAGTCCGTCCAGTTAGCGGCTACCGTAGACGCTTCAGTGTGAGTGTGTGTTTCAGCTCCTGGATGCACAAGAGAAGAGTAACAAAAAGACTAAAAGTGAGAGCTGGAAATCAAAAAGCTCTACAGCACAGAGGCCAGGTTAATACTGTAAACACCCACACTGCACTGCACCTTATACTGTCTGGGTCTGATTCACTCTCCTCCTTTTTCCCTCCCCTCCCTTCTCCACATATCTCTGCCAGTGGACCCTCCTTTATAGTTTCACGAGTTCTATGGCCCAGGAAATTTGCTTTGTGAGTTTTTACTGTGCTTGGTAAATAAAAAACATGATGCCTGTCTTTTTCAGCCGCTGGTGTCTTATATTGGCTTCACAGGGGGAAAATAACCCCACAGCGGCTGGTTGGTCAGACATTACAGACTCCTGCTGCGCAACCAAAGACTGTTCAACTTTTGTTTAAACTCTAGTGGAGTTCCCAAGTTTCCAAAGATACCAAATATATATTTAGCCTCAGTGAAGAGGAGGAGTGAGCTGATATGTGATACTGTGGGACTGTGTAAAAAAATGCAACTTAACAGGAAGGAAACAAAAGAGTAAAAGTGGTGAAATGTAATTAGTACATTTACTCAAGTACTGTCACGTATTTCCACTTTAAGCTACTATAGACCTCTACATCACATCATCAACAATCAAAGACTACTTATATGTTAAAAAACGAATGCAATTCAAAGGTATTTACCAAGCATGCCTACGTATTTTTTCTTTTGATACTTAAAGTACATTTAGCTGAACTTACTTATGTACACTCATTTTTAATGCAGGTCTTTTCATTGTAATGGATTTTTCCGTTGTGGTTTTGCTACTTTTATTTATGTAATGGATTTATTTGAGGTGAGTAATTATCGTCCCAGGTCTCCTATTGTGGCTCATCATCTTCTCTCCACAGTGATAGTTTACTAATAATTACACTGAAAACCAATAAAGCGAGAAAACTTGAAAGACAGGAAAGAAACAAAGAGCGCTTGGCTCACTGCAACACACTGTGCGGCTAACTTGGCAGCGCATGTGGCTTCCAATACCACTGTGTTACCAGTTCCCTACAGATAAATGAGAAATATAGACGGCGACATTAATCCAGTCGTGCACGGTGCTGGCTAAACGCACCTCTCTCCCTCTCTCTCTGGCCGACTAACGTCTTTTATTGCTAGCTTGGAGGCTGCACTGCATGGCTGGTCCCGTTAGCTCGAAGGCTACGTTACCCTCCGCTAACGTTGGCGAGCACAAGCCACGGGTTTTCAAACATTAGTTGTTGTCCGCAAAGCTAACGCACACATCGCTGTGCTCCGACCTCAGCCGGGGATGATTAGGCGCAAGGACTTTCTGATAATCGGCTAAAAAACAAGCCGGGCGGGCAGATAACCAGCTCCAGCTCGCTAGCTCCGGGGGCGCTAACCTTGCTAACCCCTTGCTGCTTCTCGCTACAGTCGAACCGGCTTTGTTGCCACCGAAACAAGACTCTGACCTTCTTCACTTCAAATTCAGATAAAAAAGCGAATATAAAATAAATAGAGGGATCCTACCTTTCAGAGAGAAAATATAGCAGAGGGTGTGTGTTTGACAGGTGATGGTGTAAACACAGATGTGATTGGTCTAGGAGCATTTCCTCTGCCGGCGGAGTGATACGAGCATGCACTGCGACTCACCTAGTATAAAGCAAATGCCGCAGTATCTTTGCGCAACAGGAACATCCAAGTTAAATAGGTCTGCGTTGTGTTTATCACATTCTACTCGCGCTGTTGTTATATTCAGCTGGTAAAGACTCAGATATGGTGTCCTGACGGGTAATCGATAAATGAAAAAACGACTCAAGTTATCAGGCCTTGTAACGTCTCACGTTCATCAAACTGACCGGGTCTACTTCTCATTCATAATGGTTTGTCTGCTCTGCGGGAGTCAGAGCATCACACCTCCTGAAGTTACATGCAGCACAGAGGGTATGAAAGCCCAGTTTCACCAGGAGAGAAAAATATTATATAATGAATGCATGATTAAAATAAAGATGGTATGGTAAGTTTAAAGGTGTGGTATAAAGTCTTAACTGAGTCAAACCTGTAAGATAGAAGGACAAAATTTTAAAATGCAAAGTCCAAACTCAAAGATAGTGAATTAAAATTTTAAGATTATAAGCCATGACTTTGGATTACTAAATGAAAGTTTCAATAGTGGGTCAAAATTTTGAGATAATACAACTGTGTACTTTGCTAACTAAAACTATTCATGAGTATTTTTATGTTTATCATGTTTTTTTCATCCTGGAAATGGGCATCTATACTATACAGATCTGTAGAACTATTCAAATTTTGTGCCAACATTTACAGTCCAAAATTATTTTTGACTTTTCATATGGCAGCGGAAAAAAATAAAACAGGTATCTCTGAGTAATCCAGTTCTTCCAATGTAACAAACACTTCATGTCAGTTCCATAGACTGTATATAAAGAGGTCTGTTCCCATTTAAGGCACTAGGTGGAAGTAGGACACAAAAGTAAAAAACAAAGGTGTGGGGAAGGACTTACACAGGAGCCAGTCGCCTCCTTCTGTGCACCTGTTACAACATGAAATCCAGCATATATATTATATCATGTGACATTCATTTACAAACAGTGATCAACACAGTATGTCATAGGCTACAACTGCCTCATAAATAATAGTTGTTCACTGGTTAATACTGACATAAACAAGGACTTTACTACTAGTTAAACACATGTAAAACATAATGCTCCTGCAATATCAACTATAAAATACACACATGTATTTCAATATGAATTACTGTGATGTTACTAAACTGTATGAGCCAAAAAAGTTGTTGAAGTTTACAATAAAAAGCCGGAAAATGGCGACATAGTGGTATCCTGTCTTTCAAAATAAGAGTCTCTAAAATAAAACCAAAAAAATCTAAGTAACATTCCTGTGCGACAATATAGGATCATACAAATACATTATCATACAAGAATAAAAGGTTAAATCATACAAGAGTAAAACAAAGATAGAACAAATAAATATTTGTTAACATAATAAAATTCATAGTAAAATATTTGCACATTTTAGAGTTCTGAATAAATATTTTTCTGCAAAGTTCAAGTATAAATCAGGGTTTTATTTTGAAATCAGCTGCCGGAACCTTCATCCATTACTGCCTGTGACTTGGTGGTTTCTACCCTCGGTGGGGTTGTTGCTCTCCTACCTCCCTTCTCGCCCCTCTCATTCATGCTACGGGTAACAAAGAGGAGACAACAACAGGGGGATAATGGGAGCTCAGACAACAACCCTGACAGAGAAACAATAAGAAACTGACCCGCTTTGCTTTTTACGTCGTGGATAATTTTAACAGTATATTTAAGTTTAAAGTACACTAACGTAGCTGCGCCCCGGACCGATTTTAACCTAAAGCTTTCTTGCTTGGAAAAGCTAACTACAGTATGTTTGACTGCCAACACTAAAGCCGAATGACTGAAGAGAAACATCCAGACATGTCTGAATAATACTGGTGAGTTTTCTATTCTGTAATTTATGTTTTCTGTTAGATTAGTTAATTATTGGTAGTTTAGCAAGTGCAGCTTGGTTGACGTTGGCGGTTGAGTCTGTAAGCACCTGTTCCCTTACGGAAAACCGCTGAAATACTCAACAAGGCTTTTACAAAATTATAGTGACATTGTTAAACATACTGTAAAGTACTTCTGTATCCCTCTGGCGTTACTGCAGCATTTTCTGTTGTATGTTATTTTACTTCATATTTTCCAATTTATTCACATTTTACGGACTACGCCATACATTAAGCGATTAAGGGATAAATATAAGATCATAGGCAAACGCCGATTTTGAGCATTTTATGACAAGCCTGTCCATGACACTTAATTCATCCGTATGAATATTTAAGCTAAATATCACTAAAATTGACATACATTTGGTTAAACAGTGTCTTAAAGATGTGATATTTCCCTGAAGCACAGTTATCACACCTAAACAAGGTATTTACATTTGCATACCTATGATAAGGCTTTCTCTTGCTATTCATGTCAGCAAACCAATCCTATATCCTTATTTATTTCCTGTATTCCCACCCCTAGCGAGTGTGTGGATGTGTGTTTTTTCCTCTCCGTCACACCTTTTCCGTCCCCTCTTCCTGGCCAACGTGGAGCTTATAGGAACATCACATGTGTTTTACTGGGTGATGCTAGTCAGGAAAGAGTAGCTCTGTTAAAGCCCCCCTACCCATTTTATATACACACTGACCCATTAGTCTCCAGAGCAGATGGCACACTGCACACACACACACACACACACACACACACATAGAGACACAGCATTGTGTTAATGGACACCCTCTTTAAGCACTTAAGGATTGTTCTCAAGCTGGTCTGATTTAAGGGATTGCACCATATCTGATATGTATTGGATTTACCAGGACAAATACACTTACTGGAATGAATGAGTGGCCCACTGACCCAGCCTGAGTGTGTCCAGTCCAGCAGACTGGAGGATGCAGCCATTGAACTATCCAGGTCGAAACAGCAAAGGGAGACAAAAGGCTTGAAGTCTGGTCTGGGGGCCTGACTGAAAGAAAGTAAAGAGGGGGTGTAACGTTAAGTGTATTATGTGTGTGTTAATACACATATCAGAATGTCTGGATGAGTGCTTTGTGAGTGTACACACCCTCCTATTAGAGGTTTATATGTCACCCTGTGGACAATGGTAATAACCAGAGGGCCAAAACTGAAACCTTGAAAATCTACATTACATACACCCATGCTCACACACATATATGCTGCTGTAGTGTGTTGGGTTTCTGCATGATTGAGATTCTAAAATAAGTTAAGATTAGATTTTAATCTGAAAAATGTCTCTTGAATCTGGGTTGATGGTGAGTGGATATTAAAGGACATAGTATTTTAATTATCCTCCTGATGTTTTCATACCATGCATTCCTACTTCTGTCATTTTCTAATTATTTTATACACGGCTGTTCGTCAACCAGAAAACATTTTCCTGTTAGACTGAAATGTGAAACCCTGTTTGTCTCTTTATTAGAAGCTCACTGAATGCGCAGCATGCACATCTACTTCAAACTGGTCCGACAAGCTGGTGCAGTAACAAACAAGTAACGAACAGCTACTGGTCGTGTGTTATTGACTTTGTGTGGATAACACTGTTAGGAGCCTATTATAGTAGGTGATTGTCTGTGATGCTTTTGTTTACCTGCTGGTGTTAGGCAGAGCCATTGATTAATTTCTTAAAAATGTTGTCTGTTCCAGTCACGACTTCATTTTAAATTACAGGCTCTTTAAAATGAAATGAACAGGCTCTAATCTCATGAAGGGGCACTCTGTGGATTTAGTTCTGCTCTTCCATAACATTGAGGGACTTGCATGGGACAGATTAAAAAAGTAGAGGTTAAAATAAAAACAGCAGAGGTCGAGATATCCTGACTTTAACTTGTGGCATGCATCAAGCTCCCAAAACACTGGATCCTACATTTCCCATGGTGCATTTCAACAGCAGTTTTCATTAGACCTTTCCCTCTTTGTTAAAACCCCACATCTGTAGTTTGAAACTAAGACATCCTGATGACATCATCAGGGTTGTTTGATGACATCATCGGGGTCATTTTCTTATACTTTTTCTTCTTCTGCACATAACCTCCTAATTCATGTATGTATTCATGTATGTACAATTTACACAAACTCTTTGACTTGTATATAAATTGTACTGTACGCTATAGATCATTGTTGCAGACTCAAATTCTTCGTATGTGTACAGACATAAATCAGCTGATTGAGTCAGTGTTTGTTCTGTAACAGGCGGTCTCTCAGTCTGTCAACAGAAAACATATCAGCTCCATCCACAAATCATTCCAGGCCACTCAGCAAATGAGATATTTCAGCCTGGACCAAAGTGGTGGACCAACACTGACATCGATATCACGGTCCACAGAGCCACAGCTTGAACCACAGCATAGCTAAAAAATAGATACTTGGTTTTATATGACAGCCAGCTGAGAGCAAGTCTCTCTTTGTCTAGACTAAAAGTTTAATCAGTGACTCTATGACACACTCAGCACATTAATTGTTAAATAATGCTACTTTACTCATCAGAGACTTGCACAAAGCAGTGCAATAACATCTTTTTCTGTGTCTCTGCTTGCCCTCGTTTCTGTGAATCAGAGGATGACTAACCCTCGTTTGGTTTGGTATTACATCAGCTGTTGCACACACACATTAAAAAAAAAAAACGTGGTAAGAAGAATCTGCAGCATGGACATTTGGTCACCCAGAATGGAAAGTGAATTCCACTTTATCTTTTAGCATCATCATGTTTCTTATTATAGACACTCAAAGGCTGAAAAAAGGTTGAGAGAGGTTTGTTCGACTGCCCTGTTCAAATGGCTGATTTCAATATGCAAATTCATCAAGATTTGACTTTTGAAGGATTGAATCAGTGTTGTTTTAGTGTAATCTTTAGTGTTTGTGTATGTAAAGTTGCGTACATCTGCGTGTATTAGTGCAACATTTTCAGTTTTGTCCTGTAGACACTGAATCGTTAATTGTGTTTTTTCGTGTATAGGTAACACACAAGTAACAACGCCTTTTCTAAAAATAAAAATATGGATGCCAGTTGTGCAAATACTCATGGGCTGACAGGTAAAAGTTAAACAACCAGTCAGGGCAGTAGTGAACAGGGTGGAGTGATTATTAATGTACATTTCTATTGAATCAGTGGTTAACCATTAATTGGACTGAACCGGCGCATCAAGAATCATGTAATATTATTCACATTATTCAACAGCAAACAAAAGAAGAACCAACACTGTCTACTTCAGTGTGACCGAGTACACAGAAGTTTGAAGCTCATATCAGATTTAAAAATAATCACAGCTCTGTTTTTTCTAAATCTCAGTTTTGCTACTGCCGACACATCCCAGTCTTTAAAACAGTAAATGAATAAACCAAGTCAAGTTTCTGAGCTGTGAGTCATTCTTGAATAACAGTTGTACGGAGATGTCACAATGGAAAAATCACTGGTTTATAGCCACAGCTGGATTTGCCCTCACTGCGTCACCTTGTAGAGCGGAGTAAAAAGATTTGATCTTGGCTGCTGTTTTTACCTCTTGTTTCATTTGTGGGAATGTATGCTCACCAGGAAGAAGTGGGCTCTGTAATGTACAAAGTTCATTTTCTTCAGAGGCATTACAGTGGGGGATTTTCTGCACAGAGTTCAAAGTCTGATCCCAGGATTATACTGCAATGGAAATGCTGAACTGTGTAGTGTTTATTGCCTTGTTGCAAATGTTTGTTTCAGCTGCAGAAAATGACTGTAATTATAGTGAATCATGCCTTTTTTGAAAGAGTCACAAGGCAAAAAGGTTGAGAACCACTAACCTAGATGTTTAAGGCGTTCACCATGTAATTGCAACATCCCTGGTTCGAGCCTGGTCAGAGACCCATCTCTTTCTCCTCTGTTAGCTCACCATGTCCACTGTCTAGTAAAGACATAAAATCTCCAAAAACGTGAAGTAAAACAGTGTTTTTTGGGGGTTTGAAGACTACAAGTCTGCAAATGAAAAAAGTTTGTGGTTGTGGAGCTAGAACGATGTGAGTCCTCTGTAGTCCTCATCTCTGAACATGAATCTCATAATGAGTCTGACGCTGTTACAGGAGAGGAATGCTAATGTGCTAATGCTAATGCTTGGAGAAGTGCTCTTTGAGATGTTATCAAACTGGTTTTCAACTTTCTTTTCCTTTCTCTTTACTCATCAGGTGATGATGACATGCTCACATTGACCTTTGCCCTCAAAGCCTGACCTCTGATTGGTCAGGTCTTAGAGTGAGACACAACATAAGAGAAGACCAGCTCCAGCTAGCATGTCTGTCCAGGAAGCATCCCAAAGGCCCATGTCGCCCTCACCTTTCAAACCTGAGGTCAAACAGAGACCAGAGATCCCCCCGAAACCACTAACACAACCAGGCTCCCCTCCTCTGGGAGACAGAGGCAGCGGGAAGAGCCACACCGGTGGGAAAGTCAAAAGGATTGTGAACAAATTTAGCAAACAGGAATCTGCATCAAACGACCCTGAAGAACAAGCCACCAATGGTACCTCAGAACTCACGCCAGGTAAGCGGTTCAAAAGGCTGCCTACAATAAAGCCCAAACCAAACCGCTCCAGTCTGCAGCTTCAGATAAAGGGAGAGCAGGCGCCTCCGCTGCCTGTGAAGAGGAGCCGCATCCTGCAGAAACAGAAGGAGATTGGAGGAGCAGAGGAGGGGGAGAGCATCAGTGTGGAGGGAGGTCGATCAGGTACAGTGGATTTTAACTTGTGTTTCTATCTATGGAGTTATTATTGTGCATTTGTTGTTTGATGTAAAAAAGCGTGTGCATTCATGTAAAGATGCACAGCAGAGTCGTCGGGGTGTAGACAGGTGTGGTGCCGCCGGCTGATCTGTTCCAACAGCCATAAACAGGTTCTGTCAGTCAGCTGATCACCTGTGTACGTACGCTGTGAGTGTGAGTGTGTGTGTGTGTGTGTGTGTGTGTGTGTGTGTGTGTGTTCACTTGCAGTGAGGAAACTATTCACAAGTATTGCTATTCATCATCTCTTATCGCCTCACAGTATCATCTAGTAGTTGTTGCTTGGTGATTACACAGTCAGAGAATGAAGAGCATTAAACATTTGGAGATTCTTTCAGTTTCAGTCTGTAGATCTTTGACGTCTGATGCTATGTCACAATGATCAGAGCTTTGTCCTGACTCACCAAAAGAGGAACCCAGAGAAGTGAGATTAAATTGGTCGCCCCATTAAATAGGCCCTCTACAGTTACACATACTATCACTTCCTTGTTTTGGTTCCTTGTGAGAAAAAGAAAGCACTTGAGAGGGACATTTTTTGACAATAGATATTAATTTTGAAAATTCTTTACAAGGGAATTTTGTCTTTACTGGTGATTTGGTTCAGAACAAACCATTAAATTCACTATTGTTTGCCTATTTAAGTACTGTTTAAACTATAAAATAAAACAGTGAAAAATGCAGATCACCGATTTGAAAAGTTGAATCCAGAGAATGTTTTGCATTTGTGCCTGAAATATAACTTCAACTATTAATCCAACATGAGATTAGCTGGCTGCTAATTTTCTAGAGATTGACTAATTGAATAAGCAACTAATCATTTTAGCTCCACTGGTTATGTTTGAGCATTTATGGAGTTAATAAAATAAAATAAAAGTATTGTGGCTTTTTATTAAAGTAATGCAGTTAGCTTAAAATTACATGCCTGCTAAAGCTACATCTGATTTGTATCTAAAAAAAAGTATCTATAAAAGTTTTTAAAAGACTCATCACTACTTTTCCTGACTTTCTTCTTTGCCTTTTGTAATCTTACTCACTGAGCCATTTAACCTTCATCTCTCATTCTTCCACCTCCTCTATTTCCTTTTGTCAATATTGGATTTTTCCCTTCCAATGATCCAAACTTTCCATGAATATTTGAAGAGACCACTCATGCACTGCATAATGATGAACTGCTGACTCGACAGTCCATCTTGTGCCACGATACAAGCAAATGGGAAAAAAAAGGCTCTTAATAAAAGTGAGCTGCTCTGTCTGCGGAAGGAAGCGGACAGGAAACAGCTCATTCACACCGACAGCAACACGAGAAAGAAGCTCACAGTGATTTATTGTGTTTCATGTGCTATAAATGTGTCATAGTAGCTAATATGTGTTGCCTTTTTTTGATGCAGCACCTGATGGTAAGGAGGTGGAGGTTCAGCCGAATGGAGGAGGGGAGGCAGAAGTGCAGCACAGTCCAGATGCCCCCCTCAGCCCCTGCTGCGACCCGAGCTGCAGCTGCGTGTGTCACCTCCAGCGGCCCGGCATGAAGCTGGTATGGGTGCCTGTGGACGCAGAAGAGGATGAGGAAGAGCAGAGGGGGGAGGTTGAGGAGGATGGGGAGGACTGGGAGGAGTATGAGGAGGAAGAGCGAGGAGGGGAGGGAGACAGTGAGGCAGAGGATGAGGTGGACGGGATCTCTGAGGGCGATGAGGTCGAGGCGTGGAAACAAAAAAAGGCAAAGTTCAACCAGTGTTTGGACGTTCTGATCGGCGAGGGGAACAGGCGGCGGTCAGACCCGGGGCCTCACAGTGTCTTCACCACTCTCGCTGACACGCGCTCTCATTCTCCCCCTGTTCCCCCGAAACAAGCCACAAACAACCAGGCACCCACCCAAGACAAAGAAGAAGACAATATTTACGAGGCCACGCTTCTAGTGGTTGACCCCGCCACTAAAAAGACCACACCCATGTGTAAGGAGCTGGATATTCCTCTGATCAGGGTGCGTAAACCGGCCCGTCGGAGTAAACTGTCCTCCAGCACTTCAGACCCTACATCTGAGTTTCAGACAGACAGCTGAACCCATCTCGAGCCCACAAAACGAGCCGCCCGCCATCCCGCCGAGGATGCCTCTGAATCCAGACAGCCGCAGCCTCACGCCGGTGCACAGAGGAGGCATCCCTCTCCCTCAGCCCACCCTGGAGGAGTGGCGCAGCTTGCGGCCTTCGTCACCCACGGGCTCCACTGCTAGTGGGCTGAGCCCCCAACGAGCCGTGACTCCACCCCCAGCGAGCTCCCTCGTGCCTCAGAGACCCCCACCTCCACCGCCGAAGACAGACCCCAGGAGGCTCAGCAGTGCCTCAGTGCAATCTCTAACACAGAAGAAAGGTTTGCACTGAACAAACAGTAATATCTTTGCCTGAGATGAGAATATGAATGATTCACAAAGTTGAGTTTTCTGATGTTACTGAAAGTGATAACACTTTACTTTTCATTTTAGAAGGAGAGGAGAATGGAGGGAACGAAGGAGAAAAAGACGACTTTCTTGATGAACTGTGAGTTATAATTCTGGATACCCTCTCTCTTTACCTCTAAATTTCACATGAAAAGACTAAAACCAGCGATGACATGATTCTACTAACAAGTCCATATTGTCTGTGTTGGCAGAATCTGAAAGAACTTACTCCTGTGGGGACATGGACAGCCATTTTTAAGTTTACTTTTAATCCCACATACATTGTGCTGCTGTGAGAAAAACTCACTAGTGTGCTTAATTTGTATTCATCCACAGCTGAAAATAGCTCCCAACATTTGCTTTGTTTACTGCTGTTAGAGTAAAGTTTACCAAAAACCACAGTGCCCAGCTGTAAAGGCAAATTGTTTAGCCTTTTTAAAAAACTGCAGACAGGGTATGGAAGCTGGATAGTTAATAATTTAACTAGTCTTACCCTTTGAGTTAGCATCATCTGTTGTTGACAGTTTGCTTCCATATCATCCTGGTTGATCCTTTTGTCCCCTCTTCGTACTTCCTGTTTCAGGAATAGTTCCCTCAGGAGGGAGACTTTGTTCAGCTGGGAGTCCCGCCTGCAGGATGGTGAGGCTGGCACCTGTTAACAAACACAACATAACAACAGTATCACTTGTAGTGTTAGAGATGCAACATTAAAGGTGGTGAATTTCACAGCGAGCCCTGTTTGTCTGTAATTCAGTGATTTCTTTGCACCTTTTGGTCAACTGTTCATCTTCAGTCTGCACCTGACATTTGTTTTGTCTTGTTTCCCTCAGAGCCTCTGTACCAGACGTACCGTGCCAGCGTCATCACCAAGGAGATCCGACGTCAGACAGTTTGTCGTAACATCAGTAAGACTAGTGTGGACTTTGCTATGGACATGAACGCCCGTCGCTCTGGGACCGGTGCTGGTACTCAGACTGGAAATGGACAACCCAAGGGCAGCCCCGGTCAAACACTAGCCCAGAGCACTCTGTGGCAGGACCTCCCAAACGTACGGGAGAGTGGAGTGCTGGAGCAGCTCACCTCTGATCAGTGCAAGTACCAGGAGGTGAGAGGTTTTTAGAGAGATGGGGAGGGAGAGGCTAATGTACAGAGGATAAAAATCAATGAGGGGAGGAGAAGAGAAACTGGAGATGCAATATCAAGTTATAAATCAAATCTTAAAGTAATAACAGTGATGATTTTATATAAATTAAAATACATTCTCCTTCACTGTATCACTCACTGCTGCAACATGATATTGATTGACCTTATCTGAAGTTCATGAAAGCTTTTACTGTCACAGTCCTAACTTTCCAGCATCAGATAGGACTTTCCAAAAACACACACACAAAAAAATCCTTTCAAGTACAGGGAGTGATGTGTTTTTGTTTCCAGCAGCTGCACCAACAGTTTGGAAAAAAGTGGGCTGCTGGTATGAACGACGACAGCTCAAATGTTTAAACAGTGTAAAAGAAATACACATGTGAGGACAGCAAGAGCCTGGCAATTAATGAAATCACATGGTTTCTTCAAGTTGCACTCAGCAACAAAAATCAGCCTTTAAACCTGACATTTATCCTGATAATTATCAATATAACATTAAAATTGTGAAAGCATTAAAGATTCATAAAAAATGACTGATTGATGTACAGATCAGATACTATGATAATCACTTAATCATTTAAGTTTTTTTTGTGTAAAAAGAATTTACTGGTTCGAGGTTTTCACATGTGAATATTTGTTGTCATCATCTTTCATGATACTAAACTTAATATATTTGATTGATTGACTGTTTATCAGGCAAAACAAGGCATTTTAAGATGTCACTGTGGGATATCTGAAGTAATAATAATCAGTAGGTTCATCAGTATAATAATAATAATAATAATAATAATTAGGTCTGCAACTAACAATTGTTTTCATCGTTGATTAATATAATAATTATTTTTCCTTTAATTGAGTAAACATTTTTTCTAGATAACACTGGTGAATAAAAATGTCCCCCACAGTTTCCCAGAACTCAAGTTGACGCCATCAAACGTCTTATTTAACAACAAAAGAAAAATCCAGCATTACATCTGAAACTGCAACCATTGGATGCTTATGGATATTATTAATAGATGTTATTTCAGTTCCTTTTTCAGTCTCTATTTAAACTTGTATATCAACTTATCTTTCCAGTTACATGACTAGATTAACTCACTGAAAATGAAACAGTACCATTTAAAGGGGAAATATATCAAGTGGGACATTTTGATTTATTATTTGGCTTTATATTTGCTTTTTTTCCAGCTCCTGTTTAAATAGCCTTTGCTTACATATGTACAAAAATGGGACACAGCACACTAAGTATATTTCTGTCTTCACTCACAGAGTATGTTTGAGGTTTTGACATCAGAGGCCTCTTATCTTCGATCCCTGCGAGTCCTGACCGATCATTTCCTGAACAGCCGGGAGCTGGACGAGACGATCATCATCAGGGACAAGAAAACCCTCTTCTCCAACATCCTGAGGGTCCGAGGAGGTCAGCGAGAGGTGAGTGATGGCGGCAGGAAGGATGTGGGGAGATAAAGGAAAAGGGAAATAGCAAGGTGATTTATGACTTGAACTGCCATGAGGTCATTTGATGGATGTCAAATAAAACATTCTCATTCATTCTCAGATCTGGCTCCTCTTCATCATGGTTCAAAAAGCTGATAGTATGAGATAACACACAGTGAAGCACAGTTTTCTGACTGCACAGGTTCTTGAAAGACTTGGAAGAACGCATATTCAAGGATGTGGTCTTCCCTGACATCTGTGACGTTATCCACTACCACGCCCAGCACAAGTTCCCCGTCTACATCGACTATGTTCGCAACCAGATCTACCAGGAGAAGGCCTTCACTGAACTCATGTAAGGAGCAGCAGTCTGTCTTCTCCATCTGAATCAGCTGCTTTCACAGGATTTAGTTTAGTGTTTTCACTCTCAGTATTCTGCGTATAGCAGGAAAGCCCAACACTAGAGAAGACAGTGGTTGTCAGATAGTTTTCTCTGCAGAAACAGCAAAAGATGAGAGAAAAAACACTTAAAGTTAAATCAGGTTTTATTCACTACAACCACCTCTACTTCTCCTTTTCTCTATCCCATAAGAACAGAACTATTAAAATGCCATTAATTTGTGCGTATGTGCATATTGTTCGTTTACAGGAAGAACAACGTGCAGTTTGCCGCAGTCATCACTCGTCTCCAGGAGTCGCCTCAGTGTCAGCGGCTGCCCTTTGCGTCCTTCCTGTTGCTGCCCTTTCAGCGAATAACACGCATCAAAATGCTCATTGAGGTGAGCGACAACATGAGACAGCTAGTTAAACCCTGAGGCTGTTAGCTTAGCTTAGCATAAAGACTGGAGGCACAGGGAAAAGAGCTAGCTGTGGATCTTTGCCTGACTTTTGTTTGCTAATAGTTACAGCACACAACTCAATTTCATTTTTCAGTTTGTGTATTGTGTAAAAAGACAAGGTAGAGTATTTTTTTAACTTCAACCAGAACCAGGCTTTTCTCATGCTTCCAGGGGCGTAGCTTAGCGATTAGCCTTGCTAAACTAGGCTAACCTTACATACCTATATGTTACCTTACATAACATATAGGTATGTAAGGTACAATAATTTTTTGCAATAACTCAAAGAATTCAAACATTAATTATGACAAATGTCAGATAGGTGTTGACATTTTATATCCAAAAGGTCAAAGGTCAACTTCACTGTGATGCTGTGTTCTGCAAAACACTTTCCTGGCCATTATTTAACGCCAGTCATGAGGTCAGTGTCATGGAAATGTGATTGGAGCATGACTACAATGCAGCTAGCTTCTGCAACCTTTAAATAGTGTCCAAACAAAATGCCACAGTACATTTTGTAAACACGACCCTGCTAATGAAAAGCAGTAATCTGGGTTCATCACAGGTGTGTTGCCGTGTGGAATGTCCTCATTCCAACATAATCTGCCCCGCTTACACTTGTCACTACCTCTTGACCAAAAGGCAAACACAGGTTGACACACCTCGTCTCAACCTTACGACCTCAGATGGAAAAAATGCGTTCAGTTGATTCTGTTTGTCCATCGCAGAAACGGAAAGTTGTTGTTTGTCGTTGCAGAACATCCTGAAGAGAACAAAGGAGGGGACAAACGAGGAGAAGACCGCCTCTAAGGCTCTGGCTTCTGTGACCAAGGTAAACATCCCTCACTCCTCACCCTCTCTTCTGCCTACAAATCCATATAATGTGACTTCTGAGTGCTTCACATGCCTCTGGAAATCTGATGTCAGCCATTGTCTCAGTCAAGGATTTCCTATTGAACGAGCACTGCAGTGACAGTGAGTCATTCATGCCAGTGTGGACAATGGCAGTGTGAGTTTACTCAAACAGGGAGAGTCTGAGGTTTTGAACCTGATCCTCCCAATGAGGCACAGTCCGTTTTATGTAGGGACAGCTGAAGGAAATATGAGTTTTTTAAGTGTTAACTGATGAGGTGGTCATTCATCATTTTCCCTCTCTTTCTCATTCTTATAAATACAAAGATCATTGAAGATTGTAATACTGAGGTCGGAAAGATGAGACAGGTGGAGGAGCTGATCAGTGTCTCTAAAACACTGGATTTTGACAAGCTCAAGGTAAAACTCACCTTTGATTTAGATGCTCCTTGGACTTTTATTTTGAAAAAGAGGTCAAACTTTCTGCCTTTGCTTCTGCCCTCGACAGAACATCCCAATCATCTCTCAGAATCGTTTCCTGGAGAAAAAGGGAGAGCTGCAGGAGATGTCCAAAGGGGGGACTCTCTTCAACATGAGGGCCAAGTTCACGCCCGTCCACCTCTTCCTCTTCAACGATCTGCTGGTCATCGCTGCCAAGAAGGGGTGAGGCATTAATTTAGCATCAATGTTTGAAGTGATTTCAACATTTTCAGATACTTCTATTAAACTGCTGAATACTTATTACAAGAAACATAAGCAAATTGTTCTTGATTTTGAAGGGTGAGTGCTTTACGTGAAGCAGACCTTGATACAATCCAGTCACATTGCTACCAGAGTGATAGAAATGTTGAAGCAGCTGCTGGAAAACAACTGATGAAATGTAAATTATTCTGTAAGCTGAGGTTATTCACCAGCCTTACAGGTGCTCTTTATGTTATGCACTGTACTTTACATTCACATTTATAAATTCTGGTTTATCATTAACCTCGTGCAGTTGGACATTATATATTGACGCTGTAGAAACGAGACTACAACCAGTTTTCCTGGAAACTCTCCAGCTGTCTCTTTTTACAGGCTGTTATTGTGCCACTTCAACAATGATGAATGTGAATACTCACCGCAAACAGGGAGCGAAATGACTCCCAGCTTCCTCAAATGTAGCAGGAAGTAGTGTTTAAGAATTTAGAAGAAGAGAAGATTTCAAATGTGCCACTGGTGCCACATAGACAGCAGTTTTGTTATCGCTACATGGCCAACATAAGCATTAACAGCTGTTTACTCACCAGTCTGGAAGCAGTATTGCGAGTTCAGCATCAAACTTCATTCCTTTACTCACCACAGACTCCAGCAGTGGAAACTAATGTTGTTTTAGCTTCATTTTCTTCTATGACAGTTAGCCTGCTAATCAGGTTGCCATGGCCTGGCCTGCTCATCTCATCACTTTCTGTTGGTGAGTCACTGTAGTGTCCAGTCTGCCCTGAAGAAGTAGCACTGCTCAGAGGGTGTATTAACTCTTGTAACTGTAAATGCATCAACGGCTGAAGCTCCAGTGACCATCACCACCATTATCTCTCCTTTTCTTAAACAGTGCAGAGCGTTTTGTGGTTCTCGACCACGCCCACCGCTCTCTGGTGCAGGTGCAGCCAATAGATGAAGGCGGGAGCAGCGGCGGCCCCTACGAGAACTGCTTCAATGTCACCCTGCTGGAGAACCACCAGGGACGCATGATGGAGCGGCTGCTCAAAGCTCCCTCCCAGTGAGTGCTCCTTTTACATACCAACAAAATGACTCACAAATATGAAGCACTAGTCATTGTTGTTTTCACTGTTTCTGTCAACAGGTCAGACATGCACAGGTGGATGGCTGCTTTCCCCAACCCCACCAACCCCGACAGACAAGATGACGAAGTGATTTATGAAGACTGGGGTGAGGAAGAACAAACATGCTCAAATAAAGTGATGCATCTATTTTTCCTTCGACACAACAGTGATTTTACAGCCCTAGTTTTTTACAGTTATGTGTGTGTGTGTGTGGTTGTCAGACTGTCCTCAGGTGCAGTGTGTGGAGCCGTACGTTGCTCAGCAGGCAGACGAACTCACCCTGGAGCCCACTGAAATCATCAACGTCATTCGCAAAACCAACGAGGGTAAGAGCGTGCGGGGAATCCTGGGACAGAGGGAAACCGGCCTCATGAATCTAAAACGATATCAGAGAACACTATCACATTTAGGATAGTTTTCTGTCTATGTTTGGCATTATCATGTTCGTGGCTCTAGACAGACGAAGGCAGTTTAAAATGCGGTACAGGCAGGGCTCCTAATGAAAGAAGTCAAATATACTGACATGGTTTTCTATAATTAACGTGCCCCCTCCCTTGACTCTGCTTGTTCATACACCCTAATCCTCATAACTGCGTCAATCCTCAACCCTCCACCTTAGCAGTTTATTGATTTGTTTTGACTTTCTTGCATGAACAATACAGAAACCTCCAATCTTCCCCCATTTGTTCTCCTCCCTCCCTCCTCCCCTTCTCCTCCTTCTCTCCTACTTCTTTTCCGCAGGCTGGTATGAAGGGATCCGACTGTCGGACGGTCAGAAGGGCTGGTTCCCCGTAGGAAACGTCATCGAGATCACCAACGAGCACGTGAGGAGGCGAAACCTCCGGGAGCGCTACAGGGTCATGCAGGCTGCCAGCCTGGTCACAAACAGCAAGGTCCGCACCCTTAATTAGGGTCGATGGATCACAGATGTTTACATTTAATCATTTTTAAAAGGACGATAAATGGAAAAAAAAGACTATTCAGTGACGTTATTAGTTGCCAGTTTCTACAAACCAGGAAATGAAAGATAAAAGGAGAAGGGTGATATCATGAAACATCATAGCAGAACTTATTTAAACTACTGGAGTGCGTGTCAAGCAGCTGGGAACTTGACGTGGATCATAAAGAAACTATGTGTGGTTTTGCATTCAGTAAGAGACCGGCATCATCCAGCGTTACAGCTGTGGAGTTTACCTCATGTTGTGAGCATGTAGCCCTGCGTTAACGTCTCCTCCTGCACTGCCGTGGAACCAGCAAACTGATATGCTAATCATTCTAGCCATAGCTCATATAGAAATGTCACACCTGCTGAGAGAGATGGGCGTTCCTGTAAATGCCTCTAGTGTCAAAGTCACGACGCAAACATGCACAGCAGCCTGGCGGGTTTCACCAAGGCTGCTTGAGCACAGGATGTGATATAAAATGAAAGACTGCCTGACTGAGAGATTCAACAGTGTAAACATTTAAAAAGGAATCTCATCAGAAGACAAACCTATAAAGAATCTACTCCATCAGCACATTTGAATCAACACACAGAGCATATCAAGCACAAGAGCTTTGAAAATACATGTAAATGGTGGCTGAGCTTTGTGATGTTTCAGTAGCTTGTTTGCCTGCGTCACTAGCCATTGTGGAATAATACTGTAGCTCCCCCTGCAGCTTGTTGTCGGTGAAGAGTGTGTATTATTTGTGCATAAACTGCAAATGTACAGTATGTTGTAAATAATGAGTGGGGGGATTCTTTCCTTCAGAACACTAGCAGTGCTTTTAATAAAAACTTTGTGTTTTTTTTTTAGCTACAGTTTCTAAGTAACAGGCTCAACTGTGGAACATTTTTACTGAACACTGTGCAATACTTAAAGGTAGACATGGAAATACTGTTTTCAAAGTTAAATGTGCAACCTAAAAAAAATAAAGGGTTTTGGGGTAAATTTACTTTTTATGAGCAACCACTGCAAAAAACAAAGAGCAAAAACTGCTCAACTAGTAGTTTCCATAATGATGAATATGTAGTTACATCCTTTAAATAAACAGCCAGGGAAGAGGAGACTCATCACTGCAGGATATCCAGAGTCCCCATGTCTCCAAGGCTAAGGAGTACATGTACTGCATCTCCCTCCAAGTCTGAGAGTGTCCATTCCCTCACCTGTGCACAATCTCCAGAGGCACCTCTGTCTTCAGCAGACCTCAAATTTGCCCAGCCTGCTCCTCCACCCTCAGTGACACAAGTAAACCTGATGTAGCCAGTGCCATTTTGAGGAGCATTAGTAGCTGTTAATGCGGGTAAAGCCTCAGATTCTTGGCAGGTTTCAGTGCTTATTGGTAAATCCTTATTATACTGATATGGCTGAGGATCAGGAAGTGTTGAGTTCTGGCGACACTGACTCCAGACTCTGTCCTCCTCCGAGACACTAAAGCCACTCAGGAGAGTGTCGGCTGCTTCAAGTTCCACATCTGACCAACCTCTTCCCTGTTGCGACTGATTCCCCAAACCAGTCTTCATTGGATGTTGCACATCATCACTACAGGACGGCGTGAGAGCTTCCTCAGTGGGAACCAAAGGTTTAGGGTGACTAAAGACCAAGCAGGGGTTCGAGGCTACTTGTGGCTCTACAACACCAGAAACGTCCATTTGTATCTCATCACTTTGTCTGGGCTCCTGGTGGTGCAGTTTCAGGAGGTTAGTGATGGCCTGGTCCTCGTCCTGGGTGAGCTGGAGAATGGCCCGGCTTGGCTGCACTGGTGGGTGGATGGGGTTCAGTCTCCACCTGGTACTGCCAAGGTTTCTAGTGAGGTGTGGCCCGGATCTGAATGGGTCCGGGCAGTTCGGCGGGGCCACACAGGCCGACATAACCGGTGGTGGAGTGTTGAGCTGGAAGCAGTCGAAAACCTGATGAGGAGAGACAAGGGAGGGTGTAAGAGTGTAAACAACAAAAAAGACCACAATGCAAAGGAAGAAATTCTAACCATGAGATGACTTATAGCTACATTAGGCAGAAATACATGGTTAAAAAGATCTAATTTGTATAACACAGTAAATCGATTAGATCTTGGATGAGCTTAGAAGTGATTTATGCTAATATACATGCAAAAAGTCTCGTCTTTCTTGCTATTAAAAACACACAACCTGTCAATGTCTGTATCCCGACCACAATCACATACCAAGGTCAAACTACTTACTTACTGCATACTGTAACAATATTTACATGAACACAAATTCTCATTTTTATAAAGCTCTCGCTCATTTAGATTTTGTTGCTTTCACTAAATAGAAACATCACGTGTCGCCGATGATGTTTAAATTGAAATAGATGTATGTGCTCATGCTTTATGTACGTCCTGACTGTCAAAGCAAACCGCCCCCTCTTTGCCCTTGGGTCTCAGTTTCCCTTCAGCCCCCTGGTTTAGGGTCTTAGCTCTGTCTGACAGGACTGAGCCAATCTTATTAAATGTCCTCGTCTGTCTGATCCCCTCCATAAGCTCCAACCCCCCCCCATTCCAACCTTAACCTCAACCCATGGTACACAGAGACCAGAGGGCTGTGTGAGAACCCTCCTCATCACCTCAACCTGGACTAATTACACTCCAAGAACGTAAATGGATTCTGGATCAAGAGTGATAGTTTAAGGTTATTTATTGTTTATTTGAAGGGTGGAGAACATCTGGGGACTGTATCCCATATCTGTTGGGTTATGAATGACTGTGTATGGGTACCCATGGCAACCAGTTTTTGGATCTAGGTTACTTACCCCCAAATCACTCACTATGTTGGGGATCCTCCTCCCACAGGTCAGGGTGGGGTCAGTGTAGAAGAACTCATTTGGGATGATGGGAAGGACTGAGAGGAAGACATGTAAATGTCACTGAGGCTGCACAGCTGGACGGAGTTTGACACAGGTGTGTGTGTGTGTGTGTGTGAAACTGACTCACCTGTTGGATTGCTGAAGTCTATGTGATGGTGTGCGAAGCCTGCGGCCATGTACAGGGGCAGGAAGGAGGGGTGGTGCAGGGTCCTGGTGGAGAAAGAGGGCAGGACCGGCTGCCTGGGTCTCTGCTTGAGGAGAAACATGTTAGTCTGTCAGCTGACTAAACCACCAGCAGCATTTTAGTCTGCTTAGTGGACAACTATTTCCAAAGTAAATTTGAAACTAAAAAAACGAAAGTGGTAGAAAACTCACGGCTAAATGTTCTTCATTGTGGTTCATGGTTGGCTTTATCTTCAATTTTGCAGCTCGAAAAAGCGTCAGAAGTGGCGTCTGCCTCACATGGTGGTGTCAAAAGCAGGAAAAAGTCAAAAATAAACACGACGTGCTAGTCACTACCTGGTGGATAAGAGCAGCGACCAGCGCCCCCTGCTGGTTGACTGAACTGACTGAGCCGCGCCAATGAAGCGAACAACCGTGTGGAGTAACCTACCAAACATGAAGTCCGCCTTATGTTGTATACTGCGTCATGTTTTCATGGAGGCCATTGCAAATGGCTTCCTCACTATCCCGAAGTCACCCACAATGGAGCAAACCTCACCAGGTGCCACCAATCACAGCTAATTAAGACGTTTGACTTCAAAGGAAAAACAGAAGGTCTAAACACCGTTTAAAGTGAAAATGCCAAATCATACAGTTTATGTCCAGACATTTCACTTTATCCATTTCAGACATGTTTAAAGATAAATATATTTGATGTGTTTTTTTTTTCCTATAAAAACTACACTGAAAGCCCACAGTCAAGCTCACACATCACATGTGTAAAGGGCCCATTACTGCTTTGCAAACTAGTGAAATGCCACAAATCATGTTCACAGGTGCAAACTGTATAAACTCAGATATAAAGTGAGTGCTGAGAAAATGTCCAACATCTTCCAGTGCCAAACAAACATACATGATTCTGCACAGTAAAAAGGCCAAACCAACCCTGGAGACATTAACAATGGAGTGGAAGGAGACGAGGGAGGTGAAGGATTCAGAGCAAGGAAGCATCAATAAAATGACAAATTATGGTTTTGAGAGAGTCATTTTACTGCATCTTAAAGGCTTTAACTTGTGCCATGTTGCCACAGTTAGCAGGCCTTTCCCTACCACTTTTAAATAATGTACCTTTTAAAAATGTATTTGCCAGTTTTATGCCTCTAAAATGACAAATACCCCAGTCTGGATACAAACCAGGGACACTGGTGCTCATGACCCTCAGTCAGTGGCACCCCTAGATGTAGAAATTTGAAACTTGTCTCAATCATAATCTAACAACAACATTTCCTGTGTCTACATCATTCATCTGTGTAGTAGGTGTTGACAAATCTATAGAGACACAGCTTTTAAGAAACCACTTTATTAAATCCCAGGTTTCTATAACAATTGCACATCCTTCAAATCTGGGCAGCATTTGCTTTGGTTTGTGATGTTCCTCCAGCTCCTGTGAAGAGATGTCAGTTTAACAAAGCAAGACCTTAACTTTTAAAATTCATTCAAGAGGCAGGTTTTCACCTTTTCTCAGGCCATGGAGATTTTGAATCCTAGACACTTTGATGTAGCGAGCAGGAGGGTGGATAGCAGCCAGGTAAGCTATGGGCATTCTGATTGGGCTTGTGGTAGCAGGTGTGGTTTGAGGTGCTGTGGTTGGCTGGATGGTGGGGATCTGTGAACCTACAGTGCAGAAACAAGAAAATGCTCAAAAATCAAGTATGGTGAGTGATAACTGGTCATGTCCAGCAGGTGAACAGCCTACTGTACCTGCTGTCGACTGCGTAGTGTGGATGATACGGCCGACACCAACTGTGTCCGACTCAAACCTATAGACTGAAAAGAGGCGATGGAGACCAGCCAGAGGATACGTACACTGCACAATCACCCTGTAAGACAAGGACCAATTTACTGCCATGGATCTGTGGAGAAACAGTTGAGGGAAATTTAGGTGATACTCACCTCTCAGTAGGATCTTCAGAAGCTGCCTTGCTCACAGTGAGATACTTCGAAAACCCATAGAAAATCTCATTTTGATAGGTCACATTTTCCTTTCCAAGCTAAAAGATGCAAAAAAAAAAAAAAAAAAAAAAAAAAAAAAAGTATAATATTTACCACTGACTTCTGCATAGTTGTGTTGAAACATTTAACTTGAGGCCAAGTTTACAGGTAGAAATAAAGTCTAGTGTTAGAGTCAAATTAGGTTTCAGTACTACCTTGACTATGGATCCACAGCTGTTGAGTGGTAAAGAGAAGAGCGCCCTAGTGTCATCCACTTCTTTAGGTCCACAGTATTTATCCATGAGGTTGGTTCTAGCAGGGATTCCTCCACTTGGGATGGCCAGAGACAAGTCAGCCACCACAGTCATCCTCCCATCAGTCGAACACACTGAGGAGAGGCAGTTACTCGTCAACTACATGTAAAGTCCACAACATTACCCACATGATTACAGAACAGGATGTTCTTACTGATAAGCTCAGTGGCTGTGAATGGACAAGTCTTCACAGTTGAACTCTGGACCTCTGATGTTGCATGATCCCTGATGAGGATCTCAAAAGTACCAAGGAATCCCTTTAGAGTAATGTCCTACAAATACATAACATTCAGTAGTTGCACTCCATATGAAAAACTAACATCTTGTAGATTTAGACAAAAAAAGAAAAAAAAAGTCCCCATACCTTGTATTCATATCCATGAGTGAAGAGCGGCACCTCGAGCAGCAGACTCTGGCTGTTGTTGCTCATGATGTAGCCGTGCTGAGCTGCCAGCTCCGATGTCAGCAGGTCAGAGCCGATACTAATGTACCACAGGTAGTCAAAAGGCCGGTGGTCCAGTCTGAACCTGATGCCAGACTCCAAACAGACAGGCATCAAACTCTGGAGGAGCTGTTGAATACAAGACAATGGGTTACTCTGCTCAATGCTCGACCAAGTCTAAATACAAGGTTAGTGACTTACAGACGTCACTTTGTGCCATGACTGATGCAAAGTGGTAAAAAGGCTCCTTTTCAGGCAGAACAGTCAGTGTGTAGTTGATGTCCAGCTTGTGCTGCATAGCTGCATCTTCTTTGGAGAACTAAGACAGAAAATACACAGTTACTGCCCTCATCTGGTAGACAGTATATGTATAAACTAGCTGGTATTAAAAAAGGACCTTTACCTGCTGTAAGACAACAGGGTCATCAAAAGGCACCTTCAGAGTGTAGCCATGGGTGCTGTTGGGATGAACAACTTTTGTGATGGCATGTCTGCTTGTGTTTGTAAATGGAACTGTAAATTTGTGTCCATTCAAGTGAACAGCAGCCAGCTCAACATCATCAGGGACATCTCCCAGGTAGACGCTGAACATGTGTTCCTCATTAACAGTTTGGTTATGAGTGAAAACAGGGTGTGGCAGCAGGGGAGTGGCCCATGTCCTGTGAAGTCTGAGCCTGGTCTGTACATGATCCTCATCCACCAAGATTTGCTCCAAGTATAGATTGAAGACGTGAAACTCGTAGAGGTCTTCAGTCACACAGCTCTGTGTAGAATACATTCAATTTGTTATCCAAAGATAACTGCATTTCATATCAGCTGATGTGTGTATTTACCCTCAAAAGATATCTACATCTTATGTGTTTCTGACCTTCCTGTATCCACCATCAGCATTATAGGGGATGCTGAGCTGGACTGTGCCATTGTGCTTCTCCACAATGTAGCCTCTCTCCTCTGCAACTGGCTGCTCCAGAAATTCACCATTGACACCAATGTTGACCTGTGTATTGTGCAGACCAGACAGCAGCGGGTGCAGCACCTCAGGAGTTTTCCACATCATGTATCCATTTTCATCATAGGAGCCTTCATCTGTTTAGAAGAAGGACCAATATTAGAAGTTCAGCTGTTCAGAAATTAATGATTAGCTACAGAAGGTTAGAAATACTGACACATGGAGCAAGCAGCCACAAGGTCGACCATGAGGACAACCCAGCTTTGCCTGGAGAACAGAGTGGCATGGACCAGCTCTACTGGAACACCATTCACCTGGAGAGAGACTCAAATCAAAACCTGCCATGGACTAAATGTTTTACAAGACACATGTATCAGCTGTTTACCTCCGTGCTGAATGAGTCAGGTTGTCCATACGGTGTACGAAATACAAGCCTTCCATCCGTCAGGTCAAACACATAGCCATGCTTATGAGCTTCAGAGAGATTTGTAGGAATTGACTGCTCCTTTGCTCTCTGAAACATCACCTGCCAATCTGAGGTGGTGGAGCTGTGTGCCTGAAAAGAGTACAATAGAGTGGCTGCGAGACAGGACAAAATAAAAGTCATATTTTAAGTCACAGTTGAACATTACAGTTTTAACAGCATCCCAGTCATCTTTCTTTGTCCCAGATGGACAGGTGACTTCACTCCTCACAGACACCTACAGAGAAATCATAATTAGTTAACATTTAAATCTATTCCGTGAGTAAAATAAGGTGATGTAACCAAGCTTACTTCCATGTAGTTGACCTCACAGGTAACCTCTCTGGGAGACCAAGGGAGAGAGGGAGAACAGGTCTTGTTCAAGGTAAAGGTGGCCTCCTGTCCAAAATGGTTTGCCATCAGGTTGAAGTTGAATGTGAACACTTTATCATCCTGAAAAAGCCAATAAAAAATGTGTTGTATGAAAATGGGGAGGAGGGGAGTAAAAACATTGGAGTTTGTACATACTTTGTTGTCAGTGTGACAGCTGAAATAAGAGGCTCGGAGCTCCACGTGGCCCTGCAGAGGGAGAACACTGACGCTGTAGCCACACTCAGCTGCATACTGCTCAGTGATGGGGTACACGCCTGTTTCATCTTCAAGACAAATAATACAATATTAGGACCAAGCCAGTTATTTAAAAAAAGCCCACTAGTTCATCAGTTTCTCCCTTCAGCATTGGTTATATGCTCCATTTAATGGAGGGTGTTTAGGGATATCATGTTAAATATTTAGGTATGTGGCACAGGGTCACTTGCCTCTGTAGGTGGTAATGAAGTGGTGCAGGACTCACCTACAGCCTCAAAGTGAGGTTCCTCTCCAGAGAAGGAGAGACCGACAGCCATCATGAAGTAGCGATCACGACACTCCATATGAAGAACTCCTGTATGACCAGACAAGTTGAGAGCTCAATAACAGTCACCTACTCACACTGTTAGCCCATAAGCAATCATTTACCATCAGGGATGCCATCAGATTTTGCAGGTAGCCACGCAGACAGGAGTAAAGCCACACTGGAAGACAAAAGCCTGTCATTTATATACAAAAATGTTTGGACAAAGAACACAAATAGTAGCCTGTTAAGCTGCCACCAAAATTGCTTACCCAAAGATAAACTCAAACACCATAGCCACTGATGTGTTGGCAGTGTCTAAAGCTAGCCTAGCTGCTAGCAAACTACACCTGCTAACCAACACAAGCTAAAGTGTGCTTCATATATCCTGGTCACACTGGTAGCATGTGGTGCTGCCAGCTTTTATAAGTTCTTTTCTTGATCCATGAGGGTGGAGGGGAGCTCAGCTCTGACCCAAACAGCTGCAGATAATTAAAGGGAAACACTGATTGCTAATGAGCTACACCTGGGGCTGTGTCTGGTTGGACGCTGAATAAACTTAGACTTATAAAAGCAGGTCAAGAAGAGCACACCACATGCTGTCAGTGTGACCAGGATATATCAAGCAAGTACTTCACTTGAGCTTGTGTTGGTTAGCAGGTGTAGTTTGCTAGCAGCTAGGCTAGCTTTAGACACTGTCAACACATCACTGATGATGGCTTTTGGGTTTTGCCTTGGGTAAGGTGCTTTAATGCTGTTTTACAAGCAGTTTGATGCCATTGATGCAGTTGTATTGCTTGTCATTTATATATGGTTTCCTCTTATAGTTTTGCCTTGCTCTTGTTTGTGTGGTCAACTGCAAAATGTGATCAGATTTCCAATGGTAAGAATTAAAGTCTTCAAAAACATCAGTCTACAATTGTTAGCACATGTTAAGATGTTTCAACTTGTTTGGACATACAGGAGTTCTTCATATGGAATGTCGTGATCGTTACTTCATGATAGCTGCTGATCTCTCCTTTACTGGGAATGAGCCTCGCTTTGAGGCGGTTGGTGAGTGCTGCACAGCTTCATTAAGTGCAGTTTCTTAGTACATAGCTTGACCCTCAAACTAATGTGACTGCAGATGAAACCGGCGTGTACCCCATCACTGAGCAGTATGCAGCTGAGTGTGGCTACAGCGTCAGTGTTCTCCCTCTGCAGGGCCACGTGGAGCTCCGAGCCTCTTATTTCAGCTGTCACACTGACAACAAAGTATGTACAAATAATAATCGTACACATTTATCCAATCGCTGCACATGCAGAACAGGTGTGTTTAATACGTGTTCCTCTGGATCTCAGGATGACGCAGTGTTCACATTCAACTTTAACCTGCTGGCAAACCACTCTGGAGAGGCCACCTACACCATGAACAAGACCTGTTCTCCCTCACTCCCCTGGTCTCCCAGAGAGGTTACCTGTGAGCTCAACTACATGGAAGTAAGCTTGGTTACATTTTAATTTTCAGGACTGTGAACTGTTTTAGCTGCTTGATAACCCTTGATTTCTCTGCAGGTGTCTGTGAGGAGTGATGTGGCCTGTCCAACTGGGACAAAGAAAGATGACTGGGATGCTGCTGTCAACACTGTAAGTTGTTGCCTTCTGGGAGATGTATGGTTTAAGTATTTACAATGGCTGTTTAAAACGGTGCTGTGCTTTTGTCTTCCCAGGCATATACTTCAGCTACCTCAGATTGGCAGGTGATGTTCCAGAGGGCTGAGCAGAAGCTGATGCCCATGAATCTCTCTGAAGCTCATAAGCATGGCTATGTGTTTGACCTGACGGATGGAAGGCTTGTATTTCGTACACCGTATGGACAACCTGACTCATTCAGCACGGAGGTAAACAGCTGATACATGTGTCTTGTAAAACATTTAGTCCATGGCAGGTTTTGATTTGAGTCTCTCTCCAGGTGAATGGTGTTCCAGTAGAGGTGGTCCATGCCACTCTGTTCTCCAGGCAAAGCTGGGTTGTCCTCATGGTCGACCTTGTGGCTGCTTGCTCCATGTGTCAGTATTTCTAACCTTCTGTAGCTAATCATTAATTTCTGAACAGCTGAACTTCTAATATTGGTCCTTCTTCTAAACAGATGAAGGCTCCTATGATGAAAATGGATACATGATGTGGAAAACTCCTGAGGTGCTGCACCCGCTGCTGTCTGGTCTGCACAATACACAGGTCAACATTGGTGTCAATGGTGAATTTCTGGAGCAGCCAGTTGCAGAGGAGAGAGGCTACATTGTGGAGAAGCACAATGGCACAGTCCAGCTCAGCATCCCCTATAATGCTGATGGTGGATACAGGAAGGTCAGATGCAGATGCTTATTCTTAGTGGTATTTGGACATGATGGCATCTCTTAATCTGAATATTTTGCAGAGCTTTGTGACCGATGACCTCTATGAGTACTACGTCTTTCATCTCTACCTGGAACAAATCTCTGTGGATGAGGATCATGTTGACACCAGACTTCGCGTTCACAGGACACTGGCCACTCCTCTGCTGCCATGTCCTGTTTTTACTGAAAACAGTAAGTCTACCATTGACACTCTTTTTGCCTGTTGATACAACATAATCTGAATGTGTCGTGTGTTTTTTTTTTTTTTTTTTTTTTTTTTTTTTTTTTTTAAATTTCAGGAACTGTTAATGAGGAACACATGTTCAGCGTCTACCTGGGAGATGTCCCTGACGATGTCGAGCTGGCTGCTGTTCACTTGAATGGACACAAATTTACAGTTCCATTTACAAACACAAGCAGACACACCATCACAAAAGTTGTTCATCCCAACAGCACCCATGGCTACACTCTGAAGGTGCCTTTTGATGACCCTGTTGTCTTACAGCAGGTAAAGGTCCTTTTTAATACCAGCTAGTTTATACATATACTGTCTACCAGATGAGGGCAGTAACTGTATTTTCTGTCTTAGTTCTCCAAAGAAGATGCAGCTATGCAGCACAAGCTGGACATCAACTACACACTGACTGTTCTGCCTGAAAAGGAGCCTTTTTACCACTTTGCATCAGTCATGGCACAAAGTGACGTCTGTAAGTCACTAACCTTGTATTTAGACTTGGTCGAGCATTGAGCAGAGTAACCCATTGTCTTGTATTCAACAGCTCCTCCAGAGTTTGATGCCATCTGTTTGGAGTCTGGCATCAGGTTCAGACTGGACCACCGGCCTTTTGACTACCTGTGGTACATTAGTATCGGCTCTGACCTGCTGACATCGGAGCTGGCAGCTCAGCACAGGCTACATCATGAGCAACAACAGCCAGAGTCTGCTGCTCGAGGTGCCGCTCTTCACTCATGGATATGAATACAAGGTATGGGGACTTTTTTTTTCTTTTTTTGTCTAAATCTACAAGATGTTAGTTTTTCATATGGAGTGCAACTACTGAATGTTATGTATTTGTAGGACATTACTCTAAAGGGATTCCTTGGTACTTTTGAGATCCTCATCAGGGATCATGCAACATCAGAGGTCCAGAGTTCAACTGTGAAGACTTGTCCATTCACAGCCACTGAGCTTATCAGTAAGAACATCCTGTTCTGTAATCATGTGGGTAATGTTGTGGACTTTACATGTAGTTGACGAGTAACTGCCTCTCCTCAGTGTGTTCGACTGATGGGAGGATGACTGTGGTGGCTGACTTGTCTCTGGCCATCCCAAGTGGAGGAATCCCTGCTAGAACCAACCTCATGGATAAATACTGTGCACCTAAAGAAGTGGATGACACCAGGGCGCTCTTCTCTTTACCACTCAACAGCTGTGGATCCATAGTCAAGGTAGTGCCACTTGCTGAGCATATTAGTAACTGACACTTAATCCTCAATTACATGTACATGTTTGTGGTTTTGTTTTGTGTTTTTTTTTTTTTTTTTTTTTTTTTTTTTTTTTTTTTTTTTTTTCCCCCCCAGCTGAGCAAGGAGTATGTGACTTACGAAAATGAGATTTTCTACAGCAAGAAGTTGCATACTCAGAAAAACCCATCACATTCCAGCATTGAGATGGACAGGTGCAAATCTTCAGCCTCCAGTTCTTTCGGTCATTTGCCCCTCACTCAGCTACTCATGGCTAAACTATCAGTCTTGTTTTACAGGGTTAAAATGCAGTGTACATATCCTCTGGCTGGGCTTCTCCGTCTCTTCTCAATATACAGGTTTGAATCTGACACAGTTGGTGTCGGCCGCCATCATACATTCTGCACGCTCGACTCAAGGTAGGTGGGTCCTCATCAAACTACATGGATCATATCACTCAGTGCATTACCTGCTGACACTTTGTTTATTATACTCTAGAGCTACAGACTTCCACCATCCAGCCCACTACAGTGCTTCAAACTCCAGTACCTGTAACCAGCCTTATCTTGAGACCTGGGTACCACCCTCCAGCTCAGTACATCAGAGTATCCACCTTCCTGAAGAATCTGTCAAAGAAAGGTTGGTACTTAATAATTAAAAGCAAGTCAATTTTAACCATACATGTTAAAGCTTTTTAATTTTCTTCACAGGAGCTAAAGGATCTTCACCAATCAAAGTACATACTACCTCATTTTGAAGGATTGTGACTTAATTTTTAAATGTAAATCTTGAATAAACCTGGTGTCTTAAAATACTCGGCCTTGACTCTGGCATTTTTTTTTTTTTACAGTGAAGCCACACTGGAAGATAAAAGCATGTGTAAATCACAACACTACACCTGCTGGAGTGAACCACTTATCTATCCTGAACATACTGGCACAATGTTTGACACTTTTTGATTTCACTGTCCAGAGTTGGAGACACAGCCCCAGGTGTAGCTCATTAGCAATCAGAGCTATCCTTCAATTAGTGGACATTTTGACTTGTGACAAGAAAAGCACATCTGCAATACTTAAATAACGGCTCCTGTCCATTCAAATGTACCACTAAGCCATAGCATGTTCAGTGTGGTCCTATTACTGGAACACCAAAATGCAATGCAGAAATTGTTTCTAATTCACTTACACTTTGACAATTTAACCTTACAGTCCTCATTTCCTTTTTTTTTTTTTTTTTTTTTTAGCAGTTTTTTGTCCCTGATGTTTCAGGAAGTCTTTAAAACATGTTACAGTGCTACTTGAAGCATGAACAAACAATTGTGTGTAAAGTATCAGTATCAAGACAAATTTTATCACAATCGTCTTTAATGAAAACTTGACTTTGCAGAATGGAATGTTTACAAAAAGAAATGAAGTTTTTATCTTGAAAGTAAAAAGTTAGACATAAAATAATTTAGAACAAAGACCTAAAAAAAAAAAAAAACCACAACTGTTCATTTACAGCTCCAGTATACAGAAACAAATGTGCAGAGAATGAATAGCAGCAGGATTGAGAAATGAGTCCACACTGAAACTCCAGAGAAGAAGAGACGAGGTTAAATGTCAAATGTAAATTGTTTTTGACGTAGCTGATGTCCAATGTGAGACACATACATACACACCTGTGTTTGTAGCTTCCCTGGGCATCATGGGTAAAAGGTCCAGAGATGAGTACACGGGGTGTTGGATAATAAAAGTACTGCTGTCATTTGCAGGATAGCGACACTGGATTGTCAGTCTGAAACAGACAAGACTTACATAACAATAGTTTGACTTCTAAAGACAGACTGAGTTCAGTGTAGTTCTCTCACCTGTACGGAGAATCTCTGTGTATGACAGGTTCATCCAAAGGCAGAAAATCTTGACTGTAGCTGATCTGGTTTTCATAAACCAGGAAATTTCCCTCAGTCTAAAAAAATAATAAACAAAGATCAGAACACAGGTGAGAAAGCATTTTGGATCATGTGGATTTTGAATAATCAAAGTCCCTCACAGAGACGGTTGTCCCACAGGAGTCGAGGCTGAAGCTGAACAGAGCTCTGGCGCTGTCCGTCTCCATGGGAACGCAGCTGGGGTCCAATAGAGTGGTTCGGTTGGGGTGAGTGGGCGGGATGGTGTGGGTGGTGTCGACCACGGCCACCATCCTCCCTTCTGGCAAACATACTGTCAGAGACACACTGCGAGTGTGAAGGCTATTAGAAACATAAACTATGTAGTTAAATATAATAAGATTCTGAGGTTGTGCCTCAGTTTGAGCTTCCACTGTGTACCTAACAGTTCTCTAGCAGGAAAAGTGCATTTATGGACAAGACTGTCCTGCACTTTCAGAGACTCTGCATCCACAACAGACACTTCCACTCCTACAACAAGACCTGACAAAGTCAGCTCCTACATGGGGAAAAAGAACCAACAGACATGTTTATACTAATAGCAGCAATATACTGGAGTGATAGTGAGAGCCTTTCAAAGTAAATTACACTGTAAACACCACATGTTAAAATTCTCTTTGTACTAAGATACTTTCATTAAACCAAGCCTGAGGAGTGCCCCTAATCCTTAATTTACTCTGAGAGTTCATTTACTGGATTGTACACACAGATGGTATCTCTGTATCAGATTCAATTAGACAGACAGTAGGCATTAGCTGAGTGAATGAGTGGTTAAAAAGAAAAACCTAATTAAGTTAAAAACCTGCTAATCACTGAAAAGCCGCTAACATGAGATGAACCTCAAAATGGTCCAAGGGAAGATTGATTCACCTCATACTTCATCCCAGGGCTGTCGAGAGGGATCTCCACAGTCAGGTACTCCTCCTGTGCCTCCACCATGAACTCACCCATCTCCACCAGGTCCCAGTCCAGCCTGCGGGCTCCAAAGAAGAGCTCCCACTGCAGCTCGGCCTGGGCCTCGTGGTGCAGCAGCACCAGCAGGCTGCTCTCCGTGCACTTCCCCTCCAGTCTGGGGGAACCTGGAGCTGCAACACGATAGATGGAAAATCAGAGAGAGAGAGAGAGACGTGTGCAAAACTGTGGGTGTAGTGATGGTTGATAACTCACCTGTGTAGTCAACATTATGCTCTATGGTGGCTTGATGGTAAAACACCTCTCTACTGGGTGAGATGTTGAGAGTAAAGGTGAAAGTGAAGCTGTACATTTTGTAGCCAGCACCTATATACTGGGATTAGACAGCAGGTTTCAAACACCTTTCACCTTCTACATGATAAAGCTCTCATATAATGTTTGTGACTCTCACCTCAGGGATTATTTTTGGGTGTGACAACGGGAAACTGAGCCGGTAGGAGTAGCTCCCGTTACTGTGGGAGAGCCTGGACACCGCCAGGTCTGTGTCGCTCTGTGTTTGGTGGCTTTGGGTCCAAGTTAAAAGGTCACCACCACTGTCTACTGTCACCTTCTGGAGGGACACGTCGGGTGCAAAGGGGCCTAATATGATGGAAAATAATCCCTTGGATTGAACAGTATCTGTGGAGGAAGAGAGAGTGAAGGATAATGGTGGTACCTTCAACACAATGGAAACATAAATGCTCCCATTCAGTGACATGTAAAATAATGCATCAAGCATTTTCTGCTGTCCAATTTCATAAAACAATACATATGCATATATGCATGTTCATATTCCAATATAATACCACCCAAAGTCTGTATGTGGTAATAAAAGGAAATACACACACATTGTGGAGGTGCTGGCTCACAGGTTGATTCAAACAAAAGAAGACAAAAGTGCAGCTTCCTTTTAATTTTCAATCATACAAATTACACATAAATATGCTAATACAGTCTGAGAAAGCCTTACCTTTGGTCAAGATGGGAGACTGAGGGATGAGAGGAGTCTTAAGGAGCCTGAAGGAGCGATGCTGCGTGAGAGGCCAGCGCTCGTCCTCCCACTCACTCATGAAGAACAGATCCACAGACGTGGACTGGCTGTACTGTCCCCTGACAACACCACTCTGGAGAGAAAATTCTGTATAATAAATTTCTATTTTTTCAATATTTTATTCAACAAATATACCTTATAAATACCTTTATATGTCCACCTTGGGCTCCTGTAGGGATCCTGACCTCCAGCCGCCCCTCCTGCAGGCCAATCTTATATCGTCTCTCTTTGATGTCAAATTCACTCAGAGCTTGGCCGTTAACTCCGACCCTCACGCCCCTGTCCCTGAACTGCCCGTGGACCAGAGGAGAAAGAATTAAAGGGACAGTCCACAGCAGGTCAGACCCATCTGCTGAAGCCTCATCTGAGGGTGAGGAAGAAGAGAGGAGAGAGAAGTTTGAGATATTTCACTCTGGTATTTTAAGAGTATAATACTATTTAACTGTACTAACTCAGGGAACAGGCAACAGCGGCATCAATAACCAGGACGTTGCTGTGGAATCGGTATAGGATAGTTGCACTGACAACCTCTAAATCCACTCCTCTCTCCTGGAAAAACAGAAACACCCTTTAACAAACAACAGCCAGGAAAACAAAGAAAAAAAAGTTTAAAATAACAGAACGATGCAGGTGTAGTCCTCGGTAAACAATACTGCCTCTGAGTACCTTCGTGAAGTATGAGAGAGGGGAGGAATAGGGACAGCGGAGGGTGAGACGTGAGCAACTCGTTGAGATGTGGTAGCTCAGAGCAGCAGCCTCCGTCGGGGACGACACCCTGGCTTCTTCTGACGGCTGCTCCGCTCGGTGGAACGTCACAGCCACGTCTGCCTGACGAGCTCCCTGTTCAGACACAAGAGGCATCTAACTAACTTCTCTGACATTATTTGAAAAGCCATGCAGCTAAACCCTGGGTCAACTCTCTCATTCTGCGTCATGATTGTGACAATAAATGGAAAGTCATGAAACAAATAGATGTTGGGGTGTGTGCTGGTACTTTCCCTTGTGACGTTTTTGGATTTCACAGTCAGGGCAGGCAGATGGAAGGACACCTAGAGAGGAAAAAAAAAAAAACAGTCTCAGGTTTTAATTTTGATGACTTGCATTGAAGCTCACACTCTGTTCTCCCTTGTGTGTACAGTTTTAGTTAGAAAAAGTAAACCTGCAAAGAGTGATGACATAACTGTGCAGGTCAGTAATTCACCTCCATGTAGTTCTCCTCACAGACGACCTCTCTGGTGCTCCACCGCCCCTGGAGAGAGCAGTAGAGCTGGAGGGGGTACAGAGCCACCCTCCCATCCACCTGCAGGTTCACAAACCAGACACGCAGGTGATAGCCTGTGCCCATCTGCAGAGTAGATACATGAAAGAGTCTCAGATGAAGGAGAACGTATTAAAGAACCAAATGTCAGTCAAATGTACCTGTGTGTGGACGTGACAGGCCTAGGAAGGAGGCCCGAAACACCAGGTCTCCAACGTCACTGATGAGGACGGTGTAACCACAGAGCGCAGCCTCCTGATCAGAGAGGATGTGGTATCCATACTCATCTATCAACAACAGGAGTTCATAGTAAACAATCATCAGACAGAGTAGAAACCAACCACATCCAATGCCATCACTACCAACTTCTCCACCTTCAAAGTCGAACCGGATCTTTGAGCGGGGCGAGCTGGACTTGACCGAGAGCAAAAAGTGACGTTCGAGGCATTTGGTCTGAAAAGTTCCTGAAAATAATAACAATGGCATTTAATCTCAACCTGTTCCAAAACAAATGTATATGTTTGCAAGGGTTTACTGAACCTTTAAATGCATTGCTTTAAATATAGATTCATCATATGTCATGTTGCATACATATACTGACACAACATGACTAAATCATAAAAATATCCTCAATTTCAGCCATATTCCAAGTCCCCGTACTTACACAGAAAGGCAATCTTGTGAGGAACCTCTGAACGTATCATAGTGTAGGTAGAAGTATTGAATTGTAGGTACCCACTAAACAATGTAATGTTCTGTACAGTCTTTGTTATATATCATTATTCATGCTGTTTTATTTACCTCCATATCCTGTGAAAATATTTCCCATGTGGGCTGATATTTAATGGAACTGACATACACCAGTCTACACACAGGAAGCTAATATATTCAGTGTTCACTGGCTCCTGTGTAATGTTATGAAACAGTTATTTTGGCTTTAGGTCACCGCTCATTGTTACCTGTCAGCACTGCACTGGCGAGGAGCAACACCACACTGCAAACAAATACACACTGTAAGTCACTGGACGAGGCTTCACGTAAAACATGCTTTTAACGTTCACTTTGAAACTTACCCACACAAAATATGGAAACATATTAGTTTAGTAGACGTCGCCATTTTGATTAAGTGACTCACCTGACAATTGAGTAGCTAATTA
The DNA here is from genome assembly GCF_001640805.2 of Lates calcarifer. Lineage (NCBI taxonomy): Eukaryota > Metazoa > Chordata > Actinopteri > Centropomidae > Lates > Lates calcarifer. Next base: position 8,327,631 of record NC_066846.1, read on the forward strand.
GCGCTGACTCCCATGTTAATATCCTTCCTCTTTACTAACACGGGATATAGTTAGTCATCTGAATAACCTCAAAGTGAATTAGCAGAAAGTCACACAGATATGTAATCGAGGCTTTTAGCTAAACTGCTGTGTTTAACTTTAAACCAGTGAAATAAATGAAATAAGGTCAAAACACGATCTCACAGTGACACCTAGTGGTCAAACTATTGCATTGTCTCTGATATGAATACACATCACAGTGCTGTGCTTTACAGCCCTGTAGGCATTTATATGATGTTAAGCTCCACATCATATGCAACATTTATTAGAGTGTTCGTGGCCCACTGGATGAAATTAAGAAGAGAAGGCATCACTGAAAAGTGACATAGTGATCAGGGTGTGTGTGATTTATCTGCATTGACTCAGATTTAAATCAGTTTGTCTTGGTCATGACTCCAGGAGTCACATATGATGAGGTTCACCCAGGCCTCCTTTAAACATGATTTACATTAAAGCCCCCTGCTGTGGGAAGATTGTCAGTAAACATGACATGGCAGAGGTATTTGCATCTTAGTGAGTCTGTGTTTGTTGAAATGTTTGACTCACCATCTTGAAATACAGAATGAAATTAACAATAATATGAAGGATCCTATGGAGTGACATTAAAACCAGCAGGAGGAGCCGCCACCTGATTTACCATAGGTGAAGATATTTAATAACCCCTGACAAACTGTTGACATTATTTTATATCATGTAGCAGCAGGTGTGGAGGCGGCGGAGGTGTGATTTGTGTGATCATCACAGTGTTGGACTTGGACTCTCTCTCTTCCTTCGTCCAGGGCAGCACAGCTGGACGCCTGCAGTGACGACATCCTCCTCTTCTTCACTCCAATAAGAACTGTTACTCAAAGTCAAGTCATGTCATGATTAAAGACTGAGTAATTGGACTTATCAGCGAGAGTCCTGTGGAGAGGAAACACGAAAACTCAGCCACAGGAAAGGTCACTGTCTATTTAAAGACTGAGATGTGAAAATTAAACTGGTTAATGCCTTTTTTGACAAATTCTTCATGAGGAGAAACTAGATATTGATTTTGCACTGTTCTTGAAAAATAGTCAGACTTCCACTTTAACTGTCTTGTGACTCCTCAGGTTGATCTTGTGACCTCTTAGGAGACCCGAACCTCAGGTTGACAACCACTCTACTAAGTTAACAAGGTGTCCCGTTGGTGCCTGTAAACTTCCCACTCTTTTGACATCATGTTTCAGGAGGTTAAAAAGTTAATTCTGTCCAAATTTCCTTTTCAGACAAGACTAAAGGTGATGATATTTGATAGAAAATCCTTCCAGTTCTCGCCTCTTGACCAAACACTGCACCTACGATGTCCTCATCTTTGCCCAGACTCCAAACAAAACACTTGATGTGAGTGTTTTGTTTGGAGTCTGACATTTAGATGTTAATTTTCCTTGTTTATTTTTCCATTGACTCAAAGTGACAGCATAAAGGGCGGTGGAGTGTCGGACCGGTTTGCAGCGTCCAGGCAGCCTCATTAACATTTGAGTCACATTGTGTCATTAACAACACCGCGCAGCACGCAGGAACTCATGTTGTGCAGGACACCTACAAGGCTGGTGCAGCTAATCATGACTGACAGAAGTTAAGTCATATTCTACCATTAACTTTGACTTTACTGTCTTGTTTTGCATGTAAAGCTTCACTATTAAAGTTATTACAGCATGAGTAGCAATGAGCCCAAAAGTCAGGTCTTGGAGGTTTTGCTGGACTCGTTGCGGGAGCTGTTTAGTCCAGGTTGTCATGGCTAATGATGACCTTATCCTGTCCAGTGACACTTCCCTCACAGCCCTCCACCTTCTCCACCAATCACATCCCTCGCTTGGCTTGAGAACCAGGAGGATTTGAGGATGAGGGGGACCTATTTATCAGCTCCACACGTCCTACTCAAGCAGTGATAACGTTCAGCTCCTGCACCCTCCTCCACCCTCTCTCTCTCTCTGACTGGTCTTTTGTTTTCTGTTTGAGCTGGAGATGCTTTGCTCTCAGGTGCAGGTACTTCTGGTGGCTTTGTTTTCCTCTGTGCTGCTGGTGCACGTCAGCGGTGCTCCACGCAGGGACATGCAGACAGAAACACTGAGAGAAGACCTCGCAAACGACAAGGTAAGTCACTGATATATGTCGTAGTGTGGAGATTTATGAAGGAAAAGCCTCGTTCAAACTTTCAAGTGACTTCTGAAGCTGTTTTTAGTTGCCATTCCTTCCCTTTTCTGTCCTTGCTTCAGGATCTTGCTCGCTTGCTCTTGCTGAAGTTTGTGTCTGAACTGATGGCAGCGAGAGTGGACCAGATGCTGCCCGTGCTGGAGGAGGAGGAGGTGGGAGTCAGGGAGGAGGTGATGCGGCGGCACCTTCCCCTCTCTCAAAGGGAGCGCAAAGCAGGCTGCCGCAACTTCTTCTGGAAGACGTTCACCTCGTGTTAACACAAGATAAGAGCTGTTCAGGCTGAAGTATTTCTGTTTTAAAATGTACTTTTTGAGGATACATTCATCCATGATTGCTCACTTTGTCATGACTGTGTTATTTACTGCAAGATGCCAAATAAAGTGTTTTGGTAACTGTAAACAATAATAGGGTTGTATGCTTTAAGATTGGCAGGAATGTACAGTGTCTAAAATATTTTTTTCTGAATTAAAAGGGTTGTTTATTCATCATGTTATTTTTTTCTATTTTTGTGTCTAATAGAGGTGTTCTCTATGGAAGCCCCTTTCTGTCAATGTGATGAAAAAAGCCATTAAATTATTAATTTTCTCAAAATAATAACTTGGTATCAATTTTTTTAGACACTAAGTTATTATTCTCAGAAAATGTTGTCATTATTTTGAGATACTAAGTCATTACTTTTCTCTCACTTTTTTTTCATCACACCACCAGAAATGAGCTTCCATATATATAGATTTAGATTTGCACTTTCAATAAGTTTAGAGACTTAAAATTGTCAAAATGGAACAGCAGAGGTGAAATATCCTGACTTTTTGTCTGGATCAAACACTGGATCTTACATTTCTCATAATGTAACAGCTGCATGTTCCTTTCCTGATAAATATCACTGTCTTTCAAACATCACATCTGCAGTTTTTAACAGAGTTTTTGCTGAAGAAAATAATAAATTAGAGTAATCTCCAAGGCCAAGATGAAACAAGCATCACTACGATATCGTCAGTTAAATTTTAGGACTTCAGAGAGCAACAGAGGGCGTTATATAACAGTTTTCACAGGCTGAATAAAACTGACTGAAATCGATGTGTGAAATTGGCAGAATGCCTTTTTAGTTTTGAACATGTTGCTGTTTGTATAAAACGTGACACACACACTGATGAATTTGCTGACATTTTAATAATCAATTATGTTACTACAACCTGCATTAGGAGAAAATCCACCCTTGGGTTCACATGCTCTCCCATTCATGTAACTAACTGTCACTTCTACTTCAACAACCTGTTTATTCAGTACAAAATGGCCTCCTTCTCCTCCTCTTCCTCCTCCTTCCTCTCGGTGTGAATTCATCAGCGGACTTAAGTCTGCTGCAGTACCGCAGATTTTTGACCTACAAACTCTAATTCACAGCATTTCAAACAGAACATACAGTAAAGATGATGAAGAGATGAGTTGGCATGATTCAGGATTTTTAAAATGACACATCTGAGCATGAATGAAATGACTAGCTAGATGATAAAAAGCAGATTAATGCTAATACAGTATATACATTATGAGATAAATTAACAAAGAAATGAGCTGTTTTAGCATGATCAAGTTCTGTCACAACATACGCAGAATTCACAGACAAACCCAGTTTCAAAAACAGGATCAGTATGAAACCGAATGACATCCTTGAGGTAAGGCTTTCGAATTTCTAGCCCTTTTAAGTTACACATATACAAAATGAGGACGGAAAGACAGCGGTTAAACACAATCATAACAAATACTGTAGCTCCAAAGTCTCAGAATATGACAACTTGGCCCACATGAGTGCAAGATGAACAAAAATAAACATGTGAAGGCTTGTAATCCAAAACCACTGTCCAGTTCTTTTGGGGGGAAATCCATCGCATTAATTCCACTTTTATTTCATCTAATGTAAAGAATAACTGGTATTTAAAAGTATTTGTCAAGTAAATGAACTGAACCAATATACTTTTAAATTTACTACAACTTTAGCTTCATACTTTCCCCATATATACAGACTCTTCACATGTGGCTCAAGCTTCACACAGTAGGATGTTTTCAAGCCGCGCAAGTGACAAACACCCTGTATTCCTTTAGACACAAGAAAGCATTTGACTTCATTGCACCATCATCTTCAATGTAACAGTCAAGTATCAACCAAACAACAAATATTAAACAAAAACTGAAGCAAGATTGTGTATCGTAGACATTCAAGAACGTTTATCCGCATGATTGAAAAAATGGCGATAATCCTGTAACGAGCTCTGATTTATCAGCTAAACGACATGATACTGTGACGTTTGAACGCTGAGATGGATAAGATGTATTAAAGCAAATGTTATACTCGCATTCATTAAAAGTTAAAGAGAAAAAAAAACAAAAACAAAGGGGTGGTGGGTTGTAGTAACTACACATTCCTTTCGTCTACATTTCTCGTTCTATGACGCTACCTCACTGCAAAGATTCACCACACTAAAGGCTACATGCTCTCCAGTAGAGTTTCACTGTCAAACCAAAACCAGTCACTTTTGTATGTACAGTCACAGTCGTTGTTATGTGCTTTTAAAATTCTTGTTTTGAGGCAGTTCTGCACTTTGATGTTTAGTGTTTTACAAATGTACAGATCCCATCGTGTAGACAGGTGTCACTACTCTACAGAAATACTTGTGTTCAGGCCTAAATCTGTGATTTCTCTCCATACTTTCATTGTCTCTGACGGTGATAAAAATGTGCAAGCTACTAAGTGAACAGTACCGGTGTGGATAAATGGTAAGTGGAGCCCAAGCTGCCTGCAGGTCAGGCCACTGTCGTACTAATACTGTGCTAAATATGAAAAGCAGGGCAGCTGCGTAACAAAAAAAAAACGAGGAAAATGTGGTAGGACATCTGAATGAAACGGAAGCGGCAGCTCTGTTGTTAACTCTCTCATTTGAATCAGTAAAACAGAAAACGTTCCTCTGTAAATGAAATTGAAGCTGCAGACCAACAGAGGGAACCAAAGCAACGTGCGTCGAGTCATGGTCAGAGCCCGTCAACAGTCGGTGGAGATTTTGGCCGAGAGGTCCTGGATGCGGCGAGCGCTGCAGCTCTTGCACAAGATGTGTCCGTCGAGCGGGTAACAGCCTCGACCCTCCCCCTCAGACGACAGCAGAAGACCACATTCCTGATGGATACAGACACTCCAGTCACTTCATCTTAACACTCTCACATGGACTCACAGTGTAAATATTTGTAGTAAGGTAACAAATCCAGCAAGTTTGGGGCATTAATGTGGAGAATATGGTAATATACGGTGATTTATTCCTACATTTTCCAGGAAAGTTCAGGATTTTTGCATAAATTATTTATATAAATCAGAGTCTTATGAACTTTGAATCAACAGGTTTTGATTTTCTGGTATTTTAATTCTTCCCAGCTTGTTGGAAAGAACTGACTCACCTCACAGACGTAACAATTGACATGGAAGCTACGATCCAGAGCCACTATCCTGACCGTCTCTTCCTGGCCCGGCTCAGGCATGATGGGCTCACCACACACTGAGCAGCGAGGAGCGTACTTTCTGTCCAGGACAACAAGAAAGCAGGGATTAAGTGACGCTTCTCTCTGTGTTTTCACCGTGTGATAATGTTGAGCGTGGTGTGTGAATGCGTTTGTACCTGTGAAAGTCTTCTATGCAGTGGATCTGAGACGTGGCGTCCACAGTGAAGGGCACCCCATCCAAGCAGCAGTTACAGACCAACGCAGGTGAAACAGCGCGGATGGTAGGCCTTTCCCATGGCCCGCAGGATACGGTCCAGGATGGGCTTGGAGCACTTTGAACAGCGCTCCAGTGTGCTCTTAAAACAAAGATGGAAGTTAAACACTGAAATATAATCCTATCAAAACAACTGAGAGAGGAAATGGTTCATGTTTTGGTTGAGGACGTGAGGCTGTGACGGACACGGACGATAAAACCACTTACAATGTAACAACTCTCGCAGTAGCTCCTCTTGTCCAAAGCGTAGAAGGGTTGCCCTCGGAGACGGGCGTGGCAGGTGATGCACGTGAAACACTCCACGTGAAACACCTGCTCCATGGCAATGCAGCCGCTGCCATCGCCGACCACGTTGTCACCGCAGCGGGCGCAGCGACCTAAAATGTAACATAGTTTATTTTAATTTAAATGACAGAATGCAGGTTTTGCAGCGTCATAAGTCATTAATGTAAGGAGTTTGGACTGTACCAAAATAGTCCTCTGTAGGGGGGTGGTTCATATCATATACCAACTTCTTAGTGAGTCGATCCAGCTCCTCCTCAGGCCTGGTTGTTGCTATTCCCTGCTGGAAAAGAGAGAATAGCATCTAATATCAGGACAGATTCATTATCTGTTTTACTCTCTAATTAAATTCAGTTTGATTTGTGCCCCCACCTTGCTGGACTGATAAGCAGAACTCTGTGCAGCTCCTGACCCAGTCTGATTATTCTCCATCCCTCTCTTAGATACTGGAACCTGGCTGACTCTTCCTCCAGAACCTGAGCTGCTCCCCTTGTACCCGGCCTCAGAGTGCAGATCTTGAGCTTGTGAACCTGGGTGCGGAGGGTACCAGCCCTGAGGACTTGCCTGAGTCTGGGGCGGGGGGCGTGACACGTGCTGGCGAGGAGGGGGCGGGGTGTAGGCCTGCTCCGCCTGCCTCCCCGTCTGCGAGTAGGTGACAGGCTGCGCCGTCTTGACCTGGACGCTGAACCTGGGCCCGGTGGGGGTCGAGGCGGTGGTGTAGGAGGCCGGGACGGGCTGTGGGTAAGGCTTAGGGGTTGAAGAGGAGGAGTAGTAGTCCTGCTGGTGGGAGGTGGAGTACTGAGGTGTCTGGTGATCACTGGGGTAAGGAGGAGCCGGGTGGTATTGGCTCTGGGGGTGGGGGGGGTAGCCCATGGATGGCCGACCCTGAGGAGGGGCTGCGCTCTGGTGTGCAGGTTTGTAGTGATCCCCTGAGAGGTATTTGTTGTAAGGCACGTTGTCGTACGCCACGTTGTCGTACAGCTGCAGGGAGATGGAGAATTAACAAAATGAGATACTGACAGTGACAAATGTTCTGGTCAACTATGTACAAATGCAGCTTCTCAAGAAAATAAAGTGCATGTTCCTACTTGTGTGCTGGAGTCCTGTGGGTGGCTGTCCAGATCAGCAAGCATACTGGTCAGGGAGTCAATATCAGCATCAATTTTAGAGTGATAGCTCACTGGCTTCTCAGGTCCACGGTGCTAACATCAGAACAGCATTAGAAACATATTAATACATACGATCAGTGTATTTAATCAAAACATCCCTCCACCCCCACCCCACCCAATTTCTCCTCTATAGCTCAGAGGTCCAAATCATAAGTATGTACCCACCATTAGCTCGTAGCTATCCATGTGAGGGCTCCAGGTGCGGTCTTCTTTGGGACCATGGGCGGGGGAGTAATAGTGATCGCTAGATGGATGATGAATGGGTCCACCTATTGATCGGAGAACAGATCATCAGGAACCATCTCAACCTTTGACTGAGACTTGATCATTTTTAAAAAGACAACATCAGGAGGCAGATCTTCTTTCAAATGATAGCTTGTATTGAAAGCATTACTGATCACTGAAATCATCTCTCCTGTCCAAACTGCCCAGAAGTCTATTTTTAACATGGAGTCATTTAACATGAAGTAAAAATAAGTTACAGTCCTTTAGTACCAAATTCCCTCTTGGTGTTACTCTCTGTTCACTGCAGCTCAGCAGAGAGACATTGTTTATATTATCCTCAGATGAAGGTTTTATTGTTCTGGCTTTAAAACATTTACAGAGGCTGATTACTTTACAGTTCTCTTAGAATAATAATGTCTGCCTGTTCAGAGCTTACTATACAACTTTGTATATGGTTCCCACTTTGGTGTAGTTATAAAAACACAAGTAGGCAGAGTTACAGTTATTCACAATGCTGCCATGAGGAACGAGAAGTTTTACAGTGCCAGTTATCTGTTCTCACAATGGCAGGCAGTGATAAGGAACTACATGTGAAAGGTGTTTGTGCAGTTTTGATAAGGTGGAACAAATCCTGCCAAAACTGAATCTATTCGTCTCACCTGTAGGTCCAGTAGCCATGTATCTGTTGGCCATCCCTCCTCCTCCTCCTCCTCCTCCTCCGTTCTGGTCATAGGGACCATATTTTGGCCGGAAGTCCGACACGCCCTTCTTGTTGGGGGCTCTGTAGATGGCTGACCCTGCAGAGTGGGACATCTGGGGGACGGCTCGCTCTGGGCTGTCCAGAGTCCTCGGTGGAAGCCAGGTGGGACCGGACATGGCAGGCTTCCGAGATCGGAAACAGGAAGGAAAATATTTCTGTCATGCTGTTCTGATAGTAAAGTTTTTTTGTGAAATAACTGCTGCATGCGTTTAATCTGAAACAGTACAATGGCATCCTGAATCTAAGTGAGTGCTTCACAGTATCACCTCCGCTTTGCCTGATAAGTGCATCCAGTGAGCATGCATGACTCTGTTTTCAGCTTTCAGCTGTGACTTGCATGAACACAGCTGTAGCTGTTGTGTGTATTTGTGTCATAGGTAACCAATGGAAACTAAGGGATGCTTCAGACTTTGTTTCCTATGGCAACGGGGACACACAGATTGAACAATAGGTTTCTAGTTGAAGAGCAGGAAGACAGCAGCCACTCTGAAAGGCAGTGGGGATTTCCAGCAGGCTCACACATTGCCCCAAAACGTGAGTGCGCTGCGAGACACAAACACTCCACACACACACACACACACACACACACACAAAAAAAAAAAAAAAAAAAAAAACCTCCTGCACACACGTAGCACACAGACTCACAAACAGATACACAAACAGGTGCAAATTTGTGGCCATCCCTTGCCTGTTATCCTCCACAATGGTTATTGTCTCTGGGTGTTTACACACCCGTATCATTGATTTCCAAATAAAGCGGCGACAAAAAAACGAGGCAGGAAATGTTGTGTAATGATATGTGTCTGTATACGCGTGAACACCTGGCTCATAACAATATATTATGTATTCTCAGTGGGATAAATAACAACACTGGAGCACACAGCTGAGCCGACAAAGTGCTGACTTGGATACTTCAGGATACTGGTGTTACTAAAGGAAAAATCCAATCCAAAAACACTGTATATATTTCAGTGCAGTTTATAAAAGTGCCAGATATTGTCTGACAATCAAAGGAGTCACGGTCTCTCTCCATAAGAGCTATTTAAGGCTCAATTTTCAGTGCCAGGATCATGGATTTATCATTTTACACATTTTTTGGGAAGGAAAAACAGACAAACACTGCTCCTCACAAATACAAATGAAGTAATAATCATCTGTGATTAATAGTCCTTGCACAAAAGAAGTAAGTTTATGCAAGAACCGAGCGACTGTGTGATTGCCACAATGCCTGAACGGACTGTCAGCACAGAGACAAGCCACAGCAAAATCTGTATTGTCAGAGTGGAGAAATTAATAGCCCACTCAGATTGATTGTATGTGGGTTGTGTGGTCGTCATAAGTCCTTGTTGGTAAGAGGATTATAATGATGGATGAGAGGATGATGCAGCCATACAGAAATACAATGCTTGAAACACGGGATTTAAGCCTTTTGGTTTGTTTTTGACTTTTTATTCTTTTATTATTCCTGTTCATGTACGTCCCGTTAAACCACGCAGTATCAGCATGGACTTAAGTGACATTACACACTGACCATGTGGAGGAAAGAGTGACCACCACCTCCACTGTCGAGCTGATTTAAGCCCCCCGCGTCTGAATCCGGATGAGCGCACACTCAAATCCGAGGATGGCTGGGCCAGGAAATTAATCTCAACGGTTTTATCGCTCTGTGTCCAAAGCCAATTGTGAGGTTTTTCATGTGATTTAAAACACAAAGCCGTAGCGTTTGTCCGTTTATTAGCTCGGCTGGACCTCTTCCTAAATGCAAAGGAGGCGCAGCGACTCACGAAATGTCAAAGTTGTTGACAGTGACAAGAAAGCGAGCGGGAATAAACAAAGAGAACATCCGGTCGGTTTCTAATTTTCAAAATAAAATGTCTGCGCCGCAAGCGGAACAGAAATACAGGGCTCTAATGATAAATAAAGACAGTACAGCTAAATAAAATGGTGGCAAATGAAATGAAAAATCGAAGCAATTCACAAGTTATCCTACTCTGAGATTTACACACACGTTTTTATATTCTGTAACAACAATGGACTATTATCACGCTTTTATTTTGAAGGCAAAAGAATGTAGTTAGCTTGACGTGTGACACAATATAGCTTAATGTAAATATATGTGCTTTTTAAAATAAACAAAAAACAGGAAGACAACAAGGCTTAAATCAATGTGTCAGGTAAAACGACAAAGACTATAACATATAACAGAATTTCTACATTAACAATATTAGCAACCTATTAGCATTTCCTACCTTTTACAGTACCTTTACAGTGACTCCCCTCTTCCTTTCGGTCTCATCTACAAATCAAGAACAATATAAAATTGGTGAAAAATGAAACAGAGACGACAAATTAACGACATGCTGGCGGTGTTTTCTTGATTTAAACGCTAACGTTAGTTCCGCACAGGAACATTAACGTCTCAGGCGAATGAATAGAGACTAACTGCCCAGTTGTTCGTCCAAATCTGTCCTTTGTGCGTCACATATTTGTAAAACACGCCGCTTACGTGATATAACGAACCATAATGAGGGGTAATTAGCAATAATTAACTTTAATAACAGGCTTGTTTACTTGTTTGCTAGCCTGTTATGAACTCGAGCAAAGCTCGTGCCTTGCCTCCAGGCTAACTTCCAACACAACCGAAGAGGAAACAGTGAAATAACCGACACCTACCGCTTGGAATGAGCCAGACAAACACAATCTACACCTCCGGTTAAATGTCCAAAGGTCAGTGAAAGTTGTCCCGAAATAACTTTCTTTTAGGTTGGGCGTCGTTAACCTACTTTGTCACGGATCCTGAGGCCTTCAGCAGCAGCCGCAGCTCCTCACTGCATTCCCGATGTGTGACGTAGCTGCTGTGTGTGTGTGTGTGTGTGCAGAGGGAGGTGGGAGAGTCTGTCACATACAGTTTAGAAAGTAAAAATACAAAACTCAGTGATACTGTAAATAATATCCTACTGTATTTCAGTAGGAAAATCCCACATCCATAATCATGCAAATTTCTTATCATGGCATTTGGTTTGTTTTTAATGAACTACAGAGTTTAAAAAAAATCTCTGTCATCGTTATCAAATATAAATAAAATCCATGCAAGGTAAAAAAAAAAAAAAGAAAGAAAAAAAAGTCAGTTTATGTTCACGTAAGTGCATATAGCAGAGTAGATACTGTACATATCAGAAGACTAAAAAGGTAAAGTACATAAATATAATATACTCAAACTTATATTACATCTAGGGTAAATAAGGTAAATGAGGTATAGGGTATATAAAATAGGTAAAGTAAATAAAAAGATAGATTAGAATTTTACAAGTTCACAGTTGCAAAATTAAACTCTATACTAAACTAAATTAAATACTAAAACAGAAGTCCAAATTATGAATACAGTACTCTTGTGCAGAAAAATGCATTTGTGAATTTTATGAAAAATAATAGGCACGTTTTTATACTGAAAACCTTCAGGTAAACTCAGAAAAGTGGTTAAATTTATGCATAGTACTAACTAAGTTCATTTTAGACTCTACCCATATTACTGAACATGCCACTTCAGTCAGTACATGAAACACAAATGACACTAACCTCAGAAAACTGAGGATAAATAAAGTGTACTAATATTTTCATTTAGCTAAGTGCTGAAGTTTTATTATTATTTTATTTTGGGTTTTGATTGTAAATGTAACAGCCTCCCACTGAGCCTGTAGAGTTTGGTGTTAAAGGGTATATTTTCGCCATATACCCGGTTGTTTACCACTCTGTAAGTAGCAGTGAATATGAAGGTCAAGTGCTTGCTTTATTATTTTGCGGTTCATGAGATTTGGGTCAACTGTCCCTTTCCCCTTACCCCCACCCTCTCTCTTCTTCTTCCTCCAACTCCACCCAGCACCACATTGGAGGCCCACTGTTTTCCCCAAGGCACTTCTTCAGAGGAAGGGTTTCATAACTGTTATCTTTTTATTTCCCAAGTCCATCTCTGCCAACAAGTGGACAAACAACCGAGGCTGCTCCCTGGGATATCCCCGCTTCCTCCTCCTGCTCCTCCTTCCAGCGGCTCTGTGCCGTTTGTCCTTATATGTCCAGAGCGCTCTGCAATCGCAGGAAGAGGCAGTTTAAGCAGATCTGTTATTGTTGCAGGAGCCATCAACACTTTGGCACCAACAGGGGGATTTGAAGTCAAAGCATGGCTCCGGTCCATACACTATCACATAAACAATATAGATCTGTCCAGGCAACCAGGAACCCACAAAAAAAGGGGAATCCCTGTCTTTGTTCTGTTTGACGAGGAGTGACAGCTGTTAAATAGATGCTGAGATTTCATTTGCTCATGAATTTTTACAAAACTGATTTTGCTCTTCACTTTAGAATTGCAGAGGGTTCATCTGAGTCATCAATTTCATGGTCAAGAGTATTTTTTTTTATCACAAACAGTGCCAGTGGGTCGCTGACGGGCTCTGACAGACTAAGTAAGATGCAGGAAGTCACTATGAGCGTTGCCCAGTCGTGCCAATGGGACAGACTCAATGGTTTCCGCCCATTGGTGAACCTGTTTAGTAATGTTCTCACTTTTCCTCAACCGCCCCCCTCATCCGTTCTTCTCACAATGCCTGGAAGTAGCGGAGACCTACATCTCCCTCTCTGTTTTCTTAATTGTTGTTTTCCTTTATGTTTTTTTTCTTTTAGCAAAGCACACAATTGATCCGAACAAATAAAAGCACAAGGACACGCACACGAGCTCTACACCCCATGCAAACACTTCACTTCCGATTCACATTGTCAAAGGATTTGTATCAAAATAAAGTCATGTTGTTTGATTTTTATTTCACGTTTGACTCATTAACTTTCAAAAAACTTACTGTCTAAGACATTTTACTTTCTTACCAGTTACAGTTCAAAATGAAATTAGACCTGAGGGCATACCTGATTCCAAACTGACTCCAAAACTATTTTTGGTTTGATGTTTTTCACCCCACTAATGAGTATTGAGGTGTCTCCTAGTTTACAGTAAATACTGTTGTCTACAGTGCACTTAAAGGTGCTATATGTAAGTTTTTTAGCTAACATTAGCATTAACAGTTGTTGCCTTACCAGTCTAGAGGAAACACTGTAAGTTCAGAATTAAACTTTATTCTTTTACTCATCAAGAGCTGTCTCCAAACAACACCAATGCTAACGCTTGTTTTGCTTCTGTTTCTATCACTTATTTTTTGCCAGTTAAGTTAGCATGCTAACCAGGTAGCCCCATCTCATCCTGTTGTACCACTGTGGCGTCCAGTGCAACATGAGAGGATGAAGAACTAGCACTGCTCTTGTGTTGTAAATGCAACAATGGCTGAGGCTCTTGGTGAGTAAACAGCTGTTAATGCTAATGTTTGCTTTGTAGCGATAGCAAAAATTTAGAAATAGCACCTTTAACACTTAGTAAGTTATTTTTCAGGTTCACTGTATAAACACTGTAGAGCTGCAGCTCAAAATAAAACGGGGAACTCCACATTTTTCTTTCACACAATAGCTGGATTGGGTGCAGTATTCAAACTTATTGCTGAAAATAGTTTTCTCTGTCTTAATCGAATGACATGTGCAAACAACGCTTATCTACCCTATGTCAACCTTGAAGATTTCCCTCCTCCTTCTCCAAGGTCTCCTTCTGTGAAATACTTTGATGTGAAGGAAATACAGTTCATAGTTCACTTTTGCAGTGCTTCAATTAACTGGCCGGTGCCTGCTCCTCCGTGAACCTGAGGCTGCACTCAGTATGAGGTAACTTTCCGCTTGTTTTTTAGTTATTCGTGACCTCTGAGACCTTGTCCCCTCGCTCCATTACCCCCCCCCAGCTCCATTTCTCCTCCCTTGTCTTCTCCTCGCTTTATTGTTGACGGATGTCCTGCGCAGGCGTTTTCATCCATGTCTCTGAGCAGCTTCGCAGGATGCATTCAGATGTGTGCATGTGTGTGTGTGTGTGTGTGTGAGAGAGAGAGAGAGAGAGAGAGAGAGAGAGAGAGAGAGGTGGGTGAGGGGGGGTTGAAGGGCAGTTCCTGCACATCTGTCGGTTGAATTTCTCTCAGTCAGGGCGGGGTAAAGGTTGTTTTTCAGCACCAGGAGAAGGTGTCTCCCATGTAGAACGATCGATTTTTGTCTCATTTCCTTCCTCTCCATCCTCATAACACAACGCCTCTGCTCTCAGGCAGCAAGCCAGAAGCTTCCGGACACTGTTGTGGAGCACTTATTAATCCCTGTTTACCTGAACTAGTCAACTCAGCAATGACACAGTTTGTCTTTGAATACCACTGCATCTCATATTTAAGTAATATCCTTGCAAATTAGGATGAAATGCTTCAGAAATCATGCACCAACTTATCTAATAAACTTATTTAAAGTCATTTTAATTATCCCTTGATAAAACAGAATCTCAGTGATGAGGACATGACTTGTTTATCCAGTAATAAGTTTGTCTTCCAGTTTCCTCTCAGACAGTTTCCTCTGCCCTGGAGAGGGGTGAAGGGTAGGAAAGCGTTGGTGGGGGAAGCCTGATGTTCTCTGGCTTACCCCTGGATAGCCAGGCACGTACCTCATCTCCCCAAGGGTCTTCATATATATTTTTTCAGCGTGGCACACAAACACACTATGCTTTCCTGCCATTACTCCGCTCAGAGCTATGGGGGTTTAGAAAAACTAATAGCCCACTAAAAATACTTAGAGCCCGGAGCCTGGGCCGGGGCTTTTTTCCTGCGCTGCTTCCAGTCTACGCGTGGGCCATTGAGGAAGGAGGAAACGAGTTGCTCTGGTTGTATGGGGGCTTCCTGCGCGACCTTATAAAGAGTTCCCTCCCTTCTGCCTCCCCTCACAGTGTCGGTCTGAGCCAGTGGAGGCTGAGGGTAAGCCCCTGCTCCACGTCTTTGGTTGCGGACTGAACACTGAGCCGAGGGGGGTTTGACAGCAGCGCAGTGAACGCTAGTTCTCGTCCCTGCTGGTCGGGGTGAGCTGGATAATGCTTTTCTCAGTATATGATTTTTGCTTGACTTGTTTGTTTTTAAGAGGAGATGTTTATGACTTTGCCTTGATTAATCCTGTTTGGTTTGGAAAAGATGAGGATGTCCGTATGTTTTAATTTAAATTGCTACATTTCTACTTTAAAAAAATGCTGATTTTCTCATATTTAACATCTTGATGAGCTCTCAGTAAGGACTACTTTGCTGCATTTTGCAACTTCCTTGATAATGCAATGTTTTTATCAGTAAAGGTTAAGTACTCAACGTGATGCTCAAGTGGATTAAGTGGAAGTTTCTTGTGTTTTTCCTCATGCAGGTACGAGTAGGGAGCTGGTCTCACCTAATAGATGTGTCTGGGACACTCCAGTCTATTTATTACTTTCTTACCAGTTACAGTCAGTTACACATAGGTAGGTTATCTTTTCATACAAGGATTCAAATTTCAAGCTGATATCATCTGTTGCATGTGAATCCTAAGTTGGACTGTGTAATTCCTTCCATCAAATACAGATCAGCGTGATGGAAGTAACGGGAGGATACAGGGTGGACAGAGAGCAGGAGCTGAGGGCTGAGGGATACGTGAAGGAGTTCACACGCCACTCCAACGACGTGCTGCTGAACCTGAACGAGCTCCGGCACCGCAACATCCTGACCGACGCCACCCTGGTTGTCGGCAACGTGCACCTACGGGCGCACTGTGCCGTGCTTGTGGCCTGCAGGTCAGTGTGTAGTTCTTAATGCTGTGCAGGAGGCTTGAAATCTCTCTCTGATTGGTGCAGCTGTGGCTGATGAGTTTGGCTGAAATGAACAGTGTTTTCCCTTCATGACACATTCCTCTGTGATGTTATATCTTTCCTCTCTGCCTCCGGTTGACTCACAGTTGTTGTTTGTCCTTCTAATTTTGTATTGTCAGTTCCTGCTTCTTTTCAGTCACTTTTTCCTGCTTTCCACTTAGGACACCAATTGTCTTCCTCTTCTTATCTCTTTTACTTAGTTTCTGTTTTATGTCCCCTTTCTGCAAAGCTCAGCAGTTCATCCAGCTCTCACCTAAAATATTTCTGTCTTCCTCTCTCTCCTCTCAGTGGGTTCTTCTACTCGCTGTACTCCCGCCGTGTGCTGCTTCAGGGGCGTGGTGGTAGTGTTGGCAGCGGTGGTGGTGGGGATCAGCTCATGACCGTGTCTCTCCCAAACACCTTGGACCCGTCCAGCGTCTCCCTGCTGCTCGACTTCATGTACACCTCCCGTCTCCCTCTGACACCCAGCACTGTCCCAGGGGTGCTCGCTGTCGCAACCTACCTGCAGATGGACCACGTGGCAGAGACCTGCAGGGACTTCATGCACCTGCACTGGTGAGCCGCTGGAAAGAACTGGATTAGATTGATGTTAATGCTTAATCTTGTTTTTGACTTGGGTGATTCTTTGTTTTTAAGCAGGGAGAACATGAGTGCAAGACACCTACGATTGGAGCTGGACTCCGGTGTGTCTGTAGCCTCTGTAGCCCCCAAAGTAGGAGACCTGCCTCATCCAGGACCAACGCCAGGAGCAACAAGGTGAGAGAACTGATTCATTTATCAGTTGGTCTTGGCAAGTATAGTATATCAATATGTGTGAGGGTGGGTTTTAAGAGTGCAACAAGTGTGTCTGCCGGTGTTTTGTGTTTGTGTTGCCTTTGTCCATTGACAGTTTTAGCTCATTATGGCACTTCCTTTGTTTCTCCTGCAGGGTCCCTGCAGAGGGTGGGGGCTCTCAAAAGCAAGGGGCTTTCCCGTCCTGCCAGCCCAGGTCAAAGCAGCTGAAAGGAGAGCCTGAGTCGCCCCTCATGAGCAGTCCGACCCCGTCTCCAGACAGCCCCGCCCGCTCCAGCTGCCAACCGAGCTCTCCATCCGAGTCCAACACCTGCAACAAAAACCTTGTGGTAAGTTTTGAGAAAATTGGGAAGATTCTGTCTCAAATTGTGATTGTTTTACAGGGAAATTTAAGTAACGAAATGTGTTTTGTTTATTTCTCCAGAGTGATACCAAAGCCACACCAGACCCAAAGGCCTGCAACTGGAAAAAATACAAGTACATTGTCCTCAACCCTCTCTGTGCTGCGACCACAGTGAAGGAAGAGGAGATGGAGGAACCACAAAGTCAAGCATCACCCATCGTGGAGAGGATGGGCTTGACGCCCAAAACCCCAGCAGAGGCGTGGTCTGGAGAAGTGCCTGGTCAGATTGATAGGTAGGTAGGAGGCTTGTTTAAACTGGAATAATGAGAATTATAAGCTGATAGAGGAGAAATAAAAACAGTATGTGTGTTTGCAAATCCATATTTATGAACCTCTTTCCATCAGACAGGGGCAGGCCTCCTGCTACGAGGGTTCTGGCCGAGCCCCTCCCCTCGGGCCACCCCCCTCTGTGGATTCCCCCACTCACAAGGAAAGAGCAGGTATAAGCCAGAACACTTTTAAATAGCAAAACAGTTGGTAAACACATTATTCCTTAGATAGTTTTAGTGTATTAAATATGTAAATATATGTTTATGCTCCTCTGCAGCTTCAACCTGCACCATTTTCCCAAAACTGGACCCCACTGATCCAGAAGCCGCCCATCACAACCAACATGCAATCAAGCGTGAGAGCTACTATGTGCCCTACTGTTATTCTGGAAACCCTCAAGGAACCAAGGCTACCTGCTCAGGTGAGGCTATAACAAAATCACTCTTTCTATCTTTCTCTGTTTTTGTTTTACAAACCAACATATTTAACAATGACCTTTGCCGTGGCAGGTGACAAGCCGTACCGCTGTAACGTGTGCGGCGCCCAGTTCAACCGACCGGCCAACCTGAAGACTCATTCCCGCATCCACTCGGGAGAGAAACCTTACCGCTGTGACACCTGTGGCGCAAGATTTGTTCAGGTGAGGGTGAGCTCTGTGTGAGCACTTGAGGTTATTTTATAGTAATATCCCATAAAAGATATATCCTATTTGTCTCAAAAATACCTGTAGGTGCCTTTAAGCACAAATAAATGTCAGACAGGGTTAGTTTCAAACCCAGTTTGACATTTGAGGGGCCTGATCCAGAGTGTATCTGGTCATAATTTCATTAAAAATGTAATTGTGTATTTTGTGATTTGCTACAGAATGTGCCACTTTGTATCGTATCATTTATCATATATTGAATATATTACGTATCGTATGGTATCGTACATAACCTTTTGCAAGAAACATATCATACCTGACACCACAGTTTTATTTGAGGGTTGAAGATGTTAATATTTTTAAGGACAAATCTTATCTTGTCTGGTTCTTTAAGTCATTTGTTAAATTTGTCAATCCTCTATAGGTTGCCCACCTCAGGGCCCACGTCCTGATCCACACAGGTGAGAAGCCCTACCCCTGCCACACCTGTGGCACCCGCTTCCGCCACCTGCAGACTCTGAAGAGTCACCTGCGCATTCACACTGGAGAGAAGCCTTACACTGTGAGTCAGAGCGCTGCCTGTTTGACCAATCAACATGTAACTCTGTCCTGTCATGACCCTGCTTTCTAATCTGCTGATTCCTCCTTGTTCCTCAGTGTGAGAAGTGTGACCTACACTTCCGCCACAAGAGCCAGCTGCGTCTTCACCTGCGCCAGAAACACGGGGCCGTCACCAACACCAAGATCCGCTACAAGGTCCTGACGGAGCCCTATCAGCCTCTTCTGCAGGCCTGCTGAAGAGGATGACCTGCCACTCATTAATCATGACAAACAGAATAACATCTGAATAATATCAAAATTTGTTACAAAATGTGAAATTTGGTGAATGAATTAACTTGTGATTTGCCTCTGATTCAGTGAGGTTCAGCAACATAAAACTGAAGGCACATACTTTTTAATTGGTTTGATAACTAGGTTGAACTTCATGTGTAAAGTTAAAATGGATTACGTCAACATGTTGTTGGACAAGGTTTGGAGTTTGGAGATAATATAAAACACTTCAGCATTATTCACATGAATCTTAGAGATTAATTAAGAATCCTGGTTGGCTTTTCTGAGATGGAGATGATGTTAATAGAAGTGTTTTTGAAGGTTTGTGAAGGGATAGAGAGAGGGGAACGAGATACGGAAAGAAAGATTTTGATTTGAAGGTCGTGTGTACACTGAATTTGAAAGAATTGTGAGTATGTGAGCTGTTTGAAAGAAAGATAAAGCAAGTTCTATGAAGGAGAAGGGGGTGAATTTTGAAGTTTTTGGAGTAAATAAACACTGGTTTGAAGCCTGGAGAAGCACTTAATAATTGTTAAGATACTGAAGTTTTCTTCTTAAACATGTATTTAACTCAGATTTATCTTAACCTTGAGGCCTGGGGCCTGTGTGTTCTTAATATGCAGTGATATCTGCTTTTATGGTCCAAGCAGGCAAAGGACTTAGCTGTCTTGTAGTGAATATAAAGTATAACAATTAAATGATATATTGTTTTCTGACATGAGAAATTGAAATGAGACGACTGTAAGCAATTGGATAATTAGAAGTAATGTTAAATTTGTATGTGTTTGAGTTCATTTGCTGGACAAAGGTGGTTTTTTACAAGTTAAATTAAATCATTTTTATATCAATTGGACTTTTGGTGTTTGGTGTTTCATTTATTTATCACACTATGACACATGTAATGTTATATATGATGGAAAAACAAGTGAATATCCAGAAACAAGTCACTGGTTTCAAGAGATTTTCAAAGTATATTTGAGAAAATCCCAAATTGCTGAGCAGACTGCTCTTGTGGCAACATAAACAGAGCTCTCTCTGCCACACTTCCCTCCTTCAGCCTTTCTCCTCCCTGAACTTCCTTCCTCTCATTAACACACTCTTTCTACCCATGAATCACGTCTTCTGTCCCGCCATTTTCTACATTTTGTTTTTTTTTTCTTTTTTTCTTGGTGCTGGTGTGGAAACAATGAGGCCGAGGGCACCTGCTTCCTCCAGGGTCCTAATACTCGGTACAACACATCAGCTACCAGCCGGCAACACGTGTGTGCGCCGGCTGGTGCTTCCTGAAGGTGAAGGGGTGACCATGGAAGGGGGAGACAGGGGGGAGGGAGGGGAGGCAGACCCCCGCTGAACTCTCCCACCCTCTGTCATCTCAGGCTTCCTGCTCCCTGATGAGTTGTGGCTAGTGGGGCTCATTGTCCACACTCAGCAGACAAACATTGGAAGTTTGACGGGACTTTCCAACCTTCAGCCCTCCCCAGCATGTAGTTTTTCTCCGGCATCAATTCTAGGCCAATTGTATGGGAGTCTCCTCTCAAACCAGTTCAGAAAAGTCACAGAGACTTCGTCAGGAAAGAGGACATGAATATGACATGGAAAATGTGAAAAATCAGATTCACTATCCTGCACACTGTGGCCAAGCAGGCAATCAGGCAGTTTTAACTCTCTGTGTGTGTATGTGTGTGTGTGTGTGGAGAATAAATAATTCCTCTTGCAGGCAGTGCATCAGCACTCACAGTCATCTTAGACCTTGTGGTTGCCTCCATCTAGTGTCCGTCTCCTGAACGTCCTATTATTTTCTACCTCCAGTCTCTCTGCTGTTTTCTTTAACACCTGCAGATATTTCACCTCTCATCCAACAGGATGAGAAGTAAAAAGTCTTCAAGTATCTTCAACCAAGTCCAGCTTATTCAACCCTTCTTAGAAACCACGACCTGGATGAGATCCTGCTTCCTCGTGCTGTGTTAAATCATGTTCTGTGGTCATTTGACAATTAACACACCTTGGAAAGAGCTGCTTCTCGTTTCAACAGCTACACGGCACCTGTGCAAACTCAAACTGCTGGTGCAAAGCTGCAGAACGAACAAGTAAGGAGAATTTGAACTTGTCAATCATCAGTTTATTTTCTTATTTAAGACTCAGTCTGTTTGAACATGTATTATAAACAGCAGTTTTACTACTCTCAGTAGATTTACATCCTGTGATACTACACATATGGCATTTCTCAAAGATATTCTTTATATTTAGTGATAATTTCTGTTTTGTTTTGTTCTGCTTAAAAAATAATAAAACATATACTGCAAAACTGTAAAGTACAAGTGAAAGTTTTGTATGAATATGTGTCTCAGAAATAGTATTAAAGCATTTAATTGATTAATAGCTATCATTAAATGCATTAATAAATGTATGTATGCATCAATAAATTAATTTGTAAACAACTTTATTAATATCTATGTCCTTAATTGTGATAAGTTGCCCATTGAGAATTTCAGATGTATAACCTATGTTCATCAATACAATAAAATGACTGGTATTATCTGGTATTATCCTCACAAGTATGTCCCGTGCGCGCGTCCCCGTGAAGCCTGTGCACGCGGCCTGGGGGGCCTGTTGAACTTCCCTGCAGCTCGTGCAGACCGTGGCTGTAGCTCCTGTAGCTCATTTTGTCGTTTACCATAGTGAAACTCAGGGACTGTGGACCATGAGCTGCCCCGGGGAAAGCTGACACACCGAGCCGAGGGTGAGGAGGGTGAGTGGTGTCGAGTTAAAACTAGCAGAGGGACGCTTGTCACTGGCTGAGGACTGTTAAAAGTGCTCTAGATGGTCATGGACGTGCGTTATCATCACTGTCCAGGCGGTTTTTTCAGATATACACAGCTGTATCTAGGTCACGGTTAGCTCAGTGTCAAAGGTTTCACGGGTTATGAAACGGTTAATTTTTCACTCATACCGCTGTAGCACCTTGTCGGCAAGATTTTTTTTAATGAATTATTTTTTTAATATTCTGAAACACATTAGCACGATAATGGTATCGTCCAAAATATGTTTACATATTTCTGTACATTGTGGTTCTTTGTATCGAAGTACAGCGGCGGTTAACATCCAGTGCGCAAGCGCAGTGTGCAGCCTACGTCATTTACGTGGAGTTCTTACTGGAGAGGCCAAGTGCACAGCTTCCAGTGCGCGTCCCCGGCTGTCTACCTGTTCATCACCTCATTAGTTAGCTGCGTATTTAACGTGAGTGAGGCTGAGTGAACAGCAGGTGTTTGCAGGTGCGTGTGTTCATCCTGTTGTTGGACGTGGAATTAGTTTATGATTTGACTTTAGCAAACGATTATTTTAAAACACAAATAGTTTTTTTTTTTTTTTTAATTCAGCTGAGGCAGTGAAGTATATAGCAAACTGTTAGATGTGTTGGAGAGTGTGTTAGCTGCAAATCCCTGTAATTCCTCTAAAACGAGAGGTATCAGTTTAGGAATGGATCAGTGCTACTTGTTGCTTTGTTTTCTTTTCAAGTGTCTAATTAAACTCATCAAATTAAGCAACACAGGCTTTCATTTTCTGTCAAACAGTTGACTATAGTTGACAGAAAGCACAGGACAAATGAAACCATATATTCATGTTGGGAAAACTTTTCAAAAAGCTGAATATGTTGAGAACACATGGCAGTGGTGACTTTCTTTTTATGTTGATGAGCTGATGAATCATTCAGCAGCTGACTGCTAACTGAAACAACAACTGGACAACCAACCCTGAAGAGGAACTTCAGTGCTGTTTGTTTATTGTGTTTCCTGCTGCAGCTGCATTTCTTTACAGGGCTGTGACCAGCTTGTTACTGTCAGCAGCAGGAGATGTGCCTGAGGACTACTTGTCTCTCAGAAATGAGTAACAATGTGATAAAGCTCAAAGCTGTGTTCTTATGATTTTTAAATGCAGTAGAAACCAGCTGTGAGTTCAAGTATCTGATATGTGTGTGAGTGAATGGAAGCTTGAGCTCTGCGCAAAATGTCTCTTTTACTAGCATAAAAATCTGGGTGTCAGCAGAGGTTACTCCCAGGATACTGGGAGGACAACACCATGATGCACTTAGTCTTGTTATTATTTCAAATGCCTGCTCAAGTGATCACCACACCAAATATATTGGATTTTGCTTATCTGCTCTCCTTCCTTAAAGGTTAATGTTATATTTCAGTGTATTTATAGTATATTTATTATTATAATAGGAGGGAAGCCCTGCAGTTGTATTTTAAAAGTTAGTTTTTGAGAACAGCAGCATCAAATTAATAACCCTCCACCAGTGTACTTTAACACTTAGTCAGTGTCAGACATCGTACATGAAACATATGAAGGTGCAACAGACCTTGTAACAGACCTTCAGAAACGTCTAAATAGGGTCAACCTTTCACCAGATGCTGAAAGAGACAGATGTTATTTGGACAGTAGGTTATATGTGCACAGCAACACTGTTCTGATCATAGATTAAGTTGCAAACAGTCGTATTAGAGCGTTAAACACTGCTGCACCGCTGCCTGCAGACTACTGTTCATTCAGTAAAGCAGTGAGAGTTGACTGAGTGGACTTTTTCATGTGGTCAGAGTTCACCTCTCACCTATATCTTGTTGTCAAATGAAGGCCAACTTGTTAGGCAGCCTCGTCACACTTAGATGGCACAACCAGGGAATTTATTGGCCCGTGGGAAGTTAATGATTACGGCTATAAACGACTGCAGAGAGGATCTGAGACTTGTTCTGCGCTGTTGCTAAAGGAGACGAGGGAGCTATCACTTCCATTTCCCGAGGCTTATATCTTCCTGTCTGTGGCACTTCCTTTTTCTCCTACTCTCTGCTGATACGCTGCCTTGCATTTTAATTTTCATCTTTAGACATGACCAACCACAAGCCCAAAGCAGAGAGCCGGAGCGATGAAGCCGAGGGCCTGGATGGAGGCTGGGGCTGGGTGCTGGTCGGCGCCCTGTTCGTCAGCACGAGCCTCGTGTTTGGCCTGATGCGGAGCTTGGGGATCTTCTTTGTGGAGTTTGTCCAGTACTTTGAGGAGAGTGCTCAGGCCATCTCCTGGATCTCTTCAACAGGCCTGGCAGCACAGCAGTTCTTCAGTGAGTCCCTAATGAAAGTATGAATAAAGTATGGATGGGCTGTTTGTAATCATGCAGCTAAAAGTTATTTTCATCAACACTTATTGTGGGTTTTTTTTGGTTTCTTTTGAACAAAGAATCTAATATAAGCAGGATGATGTCCTCTTATTGTTTATTGGGATCACTTATTACAAAGTCAAAATTTTTTGACATCCCAAAGCTTCCAAAGATACTGAATATGTCAGGCTGAATTTTATATCGTATATGTATAAATAAAATGAGACATAGTTTTGTGTTTGACTGTTTCACTCAGTGTAAACTTAATTTATCTTCACTAAAGAACTGAAACAAACTGATGCAGAATATATGTGAGGTTTTGATATCTTGTAAAGATAATTAAGGTGAAACAAATGGCGAAAACTGTACGTTACAGATTAAAATGAAGATTACATTAAAGGTGATATAAGTATGTTTTTGTTATTGCTAGCTATCAATAGCCAACGTTAGCATTAACAGCTGTTTACTGACTGAGAGTGTCAGCAGTCTTTGGTTTTGCAAAACAAGAGGTTAGTACAAAGAACACACAAAAAAGCATAAAGAGTGTTTTCACACGTTGCCTCACTGTTGCCTGACTGTATGAGACACCTGGGTGTGTTTGTTTTGCAGGTCCTCTGGGTGCAGCGCTGTGTAATGCGTATGATGCCAGGGTGGTGGTGATGACAGGGGGCTTTCTCGCTGGACTCGGCCTCATACTTGCTTCACAGGCCACCTGCCTCGTTCATCTCTACCTCACTATGGGCGTCATTTCAGGTGATATATATCTGAAAGCCTTACAACAACGATCAAAAGAACAGGTTTAGGTCCTCTTCCTGGATTAGAAAACATCCTCCACTTAACTTGCTTTTCAGGGCAGGTCATCTTTGTTACCTGTTAACTGCAGGTCAACAAACTGACCTCTCACAGTGTACCCTCCCTCCCCTCTCCTTCAGGTTTGGGCTGGGGGTTGGTCTTCACTCCCATGGTGGCCACCGTCATGGCTAACTTCACGCGGCGCCGCACCCTGGCGTTGGGACTGGGGTTCTCCAGCATCGGCCTTTCCTCCTTTGCCTTCAACCCCCTCTTCCAGTTTCTGGTGGAGACGTACGCCTGGCGAGGGGCCCTGCTGATTCTGGGGGGCCTCAGCCTCAACATCGTACCCTGCGGGGCTCTCATTCGTCCACGACGACGCTCCAAAGCCCCAGAAAAGGTGAGACTGTGCTGTCCACTCAGGGTTTATAGTTTGATCATGAACAGACAGGACGCTAAATATGAAGCTCATCCCCCCCTCAGGTGAATTCAGGGAGCAGGTCATCGTGTGCTATGGTGCTGCGACGAGTCTCCTCCTACCTGGAGCTGCCGCTGCTCTTTGAGAGGCCTTATCTCACCTATACCTTGGCCGTCACTCTTCTTAACGTCGGCTACTTTGTTCCATATTTCCACCTGGTGGCCCACAGCCGCCAAGCTGGCTTCTCAGAGTACCAAGCTGCTTTTGTCATGTCAGCTGCCGGCGCTACAGACATTTTGGGCCGCGTGGTATCAGGCTGGTTCTCCGACCTAGGACACTTCCGGCTGCTCCATTTACTGAGCTTGTGGACGACGCTGGCGGGAGTGTTCATCATGCTGCTGCCCGTGAGCTCCTTGTCCGGTTCGTACGTCGTGCTGGTGATGATCAGTCTCCTCTATGGCTTCTGCTCCGGGGCTTTGACCTCTTTGGTTTTCGCGGTGGTGCCCATGATCGTGGGCGTGGAGCGCATGATGGGGGCCCTCGGGCTGCTGCAGCTCATCGAAAGCGGTGCAGGACTGCTGGGGACGCCTCTGTCAGGTAGGCACACACTGAAGAAACAGACTGAGATAGATCTAGAGCGGTTAAGTGTTGTTGGGTCTCACATGTTAGTTGTGCAGTGTATTAATCTATCTCCCAATGTAGGTTATGTCACCTTGTTCCATGTTATCTAAAGTGACCTAAATCAGTCCATAAACACAAGTTGACACACTGAAGCTAGAAGTAGTCAAACATTAATTGGAGTAAACAGCATCAGCCATTTCTCTTACCCCTTCCTCTGTTGTTTCTGACCCTCACTCCCAGGATTACTCACACTGTTCCCATTAGCATGTAGTAAGTTAATAACCTGTTGCTGTGGATAATTCACAAAACACACTGTTAGCAGTTTTTCTAGGGATTATCCAGGTTCAAAAATTAATTTTCTGCCATGCTCCCGTTTGGGTCTGAGAAGTTTTCACAAATGTTCATTGATGAGAATCACTGTCATGTGTACCCCATTTCTTTTGTATATAATGTTGTTTTACACTGTTTTTAAGTACAGAACAAGATAGAACATGTTAATTAGTTAGTCTTTATGGTAAGATAAGCTAACTCGCTGCTAGCTGTAGCTTCATATTTAGCGTACAGACATGAGTGTGGTATCAATGCTCTCATCTAACTCTCAGAAAAAAGATAAGCTTATTTCCCCTCTGCCTTTAATGGAATCAAAATGTCTCAGTAATGACGCCACATGTCTTTTTATTGTATAGCATGATGCTAACATTATGCAATTTATTTAAGTTCTTCGTAGTTTTTATCAGTTCTATTTGCAGCCTCATGTTCGTCACCCCACAATCATTTTTTATTAATATGCTCTGCGTTTTAATACAGTCATGTTTTTCCTGTCTTTTTCTCCTCAGGGTTGCTCAGGGATGTCACAGGCAACTACATCGCCTCCTTCATGGTAGCGGGTGGTTTTCTAGTTCTTGGCACGTTGACCATGGCCACGCTTCCTCACTACTTCTCCTGCACAGATCCACCGGCTCCTCAGAGACATTCTCATGAAGACAAAAACAAGAGCTTACATCCAGAGTTGGAACAGATCAATAGTTCGCCTCCTGACACGGGTCACGGAGGAAGAGCTCAGTGATCTGGCTGCATTAGCCTCAAGACTGTGTAAGTTAAAGGGTTCAAGAGCCTTGTTAGTGCTCTTCAGAGCAGCCAGTGTAACAGCAGAGTGTACCTGAAGACTGTGTTTGCACTTATACCTCAGAGAATCAGACCCATATTGAAGCTCACTGTGAAAACTCTGACAGCAGAAAGGGGCTGATGAGTTGCCCACTCTGTTACACATCGTAACCTCAGTTTAATGTTTAATCCACTACCTTCTGCCTACAAGACAACGTACAGATGTGTGGTTGATTTACATGAACTGGGATGTAGACTGAGTTTGCACATTCAGCATACTTGACCGAAGAGTAGGAACTGTTTTATTTCATGTGAATGTGAAAAGTGAATCTTGACATCATATTTTATACATGTTGCACTCATTGATTAATCTTAAACCTTCACTATCCTCATTTAATTTCTTCTTTTAATGAAGCACACATGACGTTTATCAGTACTGTGTGTATGAAGCACTGTGGGCAGTTTGACTGCAGTGTTTCACTGAGCCCTCCTGATGATAATCTTTACACTACTGTGTAATTGAAGATTTATGGATTAAAGAAACACATTTTCTAAATAATTAGCAGCACCACTCAGTGTTGCTGAATGTTAACACTGATTTGTTATGGGCACAGCAGTGGCTCTAAAAGAGCTGCAGATAAGTGCTGTTCTCCCTCTCAGCCTCAGGAGCTGTCTCTTCCCATCAGTGCATTAAAGCACTGGGCAGGAAAACAAGATTGTTAATTCAAAAGTGCATGTTCTAATGATACATGATAGTGCACAAGCACTTTGTACTGTTGTAAACCATAAACCAAGACTGCCTTTGTAAACCACAGATGTTTGGCCTTGAGAACAGCTGAATGAACACAGGTTTTGCGGGCAGGACATCACCGGGTCACTGTGACCTGCTGGTTGCTGGCGTGGACTGATTTCAGGGTCCTCGCAGTGCAAAACGTGTTTGACCAAGTATGACACTGCATCCTGTTAGCAGCTACTGAACACTGAAACTTCAGTAATTGTTAAGAGGTGAAAAACATTCATCTTAACCAGAAATAATTTTCATGGCAGTGATTCAAAGCTGTTACCCTCTAGTCTTAAATGTGCCACTCAGACTTCCTGTAGTCACTGTTGTGTTAAAATATGATATTTTGTACTCAACTTTGATTTAAAACTCTGTATTTTTGTTTTAATGTCTTTACTTTTAGTAGTTTTTGTCTCTCAGTCTTGTTACATATTAGCTAAAAGTCCCATCACAAAATGATGGCTCCCTCTGCTGGACATCACTTGACATCAAAACATACAACTGCATCAGTTTGAACAGTTTAAAACTTTGACACTTAAACACACTTCACAGTAAGTTTTGTACTGCGTTTTATTTGATCATGATACAAATTTGAAGTACCTGACATAGTTTAACAAAACAGACATGAACTGTGTCTAACAATGTTCTAAAAATGTAAAAATCTGCGTACATTACTGTTCAATGAAAGATGGAAGACATAAAATTTCACTTTTTGCTACAATTATGTCCATTTCCAACAACATCTTCACTTTATTTTCATGTAACAAGTCAACAAATGGAAGAGGAACATAAAAACACAGCTCTTTTTAGTAAAAAAAACAACAAAAAACAATAGATTTACTGGATTTAATTAGGAAATCTTGGCAGAGTGATGGTGTTACCCTCTGCTAGACATAAAGACACCTCATGCTGGTCTCATAAAGCTGTTCCAGTGTTTCCACTTGGACACAATTGTTCTGCTCTGACGTGTTCGCCACAAAGAATTCACTGTTCGGAGCGTTCACCCCCTCTGAAGTCAACACCAGCTGAGCTATGACTGAACATGTGGCAGGTAGCCAGGGAAAGTGTGTGTGTGTATGTGTGTGTGTGTGTGTGTGTGTGGTGTGTGTGTGATGAATCCTAGCATGTTTTCTGAGTGTGTTCTACAAGTATGTCTGGCTGAGCTGTGAAATGTGGCGTTGAAACAGCAGGTCGAGGAGGGGGCAGGTTAGGATTTGGGGTCTGCGCTACGGCGTTTGAGCTTCTCGGGGTTGTTTGAGGCCATGTGTGAAAAGTCTCTGAAGATGTCCTGGTAGGTTTCATCACCTGGAAAAGACCACAGAAGAAGACATGAGCCTTAAAGCCTGACATTGTTTAAGATTAGTACAAACTTTAAAGCTGTGAAGTTTTAGAATCCATTGTCAAATGAATGCTGTCTTTTCTGGTTTTAATGTCCCTCTCTGTCTGAGCACTTCCTCTGTTTTAATGAGGCGCAGCTGTGTTTGAACTATAACATCTGTCATCAAAAGCTACGTAATTTTGAAGGGGACATGTTCAATTTTAATGAACTTAAACCCCACCAGTAATTTCCTGCACACATTTAGAGTCGTAGCCCTAGAGCAAGAAGCATGCAACTGAACAAATAAACACAGATGAGGGCATGCGCATGCACTTTACCTCTTAGTTTTCAGTAGGTGGCACACTGCGCAAGCAGTTGAGACCAGCCGGACATCTCAGCGGGCAGAAGGCAAAGGCACATGAGTGCACACGACAAAGACACACAATGATAAAGCACAGCACGTCAAATACTGACCAGCAGTTGTTTCAAGCAGACAAAAAGCATCATGTCTTCCATTCCTTCATGAGCGGAAAACCAAATAGTTTACACTTGACCAAAGCCTCGGTGCTGACTCGAGGGCGATCATGAAAGAATGGACTTCGCAGCTTGAAAAGGAGCCAAATGATGCAAACACAACCCACTGTTAACCTTAAGCTCAAGGGCTACACCGCCGAGCTCTTGGAAATAAGATAAATACAAAACTGTGCAAAAAGCGTCACTATTCATAGAATAGCGGGAGAGAAATTGTCCTTGAGAACCAAAACCAACATTGAATTGAGCTTACATAACAGGACTGAAAATAACAGCCCAACACACATCGAGATACATAATAAACAGTCTGCACGCTGTACAGTGTGTATATAAAAACACAGCAGATATACAACATCAGAGAGATATATACACATTTTCTTAAACCTCAGCTACACAACAGCGAAACATTGGAAACACCCACATGAGGAGCTCTCTATTGACAAGGTATTTGGAGATTTAGTGGGTTTCAAAGTGCAGGATGATGTGCGTTTGTAGTTCAAAGTGCATGTTTCACATAGCATCCATTCTTTTCACAAGACATTTTCCTGTCTTTGCTGATCAGTAAATCTGTTTTCATTTCTGTTTTAGTTAAGATACTGTCGTACCCTGTGTTCTGGCTCTTTCTTGGTTCACAAGAACTGGATTTTATGCTTTCTTAATGAAGGAAATTTTCTTTTTTTTTCTGTTCTTGAATGATGCATGGGGAAGGTCAGGATAATGTCTTACAACTTGACAAGAACATGTTGAAGTTGTTTTCTTTTTCCTTTCAGCTTACAGCCCATTCCAGGGCTGAGCCTCCACTAATCGTTCTGCCCCCCCAGAGCCCAGCCACTTATATGGTTCTTTATGGCCTGGAGGCTTTTCCTGGTGTGGGCCAGCCCACCTCCAGTCCCACCCAGTATCCCCCCAGATCCCTGCTGCCCCCCTGAGTGACCTGATTGGCCAAACGCTCCGTCCATCTCCCGCATCTCCTTGTTCATTTTGGCAATCCGCAGCCTGAAAGAGAGGAGAGCAGTTAGAGGAGTCGCTGTTGTTAACTGTGTATGCGTCACTGTTATGTCTCTTGGCTCAAACACTCACAGAGTGACGATGTCGGCGTTGGCGTTGTCCACGGCGATGGTGATGGGGTCTTTCTGGTTCTTGTCTCTGGCGTTGTAGTCTGCACCTCGCTTCAAGAAGAGACAAACCAACCTGGGGAAGAGAAGAGACACGTTAAAGAGTGTGAGAGAGAATGTGTGTGTGTGTGTGTGTGTGTGTGTGTGTACTGCAAACTCCATCAATTTCCAATTTTTTCAGTTCTCAATCAGACTGTTCGTCACAGTTCTGCAGATGAGGTAGAAATGCAAACAGGAAAGCACAAACGCTCTCGAGGTTTTTTACTTACTGGACTTATTTGGTCAAAAAGAGACGCTGAATCGTTCAAATAATCTACAATCTCAGATAAATTTGTCTAACTCACTCTATATTATATACAGTATCTTATTCTTGAATGCTCTGTTATGACAAATAATGTTCCAGACTGGAGCACTGCTGCAATCTGACCCGGGCCAGAGCAGATTAGAGCTAGATTCAGTGTCAACTTCCTGATAAGCAGTGAAACACTGGGCTGCGTGTTATCTACATTTTCTTCCTTTCAAAATTGTTTGCCAAACAAACAGTCACGCTCTTTTGGCGAAGATTACTTAGTGGAAAAGCTGCTGTAAAGCTACAATGGACTCTTTGGACTAAAACACTACCTACAGCATAAATCCTGTCACCTACACACAGCCCTCTGCTGCTTTAAGATACAATACATCCAAAAATCAAGCCACTAAAAGTCTTAAATTAGTGATCCCAGCTATAGCAGCTTCCTCTATTTCATTTCAATTCATCACTTGCTGAGACTTCCCACTTTACACAACACAGAAAAGTCAGTTGGGCAAACAGGGTGAATCTATTTACTTCTGTTAATGGCTTTGGGCACCGAGCCTGGAGGCTTAAATAGATTTTGTGTGTGTGTATAAAGTAATCTGTTTACTTGTCTGCACCTGCATTCAACCTGTGTCAGTGTCTGAGTTTATTAGCTAAACGTTTTATTTGTAGTAGTTGAGATGTATTGCAGTCTGTGTGTAACTTTGTTGTGTATCTTTTTTTCTTTTTCTTTCTGTTAGGGATCTGATTTTCCATTTTTTCACATGGAATCAATTCTTTCTGCATGGGAACTGGGACTTGTGTGTGTGTGACAGTGTGCCTTACCCAGTGTGACCAAAGATGGTGGCGTGGTGCAGTGGTCCTCTCCCGTTGCTGTCGGCCTGGTTGACGTTGGCACCGTTCTGCAGCAGGAACTCGCAGGCTGCCAGGGCGTTCTGGTACAAACACAAAAATGAGCGCATGAGATGGTGCTTTGGATTTTTACACACAGACAACCTACATGATCCTCCCTGAACGTCTCCGTACTATTACCTTGCCCAAACAGGTTAAAACAACATGACTGAAATTATAAAAACCTGCTGCTGGTGATAGGGAGAGTTAATCTTGACAAAACAACATGCTGACAGGTTTGTTATTCTTAAAGCAGCAGCGGTTATAAGCCTCAGTTAACCTAAGGGTTTATCCCCACAGTTGTATGAATGTGCTCAGATAATTTCAATTATGAGATATTTTTGGTGTAAAGCGTTTTTTGATTGGCGGGTGGTGTAACAGGAAAGCATTAATCCTTTCAAGGACATGACGTCTTCAGTAAATTTCATGGTAAGTCTTTGGTTTTGCTTGTGTCTTAGTGGAAATGTAGGTGGTAGCCAACGTTAGTAGGATTTATCTTCTGGGACATTAAATATTCACAATAAATGTGACAGAAATCCATTTATTTGTTTCTTCAATAGGTTTTTATGCACCAAAATGTTACTAGTATTGGCCTGTAGGTGGTGCTATAGGAAAAGTCAGGGGGGTCACCAAAGTGCTTGGGATTCATCCTCTGAAAACCATGAACATTCCCATAATACTTGAGGGAAACCTGGTCTCCTCACCGCTGAGACGGCCTGTATCAGCGGCGTGCTGGAGTCCTCGGCCACATTGACCCAGTTAACGTCGGCTCCATGAGCCAGAGCGTCGGCCATGACGGGGAAGTTCTGCAGGGCCGCCGATCGGTACAACAGCGCTCCGGGGTGAAGTCCGCTCAGATCCTCTTCTTCCTCGTCCATATCTGAGAGAGAGCAGAGAGTTCATCTGTCTTTTTTTTATCAAAGAGAAAATGAAGTGTTGACACATATTTGTATTTTTCCTCTTTTTGAGACTTGATTTAATCTGTGTAATGTGGTGTTTTAGTTCAGTGTGTGTGTGTGTGTGTGTTTTATCTTACCTTTGTAAAAGCTTGTATTGTTCTTTTGAAGGTCACTGGGGCTGAGCCCTGAGGAAAGAGAGAGAGAGTGTGTGTGTGTGTGTGAGAACCATGATTACTGGTTTATCCTGCTGACTGCCACAGCAACAGCTCACACACACACATAAATACAGCAGAGCAGGTCCTTAGGATCATCAGCTTCTGCTGGATCACCAATTTTGGGGATTGCATGAGTGTGTGTTTCTGTTTTGTTTACATCAGCAGGAGTAAGCGAGTTATTTGACCTTTATCCACTCTGCTTCCTGTCTCTCAGGGTTTACCTGTGACCCGAGGCAGAGTGGCTCGGTTCGGTTTGGGTTTGAGCGGTGGCCGCTGAACGCCCCGGTCCTGCGTGGTTGCCCGGTTCCTCCTGGCACTGGATCTCCTCAGCGGGGGGTTCCGGCCGGTCTCGGGCAGCTTTTGGATGAACTTCTTTTCAACGTACTTCGATCTAATCCACGACTCCTTGTCTCCTCTGGGGGGCAGAAATGATAGAGGTTAGATAGAGAGAAAGACTGAGATGTGGTGAATCCATATTCCTCCAGAAAACGATTATGAAATGATGAAAAACAATTTAGAAAACAAAAGAAGCCTGCGTGCAGGAGTTTGTTTGTCTGGCTTCACTTGCTCTCACTTTGACTTCACAACTTGTTTGTGCAGCTGTGCAACAAGAATGCTTAACACATGTCTCGTCCAGGAACTGAGTGTCTTTTAATTAAGTAATAAATCCAGTTAACAAGAGGTCTATTTAGGGCCTAGTGTCTCCTTTCTCTACTCTTTTATTACAGCAGGAATGTAAGCGTTATAGAGCTTAAAACATATTTAAGTGAATGTTTATCAGCTGTTAATATGTGACTAAAAAGTAAAAACATAACCACAGCAAAAAAGGCAATATTTATGATGCTAAAATAATCAAATTATGTATGACAAAACTGAAAACTCATGCTGCAAAAAGCATGCAGCCTCACAACAGGTTTCCGGACACTTTAGTCACGATGTTAACCATCTGTATCATGTACCTGTGGCACTTCCTGTCTGCTGTGACACAAGAGAGGAGAGAAGAGGAAGTCAAAAAATAAGTCTAAACAGAGTTGTAGGCTGCTGATTTAATCACTTGTAAACCACATAATTCTTTGCAGAGGGTACATTTTTAAAACTAAAACCGCTGATCTTCTCAACACACATGTTGTGGAGCGCTGGAGCTGACTGACTCGCAGTCAGAGAAATTAGTCTTAATCGATGTGCACAGGCAGCCATTAATACAACAGCAGGAGGAGATGAAGAGTGCGTTTCTGCTGATTAATGAGCGTTGTTACAGCTGTATCAATCTACGTCAGTTAAAAATAAGTTCCATCAAAGACAGGTTTATGGTACAAGCATGGACTGTTGTCTCGGTATGGAAAACCAAACGTGACTTAAAATAAAGGCAAATAAGTAAAATGCCAAAAGCAGTTGAGTAATAAATAAATGTCAATGCATGATTAAATTAAGAAAATGAAAAAAAAAAAAAATGTAAATGTCAGTGAAATCATAGTTGTATCTGGCCACACAAATTAAGACTGGTGCTGTAACTTTGACTGCTGAAACCAAGTTTTTGATAGATGTTGTTGCAATTAGCACATTGGAATTATATCATTATAATTAAGGCCACAGAATGTTTTTTTCATGTCTTATTTCATTTCCAATAAACAAGGCTTGTTTCTCCTGACTTAAAAGGGTACTCCGTCCATTTAGTGTTTTACTTCCACAAAGTTCTGAAATTTCTGAGAGACATGGTAAAATAAGAGCGATCAAAACTGAAACAACAGAGGCTAACATATCCTGACTTTAACTCTCTGGTACATTTCTTATGATGTAACCAGAAGCATCTTTTCATTAGAACCTTCTTGGTAAATGCCCATATCTTCCCTGCCCTCGTCACTAACGCAGACTTTATGTTGAAATAACCCTGATGACATCACCAGGGGGTTATCATCTCAATCTTCAGAAATCTGCTCCAGAGTCACAAAAGACCTTTCACAACCATTTTAACAGCCTGAGTAGTACCCACTAAGCATGCCTGCATGTCTAAAGATCAGTGGAATGTCCCTTTAACATTTGCACATTGCGTAGTATTGATTATTTGTACCTGGGACTGGAGGGATGTGGTTTCTTGATGGTGATCTCATCAATCCGGGCCTCATAGATCCTGTTGATTACTGTGTTTCCTAATTCACACATCAACTAAAGAAAACACATAAAGAAAAAATTTAGTTTATTTCAGTGGTAATTGCTCGATATGGAGAGTTTAGTTAAAGTAAACTATTAAATAATGCACTACACAGTATCCTCATTGAAACATTTTCTTCAGGCTGTAATGAGGTTGTGTAGCTGTTGTAGTTAAAAGGTTAAATTACCTTAATGAGCTCTGGCTCCCAGGAGTCAAGAGTGAGGGAGCGTACTTTGGAGAAATGGACTCCCAGGCTCCTGTTACACAGGAAAACCATTAAAGCTCAGGTTTCAAGCCAAGTGTGTGCATGTGTGAGCGTGTGTGCATACACATGTGTGTACCTATGGATTCCCGAGCAGACGATACAAAGCGTGATGCCCAGGTTGATGGAGGCCCAATCAGGACCGGGTTCTCCGCAGTCGCAGCACTGCCGGTTCCCCGGGATCGCCTGGACCTCGTCCAGCGCCTTGCGGCCCTCGTTCTCTTGATCGCCGCCTCCTCCTCCTCCCCCGCCTCCCATAGTGCCCGCCGACACCGAGCTGCAGCGCTGTCTCTGATAACCACACGCACAAATACAGGAATGAGGAGAAACTTCCTCTGTATCTCCTCGGATTAAACTCCCACAGAAAAATGCAGATATAGAAGTTTGTGTGTGTGTGTGGTGTGTGTGTGTGTGTGTATTCTCACCGGGCTGAGTGGGTCCTCTCTATGCTCCTGAAAAGCTGAGGCGATGCTGTTTTGGACGGCACTTATCCATGCTTGCTGCTGCCTTTCTGAGTCCGCCTGCAACAAACAACACCTACGCACACACACACACACACACACACACACAAACACACACTGTGACCACCTCATTTTTTTTTTGCACATGAGACACAAGCATGGACAAATTCTCACACAGCCCCACTTTGCAGGACGCTTTAATCCACACTCTCAGTGCTGATGAACATTCACCACCATCGCTCAAACACACGTACGCATAAACACGTTCGCCCACGCAAACTCACTTTGACGGGGAGACCACTTCAAAGCAGAACCGTCTCTCATTTTCAGTGCTGGGCTTGACTGTGCAAAGACGCAAGTCCTCCACCACAACTGTGGGCTGGTCCTGATAGAGGCGCAGACAGGAAAAACATACAGGTCAGACCATGTATGTGTCTGCTTATAGTGTACAAGCACATCTGTGTTTAAATAAAAACATCTGCTCTATGTTTGGCTTCATATGCTTTTTAAGGAGAATGCATTTTAAAAATAGTGATTTATTTTAAAATATACCTTGAATTTCTTCTGATACACCAGCTGATTTTTTTGAATTGAAAACCAGCG
This sequence comes from Lates calcarifer, assembly GCF_001640805.2. Lineage (NCBI taxonomy): Eukaryota > Metazoa > Chordata > Actinopteri > Centropomidae > Lates > Lates calcarifer. The sequence continues at coordinate 8,364,349 of NC_066846.1, forward strand.
CCTGGAGTGGAGGAAGAAAACAAAAAAGTTATTTTAGTGACACCAACGGGGGAGGGAGGGGTCATCAAAACAGTGCAGGTGCTCTGTGTGAAACAGTTCACGGGTAAACTTGTACCTGCTCCAGGTCTTGAAGGCGTTGCTGGCTCTCTTATAGAGGTATCCCTCCATGGCGATCCCATTAGCTGCGTCAGCATTGAAATCCATGATGGAGTCGTCGTAGGAGACATCCTAGAAATATTTTAGAAAGACAAGCCAATGTGTGTTGGTGAAACTACAAGGAAGAGATTGGAAGACTGTAGTTGTGACAGGATTTGATCTTGATTACAAACTTGAATTTATCCAAAAGTGCTGGTTTAAGTGTTTCAGTTCATTTTAAATGTATGACCTTTTTCTTGATTGCGGCGTGTCTCTGCTCCATGTCCCTCTTCTCTCTGGCTGAGTTTAGGACAAACTGAGTGTGCTGTTGAAATAGAAATGGAGAGAAGTCACTCTCCAGACATCACTATTGATTTTTAAATGATGTATTTTACTGCACTCATAATGCATTTCACTCCATTAAGCTTCAGGATGCTAACACCAACAAATTTAAAAAGCTCTCATGTATAATCTGTTAAGCTCTTTGATACTTCTACTGATTTGCAGTTTTAGTCAAGTCAGCAAAGTAAACATATACAGATATTGATGCAGTGCTTTGCCCAAACACTGGGGTTAAAATCCAGTCCAGCATTTACAGAAACCTATGTGAGCTTTTCTACATGCATGAACCATCCCCAAACTTAAAAAACTAGATATTTTTCCCTCCTCCTACACCCTTTGCTTGTGTGAGAAGCACAGTAATGGAGAGAGTTCAACAGGTTTGAGCCAGGTTATCACTCCTGCAGACTCTCCAGGAAACAGGAATTAGGAAGTGTAGAACATCCTATGCCAAACTGAGAGACAGCTCCAGTGGTTTCTCCTGCAGAGAGTCTGCTTAGTGTATAATTGCTCCTTGTCTCTCCATCTGTGTCTCATCTGCTTATTCTCGTCATTTCCTGTTGAAACAGGAAGTGCTTTGTTGTAGGTTGATCTGGCCAGTGAATGCTGACACATCCATTTCCTGTTTCAAATTCACTTCATTTAGCAACAACACTCAGCGACAGTTAATACTGCTGATGTTCAAGGTTGTTAGTGTGAAAATGTTTTTTTTTTCCAGTTGCCACAGTCAAGAAGCAGGAATTAAGCCATGCGCACACACACACATACACACACACACACACACACACAGACATGTGAAATATTTCCTGTTGTTGTTCACTTTTTCCTGTCACGATGAAAGTGTGATGTCAACTTGTGAGTCCTTGACCCCACCCCCTCTCCCCAGAAAGATGCACACACACACACACACACACACAAAAAAATAAAAAATAAAATGTCTGATGCAATTTATCCAAACAACATTTTGGATCCTATCATGTGGTTTACTGTGCACAAACATGCTTTTGTTACATTCAACATGTCTCACCAATATCTTGCGTATGCCTCAGCCAAAATAAACATTTTGAATTCATTTCCTGCCCCACAAACCATCTGCAAAGTCTTTTTAAGTGTTTCATCAGCTTGTGTGCATCTTCTCTTTAACTGGCACACCGCAACTTTTATGGTAGATAACCACCACTAACTAATTCCAAAGATTGTTGCCTTTATCTTGTGAGAGATTCTCAGATTGCTTCATTTGAATAATTGTTGGAGGCCAGAGGAGGCACATTACAAGCTAGCTGTTTCCACCAGCTTCCAAACTTTGTGCCAAGCTAAGCTAATCATCTCCTACCTTTGGCTGCAATGTTCACTACACCTACCGCTACACCTCGCATAAAAAAAGACATACTGTTTTTTTTGTCTATTCTACACTTTTAGTTTCTGTCAGGTTAAGATTCTCTTTGTCCTCCCCAGCTGTTATTTATTTATGCATTGTGCAGAACCAGTTTCTGTCTTCTGTCATGACTGCTAGGTGATTTGCAACTGAAACACAATTCTAACAAAGGAAATTAAACCAGTCGTGGCTCTCACAAGCAGTTACCTCTTCATTCAGTTTTCGTCGATACTCGTCCAGTTCTGACAAAGACTGGTGGCCGTGTTGGAAGAACTGGGCCTGGGCCTCCATCATTGACAACATCTGACAGGAAGCATTAACAAGGACTCTTACATTCACTTATTTAACACGTCTCCCTCAACAAATCCAGCAACAACAAAAAACTGCCCAGTAAGGCATAAAGACACAGTACAGACACAATATATTAACAAAAACAAAAAATGAACTTGAATTAGGTCAACATGAACTCACTGCTGACAGAATGTCTGTCTTCTTCTTGGCCTCAATGACATTAATCTGAAACAAAAGGAAGCTGTGGTTTCAGAAACTTCATGTTTACTTCATAACCAAAAATTCAGTGGCCAGTTAAACTGCTGTGAGCCACAACCACAAGCCTGGAGAGGATTCCCGAGGCAAAACTTGTTACCATTCAAAACAGCAAAGACAAAACTATAATCAGACGTGCTGTTGTACATTTTATCCCGGCTGTTTTTGTTACCTGGATCCACTGGTTATATGACTCATTTTTCTCTTCATCTTTCCCTTTAGGGCTTTGATGGGTTTGGATAGTGCCGGTTAGACTTCCAGAAAATCTTTTGGTTAATTGGTATATCGTGTTTGTTGAAGTGGATGCTGCATATCTATGTTTTTATGCGCACACAGGTGCAAGTTAACAAATCAACAATGAGAGATAAAGTGAAAAAGTAAGATTTTCACTTCCTTCACTTTCCTTTCTCACCTCCAGGACGTAGTCCAAAGCCTCAGACCGAAAGGTCCTGCGTGCGTTGAGCAGAGCATTGCTCGCCTCCTCCACTTCGTGTTGCTTCCCCCGTGGGGCCTGAGCGTTTTTCGCCAGCGCCCCCTCCAGGGTTTCGCTGCTGCGCTCAAACTCCTTGCGCACATCTTTGAACCGACGAACATCTCTGGAGGACGAGAAGGGTAGCAAAGGGGGAAATTTGATTTGATTGTCCTGCTCACATCTGTATTTAACCTTTGACACTGAAAGTCATGTTTGTGAAATTAGTCTGTAAAAGAAACTACAAGTGAGGCTCCTCTTGGCTGATTCCAGGCCAATAAAGTTAGTTATTGTCATGGATATCCAACACACAGGACAGTTTTGATGATACAGTTTAAAAGGGGGTACTGTAAGATGCATCACTCATCACTACATATTATCCTGTACAGTGTTGTATTAGCACTGTGACTTCCACTAAGCACTAACAGACTGTGGGTAAATTCAGTTATGTGATGTATTATTCATGAGTTCTTTGTGTGGGATTATTTTGTTAAAATTCAGCTTTTGTGAATTCCATTAAACATCTGTTGAGAAAAGTGCAAACCTGAGAACTCAAGGGGTTAAACCACATTCAGAATGTGTCACTGGCTGAACATTCAGCTAATAACTATTGTCACATGTTATCACACATCCTCTCTCATCTAATCTACCGTATCATTCCCACTAATGAGAGCAGAATGCAAGACAAAGTATGAGGAGAAGGAAAATGAAGGATCATAAGCCTCTAATATTTTTGTCATGCGGTGGGTTAATGGTTGGCAGACATGCAGGGGAGTGACTCAGTCTGAAGGAGGTGGCTGAGTGTATGAATTACACTGTTGCTAGTGGGAGAGAAGCACTGAAAAACAAAAAAGATTAGATGAAACAAACAGAGAAGGCGGCCAAGGCAGCTCACTCACTCTTTCACAAAGTTCTGCAGCTTCAACTTGACTGACTTCTGTGTGGTCTCAATCACCTCCTGACAGGGAAAAGGAGGCAGAGACAGAGATAAATCTACCGCAGTGAGCACAGATAGCTGTGAAATGTCAAATGTAATGAGATTGACAACCTGCTGCAGCCTTGCTTGACCACGTACTGCAGCTGATAAGTGTCACGACTTGAATGGAAACTGTGCAGAGGCAATAAGTAAAAGCCTACACAGACAAACTCACCCCCTGTGCCTCCAAGATATCAGACAGCCTTCTGGAAAATTTGTCCAAACATTCCTGCAGGACAGGAATCTTAGATTAGACTCTGAATGTCATCAAATCTTAACAGCAATTCAAACCCATAAAAAAGAAGAAGAAAAAAGAAAATGCAATTGTGCAACGACAGTTTTGCCGAATAAAATAGAAACAAACATCTTCCAGATATACATTAAAATTAGAGAAATGTTTTTGTGAAATCCGCCTGTCACAATCTTGGTGGGGAAATGATGGTTTAACACCTCATGAGAGATAACATGAGTGTATAAATAACTTCCTGTGTGACTGGTATGTCAGTATGCTCCTCTCACCTCCATCATCTTGTCCCCAGGACACTGGTGTCCCAGCTCCCGGAGGCCGTTGACAAAGCTCTTGCTGGTCTGGCAGTAGACTCTGCCCGCCTCCAGCATGGCCTGGCATTGTTTCACAAGCTGCGGGACACAAACATGCAGCACCAGAGTCAAAATCCAACCTGAATACTTCAACAAGAGGCACCTGAGGGGGCTAACAGCCGGTCATAATCAGCATAAATAATTAAACATAATGAGGAGTTATTCCAGGAGACCACACAGTAAATCTGTGAAACAGAGAAAGAAGTTCCTCAGTCATTGTGAATAGTGAATATAACCCACAGCTTCTGTTAAATACTGTTTACTAAACTGCAGTAGAGCCTGATCAGTAATAGATTTTACAAGTTGAATATGGATCATTATGTATTAATATTTCACAGATTTACAAAATTACTGTGCATATTATATTACATTCTACAAAAACATAAATAAAATAAAAAACAAAACAAAACCTGGAAACTATAGCTACAGGCATTTATTATTTTGGCCACTTGGGGAGACAAGACACAACATCGACTTAAGCTTACGTCACACGTCGAAGTCGTTACGCCTGACGTTTTAGCTAACGTACGGTTAGCAGGGAAAGAGCAACGCTAGCTTACATCTGGAGTCGTGTTCCTGGCCACCCAACAAAAGTAAGTGTTTATTATTCTTTTAGCTCTGTTTGATTTCCTCAAACTCCTGAGGGAAATACCTGACTCCTAAGCTGCTTAATGCTCCTCTAGGTTCGACAGTTAGCCGCTAGCTTGCTGCTGTTAAGTGTGTAAAATCGATATAAGAGAGAACGTAAATCGCATTGCATTTTGGGGTTCTCCCCGCCATGTTGTTCACGCAGAAACTAACGTAAGATAGATAATGACGGGTAACGAGGACGAAGACGTTAAAGAGCTTTAAAGTTGGTTATGGTGATAATTTTCTGAGGATTTATGACCACTTGTTACTTGATCCTGAAAATTGATTAGTGTAAACAAATAGAATCAAAATATAAAAGCTAAATATACATTAAACTACAGCCTAGGTACACAACCATGACCCACCCACACAGGTGTTTCCACTGTGCCCCTCAGGTCCCCTTTAGAGTGTACACACCGTATTTTGAAAGAATAAATTACACATTCTTCCTCTTACAAGTGAAAAGTTAAGTTATTAAGCAATGAAACACACTCTTAATCAATCCAGTATGCCTCACTTTACTTTGGACTGCTATTACTAATAGCTTCTGACGGCCAACGTTAGCTAATGTTAGCAAAGTACAGATATTGCTGTGTAAACATTTCTGAGTCAGTAAACTAGACTTCTCATATTGGACTATTGTTCGGCTTCATTTTAGAGTTGACCATTATCCTGTGAGTGCCACTTGTGACCACAGTCATTACTGCTCAGTAAAAATGACAGAGACTGACATTTCTTTTTTTTCTGTGTTTACAACTTGAATATTCATCAATTCTATTACGACACTGCGTTTCTAGTTTCCATTCTTACTCATAAATAACTGAAAACACTTACGTTGCTACAGCTTCTTTTAGCTTTTCCTGTATTTACACCGACACTGATGTACATGACAGGCCACAGCAGTGTGTCAGTGAAAGTAATAGCCTGCTAATACATCGGTCACTCTCTACTGGGCAGCATATGCACACTCAGTTTTATTAAGTAAACCTAGACAAAACTAATGTGGTCTAATCCAACAGTCCTGCCATGAATCCTACTGTCATTGAGGTAATAATGTTCAGTTTTTGTGACTGTGTTGATTCACATATGAGGTTATTTTTAAAGGCTGTAGTTAGCACCCCATTTATATCAATAATTGTATGCTAAATAACAGAAATACCTCTCTGTATAATGCACCAAAAGCACCAGGAACTACATCCTCCAAAATAATTCTAAGTAGCCTACAATTGTGACATTTTTTTCCTTTACATGAATATTTCCATTTCAATCCTTTATATTTTTATTCCACTACTTTTCAAAAGGAAATATTCTGTGTATACTCCACTACATTTTATCTGATGATACATTGCAGAAGATTTTATATACAAAACATATAATTAGCTTATAAAATATGACATATTGGTATCGGTTAAACAATCAAACGGTACATAAAAAATAAAACTAGCTCCACAATATAAATAATATAACTCAATATGTTCAGTGTAACTCTGAATGGTAAGTACTTTTCCTTTTAATACTTTCATTAGGTTTTTGCTAATGAAACTTGTGTGTGCCATTGTGAACATTTTGAATGCAGGAATTTTACTTTTACATTTCTGGCAACAGGGGGAACTTTATTCAAACGTTATTTTATAATCAGTCTTCTTCAGATCAGGCTTGTCACAGCATGATACAACGCAGCATGGCAGCAGAACAGAAAAAACAGGATTTCTTTTTTTTAATCTAATCTCACAGTTATAACGTCTGGTGGTAAAGCAAGCAGGGACAGTAAAGTCAAAGTTCAGCTGCAGAACAGCAGCACTGGAGCTGCTAGAGACTGTTTTTTTTTTTTTTTTTTTTTTTTTTTTTTTTTTGCCTCAAAGGCACTTGAGTGGAGCAGATAAAAGTTGCCAGAGGGGCTCAAACCCATCACTCACATGTCTGACTCTTAGCAGGGAAAGTTAAATTAACCAAAAGCTTTGTTTATGACTTTCACTATATTTCAGTGGGGTTTTTTGGGGGGTGTTTTTTGTTTTCTGATGAACTATGGAACAGATAAACATCTGTACAGGGGAGTCACAAACAGCACAGAGTGTCATGGCATTTTAATTCATGTTTATTCAATATGATGAGGGAACAGAAACGCAGTGTGTAGCCTCCCCATAAATTGAATAGATCTGAAACTGTTATGCGTATAGACACAAACACGCAATGGGGAATACGACTTATCGCATCGAAGCAGAACAAACTGTAGTTCTCTCTGTTGCAGGACAATACGATGGGGAAGCGGCACCTGCAGTCACTTCCTGCTAAATTTCAGGTGAAAATATACCTCAACGACCGCTGCCCTCCTCTCACTTCACTGCCTCCTCACAAGAAGAGCATGTATCCAACAGCAACTGATACCTGTGTGTGTGTTTTACAAAAATAGTGTAGTGACTCAGGTTGGCTTTATAAAAAGTGTGTGTAGGTGTCTCTCACCTTGTCTAATCGTGTCTCAAGTTCGCTCACATCGTTTTGGACGACTTCGATGTCCGCTCTGAAACACACACACAAATACACACAGAGAGTCATACACAGGATCCTGATGTCAAAGGTCATCATAAATTTACTGACAGCAACACATGAACCCCAGTGTGTTAATATAGAGATCAGTGCTAGTGGCAGAAGTTGAAGTCAGGGTGATTTTAGTGCTAAGGAGATTAGCCTGTTAATCTTTGAGTCGATAGAGGGAAAATCAGTGGATAACTCTGATTAACAATTAATCATTTATCATTCAAGTCATTTATTGAGCAAATGTGGCAAACATTCGTTGGCTTCAGCTTCTCAAATGCTGCTTTTGTCTCTTTTACATGAAAATCTACTGTTGGTTGGACAAAACAAGCAACTTTAAGATTCCCCCTCACGTTCTGTGAACTTGCAACAAGAACAATAACAATAAACAATAAACAATTTTATAGAGTAAATATTTTTTTTAGAACATATTTCTATTAGCATGAATATTCCCCATTTGGTTGCTTAGCATTCATTTGTGTTAAAGCTAACAACATAGCCTAATGTGGTCTTGTATAATATCTTTACTAACACTGTATGTTTACTACTATACTACTATACTACTAATTCCAAAAACTTATATTTAGCTACCTCTGTCTTTATGTGCATTATCTTTTTTAAATGAACCAGTTAATAAATACATTGGAGAAATTGATAAATTGAAAATGTGATCAACAGATCAGTCGATTTGTTGCATCTGTCTGTTGTGTTCATCCTGAAAACTTCCACAGCAGTTTCTATACAACACTCTGTTCTGTTGTTTTAATGTGTCAGTGAAGTGACAGCATCTAAGCATAGAGTGAATTACTGTGATTCAGTGCACCACATATTTCATAGCTGCTGCTATTTGAAGTCATATGCATTCTTTCACGCTCACTTCATTGTAATTTAACTCGACGTATTTGGTATTTTTAGAAACTTTATGACCTTGAGCAGAATTTAAAAAGCATCAGTGCGGGTTTGAACAGAGCCTCAGGAGTTAACGACACAGAGAGGACAAGACAAACACTTTGTCTTTTTAGTCCAGAGTGTCCAATTGATTAGGTTTTGCCTTTCAGTACAAGAGTGGGCCTTCTCAGACCTCTCACACATGTGCACAAAAGCGCCTCAGAAGTCCTGCGCATGGCTAGTTTGTCTTTCTTTTTTCTTTTTCTTTTTTCTTTTTTTGGTGTGACAGTCAGTATCTCTTTCTGCCGCTCGTCTCCTCTCATACCAACAGCTCAACCATGTGGTTTCCGCTGCCTTCCACCAACAGTACAGAGAGAGAGAGAAAGAGAGAGAGAGACAGAGGAAGAAAAAAAATAAAAGAGGCGAGACTGAGTGGAGGGAGAAGAGAGAGAATGAGAGGAGGGCCTGGACAGACAGTGACTGTTTGTGTTTCTGTGTTTGTTAGTGCGGGGATGTTTGAATCAAAGCCTGAGGTCATGACTTCTTGAAATATGACCAAGTGACGAGTCAGCTAAGGAGAGAAAAGAGAGGGGTGGGTGAAGAGGAGGCCAGTGGGAAGGAAGAGAGGAAAGATTCCTCGTCAGTGTCACAGTTTTCAGATGAGCTGGAGACAGAGAGCAAGAGAGCAGATTAAGACCGAGCTAGAGCTGAGTTTCCGCCGTGGTTCTCCCCACAGAAAACACACTTCCTGTCTCTCCTGTTGATCACCTCAGCACATCTCGCCTCACTTCCTGTTGCCCTCCCACCCCGCCGTCACCTAGCAACAGGAGGCAGCACAGTCGAGCGGCCCGTCCCGCACTTGTCAGCACAGTTTAGTCTTCTTGTTTTCCTTCACTCTCCCTGTTTATCTGTTTGATTGACTGACTGACACGCTTCTTCCTCCTTTCCTTCCCCTTTTTTTTCTGCTGTTCCTCCCCTCTTGCTTCTTGGGCCCTGACACGAAACCTCGCCGCTGCAGCTGCCACAGCTCAAACTTTCCACCACTGTGCAGGCCTCATAAACTCAATATAGGGGAGAGAGAGTGAGACACACACACAGGGAGAAAGAGAGGGGACGAGACTCAGGACTGAAATCTGTCCAGATCAGCTGGAGGAGACGACACCAGCCGCTGTGACTCAGGCAGGATGCCAGAAACTATCAGGGCAACACCCAAAGCCCTGCCAAACTCTTTTGAGCCGGTTGCAAAACTAACTTTTAGTGACACTTCCTTTTTAATTACACCAGATGCTGATTCTGTGTTGAAAGAAAATTGATTGTGTGTCATGGCTGACGTGCAGTGAAGCTGCAGTGACAGCTCGATTAGGAACTTTAAAAGCTTTTAAATAAGGTTTTAAAAGCTTAAAATAAATAAGTGTGTGGGCGATAACAAGAGTGACAAATATCACACAAAAGGCAGAACCACAAGTTAAGTAATCAGCTGAAATCCATGCTTCACTACAACCTTATTTGCATCAGTGTGCTGCATATTGAATTTTAATGCTAATGCACGCTTCCTGCAGAGTTTATCAGGCCTCAGATCAGTGTTCTCAGCCTTAAAGGCCTGCACGTCTCATTCCTTTTATTGACCCCAACACCTAAATGACATGACATGACATGACCTCACACCCTGAGGGACTACTGCCTCTGAGCATCAGCAGCTCAAACCGACTGAAATGAGTATTTTAAGGGTCTGAAAAATCCAGTCAACAAGATGAAACTACTGCACTTGAATGTAAATGTGAATTAAATAAGAGGTAAAGCCAGTATTGTCGTATTAATAGAAGAGTTTATCCACCTTTTTAACCTTATTTAAACTCCAAAAGTGGAAGTAATACCTCAGCCATCTTTCCATTGACTTCATCACAGTGAGTAACAGGTGAAACTCTTACCTGAAGCGTGGAGAGTCTTTCAAACACTCCTCAAAGTCCAGCTTGACTGTCATCTCTCCTTTTTTTAAGCAACAAGTCACACAAACACTTCTGTAATAATTCACTGAATCCTCGCTTTAGGTGGTGGTGGTGGACAGGCAGCCCTGCAGGACAGAAACAAACTCAAACTTCTCGCTTTTATCGCTCCACATCGGCAGCTCGCCTCATTGTTCTTGTCCGACGTTTTCTCACACAAGTGTAATCTGTATTCCTCCCACAGCTCGTCCTGCTCCCCTGACCTGCCGCACATCCGAGCCAGAAGAAGAAGACGACTTGTCACCCCTTATGAATGAACGCAGGGGGGTGTCGGTTGCGTTATTACCATCTTATGCGGCGAATAAGAAGACGAGACGGTGGAGCCGCAGAGAGAAACTTCCTCGGAGATAAAGTATCCTTATTGATCAAATCGGAGAATAAATCGATAAATAAATAAGATTAAAGCGGATGGCAGCCTGTGGATTGGATGTGGACTTGCTCCCACGGGTGCCCGACTGGAGTACTACTCTCTCTCTCTCTCTCTCTCTCTCTCTCTCTCTCTCTCTCTCTCTCTCTCTCTCTCTCTCACACACACACACTCAGAGGTCCAACCCCCCATCGCTCGTCTCACTATTTCCGGGTTTCTTACTCATGGCAAATTGTGGTTTTGAAGTAGGAAACTGCACAAAATGACAGGTTACACTAAAAAGTCTCTAATAATTTAAAGGCTAAATCCACCACTCGGCATCATGTTAAAATCCTGAATTTAATGACCTATAATCTGGCTCTGACATCTGATATCATAGCTGCATACAGACAGAAGGCCATGTGGAAATATCTCTCCCCCTCACTTTGGTTTCTCCAGTTGCTGTTTGTGTATTCCACTCCTTAATGTCAGTGAACTGTGAGCTTCACATGTACTGAGACTGGGTGTGTATTCTTGTCTGACAACCTTGTCTGTTTTGTTTTTGCTGATGGTGCAAAGAGAAGGCACTACAAGCCACACACAGCAAATGAGTACCTGTGTATGGAAGCTCATGTGTGCTAAGAAAAGAAAGAGAAAGAAAAAATAGATGAATAATAATGTGTAGTTATAATAAGAAAACTCAATTAAAAATGTGAGATTGTGAGCTGAAATTTTAAAATCCTAACTGAGAATTATGACTTACTGAATATAAGCAGTATAAAATATCAAACGTATGAGATAATATGTTTCACAATATGAGAAAGTAAGATAAACATTTGAAATACTGTGTAGTAATAAAGTCTTCCTAAGATTAAAAAAAAAGTGAAAATAGAGAGTTACAATTATGGAATACGATCTAAAAAATTTAGACTTAAAAGTCACAATCATGAAATTGTAAACTGAAACTATGATTTACTAAATCAAAATACAAGACACTAAGTCAAAAGACAGACTTGGTAGGACTAAATTATGAGATATTTAGTAAAACCTCAAATGAGATACTGAGAGACCAGAAATATGACATACTAATGTAGAGCAGAGTTACTACGGCATAAATATGAGATGGGAAGCACAAATTATGAAATACTAAGCCAAACATACGGCATACTGGAGCAAAACTAAGGCTTATTAAGTAAAAAATATGAGATACTACATCAAACTCAGTGTCTAGTAATTCTGACTCACAGTTTTTATCATGCAAAACTTTTTTTCTGGCAGGAAGGGACTTCCATACTTCACAGGTGTCACTAAAAGACCAAACAAACCATTTCAGCGTGTTGGGCAATGTTAAATAAGCAACTGTAGTATGTCATCATCACCACAAACTGGTGCAGTCAGACGCTCTGAAGCCTGTGGTTGAAAAGTCAGACGCTGAAGCCAGAAAAGTGTAATTACAGCTGCTCAACAGTCTGTCTCTGCTCTGTCTTTTTTTCTCTGTTGAAATGCTCAAACACTTCTTATCTATCTATCTATCTATCTATCTATCTATCTATCTATCTATCTATCTATCTATCTATCTATCTATCTATCTAATCTCAGTGTGATGGTGTGTGTGGCTCCCCCTGCTGATCAGAAACAGTCACTGCAGGCTGACAGGTCCTTATCTGAAAACAACGTGACTGTTTTCATATTTTTCTGTCTTTACTTTGTTTCCCGTTGCAGATGATATTTTGTTCCTTCTGAGACTCTATCGCTCACAGGATCACTGTGGTGCCTTCACTGACCTCTGCACTCATCAGACTGTGTCCATGAGTGAAAATCTCTGATATATCTTTACGGACGTCACGGAAAGGGCGTAGTTGGGTCTCTTGTGTTGCTAAGTTGCTCAATCAAAATAAATAGTTTAGATATGCTCTCTTACGACAAATAGCTTTCAAATTACGGCATTCCTGTGGGAATTTTATTTTGACGGCCAAGAAAAACAGGTTTGGTTCCAGCGACAAACTGTAGCTGTCTTTATTTAATGCACAATGACGACTCTCTATTAACTTCTCAGGAACTCTAAATCTACTTATATACTAATCAAAAAAGCGTTACGGTTTCTTTCCTGTCCCCCGCTGTCCTTAGCCGAGTCTCTTAAAAATAATCTGTCCCCTTTCCAGAGCGCGCCGGAGCGTCAGGAGCGCAGCGCAGCGCCAGATAAACGGGGGCGTGTGCGTAAATGGCGCACACACAGAGCGCAGCAGACTCAGACAGTCGGGGCAGACAGTCGGTTCTGAAAAAGAAAAATAAACGGTTGTCGGACGATGTCAAACTTGGCTGCTCGACAGGTTCTTATTTGTCTTTGACAGGAGATCCCCTACGCGTCTGTCCAAGTGTCAAGTCGGACAGAATTACAGTTGTCACATCCGGTGGATTTTTAAAAAATAAAGGCCTGGCCTGCGCTGTAACAATCGGAGGTTTCTCGAGAGATACGTTCAGCATTTTAAGTAAATGTGTAACCAGTAGCACCTTTTCCCCCCAGAGTGACTTTTGGCAGCTCAGTATGGACTTGGTTTATCATGCACACAAGTGACTGTAGATTCTTATGTAAAATTTAGATGAACCTACTGCATTATTCAAGATTGAATTAATAAATTAATTAAAGAATATGCTCCATGTTAGCATACTGTAATATTAGAAAGTATTAGAATTAGATTTTGGTGACAGTCTGGTGGTTTAGGGGTTAAGGCACTGACCAAACAGTTCACCTCAGGCCAAGGACCTTTGCAACATGTCATTCCCTGTCTTTCCCCCTCATTTCCTGTCAATTTTCCACCATCAGCTTTCTAGTAAAAGCATAAAAATGTAGATAGAAAAAACAACGTAGATTTTTCCACAGGATTGTTCTCAAGACAGATCAGGTGAAAATGCAGAGGGCCAGTTTGATATCTTTGCAGTAAGCGGTGCTTATTACAAAACAAATTAGCCAATTAATAAGGGGCTGTAGTTTAAATATGTAGCTTTACCAAAACTGCTCTTAAGAAGAATGTAGCTGTAACAAATCTCAAATTTCATGTCTCTCAGGTCCGTTCTGTTCTCTTTTTCAGAACACCTGAGGGTCTTAGACCCTGAGGCACTTGGTATTACATTAAGCAGCCTATTCAGATTACAAACGGGCCTGTTTTCTGAATAAATAGATAAATACAAGGAGCAAAATTAAGCCTGTAACAAACAGTCCCATCACAGGGATCACTAGTGGCTGCTCTGATACTATTCTTGCCACATGAATATTCAATCTCAGTCTAAACATGGAAGTGAAGTACATAAAATGTTCAGAAATACACGTGGACTTTCTGGTCAGATTGTTGTGTAATCTGTGGATTCCAAGGTCAGGAATGAACTGTTTCAAAAAGAAAGCTTCAATTTGACACCAGACATTAGATTTATTCCCTGGACTTTTATTTTTCTCATTTCAGGTCAAAGTAACCTGAAAATAACTGATTCACAGAGTACACATGGAGCAACTGGAAAATACCTTGACCTACTAACAGTTTTGATGGGATAACCAGTAGTTTATGTAGGATCGAGTTTTTAAAGCAACAGGCAACTTAGAAATAAATTTATCACTGTTATCTTAAGCGCCACCTGTTATTCGCTTTTATTTTGAAGAGAATCCCTAGTGTTTCCGGTGTGGTGTGCGGCTGCCTCTGTCTAACTTGACGCGCCTCTCCTCTGTGCAGCCATGCATTAGGGTGAAGCCGCATAAAAGCGTTTCCATAATGCGGGCGTGAGGTTGCGGAGTAAAAAGGGGGGGATCCAGGAGGAGGAGGACAGCGGGCCGTGTTACCGGCTTTACACCGAGCCTGTCCGCCGCCGCTGCCGCCGCACGGACACCGGAGAGAGAAAAAAATATCAAAAAACATGTCGAACCGAAAGCACCGGGACAACCAGGAGATCTGCGCCCGCAAGGTCCGCGAGCTGGCCCAGTCTGGAGTAAACAAACACTGCTTCGAGTGCAACCAGCCCGGGGTGACTTACACCGACATCACGGTGGGAAGCTTCGTCTGCACGTCGTGCTCCGGAATGCTGTGAGTAAAAAAAAATGAACGCGCCTGCCCCTCCTGGGTTTATTTACTGCTCATTTAGCATCAGTGTGTAGACAAACAGATACTGATAGAGCAGCGGAGTAAAAAGTACCAGGCCTGACATTTACACCGTGTGCACCACCCAGACTCAGATTTACAGGGTCTTATCTCTTTATTTTTTCCAGCGTAAACAGGGAAAGTGTTGGCGTGTGGTGCAACAGCCGAGGTTGTGTGTGCACAAATTTATTTACGCAGTGTCTCTCTCTCTCTCTCTCTCTCTCTCTCTCTCTCTCTCTCTCTCTCTGTTTCTCTGTCTCTCTCTCATGCGTGTCTTCCAACAGCTTCATAAACGACAGACCCGCTAGTTGGTCATTTTCCAGCTCTGAATTACGTTTCATTTCGTCACGGTGCAGGTTTGACATTACCTCTCTCTCCCTCTCCCTCTCTCTCTCTCTCTCTCCAGGCTCCTCTCCAGTGTGGGCGTGTATACTGTATGTGTGTGTGTGTGTGTATGTGCTGTCACATTTTGTTCTGCATGTTCAGCCTAGTCCCAGCACTCCTCAGGAAGACGGTTTCAGCACTTTATTGCGCAATCTTGCACAGTGTCCCACTTTGTGTCCCTGTGGCATGGAGAACAAAAAACAGGTTCTGGTTACTGAACAACACAAGTTCCTCTGTCACAAGAGGCTGGTGTGTGTGTGTGCGTTTGTGTGTGTGTGTGGCACCTTTTTCACAACAAATCTGCCCTTAAACTCACAGTCACGTGTCGAGTACTTCCTCTGCCACCTGCTCCATCCTCACGTCTTGTCTCAGAGACCAGGAATGACCACATATCTTCTTTTCCTGCCTTATTATTATTATTATTATTTAAAATCTAAATACCTTCCTCCATCTCTCCTCTGTGTCCCAGGAGAGGCCTCAACCCTCCCCATAGAGTCAAGTCTATCTCCATGACAACCTTCTCCCAACAGGAAGTGGAATTCCTGCAGAACCATGGCAACGAGGTGAGTGACATCCCACCTGGGGCTTCAGGTGCAAAGACAAAAAAACCCCAAAAAGAATCCAAGGTCACTGTTTGTTTTTCTTTGGTTCGAGTTCAGCTTTAAAAACAAAAACTCTCTGGTCCTGATATGGAATATGAAACGTCCCTCGTGGCTACCAGCTAAACCTGTCTTTGAGGTCAAGGGTTTTTTTTGAGAAGAATGCTACTGCCGGGGCAGTGCCAAGAAACAAAAGGACCAGCTCTGTTTGTCCCACCCAAACCACGATCTATTTCCTCTCTCTCTCTTACTCTGTGTGTGTGTGTGTGTGTGTGTGTGTGTGTGTGTAGGCCAGTAGTTCCCAAACTTTTTCCTTAAACCAGGGCGCCCCTTCAATGGCAAATGTCCTGCTCAGTACATAGTTTAGCCATAAATTTTTAGCAAAAAAAGCAAAAGTCTAATCTTGTCATCTTGTCAAATCACTAATCTGCTTATTGTTTTCTTTTTTTGTCCGACAAATGGTCTTAAATTCAAAAACATTCAGTTTGCTATCACATAAGACAAAGAAAAACAATCAAACCCTCACAACTAAGAGGCTAAAATCAAGAAATATTTGTCATTTTCTCAAGAAAAAACAATAATCTATGATCTAAATATTTTTCTTATTAATTAATTGTTTGAGGAGTCCTGTAAATATGTTGCTATTGCATCTTTTAAATGGTAAGATATTGGTATCAGGCTAAAAAATCCAGTATCAAGCTAGCTAGTGCTTGCGTTACTATGATAACCTGGAGTTGTCATGTGACCGTGCAGTATATTTAACAGGCAACTTTAGATATGTGTAGTGTATTTCCACTGTTTGAAAACTTAAAAACAAACATGTAGTAAATGTAAATGTTTTCATGTAGTAAAATATTATTAAACATGCAATAAAAAATGAAAATAAGTCCCCAACCATAGCACCCACTCTGGGATCCATGGGTGTAGGCAGCACTGGGCTTATATCACACAGATGAAGGGTGAAGCGTTTCAGGCTATCGAATTGAGTGCCGTCTGTTTTTATCAGCTCGCTCTTGGCCAGGATATGTGTGTGTGTGTGTGTGTGTGAGTCAAGTATAATGTGAGGAGAGGCAGAGGTGTGTATCGTCCAGATTTTCCTCCTCATCATCCTCTGTAGAGTGATCCGGTCAGTCATGATTTCGTAGGCAGTAATATTTGCCGCACTCTTGACTCTTGCGCCTGGAGATGAATCACTGATGAGGAAGTCTGTTTGTGTGTTTGCGAGAGACTAAATTCCAAACAAGAGCAGTGATTGTGGTTTGATTTTATGCTCCAGCAATTAGACACAACCCCCCAACCCCCTCTGATGCTGAACGACTTGCCAAAGCTGCATGATTTTTTTTTGTAAACAAAGTGTTTTCCCTGTGTGTTCAGGTCGGGAGGAGGACTTGGCTGTGTGTGTTTGACCCAAAGACGGACGGCTGCTCTGACATGAAGGACTCTCAGAAGTTCAAAGAGTTCCTCCAGGACAAATATGAAAAGAAAAAATGGTGAGGATTTTTGATTCATCTGCGGTAAAACATGATGTAACCAGTCAGGAGCGCAGGCGTAGAGGTGAATAGGGAATAACTGAATTGAATAATAAGTTGAGAAATCATAATAAAGGGATAGAAACTTTAATCCATACTGAATATCTCCACTTCTGAACTGCCATAAAATTTGCTACCTTCATGGTCCCCAGAGAATAAATCTTTATGACTTGCTGCTCCCCCTGACATTTCCTCTAGTGATTTAGAGAAATGTGTTGACAGGTGTCGGATGAATTCATGTCAGCCTCCGACCTGTAACTAGACCGAGTCAGAGATATCTGGAATTTCTGTCCCTGAAAATATCTCCCACTCGGTGAAAAGAACCACAGACACGTCAACAAGCACTACATCAAAATAAAATCCAATGTAAACACTTAAACAATCCAGCTAATTTTATAGGAGCTCCACACTGTTTGCTTGTGTCTGGTTTCATTTGGGAACAAGCTGCTACAAATACATTTCACAAAAAAGAAGCTAATTTGGTCTATTTATCTGGTGGGACTACACTATAGTGGTTAGCTTTAATTTTAGCATTAAGGCTAACCACTTACCCCAAAGTTGGGATAAGTGTTGTTTTTCCTGTTCCTCCCATTATTCCGATGTAGCATTACACCAGCATCTCAGAGGGCTTTACTGTTTGGAAGTTTGTTGATGTGAGCATGTTAGCATGCTGATTTTAGCATTTAGCTCATTGCACCGCCATGCCACAGTACAGTTTCACAGAACCACTAGCATGGCTTTGGAAAAAATCTTACAGATTCATTTTCTTTCCATGGGCTAATCAATGAATGGACAACATGTGATATTTTTTCAGTTCTAGAAGTGAAAGGGTGTAACAGGGCAGAATTAGACCCAAACAACAACTGTTTGTTCCAAAATTAGACATCTACAGTTTGAAATGGAGACTCCGCCTCAGGAATTTTAGCTCAAGGATAATAACTGCTTTTAGTGTATGAATGAAAAAATAGTTCCTGTTTTGGGTTTCGCTTCAAGCCCTGGAAATATTCTTAGTCGTGATGTTTGATAATTAGAGTATTAATTGTGCTTTTTATACTTCATGCTCCGTCTTTTGCAGGCATTTTTCCAAAAGTAAGAACCGCAGGGATGTGGAGGGTCCTTGGAGTCCTGGGGTCCAGGCCGTGCCCCCTTCCCACGGTCCCTTAGCGAGCCAGGCCCCCACCCATAACCTGCCCCACAACGCCAGAGCCACAAGGCCACTGGTAAAGAGGCTTAATGCACCCTAATTGTGCACATAATGGTTTGAGAGAGTGCTTCGAGATAAAAGTGAGGGGAGTGAAAGTGTGACGGTGAGGATTCAAGAGAGAAAGTGGGTGGGTGTGGTAGAAAAAGAGGAAGTGAAGGGAGACAAGTAGTTCACAGAGTTGCCAAAAAAGAAAATGAGACTAGAAGGTGAAGAAACGACCTGAATCCACTTTCCACGCTGCAGCAGAGAGACAGAGACTGATGGGTCGGACAGTAAGAAGGCCAGGTAGCCTCGACATCAAAGCTGCTGCTTATGAATTATTGAGAAAGCATGAAAGAGACTTCACTTCTTCAGCCTTTGTGTCTCTCTCTCCACCTACCACCTGCTTCTTTCTCTTTCTTCCCGTCTCTTGTCCTCTAGTCTCAGTCCCAGCTGCCGTCATGGGATCGAGCGCCTGCGATCTCGCCTGCCGACATGCGGACGGACGTGTTCACCGCTCGGCCGTCGCGCTCCCAGAGCTTCAGAGACCCCCCTCTGAAAGGTCGGAGGTTGATCTTTATCGGAGGAATGGATATTTCTGGACTAAAATCTGATCGATTCCCTCACTGCATCTGTCGCCTCTTTCCAACACAGATCCCACCCTGTGCGGGATAGAGAGACAGCGGCCAGGCTCCCTGTCGTCAGCGCTGGGAGCTCAGAGCCACGCCCCCTCCTTCCCCGCCCTCCCACGACCATCAGGTGTGTCCCCCACTGGAAGCTTTGTTTTCTTATAAATATAACATGCGCATAAATGCTTTGATCACAGATAAACCACACAAATCAATACATAGCATGTAATGAGTAGTATGATATATATGCACACTGATGGATATTTGTCCAGAAAAGTCTTATACCTCTCCCTGGTTGAGCCTTGGGTGGTGCGTGTGAGGTTGTTTCAAATGACTGTAAAGTATGTATCAATGTATGTGCTAAATATAGAGAAGGCTGCAGCCTCAGGTGTGTTCAGGGTTGATATGATGGTAATATAGCCTGTGAGATGATTATACTGTCATAGCTATTTCATAACATCTCTGGCTGTCTTAGGTTGCTGTGGGAAATATCAGAAATCAGTGACAGTATTGGATTTAATATGAGTTTTGCAGTGATGTGTTGCTGTACCAGTATTTTGGTTTTGTCAACGAATTCCATGAAAAGACCAAAACCAACAATGTGTTAATCCTGATTGTAGTCAAAGCCTGATACATCTTATTCCTCTGTGCTGCAGAGCTTGATCGTCGCCCAAAAACTATTAAAAACACATCGATAAGTTTCGCTGTTGCACTGGGTGACATGTTCCTTCATTACAGTCAACACTGTAGTTTATTTTGACTCAATCCTGATAGGTCAAGTCAAATTTTATTTATATAGTAGAGTATTACAACACTGTATGTGTTCTGTTGCTGTTAACACTCATGAGATCACCAAATGTGTATTCATCCACCGCTGAAAATAGTTCCCAACAAATCTGCAATTTCTTCTTGTCAGAGTAACGTTTGCCAAAAACTGTAGTGCTGTTTCAGAACATGATTAAGCCTTTTTTGAATGTATATATTCGTAACCAGTAGGAGTGTCACAGACAGGGTAGTGAAGTTGAAACGTATTGAGACCAACATGTTGCTGGTTTTGATCTCTTCATGAGATTTGTTGATAATAGCAGAAATGTTACGCCAGCCTTGCCCTTTAAGCAGCTTTCATCTATTCCTGGCAAGAGATTTGCCTGTTTGCTACTAATTAGATAAGGCATCAACTGTAGTAGCCTGCGTCTGATGAATATTAATGATGAATGTACTAAACTTAACCACTAACTGCCACAAGGTTTGTTATATTTCTGAACCCAGTTCCTCTTCCTAGTGCTCCCTGATGTGAGTTAAGGAAGGCGACGAGGCCACATGGATTGTCTTGGAAAAATAGACACTACACCCTAGAAAATTTGGCAGCGTGTAGTGTCAGCGTGTTGAATATTTCCATCGATTCTCGCTGATGATGTCGTCCACTCGTGGCTGTTGGCTCACACAGTGTCACTTTGGGAAGGACAGAGAGAGAGAGAAGCACTTCGGCTGCGGTCATAATTTTTCAGCTTGACAATGTTTTTCACCATATTGTGTGGGTCCATGTCGTCATCTTGGCGTTCTGGGCTGCTTTTCACGAAGAGCAAAATTCAACAGACTGCTTAGCTGACCACAGATGACAGAGGGATGATAGTTTCAATATGACGTCAGTGACACTTTCTCCTCTCCTCCCTCTATTTAACCCTCTTCCTCTTCTGTCTTTGTCTTATCTCGCTCTCCTCTCTTCCCCAACCTCGTAGCCAGTAGCTCTTTCAAAAACCACTTCACTTTAGGTAAGACACGGCACCAGCCGATGCATTTGAGTGTGTGCTGAATGGCTGGGATCAATACGCTTTTTCATGCTGTATCATTCATAATAGATGGCCAATCTGTGGGACGTGCAGACGCTGACCATGACTCACATGCATGTGAATTTGACTTTGTTTCAGAGCAGTTTGAGAAAAGACACAGCACTCTATATTCATTTAGCCACCCCGAGTCAGGGCTGGCCAGTGTCACATGCTGCAATTGGGGTCGATATTTTTCTTCATCAGTCAGGTTTCCCACTTCAAAGCCGAGATCTGAAGGCTGAGAGGGTCAAGGAGAGACACACACACACATACTGTTCCCTCAGAGGAAAAAGAACAAGTTTAAAGTAATGCTATTTTTAGGACGTAGCTGCTGCTGCCCCCGTCAGCAGAGGGCCGCTGATATTTCCCTCCACGTTGGTGTTGAAGCACTTAAAAACTATGTAGGGCACAGCTGTAATCCCACAACGCACATTAACATCCAAACAAATATTCTAGGAAGTTCAGGTATGTACGCAAAGATAAGCTGTGATAGGCCAAACTCTCCCGGAGCATATGATCATACCCCAGAAACATGCAGCTTGACTCCTGCATGCTTTATATCTTCTGATGATCTGTAACAGATCAAGTCTAGTCTGGTCTGTGTCACTGACTCCTCAGCTGACAGAGGAAAACAAGCTGTATCCCCACGCTAACATTATACTAGCATGCTCTGTGGCTAATGTTTGTGGAAAGCTTGCTACCTGGAAAGATGTTAATCATAATTTACTGCCTTTGTTACCGTCTAACATGTTTTTTGTTTGGTGCTTTGAAAACTATCCAAGAACTTGTTTGTTTGCTGCTCTGCCTTTCGATTTTTTTGTTAATGCTTAACCATGTTGACAGTAAATGCTACTTGTTATGTCAAGCTAATCCTGCCTTTGACAAGCCTCATAGCATGAAAATGTTATTGCAGCATGAGATAGATTACTTGATTTTAGATGTAGATGTTTTATGTGGTTTGAGTTAAGGCTTTGGCTTATGACTTTCTTTTTATCGTGTATGTACATATAAATAATGTTTTTTCTATGTTATATGTAACACTAAGTGCCAGCATAAAATCAGACTAATATTAATTAGGGCCCGAGCAACGAGTTGCGTGGGCCCAACGGGGCCATGCAACGAGTTGCAAGGACCCTCTTGTTTTCGTTCGGTTTATTATTATTAGGGCCCGAGCAACGAGTTGCGTGGGCCCAACGGGGCCATGCAACGAGTTGCAAGGACCCTCTTGTTTTCGTTCGGTTTATTATTATTAGGGCCCGAGCAACGAGTTGCGTGGGCCCAACGGGGCCATGCAACGAGTTGCAAGGACCCTCTTGTTTTCGTTCGGTTTATTATTATTAGGGCCCGAGCAACGAGTTGCGTGGGCCCAACGGGGCCATGCAACGAGTTGCAAGGACCCTCTTGTTTTCGGTCTGTTTATTATTATTATTATTATTATTATTATTATTATTATTATTTTTTTTCTTCTTTTTCCGCCTCTTAGATCGGCTTTTTGAGGGCCTTAACATGCGTGAAAACTTACCAAAATTTGCAGACGCGTCAGGCACGGCGAAAAATTTAATAATTTAGGGGTCTTGAGCATGGGCGTGGTAAAATGCCCTCGGTAGCGCCACCTACATTTTTAAACGGAACAGCCCCTCAAGCCTGTTGCGCCTAAAAATCTGAAAATCTGCACACATATGTAACATCCCATGACGCACCAAAAAGTCTCTTGGAGCCATATTCTAAACCCAACAGAAAGTATTTTTATTTTGACCGGAAGGTGAAAAAATTGTGTGTTTTTGGCCATTTCCAGGGGTCGCTTAAACGCGAACTAGTCCTAGACGCATTATCCGATTGACTTCAAAATTTGATAATTTGTTCTTAAGACATAGACGAAGTTAAATTGCAAAAGTTTCGGACTTTTCATTGAAGGGCGTGGAAGTTATGGCCCCTCAAAGTTCGATCACTCGCCACAAAACAGGAAGTTGCTTTAAATTTGCTATATTTCGGCCATACTTTGTCCAAACTGCATCAAACTTTACAGGATTGTTAATGGTACCTATCTGCACACATCCATATGTCAATATTCATACAATTGTTGTAGCACCACCTATTTATAGCAGGAAATGACATATTTTATAGTGTGATGTCCAGTTTCTAGACGGGTGACCAGATTCACTTCAAATGTTGTCAGGACAGACTTAAGGATTTTTGGAAGACTGGCTCCGAAAATTGTGAGTTTGGGTCGAAGCGTGTGCCGGTTCTGGCCCGTCAAAGTTCGGAAACCCAACTTCCTGTTTGAAACCTCAGATTTTGGGGTAACTTCCTGTTGCGACTCTCTACTTTATCCTACAGATGGAGCCATTGTATTACTCTTTGATGGGTTTTTGGAAGGGGGTCTCTGTGTGTGTGTGTCTGTGTGTGTCTGAGGGGGGAGGGGAAGAGGAGTTGATTGTGTCTGTGAGAAGCTGCCACAGGGAGGTTACAGTCAATAGAGCCATGAGCTGTCACAGATGATGAGCTCTGAATAATATTATCACAGAAAATAATTAGCATAAAAGCTTTTATTTAAAATTTTTACATCTGGGAAGTGTGAACTGTTACGCCAGCGTGTGCCCTGCGACCTGCGTTGACCCCGCGGTTGCCGGGGTCCCGCGGTCGCCGCTCCCCCGACGGACGCCGGGTGCGAGGGCCCGTTCAACGCTGCTCGCAGCTTTAATTATTATTATTATTATTTTTTTTCTTCTTTTTCCGCCTCTTTGATCGCCTTTTTGAGGGCCTTAAAATGCGTCAAAACTCCTGAAAATTTGCAGACGCGTCAGGCACGGCGAAAAATTTAAGAATTTAGGGGTCTTGAGCATGGGTGTGGCAAAATGGCCTCGGTAGCGCCACCTACATTTTTAACGGAACAGCCCCTCAAGCCCGTTGCGCCTAAAAATCTGAAAATCTGCACACATATGTAACATCCCATGACGCACCAAAAAGTCTCTTGGAGCCATATTCTAAACCCAACAGAAAGTATTTTTATTTTGACCGGAAGGTGAAAAAATTGTGTGTTTTTGGCCATTTCCAGGGGTCGCTTGAACGCGAACTAGTCCTAGACGCATTATCCGATTGACTTCAAAATTTGATAATTTGTTCTTAAGACATAGACGAAGTTAAATTGCAAAAGTTTCGGACTTTTCATTGAAGGGCGTGGAAGTTTATGGCCCTCAAAGTTCGATCACTCGCCACAAAAACAGGAAGTTGCTTTAAATTTGCTATATTTCGGCCATACTTTGTCCAAACTGCATCAAACTTTACAGGATTGTTAATGGTACCTATCTGCACACATCCATATGTCAATATTCATACAATTGTTGTAGCACCACCTATTTATAGCAGGAAATGACATATTTTATAGTGTGATGTCCAGTTTCTAGACGGGTGACCAGATTCACTTCAAATGTTGTCAGGACAGACTTAAGGATTTTTGGAAGACTGGCTCCGAAAATTGTGAGTTTGGGTCGAAGCGTGTGCCGGTTCTGGCCCGTCAAAGTTCGGAAACCCAACTTCCTGTTTGAAACCTCAGATTTTGGGGTAACTTCCTGTTGCGACTCTCTACTTTATCCTACAGATGGAGCCATTGTATTACTCTTTGATGGGTTTTTGGAAGGGGGTCTGTGTGTGTGTGTGTCTGTGTGTGTCTGAGGGGGGAGGGGAAGAGGAGTTGATTGTGTCTGTGAGAAGCTGCCACAGGGAGGTTACAGTCAATAGAGCCATGATCTGTCACAGATGATGAGCTCTGAATAATATTATCACAGAAAATAATTAGCATAAAAGCTTTTATTTAAAATTTTTACATCTGGGAAGTGTGAACTGTTACGCCAGCGTGTGCCCTGCGACCTGCGTTGACCCCGCGGTTGCCGGGGTCCCGCGGTCGCCGCTCCCCCGACGGACGCCGGGTGCGAGGGCCCGTTCAACGCTGCTCGCAGCTTTAATTAGGGCCCGAGCAACGAGTTGCGTGGGCCCAACGGGCCATGCAACGAGTTGCAAGGACCCTCTTGTTTTCGTTCGGTTTATTATTATTAGGGCCCGAGCAACGAGTTGCGTGGGCCCAACGGGGCCATGCAACGAGTTGCAAGACCCTCTTGTTTTCGTTCGGTTTATTATTATTATTATTATTATTATTTTTTTCTTCTTTTTCCGCCTCTTTGATCGCCTTTTTGAGGGCCTTAAAATGCGTCAAAACTCCTGAAAATTTGCAGACGCGTCAGGCACGGCGAAAAATTTAAGAATTTAGGGGTCTTGAGCATGGGTGTGGCAAAATGGCCTCGGTAGCGCCACCTACATTTTTAACGGAACAGCCCCTCAAGCCCGTTGCGCCTAAAAAATCTGAAAATCTGCACACATATGTAACATCCCATGACGCACCAAAAAGTCTCTTGGAGCCATATTCTAAACCCAACAGAAAGTATTTTTATTTTGACCGGAAGGTGAAAAAATTGTGTGTTTTTGGCCATTTCCAGGGGTCGCTTGAACGCGAACTAGTCCTAGACGCATTATCCGATTGACTTCAAAATTTGATAATTTGTTCTTAAGACATAGACGAAGTTAAATTGCAAAAGTTTCGGACTTTTCATTGAAGGGCGTGGAAGTTATGGCCCCTCAAAGTTCGATCACTCGCCACAAAACAGGAAGTTGCTTTATATTTGCTATATTTCGGCCATACTTTGTCCAAACTGCATCAAACTTTACAGGATTGTTAATGGTACCTATCTGCACACATCCATATGTCAATATTCATACAATTGTTGTAGCGCCACCTATTTATAGCAGGAAATGACATATTTTATAGTGTGATGTCCAGTTTCTAGACGGGTGACCAGATTCACTTCAAATGTTGTCAGCCCCTCCTTGACAATTTTTGGAAGATGTCCTCCGAAAATTGTGAGTTTTGGTCGAAGCGTGTGCCTGTTCTGGCCCGTCAAAGTTCGGAAACCCCAACTTCCTGTTTGAAACCTCAGATTTTGGGGGTAACTTCCTGTTTTGCGACTCTCTACTTTATCCTATAGATGGGAGCCATTGTATTACTCTTTGATGGGTTTTTGGAGGGGGGTCTCTGTGGTGTGTGTGTGTGTGTGGTGTTTGTGTTTGTGTTTGAGGGGGGGAGGGGAAGAGGAGTTGATTGAGTCTGTGAGAAGCTGCCACAGAGAGGTTACAGTCAGGAGAAGCCAAGAGCTGCTTTCACACTGCGGTATAAAAATTCAGTTAAGTTATTTTAAATTTGTTGCAACAAATTCAGGTTTCTTACAGCATTTTCCTATTGAAAACTAAATTCTACCTGAAATGTATCAATAAAAATCTTCTTTTGCAGTTAATGTCACCAGTTTATAGTTTAGTTTTAATAGCATTCCCTGTCACTGATGTGCCTTTAATTATCGGTTCTATCAGGGATCATTTATGTGTTTATCTTACGGGGGTGAGCCACCTCACAGGTTGGTTATATTACCTGTTGACCTCAGCTCAGTGAGCTAAGACAATGTTTAATGCAGTGTTTTTTCTGATATGAAAATGGATATTATTCAGCACATCTAACCTCAGCAGGCCCCTCTTCAGAAACTCATATCTGCAGATGTCAAAGCTGGCTCAAAAAATTAAACTGGCTTCAAATTAATTTGAAGGAATTGTAGGTTATTTGAATTCATGTAATCTTACCGTCTCCCCTTGACCAAAGTCTTTACAGTTTGGTTTTGATCAGTTAGGAAATTTCACAAGGGTCGGCTGATATTTTCATGTTACACAGTGTACAGCGACAGGAAAAGTGCAGCTAGGTCCACCGGCGTCGAGGTGAACCAGCTGAATATAAGCCACTCAAGTTGACGACAAGTGCATTGAAAAGTAAAAGCTGCTGGCCTTTACCTTTTCTTTGTCAAAGCGCCTGTTCGCCAGTAGTTAGTAAAGTAATATTTTCAGCGTTGTCCACAGTCTCATGACATGTTTAACACGAAGCACAGCACGCTGGTTAAGCTCATGGCAAACTGTTACTAACAGCTAAAATGAAAGCTTGTCTGTATGTAGTAACTGGTTAGTTTGTCACTAATCTCCAAATTTTGCAAATTGCTATAAACTTCACTCTCTTAAACCAGTAACAGTCTGAGCTGGACTGATAGGGGTCTGTATGGATAAAGATAAAATCCTAATGATACCCATCCCTACAGCTGGTTAGTGGCTTCGCCCTGACTTTAGGCAGATGAGATATTCACTGTTCAAATAACTTCATTATAACCCTTGTTTAAGCATAAATGATTTATATATGCACCCAATAACAGAACTTGCAAAAAAATGCTTTTGCTCAAAGCTCAAAGCTTGTAAACTCAAGTTAAAACTGAGTTTTATCTCCTTTTGGGAGGGGTATCTGTGTGTGTGTGTGTGTGTGTGTTTGTGTTTGTGTTTGAGGGGGAGGGGAAGAGGAGTTGATTGAGTCTGTGAGAAGCTGCCACAGAGAGGTTACAGTCAGGAGAGCCAAGAGCTGTCACAGATGATGAGCTCTGAAAAATATTATCACAGAAAATAATTAGCATAAAAGCTTTATTTTAAATTTTTACATCTCGGAAGTGTGAACTGTTACGCCAGCGTGTGCCCTGCGACCTGCGTTGACCCCGCGGTTGCCGGGGTCCGCGGTCGCCGCTCCCCCGACGGCGCCGGGGTGCGAGGGCCCGTTCAACGCTGCTCGCAGCTACTGCGTTTTAATTATTATTATTATTATTATTATTATTTTTTTTCTTCTTTTCCGCCTCTTTGATCGGCTTTTTGAAGGCCTTAACATGCGTCAAAACTCCTGAAAATTTGCAGACGCGTCAGGCACGGCGAAAAATTTAATAATTTAGGGGTCTTGAGCATGGGTGTGGCAAAATGCCTCGGTAGCGCCACCTACATTTTTAACGGAACAGCCCCTCAAGCCCGTTGCGCCTAAAAATCTGAAAATCTGCACACATATGTAACATCCCATGACGCACCAAAAAGTCTCTTGGAGCCATATTCTAAACCCAACAGAAAGTATTTTTATTTTGACCGGAAGGTGAAAAAATTGTGTGTTTTTGGCCATTTCCAGGGGTCGCTTGAACGCGAACTAGTCCTAGACGCATTATCCGATTGACTTCAAAATTGATAATTTGTTCTTAAGACATAGACGAAGTTAAATTGCAAAAGTTTTGACTTTTCATTGAAGGGCGTGGAAGTTATGGCCCCTCAAAGTTCGATTCACTCGCCACAAAACAGGAAGTTGCTTTATTTTGCTATATTTCGGCCATACTTTGTCCAAACTGCATCAAACTTTACAGGATTGTTAATGGTACCTATCTGCACACATCCATATGTCAATATTCATACAATTGTTGTAGCACCACCTATTTATAGCAGGAAATGACATATTTTATAGTGTGATGTCCAGTTTCTAGACGGGTGACCAGATTCACTTCAAATGTTGTCAGCCCCTCCTTGACAATTTTTGGAAGAAGTCCTCCGAAAATTGTGAGTTTGGGTCGAAGCGTGTGCCGGTTCTGGCCCGTCAAAGTTCGGAAACCCAACTTCCTGTTTGAAACCTCAGATTTTGGGTAACTTCCTGTTGCGACTCTCTACTTTATCCTACAGATGGAGCCATTGTATTACTCTTTGATGGGTTTTTGGAAGGGGGTCTCTGTGTGTGTGTGTGTGTGTGTGTGTGTGTGTGTGTGTGTGTGTGTGGTTGAGGGGGGAGGGAAGAGGAGTTGATTGAGTCTGTGAGAAGCTGCCACAGGGAGGTTACAGTCAAGAGAGCCAAGAGCTGTCACAGATGATGAGCTCTGAAAAATATTATCACAGAAAATAATTAGCATAAAAGCTTTTATTTTAAATTTGTTGCAACAAATTCAGGTTTCTTACAGCATTTTCCTTATTGAAAACTAAATTCTACCTGAAATGTATCAATAAAAATCTTCTTTTGCAGTTAATGTCACCAGTTTATAGTTTAGTTTTAATAGCATTCCCTGTCACTGATGTGCCTTTAATTATCGGTTCTATCAGGGATCATTTATGTGTTTATCTTACGGGGTGAGCCACCTCACAGGTTGGTTATATTACCTGTTGACCTCAGCTCAGTGAGCTAAGACAATGTTTAATGCAGTGTTTTTTCTGATATGAAAATGGATATTATTCAGCACATCTAACCTCAGCAGGCCCCTCTTCAGAAACTCATATCTGCAGATGTCAAAGCTGGCTCAAACGTTGTCCACAGTCTCATGACATGTTTAACACGAAGCACAGCACGCTGGTTAAGCTCATGGCAAACTGTTACTAACAGCTAAAATGAAAGCTTGTCTGTATGTAGTCTAACTGGTTAGTTTGTCACTAATCTCCAAATTTTGCAAATTGCTATAAACTTCACTCTCTTAAACCAGTAACAGTCTGAGCTGGACTGATAGGGGTCTGTATGGATAAAGATAAAATCCTAATGATACCCATCCCTACAGCTGGTTAGTGGCTTCGCCCTGACTTTAGGCAGATGAGATATTCACTGTTCAAATAACTTCATTATAACCCTTGTTTAAGCATAAATGATTTATATATGCACCCAATAACAGAACTTGCAAAAAAATGCTTTTGCTCAAAGCTCAAAGCTTGTAAACTCAAGTTAAAACTGAGTTTTATCTCCTTTTGGGAGGGGTATCTGTGTGTGTGTGTTGTGTTTGTGTTTGTGTTTGTGTTTGAGGGGGAGGGGAAGAGGAGTTGATTGAGTCTGTGAGAAGCTGCCACAGAGAGGTTACAGTCAGGAGAGCCAAGAGCTGTCACAGATGATGAGCTCTGAAAAATATTATCACAGAAAATAATTAGCATAAAAGCTTTTATTTAAATTTTTACATCTCGGAAGTGTGAACTGTTACGCCAGCGTGTGCCCTGCGACCTGCGTTGACCCCGCGGTTGCCGGGGTCCCGCGGTCGCCGCTCCCCCGACGGCGCCGGGTGCGAGGGCCCGTTCAACGCTGCTCGCAGCTTTAATTATTATTATTATTATTTTTTTTCTTCTTTTTCCGCCTCTTTGATCGCTTTTTGAGGCCTTAACATGCGTCAAAACTCCAAAATTTGCAGACGCGTCAGGCACGGCGAAAAATTTAATAATTTAGGGGTCTTGAGCATGGGCGTGGTAAAATGCCCTCGGTAGCGCCACCTACATTTTTAAACGGAACAGCCCCTCAAGCCCGTTGCGCCTAAAAATCTGAAAATCTGCACACATATGTAACATCCCATGACGCACCAAAAAGTCTCTTGGAGCCATATTCTAAACCCAACAGAAAGTATTTTTATTTTGACCGGAAGGTGAAAAAATTGTGTGTTTTTGGCCATTTCCAGGGGTCGCTTGAACGCGAACTAGTCCTAGACGCATTATCCGATTGACTTCAAAACTTGATATTTGTTCTTAAGACATAGACGATGTTAAATTGCAAATTTTGACTTTTGTTGAAGGGCGTGGAAGTTATGGCCCCTCAAAGTTCGATTACTCGCCACGAAACAGGAAGTTGCTTTATTTTGCTATATTTCGGCCATACTTTGTCCAAACTGCATCAAACTTTACAGGATTGTTAATGGTACCTATCTGCACACATCCATATGTCAATATTCATACAATTGTTGTAGCCCACCTATTTATAGCAGGAAATGACATATTTTATAGTGTGATGTCCAGTTTCTAGACGGGTGACCAGATTCACTTCAAATGTTGTCAGCCCCTCCTTGACAATTTTTGGAAGAGTCCTCCGAAAATTGTGAGTTTTGGTCGAAGCGTGTGCCGGTTCTGGCCCGTCAAAGTTCGGAAACCCAACTTCCTGTTTGAAACCTCAGATTTTGGGGTAACTTCCTGTTGCGACTCTCTACTTTATCCTACAGATGGAGCCATTGTATTACTCTTTGATGGGTTTTTGGAAGGGGGTCTCTGTGTGGTGTGTGTGTGTGTGTGTTGAGGGGGGAGGGGAAGAGGAGTTGATTGAGTCTGTGAGAAGCTGCCACAGGGAGGTTACAGTCAAGAGAGCCAAGAGCTGTCACAGATGATGAGCTCTGAAAAATATTATCACAGAAAATAATTAGCATAAAAGCTTTTATTTTAAATTTGTTGCAACAAATTCAGGTTTCTTACAGCATTTTCCTTATTGAAAACTAAATTCTACCTGAAATGTATCAATAAAAATCTTCTTTTGCAGTTAATGTCACCAGTTTATAGTTTAGTTTTAATAGCATTCCCTGTCACTGATGTGCCTTTAATTATCGGTTCTATCAGGGATCATTTATGTGTTTATCTTACGGGGGTGAGCCACCTCACAGGTTGGTTATATTACCTGTTGACCTCAGCTCAGTGAGCTAAGACAATGTTTAATGCAGTGTTTTTCTGATATGAAAATGGATATTATTCAGCACATCTAACCTCAGCAGGCCCCTCTTCAGAAACTCATATCTGCAGATGTCAAAGCTGGCTCAAAAAATTAAACTGGCTTCAAATTAATTTGAAGGAATTGTAGGTTATTTTGAATTCATGTAATCTTACCATATGTCTCCCTTGACCAAAGCTGAGCGTGGATTGATGCTGTCTTTACAGTTTGGTTTTGATCAGTTAGGAAATTTCACAAGGGTCAGCTGATTTTTTCGTGTTACTCAGTGTACGGCGACAGGAAAAGTGCACTACATCCACCGGCGTCGAGGTGAACCAGCTGAATATAAGCCACTCAAGTTGACGACAAGTGCATTGAAAAGTAAAAGCTGCTGGCCTTTACCTTTTCTTTGTCAAAGCGCCTGTTCGCCAGTAGTTAGTAAAGTAATATTTTCAGCGTTGTCCACAGTCTCATGACATGTTTAACAGGAAGCACAGCACGCTGGTTAAGCTCATGGCAAACTGTTACTAACAGCTAAAATGAAAGCTTGTCTGTATGTAGTCTAACTGGTTAGTTTGTCACTAATCTCCAAATTTTGCAAATTGCTATAAACTTCACTCTCTTAAACCAGTAACAGTCTGAGCTGGACTGATAGGGGTCTGTATGGATAAAGATAAAATCCTAATGATACCCATCCCTACAGCTGGTTAGTGGCTTCGCCCTGACTTTAGGCAGATGAGATATTCACTGTTCAAATAACTTCATTATAAGCCTTGTTTAAGCATAAATGATTTATATATGCACCCAATAACAGAACTTAAAAAAATGCTTTTGCTCAAAGCTCAAAGCTTTTAAACTCAAGTTAAAACTGAGTTTTATCTCCTTTTGGGAGGGGTATCTGTGTGTGTGTGTGTGTGTGTGTGTGTGTGTGTTGTGTTTGTGTTTGAGGGGGGAGGGGAAGAGGAGTTGATTGAGTCTGTGAGAAGCTGCCACAGAGAGGTTACAGTCAGGAGAGCCAAGAGCTGTCACAGATGATGAGCTCTGAAAAATATTATCACAGAAAATAATTAGCGTAAAAGCTTTTATTTAAAATTTTTACATCTCGGAAGTGTGAACTGTTACGCCAGCGTGTGCCCTGCGACCTGCGTTGACCCCGCGGTTGCCGGGTCCCGCGGTCGCCGCTCCCCCGACGGGCGCCGGGTGCGAGGGCCCGTTCAACGCTGCTCGCAGCTTTATTATTATTATTATTATTATTATTTTTTTTCTTCTTTTTCCGCCTCTTAGATCGGCTTTTTGAGGGCCTTAACATGCGTGAAAACTTACCAAAATTTGCAGACGCGTCAGGCACGGCGAAAAATTTAATAATTTAGGGGTCTTGAGCATGGGCGTGGTAAAATGCCCTCGGTAGCGCCACCTACATTTTTAAACGGAACAGCCCCTCAAGCCCGTTGCGCCTAAAAATCTGAAAATCTGCACACATATGTAACATCCCATGACGCACCAAAAAGTCTCTTGGAGCCATATTCTAAACCCAACAGAAAGTATTTTTATTTTGACCGGAAGGTGAAAAAATTGTGTGTTTTTGGCCATTTCCAGGGGTCGCTTGAACGCGAACTAGTCCTAGACGCATTATCCATTGACTTCAAAACTTAATAGTATGTTCTTAAGACATAGACGATGTTAAATTGCGGCAGATTTTGAGTTTTTGTTGAAGGGCGTGGAAGTTATGGCCCCTCAAAGTTCGATTACTCGCCACGAAACAGGAAGTTGCTTTATTTTTGCTATATTTCGGCCATACTTTGTCCAAACTGCATCAAACTTTACAGGATTGTTAATGGTACCTATCTGCACACATCCATATGTCAATATTCATACAATTGTTGTAGCGCCACCTATTTATAGCAGGAAATGACATATTTTATAGTGTGATGTCCAGTTTCTAGACGGGTGACCAGATTCACTTCAAATGTTGTCAGCCCCTCCTTGACAATTTTTGGAAGACTGGCTCCGAAAATTGTGAGTTTGGGTCGAAGCGTGTGCCGGTTCTGGCCCGTCAAAGTTCGGAAACCCAACTTCCTGTTTGAAACCTCAGATTTTGGGGTAACTTCCTGTTGCGACTCTCTACTTTATCCTACAGATGGAGCCATTGTATTACTCTTTGATGGGTTTTTGGAAGGGGGTCTCTGTGTGTGTGTGTCTGTGTGTGTGTGTTTGAGGGGGGAGGGGAAGAGGAGTTGATTGAGTCTGTGAGAAGCTGCCACAGGGAGGTTACAGTCAAGAGAGCCATGAGCTGTCACAGATGATGAGTTCTGAAAAATATTATCACAGAAAATAATTAGCATAAAAGCTTTTATTTTAAATTTGTTGCAACAAATTCAGGTTTCTTACAGCATTTTCCTTATTGAAAACTAAATTCTACCTGAAATGTATCAATAAAAATCTTCTTTTGCAGTTAATGTCACCAGTTTATAGTTTAGTTTTAATAGCATTCCCTGTCACTGATGTGCCTTTAATTATCGGTTCTATCAGGGATCATTTATGTGTTTATCTTACGGGGGTGAGCCACCTCACAGGTTGGTTATATTACCTGTTGACCTCAGCTCAGTGAGCTAAGACAATGTTTAATGCAGTGTTTTTTCTGATATGAAAATGGATATTATTCAGCACATCTAACCTCAGCAGGCCCCTCTTCAGAAACTCATATCTGCAGATGTCAAAGCTGGCTCAAAAAATTAAACTGGCTTCAAATTAATTTTAAGGAATTGTAGGTTATTTTGAATTCATGTAATCTGTTAGTCTCCCCTTGACCAAAGCTGAGCGTGGATTGATGCTGTCTTTACAGTTTGGTTTTGATCAGTTAGGAAATTTCACACGGGGTCAGCTGATTTTTTCGTGTTACTCAGTGTACGGCGACAGGAAAAGTGCACTAGGTCCACGGGCGTCGAGGTGAACCAGCTGAATATAAGCCACTCAAGTTGACGACAAGTGCATTGAAAAGTAAAAGCTGCTGGCCTTTACCTTTTCTTTGTCAAAGCGCCTGTTCGGCAAGTAGTTAGTAAAGTAATATTTTCAGCCTTGTCCACAGTCTCATAACATGTTTAACAGGAAGCACAGCACGCTGGTTAAGCTCATGGCAAACTGTTACTAACAGCTAAAATGAAAGCTTGTCTGTATGTAGTCTAACTGGTTAGTTTGTCACTAATCTCCAAATTTTGCAAATTGCTATAAACTTCACTCTCTTAAACCAGTAACAGTCTGAGCTGGACTGATAGGGGTCTGTATGGATAAAGATAAAATCCTAATGATACCCATCCCTACAGCTGGTTAGTGGCTTCGCCCTGACTTTAGGCAGATGAGATATTCACTGTTCAAATAACTTCATTATAAGCCTTGTTTAAGCATAAATGATTTATATATGCACCCAATAACAGAACTTAAAAAAATGCTTTTGCTCAAAGCTCAAAGCTTTTAAACTCAAGTTAAAACTGAGTTTTATCTCCTTTTGGAGGGGGTATCTGTGTGTGTGTGTGTGTGTGTGTGTGTGTGTGTTTGTGTTTGTGTTGAGGGGGAGGGGAAGAGGAGTTGATTGAGTCTGTGAGAAGCTGCCACAGGGAGGTTACAGTCAGAGAGCCAAGAGCTGTCACAGATGATGAGCTCTGAAAAATATTATCACAGAAAATAATTAGCGTAAAAGCTTTTATTTAAAATTTTTACATCTGGGAAGTGTGAACTGTTACGCCAGCGTGTGCCCTGCGACCTGCGTTGACCCCGCGGTTGCCGGGGTCCCGCGGTCGCCGCTCCCCGACGGGCGCCGGGTGCGAGGGCCCGTTCAACGCTGCTCGCAGCTTTAATTTTATTTTTATTAGTTTTTTTTTACTTTTTTTCTATTATTATTATTATTATTATTATTCTTCTTTTTCCGCCTCTTTGATCGCCTTTTTGAGGGCCTTAACATGCGTCAAAACTCCTGAAAATTTGCAGACGCGTCAGGCACGGCGAAAAATTTAAGAATTTAGGGGTCTTGAGCATGGGTGTGGCAAAATGGCCTCGGTAGCGCCACCTACATTTTTAACGGAACAGCCCCTCAAGCCCGTTGCGCCTAAAAATCTGAAAATCTGCACACATATGTAACATCCCATGACGCACCAAAAAGTCTCTTGGAGCCATATTCTAAACCCAACAGAAAGTATTTTTATTTTGACCGGAAGGTGAAAAAATTGTGTGTTTTTGGCCATTTCCAGGGGTCGCTTGAACGCGAACTAGTCCTAGACGCATTATCCGATTGACTTCAAAATTTGATAATTTGTTCTTAAGACATAGACGAAGTTAAATTGCAAAAGTTTCGGACTTTTCATTGAAGGGCGTGGAAGTTATGGCCCCTCAAAGTTCGATTACTCGCCACGAAACAGGAAGTTGCTTTATTTTGCTATATTTCGGCCATACTTTGTCCAAACTGCATCAAACTTTACAGGATTGTTAATGGTACCTATCTGCACACATCCATATGTCAATATTCATACAATTGTTGTAGCACCACCTATTTATAGCAGGAAATGACATATTTTATAGTGTGATGTCCAGTTTCTAGACGGGTGACCAGATTCACTTCAAATGTTGTCAGCCCCTCCTTGACATTTTTGGAAGACTGGCTCCGAAAATTGTGAGTTTTGGTCGAAGCGTGTGCCGGTTCTGGCCCGTCAAAGTTCGGAAACCCAACTTCCTGTTTGAAACCTCAGATTTTGGGGTAACTTCCTGTTGCGACTCTCTACTTTATCCTATAGATGGAGCCATTGTATTACTCTTTGATGGGTTTTTGGAAGGGGGGTCTCTGTGTGTGTGTGTGTGTGTGTGTGTGTTTGTGTTTGTGTTTTGAGGGGGGAGGGAAGAGGAGTTGATTGAGTCTGTGAGAAGCTGCCACAGGAGGTTACAGTCAGGAGAGCCAAGAGCTGCTTTACACGCGGTAAAAACTTCAGTTAAGATTTGAGCTGTCACTTGAGAAAGCATCATGCCAAAAACTAGGAAATCACTGTAGACTTGAAGAATTGTCGATGCTCAGGAAGCAGGAGAAGGATATACAAAGTTATCACAGCATTTTCAAGAACTCAAATTCGTCCCGAGAAA
Source organism: Lates calcarifer (assembly GCF_001640805.2). Taxonomy (NCBI): domain Eukaryota; kingdom Metazoa; phylum Chordata; class Actinopteri; family Centropomidae; genus Lates; species Lates calcarifer. The sequence goes on from NC_066846.1 coordinate 8,400,943, forward strand.
TTCAGGAGAGCCACACTGTGCAGAACAAGCCTGGCAGAAGAAGCCAAAGATTTCAATGACCCTGGAAAGAAAACCAGTTAGAGACCTGTCTAAAGAACCCATAAACGCTGCAAAGACACTAGTGAATGACTTAGTTAAGTCTAAATTGTAGTCTCAAAGAAGATTACATGAATTCATGTAATCTTACCATATGTCTCCCCTTGACCAAAGCTGAGCGTGGATTGATGCTGTCTTTACAGTTTGGTTTTGATCAGTTAGGAAATTTCACACGGGGTCAGCTGATTTTTCCTTACTCAGTGTACGGCGACAGGAAAAGTTCACTAGGTCCTCCAGCGTCGAGGTGAACCAGCTGAATATAAGCCACTCAAGTTGACGACAAGTGCATTGAAAAGTAAAAGCTGCTGGCCTTTACCTTTTCTTTGTCAAAGCGCCTGTTTGGCCAGTAGTTAGTAAAGTAATATTTTCAGCGTTGTCCACAGTCTCATGACATGTTTAACAGGAAGCACAGCACGCTGGTTAAGCTCATGGCAAACTGTTACTAACAGCTAAAATGAAAGCTTGTCTGTATGTAGTCTAACTGGTTAGTTTGTCACTAATCTCCAAATTTTGCAAATTGCTATAAACTTCACTCTCTTAAACCAGTAACAGTCTGAGCTGGACTGATAGGGGTCTGTATGGATAAAGATAAAATCCTAATGATACCCATCCCTACAGCTGGTTAGTGGCTCGCCCTGACTTTAGGCAGATGAGATATTCACTGTTCAAATAACTTCATTATAAGCCTTGTTTAAGCATAAATGATTTATATATGCACCCAATAACAGAACTTAAAAAAATGCTTTTGCTCAAAGCTCAAAGCTTGTAAACTCAAGTTAAAACTGAGTTTTATCTCCTTTTGGGAGGGGTATTTCTCTGTGTGTTTGTGTGTGTGTGTGTGGGTGTGTTTGTGTTTGTGTTTGAGGGGGAGGGGAGGAGTTGATTGAGTCTGTGAGAAGCTGCCACAGAGAGGTTACAGTCAAGAGAGCCAAGAGCTGTCACAGATGATGAGCTCTGAAAAATATTATCACAGAAAATAATTAGCGTAAAAGCTTTTATTTAAAATTTTAACATCTGGGAAGTGTGAACTGTTACGCCAGCGTGTGCCCTGCGACCTGCGTTGACCCCGGTTGCCGGGGTCCCGCGGTCGCCGCTCCCCCGGGGCGCCGGGCGAGGGCCCGTTCAACGCTGCTCGCAGCTTTAATTATTATTATTATTATTTTTTTCTTCTTTTTCCGCCTCTTAGATCGGCTTTTTGAGGGCCTTAACATGCGTGAAAACTTACCAAATTTGCAGACGCGTCAGGCACGGCGAAAAATTTAATAATTTAGGGGTCTTGAGCATGGGCGTGGTAAAATGCCCGGTAGCGCCACCTACATTTTTAAACGGAACAGCCCCTCAAGCCCGTTGCGCCTAAAAATCTGAAAATCTGCACACATATGTAACATCCCATGACGCACCAAAAAGTCTCTTGGAGCCATATTCTAAACCCAACAGAAAGTATTTTTATTTTGACCGGAAGGTGAAAAAATTGTGTGTTTTTGGCCATTTCCAGGGGTCGCTTGAACGCGAACTAGTCCTAGACGCATTATCCCATTGACTTCAAACTTAATAGTATGTTCTTAAGACATAGACGATGTTAAATTGCGGCAGATTTTGAGTTTTTGTTGAAGGGCGTGGAAGTTATGGCCCCTCAAAGTTCGATTACTCGCCACGAAAAGGAAGTTGCTTTATTTTTGCTATTTTCGGCCATACTTTGTCCAAACTGCATCAAACTTTACAGGATTGTTAATGGTACCTATCTGCACACATCCATATGTCAATATTCATACAATTGTTGTAGCGCCACCTATTTATAGCAGGAAATGACATATTTTATAGTGTGATGTCCAGTTTCTAGACGGGTGACCAGATTCACTTCAAATGTTGTCAGCCCCTCCTTGACAATTTTTGGAAGACTCCTCCGAAAATTGTGAGTTTGGGTCGAAGCGTGTGCCGGTTCTGGCCCGTCAAAGTTCGGAAACCCAACTTCCTGTTTGAAACCTCAGATTTTGGGGTAACTTCCTGTTGCGACTCTCTACTTTATCCTACAGATGGAGCCATTGTATTACTCTTTGATGGGTTTTTGGAAGGGGGTCTCTGTGTGTGTGTGTCTGTGTGTGTGTGTTGAGGGGGGAGGGGAAGAGGAGTTGATTGAGTCTGTGAGAAGCTGCCACAGGGAGGTTACAGTCAAGAGAGCCATGAGCTGTCACAGATGATGAGCTCTGAAAAATATTATCACAGAAAATAATTAGCATAAAAGCTTTTATTTTAAATTTGTTGCAACAAATTCAGGTTTCTTACAGCATTTTCCTTATTGAAAACTAAATTCTACCTGAAATGTATCAATAAAAATCTTCTTTTGCAGTTAATGTCACCAGTTTATAGTTTAGTTTTAATAGCATTCCCTGTCACTGATGTGCCTTTAATTATCGGTTCTATCAGGGATCATTTATGTGTTTATCTTACGGGGGTGAGCCACCTCACAGGTTGGTTATATACCTGTTGACCTCAGCTCAGTGAGCTAAGACAATGTTTAATGCAGTTTTTTTCTGATATGAAAATGGATATTATTCAGCACATCTAACCTCAGCAGGCCTCTTCAGAAACTCATATCTGCAGATGTCAAGCTGGCTCAAAAATTAAACTGGCTTCAAATTAATTTGAAGGAATTGTAGGTTATTTTGAATTCATGTAATCTTCCATGTCTCCCCTTGACCAAAGTCTTTACAGTTTGGTTTTGATCAGTTAGGAAATTTCACAAGGGTCTGATTTTTCATGTTACTCAGTGTACGGCGACAGGAAAAGTGCACGTCTACACCACCGGCGTCGAGGTGAACCAGCTGAATATAAGCCACTCAAGTTGACGACAAGTGCATTGAAAAGTAAAAGCTGCTGGCCTTTACCTTTTCTTTGTCAAAGCGCCTGTTCGGCCAGTAGTTAGTAAAGTAATATTTCAGCGTTGTCCACAGTCTCATGACATGTTTAACAGAAGCACAGCACGCTGGTTAAGCTCATGGCAAACTGTTACTAACAGCTAAAATGAAAGCTTGTCTGTATGTAGTCTAACTGGTTAGTTTGTCACTAATCTCCAAATTTTGCAAATTGCTATAAACTTCACTCTCTTAAACCAGTAACAGTCTGAGCTGGACTGATAGGGGTCTGTATGGATAAAGATAAAATCCTAATGATACCCATCCCTACAGCTGGTTAGTGGCTTCGCCCTGACTTTAGGCAGATGAGATATTCACTGTTCAAATAACTTCATTATAAGCCTTGTTTAAGCATAAATGATTTATATATGCACCCAATAACAGAACTTAAAAAAATGCTTTTGCTCAAAGCTCAAAGCTTGTAAACTCAAGTTAAAACTGAGTTTTATCTCCTTTTGGGAGGGGGTATCTGTGTGTGTGTGTGTGTGTGTGTGTGTGTGTGTTTTGAGGGGGAGGGGAAGAGGAGTTGATTGAGTCTGTGAGAAGCTGCCACAGGGAGGTTACAGTCAGGAGAGCCAAGAGCTGTCACAGATGATGAGCTCTGAAAAATATTATCACAGAAAATAATTAGCGTAAAAGCTTTTATTTTAAATTTTTACATCTCGGAAGTGTGAACTGTTACGCCAGCGTGTGCCCTGCGACCTGCGTTGACCCCGCGGTTGCCGGGGTCCCGCGGTCGCCGCTCCCCGACGGCGCCGGGTGCGAGGGCCCGTTCAACGCTGCTCGCAGCTTTAAATTATTATTATTATTATTTTTTTTTTCTTCTTTTTCCGCCTCTTAGATCGGCTTTTGCCCAAAATTTGCAGATCAGGCACGGCGAAAAATTTAATAATTTAGGGGTCTTGAGCATGGGTGTGGTAAAATGCCCTCGGTAGCGCCACCTACATTTTTAAACGGAACAGCCCCTCAAGCCCGTTGCGCCTAAAAATCTGAAAATCTGCACACATATGTAACATCCCATGACGCACCAAAAAGTCTCTTGGAGCCATATTCTAAACCCAACAGAAAGTATTTTTATTTGACCGGAAGGTGAAAAAATTGTGTGTTTTTGGCCATTTCCAGGGGTCGCTTGAACGCGAACTAGTCCTAGACGCATTATCCGATTGACTTCAAAACTTAATAGTATGTTCTTAAGACATAGACGATGTTAAATTGCGGCAGATTTTGAGTTTTTTTGAAGGGCGTGGAAGTTAAGGGCCCTCAAAGTTCGATTACTCGCCACGAAACAGGAAGTTGCTTTATTTTTGCTATATTCGGCCATACTTTGTCCAAACTGCATCAAACTTTACAGGATTGTTAATGGTACCTATCTGCACACATCCATATGTCAATATTCATACAATTGTTGTAGCGCCACCTATTTATAGCAGGAAATGACATATTTTATAGTGTGATGTCCAGTTTCTAGACGGGTGACCAGATTCACTTCAAATGTTGTCAGCCCCTCCTTGACAATTTTTGGAAGACTGGCTCCGAAAATTGTGAGTTTGGGTCGAAGCGTGTGCCGGTTCTGGCCCGTCAAAGTTCGGAAACCCAACTTCCTGTTTGAAACCTCAGATTTTGGGGTAACTTCCTGTTGCGACTCTCTACTTTATCCTACAGATGGAGCCATTGTATTACTCTTTGATGGGTTTTTGGAAGGGGGTCTCTGTGTGTGTGTGTGTGTGTGTGTGTGTTTGAGGGGGGAGGGGAAGAGGAGTTGATTGAGTCTGTGAGAAGCTGCCACAGAGAGGTTACAGTCAAGAGAGCCATGAGCTGTCACAGATGATGAGCTCTGAAAAATATTATCACAGAAAATAATTAGCATAAAAGCTTTTATTTTAAATTTGTTGCAACAAATTCAGGTTTCTTACATTTTCCTTGAAAAAACTAAACAATAAAAATCTTCTTTTGCAGTTAATGTCACCAGTTTATAGTTTAGTTTTAATAGCATTCCTGTCACTGATGTGCCTTTAATTATCGGTTCTATCAGGGATCATTTATGTGTTTATCTTACGGGGTGAGCCACCTCACAGGTTGGTTATATACCTGTTGACCTCAGCTCAGTGAGCTAAGACAATGTTTAATGCAGTGTTTTTTCTGATATGAAAATGGATATTATTCAGCACATCTAACCTCAGCAGGCCCCTCTTCAGAAACTCATATCTGCAGATGTCAAAGCTGGCTCAAAAATTAAACTGGCTTCAAATTAATTTGAAGGAATTGTAGGTTAATCAGTAATCTCTCTACTCATATATGTCCCCTTGACCAAAGCTGAGCGTGGATTGATGCTGTCTTTACAGTTTGGTTTTGATCAGTTAGGAAATTTCACACGGGTCAGCTGATTTTTTCGTGTTACTCAGTGTACGGCGACAGGAAAAGTGCACTAGGTCCACCGGCGTCGAGGTGAACCAGCTGAATATAAGCCACTCAAGTTGACGACAAGTGCATTGAAAAGTAAAAGCTGCTGGCCTTTACCTTTTCTTTGTCAAAGCGCCTGTTCGGCCAGTAGTTAGTAAAGTAATATTTTCAGCGTTGTCCACAGTCTCATGACATGTTTAACAGGAAGCACAGCACGCTGGTTAAGCTCATGGCAAACTGTTACTAACAGCTAAAATGAAAGCTTGTCTGTATGTAGTCTAACTGGTTAGTTTGTCACTAATCTCCAAATTTTGCAAATTGCTATAAACTTCACTCTCTTAAACCAGTAACAGTCTGAGCTGGACTGATAGGGGTCTGTATGGATAAAGATAAAATCCTAATGATACCCATCCCTACAGCTGGTTAGTGGCTTCGCCCTGACTTTAGGCAGATGAGATATTCACTGTTCAAATAACTTCATTATAAGCCTTGTTTAAGCATAAATGATTTATATATGCACCCAATAACAGAACTTAAAAAAATGCTTTTGCTCAAAGCTCAAAGCTTGTAAACTCAAGTTAAAACTGAGTTTTATCTCCTTTTGGGAGGGGGTATCTCTGTGTGTGTGTGTGTGTGTGTGTGTTTGTGTTTGTGTTTGAGGGGGGAGGGGAAGAGGAGTTGATTGAGTCTGTGAGAAGCTGCCACAGAGAGGTTACAGTCAGGAGAGCCAAGAGCTGTCACAGATGATGAGCTCTGAAAAATATTATCACAGAAAATAATTAGCAAAAAAGCTTTTATTTAAAATTTTTACATCTGGGAAGTGTGAACTGTTACGCCAGCGTGTGCCCTGCGACCTGCGTTGACCCCGCGGTTGCCGGGGTCCCGCGGTCGCCGCTCCCCGACGGGCGCCGGGCCGTTCAACGCTGCTCGCAGCTTTAATTATTATTATTAGTTATTTTTACTTATTTTAGTTTTGCCTAGTTTTTTATTATTATTATTATTATTATTCTTCTTTTTCCGCCTCTTAGATCGGCTTTTTGAGGGCCTTAACATGCGTGAAAACTCCAAAATTTGCAGACGCGTCAGGCACGGCGAAAAATTTAATAATTTAGGGGTCTTGAGCATGGGCGTGGTAAAATGCCCTCGGTAGCGCCACCTACATTTTTAAACGGAACAGCCCCTCAAGCCCGTTGCGCCTAAAAATCTGAAAATCTGCACACATATGTAACATCCCATGACGCACCAAAAAGTCTCTTGGAGCCATATTCTAAACCCAACAGAAAGTATTTTTATTTTGACCGGAAGGTGAAAAAATTGTGTGTTTTTGGCCATTTCCAGGGGTCGCTTGAACGCGAACTAGTCCTAGACGCATTATCCGATTGACTTCAAAACTTATAGTATGTTCTTAAGACATAGACGATGTTAAATTGCGGCAGATTTTGAGTTTTTGTTGAAGGGCGTGGAAGTTATGGCCCCTCAAAGTTCGATTACTCGCCACGAAACAGGAAGTTGCTTTATTTTTGCTATATTTCGGCCATACTTTGTCCAAACTGCATCAAACTTTACAGGATTGTTAATGGTACCTATCTGCACACACATCCATATGTCAATATTCATACAATTGTTGTAGCGCCACCTATTTATAGCAGGAAATGACATATTTTATAGTGTGATGTCCAGTTTCTAGACGGGTGACCAGATTCACTTCAAATGTTGTCAGCCCTCCTTGACAATTTTTGGAAGACTGGCTCCGAAAATTGTGAGTTTGGGTCGAAGCGTGTGCCGGTTCTGGCCCGTCAAAGTTCGGAAACCCAACTTCCTGTTTGAAACCTCAGATTTTGGGGTAACTTCCTGTTGCGACTCTCTACTTTATCCTACAGATGGAGCCATTGTATTACTCTTTGATGGGTTTTTGGAAGGGGGTCTCTGTGTGTGTGTGTCTGTGTGTGTGTGTTTGAGGGGGGAGGGAAGAGGAGTTGATTGAGTCTGTGAGAAGCTGCCACAGGGAGGTTACAGTCAAGAGAGCCATGAGCTGTCACAGATGATGAGTTCTGAAAAATATTATCACAGAAAATAATTAGCATAAAAGCTTTTATTTTAAATTTGTTGCAACAAATTCAGGTTTCTTACAGCATTTTCCTTATTGAAAACTAAATTCTACCTGAAATGTATCAATAAAAATCTTCTTTTGCAGTTAATGTCACCAGTTTATAGTTTAGTTTTAATAGCATTCCCTGTCACTGATGTGCCTTTAATTATCGGTTCTATCAGGGATCATTTATGTGTTTATCTTACGGGGTGAGCCACCTCACAGGTTGGTTATATTACCTGTTGACCTCAGCTCAGTGAGCTAAGACAATGTTTAATGCAGTGTTTTTTCTGATATGAAAATGGATATTATTCAGCACATCTAACCTCAGCAGGCCCTCTTCAGAAACTCATATCTGCAGATGTCAAAGCTGGCTCAAAAAATTAAACTGGCTTCAAATTAATTTAAGGAATTGTAGGTTATTTTGAATTCATGTAATGTATGTCTCCCCTTGACCAAAGCTGAGCGTGGATTGATGCTGTCTTTACAGTTTGGTTTTGATCAGTTAGGAAATTTCACACGGGGTCAGCTGATTTTTTCGTGTTACTCAGTGTACGGCGACAGGAAAAGTGCACTAGGTCCACCGTCGAGGTGAACCAGCTGAATATAAGCCACTCAAGTTGACGACAAGTGCATTGAAAAGTAAAAGCTGCTGGCCTTTACCTTTTCTTTGTCAAAGCGCCTGTTCGGCCAGTAGTTAGTAAAGTAATATTTTCAGCGTTGTCCACAGTCTCATGACATGTTTAACAGGAAGCACAGCACGCTGGTTAAGCTCATGGCAAACTGTTACTAACAGCTAAAATGAAAGCTTGTCTGTATGTAGTCTAACTGGTTAGTTTGTCACTAATCTCCAAATTTTGCAAATTGCTATAAACTTCACTCTCTTAAACCAGTAACAGTCTGAGCTGGACTGATAGGGGTCTGTATGGATAAAGATAAAATCCTAATGATACCCATCCCTACAGCTGGTTAGTGGCTTCGCCCTGACTTTAGGCAGATGAGATATTCACTGTTCAAATAACTTCATTATAAGCCTTGTTTAAGCATAAATGATTTATATATGCACCCAATAACAGAACTTAAAAAAATGCTTTTGCTCAAAGCTCAAAGCTTGTAAACTCAAGTTAAAACTGAGTTTTATCTCCTTTTGGGAGGGGGTATCTGTGTGTGTGTGTGTGTGTGTGTGTGTGTGTGTGTGTTTGTGTTTGTGTTGAGGGGGGAGGGGAAGAGGAGTTGATTGAGTCTGTGAGAAGCTGCCACAGAGAGGTTACAGTCAAGGAGCCAAGAGCTGTCACAGATGATGAGCTCTGAAAAATATTATCACAGAAAATAATTAGCGTAAAAGCTTTTATTTAAAATTTTTACATCTCGGAAGTGTGAACTGTTACGCCAGCGTGTGCCCTGCGACCTGCGTTGACCCGCGGTTGCCGGGTCCCGCGGTCGCCGCTCCCCCGACGGGCGCCGGGTGCGAGGGCCCGTTCAACGCTGCTCGCAGCTTTAATTATTATTATTATACTTTTTTTTTAGATCGCTTTTTGAGGGCCTTAACATGCGTGAAAACTCCTGAAAATTTGCAGACGCGTCAGGCACGGCGAAAAATTTAATAATTTAGGGGTCTTGAGCATGGGTGTGGCAAAAATGGCCTCGGTAGCGCCACCTACATTTTTAAACGGAACAGCCCCTCAAGCCCGTTGCGCCTAAAAATCTGAAAATCTGCACACATATGTAACATCCCATGACGCACCAAAAAGTCTCTTGGAGCCATATTCTAAACCCAACAGAAAGTATTTTTATTTTGACCGGAAGGTGAAAAAATTGTGTGTTTTTTGGCCATTTCCAGGGGTCGCTTGAACGCGAACTAGTCCTAGACGCATTATCCGATTGACTTCAAAATTTATAATTTGTTCTTAAGACATAGACGATGTTAAATTGCGGCAGATTTGAGTTTTTTGAAGGGCGTGGAAGTTATGGCCCCTCAAAGTTCGATTACTCGCCACGAAACAGGAAGTTGCTTTATTTTGCTATATTTCGGCCATACTTTGTCCAAAACTGCATCAAACTTTACAGGATTGTTAATGGTACCTATCTGCACACATCCATATGTCAATATTCATACAATTGTTGTAGCACCACCTATTTATAGCAGGAAATGACATATTTTATAGTGTGATGTCCAGTTTCTAGACGGGTGACCAGATTCACTTCAAATGTTGTCAGCCCCTCCTTGACATTTTTGGAAGACTGGCTCCGAAAATTGTGAGTTTTGGTCGAAGCGTGTGCCGGTTCTGGCCCGTCAAAGTTCGGAAACCCAACTTCCTGTTTGAAACCTCAGATTTTGGGGTAACTTCCTGTTGCGACTCTCTACTTTATCCTATAGATGGAGCCATTGTATTACTCTTTGATGGGTTTTTGGAAGGGGGGGGTCTCTGTGTGTGTGTGTGTGTGTGTGTGTGTTTGTGTTTGTGTTTGAGGGGGGAGGGGAAGAGGAGTTGATTGAGTCTGTGAGAAGCTGCCACAGAGAGGTTACAGTCAGGAGAGCCAAGAGCTGCTTTACACATAAAAACTTCAGTTAAGATTTGAGCTGTCACTTGAGAAAGCATCATGCCAAAAACTAAGGAAATCACTGTAGACTTGAAGAATTGTCGATGCTCAGGAAGCAGGAGAAGGATATACAAAGTTATACAGCATTTCCAAGCGTCAAGAACTCAAATGAGAAGCGTCACCGAGAAATTCAAGGAGAGCCACACTGTGCAGAACAAGCCTGGCAGAGGTAGGAAGCCAAAGATTTCAATGACCCTGGAAAGAAAACCAGTTAGAGACCTGTCTAAAGAACCATAAACGCTGCCAAGACACTAGTGAATGACTTAGTTAAGTCTGAAATTGTAGTCCAAAGAAGATTACATGAATTCATGTAATCTTACCATATGTCTCCCCTTGACCAAAGCTGAGCGTGGATTGATGCTGTCTTTACAGTTTGGTTTTGATCAGTTAGGAAATTTCACACGGGGTCAGCTGATTTTTTCGTCTTACTCAGTGTACGGCGACAGGAAAAGTGCACTAGGTCCTCCAGCGTCGAGGTGAACCAGCTGAATATAAGCCACTCAAGTTGACGACAAGTGCATTGAAAAGTAAAAGCTGCTGGCCTTTACCTTTTCTTTGTCAAAGCGCCTGTTTGGCCAGTAGTTAGTAAAGTAATATTTTCAGCGTTGTCCACAGTCTCATGACATGTTTAACAGGAAGCACAGCACGCTGGTTAAGCTCATGGCAAACTGTTACTAACAGCTAAAATGAAAGCTTGTCTGTATGTAGTCTAACTGGTTAGTTTGTCACTAATCTCCAAATTTTGCAAATTGCTATAAACTTCACTCTCTTAAACCAGTAACAGTCTGAGCTGGACTGATAGGGGTCTGTATGGATAAAGATAAAATCCTAATGATACCCATCCCTACAGCTGGTTAGTGGCTTCGCCCTGACTTTAGGCAGATGAGATATTCACTGTTCAAATAACTTCATTATAAGCCTTGTTTAAGCATAAATGATTTATATATGCACCCAATAACAGAACTTAAAAAAATGCTTTTGCTCAAAGCTCAAAGCTTGTAAACTCAAGTTAAAACTGAGTTTTATCTCCTTTTGGGAGGGGGTATTTCTCTGTGTGTGTGTGTGTGTGGGTGTGTTTGTGTTTGTGTTTGAGGGGGAGGGGAAGAGGAGTTGATTGAGTCTGTGAGAAGCTGCCACAGAGAGGTTACAGTCAGAGAGCCAAGAGCTGTCACAGATGATGAGCTCTGAAAAATATTATCACAGAAAATAATTAGCGTAAAAGCTTTTATTTAAAATTTTTACATCTGGGAAGTGTGAACTGTTACGCCAGCGTGTGCCCTGCGACCTGCGTTGACCCCGCGGTTGCCGGGGTCCCGCGGTCGCCGCTCCCCGACGGGCGCCGGGTGCGAGGGCCCGTTCAACGCTGCTCGCAGCTTTAATTATTATTATTATTATTTTTTTTCTTCTTTTTCCGCCTCTTAGATCGGCTTTTTGAGGGCCTTAACATGCGTGAAAACTTACCAAAATTTGCAGACGCGTCAGGCACGGCGAAAAATTTAATAATTTAGGGGTCTTGAGCATGGGCGTGGTAAAATGCCCTCGGTAGCGCCACCTACATTTTTAAACGGAACAGCCCCTCAAGCCCGTTGCGCCTAAAAATCTGAAAATCTGCACACATATGTAACATCCCATGACGCACCAAAAAGTCTCTTGGAGCCATATTCTAAACCCAACAGAAAGTATTTTTATTTTGACCGGAAGGTGAAAAAATTGTGTGTTTTTGGCCATTTCCAGGGGTCGCTTGAACGCGAACTAGTCCTAGACGCATTATCCGATTGACTTCAAAACTTAATAGTATGTTCTTAAGACATAGACGATGTTAAATTGCGGCAGATTTTGAGTTTTTGTTGAAGGGCGTGGAAGTTATGGCCCCTCAAAGTTCGATTACTCGCCACGAAACAGGAAGTTGCTTTATTTTTGCTATATTTCGGCCATACTTTGTCCAAACTGCATCAAACTTTACAGGATTGTTAATGGTACCTATCTGCACACATCCATATGTCAATATTCATACAATTGTTGTAGCGCCACCTATTTATAGCAGGAAATGACATATTTTATAGTGTGATGTCCAGTTTCTAGACGGGTGACCAGATTCACTTCAAATGTTGTCAGCCCCTCCTTGACAATTTTTGGAAGACTGGCTCCGAAAATTGTGAGTTTGGGTCGAAGCGTGTGCCGGTTCTGGCCCGTCAAAGTTCGGAAACCCAACTTCCTGTTTGAAACCTCAGATTTTGGGGTAACTTCCTGTTGCGACTCTCTACTTTATCCTACAGATGGAGCCATTGTATTACTCTTTGATGGGTTTTTGGAAGGGGGTCTCTGTGTGTGTGTGTCTGTGTGTGTGTGTTTGAGGGGGGAGGGAAGAGGAGTTGATTGAGTCTGTGAGAAGCTGCCACAGGGAGGTTACAGTCAGAGAGCCATGAGCTGTCACAGATGATGAGTTCTGAAAAATATTATCACAGAAAATAATTAGCATAAAAGCTTTTATTTTAAATTTGTTGCAACAAATTCAGGTTTCTTACAGCATTTCCTTATTGAAAACTAAATTCTACCTGAAATGTATCAATAAAAATCTTCTTTTGCAGTTAATGTCACCAGTTTAAGTTTAGTTTTAATAGCATTCCCTGTCACTGATGTGCCTTTAATTATCGGTTCTATCAGGGATCATTTATGTGTTTATCTTACGGGGGTGAGCCACCTCACAGGTTGGTTATATTACCTGTTGACCTCAGCTCAGTGAGCTAAGACAATGTTTAATGCAGTGTTTTTTCTGATATGAAAATGGATATTATTCAGCACATCTAACCTCAGCAGGCCCCTCTTCAGAAACTCATATCTGCAGATGTCAAAGCTGGCTCAAAAAATTAAACTGGCTTCAAATTAATTTAAGGAATTGTAGGTTATTTTGAATTCATGTAATCGTTGTCTCCCCTTGACCAAAGCTGAGCGTGGATTGATGCTGTCTTTACAGTTTGGTTTTGATCAGTTAGGAAATTTCACACGGGGTCAGCTGATTTTTTCGTGTTACTCAGTGTACGGCGACAGGAAAAGTGCACTAGGTCCACGGCGTCGAGGTGAACCAGCTGAATATAAGCCACTCAAGTTGACGACAAGTGCATTGAAAAGTAAAAGCTGCTGGCCTTTACCTTTTCTTTGTCAAAGCGCCTGTTCGGCAAGTAGTTAGTAAAGTAATATTTTCAGCGTTGTCCACAGTCTCATGACATGTTTAACAGGAAGCACAGCACGCTGGTTAAGCTCATGGCAAACTGTTACTAACAGCTAAAATGAAAGCTTGTCTGTATGTAGTCTAACTGGTTAGTTTGTCACTAATCTCCAAATTTTGCAAATTGCTATAAACTTCACTCTCTTAAACCAGTAACAGTCTGAGCTGGACTGATAGGGGTCTGTATGGATAAAGATAAAATCCTAATGATACCCATCCCTACAGCTGGTTAGTGGCTTCGCCCTGACTTTAGGCAGATGAGATATTCACTGTTCAAATAACTTCATTATAAGCCTTGTTTAAGCATAAATGATTTATATATGCACCCAATAACAGAACTTAAAAAAATGCTTTTGCTCAAAGCTCAAAGCTTGTAAACTCAAGTTAAAACTGAGTTTTATCTCCTTTTGGGAGGGGGTATCTGTGTGTGTGTGTGTGTGTGTGTGTTGTGTGTTTGTGTTTGTGTTTGAGGGGGAGGGGAAGAGGAGTTGATTGAGTCTGTGAGAAGCTGCCACAGAGAGGTTACAGTCAGAGAGCCAAGAGCTGTCACAGATGATGAGCTCTGAAAAATATTATCACAGAAAATAATTAGCGTAAAAGCTTTTATTTAAAATTTTACATCTCGGAAGTGTGAACTGTTACGCCAGCGTGTGCCCTGCGACCTGCGTTGACCCCGCGGTTGCCGGGGTCCCGCGGTCGCCGCTCCCCGACGGGCGCCGGGTGCGGGCCCGTTCAACGCTGCTCGCAGCGTTAATTATTAATTATTTTTTTTTTAATTCTTTTTTTATTATTATTATCTTCTTTTTCCGCCTCTTAGATCGGCTTTTTGAGGGCCTTAACATGCGTGAAAACTTACCAAAATTTGCAGACGCGTCAGGCACGGCGAAAAATTTAATAAATTTAGGGGTCTTGAGCATGGGCGTGGTAAAATGCCCTCGGTAGCGCCACCTACATTTTTAAACGGAACAGCCCCTCAAGCCCGTTGCGCCTAAAAATCTGAAAATCTGCACACATATGTAACATCCCATGACGCACCAAAAAGTCTCTTGGAGCCATATTCTAAACCCAACAGAAAGTATTTTTATTTTGACCGGAAGGTGAAAAAATTGTGTGTTTTTGGCCATTTCCAGGGGTCGCTTGAACGCGAACTAGTCCTAGACGCATTATCCCATTGACTTCAAAACTTAATAGTATGTTCTTAAGACATAGACGATGTTAAATTGCGGCAGATTTTGAGTTTTTGTTGAAGGGCGTGGAAGTTATGGCCCCTCAAAGTTCGATTACTCGCCACGAAACAGGAAGTTGCTTTATTTTTGCTATATTTCGGCCATACTTTGTCCAAACTGCATCAAACTTTACAGGATTGTTAATGGTACCTATCTGCACACATCCATATGTCAATATTCATACAATTGTTGTAGCGCCACCTATTTATAGCAGGAAATGACATATTTTATAGTGTGATGTCCAGTTTCTAGACGGGTGACCAGATTCACTTCAAATGTTGTCAGCCCCTCCTTGACAATTTTTGGAAGACTCCTCCGAAAATTGTGAGTTTGGGTCGAAGCGTGTGCCGGTTCTGGCCCGTCAAAGTTCGGAAACCCAACTTCCTGTTTGAAACCTCAGATTTTGGGGTAACTTCCTGTTGCGACTCTCTACTTTATCCTACAGATGGAGCCATTGTATTACTCTTTGATGGGTTTTTGGAAGGGGGTCTCTGTGTGTGTGTGTCTGTGTGTGTGTGTTTGAGGGGGGAGGGGAAGAGGAGTTGATTGAGTCTGTGAGAAGCTGCCACAGGGAGGTTACAGTCAGGAGAGCCAAGAGCTGTCACAGATGATGAGCTCTGAAAAATATTATCACAGAAAATAATTAGCATAAAAGCTTTTATTTTAAATTTGTTGCAACAAATTCAGGTTTCTTACAGCATTTTCCTTATTGAAAACTAAATTCTACCTGAAATGTATCAATAAAAATCTTCTTTTGCAGTTAATGTCACCAGTTTATAGTTTAGTTTTAATAGCATTCCCTGTCACTGATGTGCCTTTAATTATCGGTTCTATCAGGGATCATTTATGTGTTTATCTTACGGGGGTGAGCCACCTCACAGGTTGGTTATATTACCTGTTGACCTCAGCTCAGTGAGCTAAGACAATGTTTAATGCAGTGTTTTTTCTGATATGAAAATGGATATTATTCAGCACATCTAACCTCAGCAGGCCCCTCTTCAGAAACTCATATCTGCAGATGTCAAAGCTGGCTCAAACGTTGTCCACAGTCTCATGACATGTTTAACACGAAGCACAGCACGCTGGTTAAGCTCATGGCAAACTGTTACTAACAGCTAAAATGAAAGCTTGTCTGTATGTAGTCTAACTGGTTAGTTTGTCACTAATCTCCAAATTTTGCAAATTGCTATAAACTTCACTCTCTTAAACCAGTAACAGTCTGAGCTGGACTGATAGGGGTCTGTATGGATAAAGATAAAATCCTAATGATACCCATCCCTACAGCTGGTTAGTGGCTTCGCCCTGACTTTAGGCAGATGAGATATTCACTGTTCAAATAACTTCATTATAACCTTGTTTAAGCATAAATGATTTATATATGCACCCAATAACAGAACTTGCAAAAAATGCTTTTGCTCAAAGCTCAAAGCTTGTAAACTCAAGTTAAAACTGAGTTTTATCTCCTTTTGGGAGGGGGTATCTGTGTGTTGTGTGTGTGTTTGTGTTTGTGTTTGTGTTTGAGGGGGAGGGGAAGAGGAGTTGATTGAGTCTGTGAGAAGCTGCCACAGAGAGGTTACAGTCAGGAGAGCCAAGAGCTGTCACAGATGATGAGCTCTGAAAAATATTATCACAGAAAATAATTAGCATAAAAGCTTTTATTTAAAATTTTTACATCTCGGAAGTGTGAACTGTTACGCCAGCGTGTGCCCTGCGACCTGCGTTGACCCCGCGGTTGCCGGGGTCCCGCGGTCGCCGCTCCCCGACGGGCGCCGGGTGCGAGGGCCCGTTCAACGCTGCTCGCAGCTTTAATTATTATTATTATTATTTTTTTCTTCTTTTTCCGCCTCTTAGATCGGCTTTTTGAGGGCCTTAACATGCGTGAAAACTCCAAAAATTTGCAGACGCGTCAGGCACGGCGAAAAATTTAATAATTTAGGGGTCTTGAGCATGGGTGGTAAAATGGCCTCGGTAGCGCCACCTACATTTTTAAACGGAACAGCCCCTCAAGCCCGTTGCGCCTAAAAATCTGAAAATCTGCACACATATGTAACATCCCATGACGCACCAAAAAGTCTCTTGGAGCCATATTCTAAACCCAACAGAAAGTATTTTTATTTTGACCGGAAGGTGAAAAAATTGTGTGTTTTTGGCCATTTCCAGGGGTCGCTTGAACGCGAACTAGTCCTAGACGCATTATCCGATTGACTTCAAAATTTAATAGTTTGTTCTTAAGACATAGACGAAGTTAAATTGCGGCAGTTTTGAGTTTTTGTTGAAGGGCGTGGAAGTTATGGCCCCTCAAAGTTCGATTACTCGCCACGAAACAGGAAGTTGCTTTATTTTGCTATATTTCGGCCATACTTTGTCCAAACTGCATCAAACTTTACAGGATTGTTAATGGTACCTATCTGCACACATCCATATGTCAATATTCATACAATTGTTGTAGCGCCACCTATTTATAGCAGGAAATGACATATTTTATAGTGTGATGTCCAGTTTCTAGACGGGTGACCAGATTCACTTCAAATGTTGTCAGCCCCTCCTTGACAATTTTTGGAAGACTGGCTCCGAAAATTGTGAGTTTGGGTCGAAGCGTGTGCCGGTTCTGGCCCGTCAAAGTTCGGAAACCCAACTTCCTGTTTGAAACCTCAGATTTTGGGGTAACTTCCTGTTGCGACTCTCTACTTTATCCTACAGATGGAGCCATTGTATTACTCTTTGATGGGTTTTTGGAAGGGGTGTGTGTGTGTGTGTGTGTGTGTGTGTGTGTGTGTGTGTTTGAGGGGGGAGGGGAAGAGGAGTTGATTGAGTCTGTGAGAAGCTGCCACAGGAGGTTACAGTCAGAGAGCCATGAGCTGTCACAGATGATGAGCTCTGAAAAATATTATCACAGAAAATGCTTTTATTTTAAATTTGTTGCAACAAATTCAGGTTTCTTACAGCATTTTCCTTATTGAAAACTAAAATTCTACCTGAAATGTATCAATAAAAATCTTCTTTTGCAGTTAATGTCACCAGTTTATAGTTTAGTTTTAATAGCATTCCCTGTCACTGATGTGCCTTTAATTATCGGTTCTATCAGGGATCATTTATGTGTTTATCTTACGGGGTGAGCCACCTCACAGGTTGGTTATATTACCTGTTGACCTCAGCTCAGTGAGCTAAGACAATGTTAATGCAGTTTTTTCTGATATGAAAATGGATATTATTCAGCACATCTAACCTCAGCAGGCCCTCTTCAGAAACTCATATCTGCAGATGTCAAAGCTGGCTCAAAAATTAAACTGGCTTCAAACTGTAATCTTACCATATGTCTCCCCTTGATCTTTACAGTTTGGTTTTGATCAGTTAGGAAATTTCACACGGGGTCAGCTGATTTTTTCGTGTTACAGTGTACGGCGACAGGAAAAGTGCACTAGGTCCACGGCGTCGAGGTGAACCAGCTGAATATAAGCCACTCAAGTTGACGACAAGTGCATTGAAAAGTAAAAGCTGCTGGCCTTTACCTTTTCTTTGTCAAAGCGCCTGTTCGCAGTAGTTAGTAAAGTAATATTTTCAGCGTTGTCCACAGTCTCATGACATGTTTAACAGGAAGCACAGCACGCTGGTTAAGCTCATGGCAAACTGTTACTAACAGCTAAAATGAAAGCTTGTCTGTATGTAGTCTAACTGGTTAGTTTGTCACTAATCTCCAAATTTTGCAAATTGCTATAAACTTCACTCTCTTAAACCAGTAACAGTCTGAGCTGGACTGATAGGGGTCTGTATGGATAAAGATAAAATCCTAATGATACCCATCCCTACAGCTGGTTAGTGGCTTCGCCCTGACTTTAGGCAGATGAGATATTCACTGTTCAAATAACTTCATTATAAGCCTTGTTTAAGCATAAATGATTTATATATGCACCCAATAACAGAACTTAAAAAAAATGCTTTTGCTCAAAGCTCAAAGCTTGTAAACTCAAGTTAAAACTGAGTTTTATCTCCTTTTGGGAGGGGGTATCTGTGTGTGTGTGTGTGTGTGTGTGAGGGGGAGGGGAAGAGGAGTTGATTGAGTCTGTGAGAAGCTGCCACAGGAGGTTACAGTCAGAGAGCCAAGAGCTGTCACAGATGATGAGCTCTGAAAAATATTATCACAGAAAATAATTAGCGTAAAAGCTTTTATTTAAAATTTTTACATCTCGGAAGTGTGAACTGTTACGCCAGCGTGTGCCCTGCGACCTGCGTTGACCCCGCGGTTGCCGGGGTCCCGCGGTCGCCGCTCCCGACGGGCGCCGGGTGCGAGGGCCCGTTCAACGCTGCTCGCAGCTTTAATTATTATTTTTATTATTATTATTTTTTTTTTATCTTCTTTTTCCGCCTCTTAGATCGGCTTTTTGAGGGCCTTAACATGCGTGAAAACTTACCAAAAATTTGCAGACGCGTCAGGCACGGCGAAAAATTTAATAATTTAGGGGTCTTGAGCATGGGCGTGGTAAAATGGCCTCGGTAGCGCCACCTACATTTTTAAACGGAACAGCCCCTCAAGCCCGTTGCGCCTAAAAATCTGAAAATCTGCACACATATGTAACATCCCATGACGCACCAAAAAGTCTCTTGGAGCCATATTCTAAACCCAACAGAAAGTATTTTTATTTTGACCGGAAGGTGAAAAAATTGTGTGTTTTTTGGCCATTTCCAGGGGTCGCTTGAACGCGAACTAGTCCTAGACGCATTATCCGATTGACTTCAAAACTTAATAGTATGTTCTTAAGACATAGACGATGTTAAATTGCGGCAGATTTTGAGTTTTTGTTGAAGGGCGTGGAAGTTATGGCCCCTCAAAGTTCGATTACTCGCCACGAAACAGGAAGTTGCTTTATTTTTGCTATATTTCGGCCATACTTTGTCCAAACTGCATCAAACTTTACAGGATTGTTAATGGTACCTATCTGCACACATCCATATGTCAATATTCATACAATTGTTGTAGCGCCACCTATTTATAGCAGGAAATGACATATTTTATAGTGTGATGTCCAGTTTCTAGACGGGTGACCAGATTCACTTCAAATGTTGTCAGCCCCTCCTTGACAATTTTTGGAAGACTGGCTCCGAAAATTGTGAGTTTGGGTCGAAGCGTGTGCCGGTTCTGGCCCGTCAAAGTTCGGAAACCCAACTTCCTGTTTGAAACCTCAGATTTTGGGGTAACTTCCTGTTGCGACTCTCTACTTTATCCTACAGATGGAGCCATTGTATTACTCTTTGATGGGTTTTTGGAAGGGGGTCTCTGTGTGTGTGTGTCTGTGTGTGTGTGTTTGAGGGGGGAGGGGAAGAGGAGTTGATTGAGTCTGTGAGAAGCTGCCACAGGGAGGTTACAGTCAGGAGAGCCAAGAGCTGTCACAGATGATGAGCTCTGAAAAATATTATCACAGAAAATAATTAGCATAAAAGCTTTTATTTTAAATTTGTTGCAACAAATTCAGGTTTCTTACAGCATTTTCCTTATTGAAAACTAAATTCTACCTGAAATGTATCAATAAAAATCTTCTTTTGCAGTTAATGTCACCAGTTTATAGTTTAGTTTTAATAGCATTCCCTGTCACTGATGTGCCTTTAATTATCGGTTCTATCAGGGATCATTTATGTGTTTATCTTACGGGGGTGAGCCACCTCACAGGTTGGTTATATTACCTGTTGACCTCAGCTCAGTGAGCTAAGACAATGTTTAATGCAGTGTTTTTTCTGATATGAAAATGGATATTATTCAGCACATCTAACCTCAGCAGGCCCCTCTTCAGAAACTCATATCTGCAGATGTCAAAGCTGGCTCAAACGTTGTCCACAGTCTCATGACATGTTTAACACGAAGCACAGCACGCTGGTTAAGCTCATGGCAAACTGTTACTAACAGCTAAAATGAAAGCTTGTCTGTATGTAGTCTAACTGGTTAGTTTGTCACTAATCTCCAAATTTTGCAAATTGCTATAAACTTCACTCTCTTAAACCAGTAACAGTCTGAGCTGGACTGATAGGGGTCTGTATGGATAAAGATAAAATCCTAATGATACCCATCCCTACAGCTGGTTTGTGCTTCGCCCTGACTTTAGGCAGATGAGATATTCACTGTTCAAATAACTTCATTATAACCCTTGTTTAAGCATAAATGATTTATATATGCACCCAATAACAGAACTTGCAAAAAAATGCTTTTGCTCAAAGCTCAAAGCTTGTAAACTCAAGTTAAAACTGAGTTTTATCTCCTTTTGGGAGGGGGTATCTGTGTGTGTGTGTGTGTTGTTTGTGTTTGTGTTTGTTTGAGGGGGGGGAAGAGGAGTTGATTGAGTCTGTGAGAAGCTGCCACAGAGAGGTTACAGTCAGGAGAGCCAAGAGCTGTCACAGATGATGAGCTCTGAAAAATATTATCACAGAAAATAATTAGCATAAAAGCTTTTATTTAAAATTTTTACATCTCGGAAGTGTGAACTGTTACGCCAGCGTGTGCCCTGCGACCTGCGTTGACCCGCGGTTGCCGGGTCCCGCGGTCGCCGCTCCCCCGACGGGCGCCGGGTGCGAGGGCCCGTTCAACGCTGCTCGCAGCTTTAATTATTATTATTATTATTTTTTTCTTCTTTTTCCGCCTCTTTGATCGCCTTTTTGAGGCCTTAACATGCGTCAAAACTCCTGAAAATTTGCAGACGCGTCAGGCACGGCGAAAAATTTAAGAATTTAGGGGTCTTGAGCATGGGTGTGGCAAAATGCCCTCGGTAGCGCCACCTACATTTTAAAACGGAACAGCCCCTCAAGCCCGTTGCGCCTAAAAATCTGAAAATCTGCACACATATGTAACATCCCATGACGCACCCAAAAAGTCTCTTGGAGCCATATTCTAAACCCAACAGAAAGTATTTTTATTTTGACCGGAAGGTGAAAAAATTGTGTGTTTTTGGCCATTTCCAGGGGTCGCTTGAACGCGAACTAGTCCTAGACGCATTATCCGATTGACTTCAAAATTTGATAATTTGTTCTTAAGACATAGACGAAGTTAAATTGCAAAAGTTTCGGACTTTTCATTGAAGGGCGTGGAAGTTATGGCCCCTCAAAGTTCGATTACTCGCACGAAACAGGAAGTTGCTTTATTTTGCTATATTCGGCCATACTTTGTCCAAACTGCATCAAACTTTACAGGATTGTTAATGGTACCTATCTGCACACATCCATATGTCAATATTCATACAATTGTTGTAGCGCCACCTATTTATAGCAGGAAATGACATATTTTATAGTGTGATGTCCAGTTTCTAGACGGGTGACCAGATTCACTTCAAATGTTGTCAGCCCCCTTGAGGATTTTTGGAAGACTGGCTCCGAAAATTGTGAGTTTGGTCGAAGCGTGTGCCGGTTCTGGCCCGTCAAAGTTCGGAAACCCAACTTCCTGTTTGAAACCTCAGATTTTGGGGTAACTTCCTGTTGCGACTCTCTACTTTATCCTATAGATGGAGCCATTGTATTACTTTTGATGGGTTTTTGGAAGGGGTCTCTGTGTGTGTGTGTCTGTGTGTGTCTGAGGGGGGAGGGGAAGAGGAGTTGATTGTGTCTGTGAGAAGCTGCCACAGGGAGGTTACAGTCAATAGAGCCATGATCTGTCACAGATGATGAGCTCTGAATAATATTATCACAGAAAATAATTAGCATAAAAGCTTTTATTTAAAATTTTTACATCTGGGAAGTGTGAACTGTTACGCCAGCGTGTGCCCTGCGACCTGCGTTGACCCCGCGGTTGCCGGGGTCCCGCGGTCGCCGCTCCCCCGACGGACGCCGGGTGCGAGGGCCCGTTCAACGCTGCTCGCAGCTTTAATTATTATTATTATTATTTTTTTTCTTCTTTTTCCGCCTCTTTGATCGCCTTTTTGAGGGCCTTAAAATGCGTCAAAACTCCTGAAAATTTGCAGACGCGTCAGGCACGGCGAAAAATTTAAGAATTTAGGGGTCTTGAGCATGGGTGTGGCAAAATGGCCTCGGTAGCGCCACCTACATTTTTAACGGAACAGCCCCTCAAGCCCGTTGCGCCTAAAAATCTGAAAATCTGCACACATATGTAACATCCCATGACGCACCAAAAAGTCTCTTGGAGCCATATTCTAAACCCAACAGAAAGTATTTTTATTTTGACCGGAAGGTGAAAAAATTGTGTGTTTTTGGCCATTTCCAGGGGTCGCTTGAACGCGAACTAGTCCTAGACGCATTATCCGATTGACTTCAAAATTTGATAATTTGTTCTTAAGACATAGACGAAGTTAAATTGCAAAAGTTTCGGACTTTTCATTGAAGGGCGTGGAAGTTATGGCCCCTCAAAGTTCGATTACTCGCCACAAAACAGGAAGTTGCTTTAAATTTGCTATATTTCGGCCATACTTTGTCCAAACTGCATCAAACTTTACAGGATTGTTAATGGTACCTATCTGCACACATCCATATGTCAATATTCATACAATTGTTGTAGCACCACCTATTTATAGCAGGAAATGACATATTTTATAGTGTGATGTCCAGTTTCTAGACGGGTGACCAGATTCACTTCAAATGTTGTCAGGACAGACTTAAGGATTTTTGGAAGACTGGCTCCGAAAATTGTGAGTTTTGGTCGAAGCGTGTGCCGGTTCTGGCCCGTCAAAGTTCGGAAACCCAACTTCCTGTTTGAAACCTCAGATTTTGGGGTAACTTCCTGTTGCGACTCTCTACTTTATCCTACAGATGGAGCCATTGTATTACTCTTTGATGGGTTTTTGGAAGGGGGTCTCTGTGTGTGTGTGTCTGTGTGTGTCTGAGGGGGGAGGGGAAGAGGAGTTGATTGAGTCTGTGAGAAGCTGCCACAGGGAGGTTACAGTCAAGAGAGCCATGAGCTGTCACAGATGATGAGCTCTGAAAAATATTATCACAGAAAATAATTAGCGTAAAAGCTTTTATTTTAAATTTTTACATCTGGGAAGTGTGAACTGTTATGCCAGCGTGTGCCCTGCGACCTGCGTTGACCCCGCGGTTGCCGGGGTCCCGCGGTCGCCGCTCCCCCGACGGGCGCCGGGTGCGAGGGCCCGTTCAACGCTGCTCGCAGCTTTAATTATTATTATTATTATTTTTTTTCTTCTTTTTCCGCCTCTTTGATCGCCTTTTTGAGGGCCTTAACATGCGTCAAAACTCCTGAAAATTTGCAGACGCGTCAGGCACGGCGAAAAATTTAAGAATTTAGGGGTCTTGAGCATGGGTGTGGCAAAATGGCCTCGGTAGCGCCACCTACATTTTTAACGGAACAGCCCCTCAAGCCCGTTGCGCCTAAAAATCTGAAAATCTGCACACATATGTAACATCCCATGACGCACCAAAAAGTCTCTTGGAGCCATATTCTAAACCCAACAGAAAGTATTTTTATTTTGACCGGAAGGTGAAAAAATTGTGTGTTTTTGGCCATTTCCAGGGGTCGCTTGAACGCGAACTAGTCCTAGACGCATTATCCGATTGACTTCAAAATTTGATAATTTGTTCTTAAGACATAGACGAAGTTAAATTGCAAAAGTTTCGGACTTTTCATTGAAGGGCGTGGAAGTTATGGCCCCTCAAAGTTCGATCACTCGCCACAAAACAGGAAGTTGCTTTAAATTTGCTATATTTCGGCCATACTTTGTCCAAACTGCATCAAACTTTACAGGATTGTTAATGGTACCTATCTGCACACATCCATATGTCAATATTCATACAATTGTTGTAGCACCACCTATTTATAGCAGGAAATGACATATTTTATAGTGTGATGTCCAGTTTCTAGACGGGTGACCAGATTCACTTCAAATGTTGTCAGGACAGACTTAAGGATTTTTGGAAGACTGGCTCCGAAAATTGTGAGTTTGGGTCGAAGCGTGTGCCGGTTCTGGCCCGTCAAAGTTCGGAAACCCAACTTCCTGTTTGAAACCTCAGATTTTGGGGTAACTTCCTGTTGCGACTCTCTACTTTATCCTACAGATGGAGCCATTGTATTACTCTTTGATGGGTTTTTGGAAGGGGGTCTCTGTGTGTGTGTGTCTGTGTGTGTCTGAGGGGGGAGGGGAAGAGGAGTTGATTGTGTCTGTGAGAAGCTGCCACAGGGAGGTTACAGTCAATAGAGCCATGATCTGTCACAGATGATGAGCTCTGAATAATATTATCACAGAAAATAATTAGCATAAAAGCTTTTATTTAAAATTTTTACATCTGGGAAGTGTGAACTGTTACGCCAGCGTGTGCCCTGCGACCTGCGTTGACCCCGCGGTTGCCAGGGTCCCGCGGTCGCCGCTCCCCCGACGGACGCCGGGTGCGAGGGCCCGTTCAACGCTGCTCGCAGCTTTAATTAGGGCCCGAGCAACGAGTTGCGTGGGCCCAACGGGGCCATGCAACGAGTTGCAAGGACCCTCTTGTTTTCGTTCGGTTTATTATTATTATTATTATTATTATTTTTTTTCTTCTTTTTCCGCCTCTTTGATCGCCTTTTTGAGGGCCTTAAAATGCGTCAAAACTCCTGAAAATTTGCAGACGCGTCAGGCACGGCGAAAAATTTAAGAATTTAGGGGTCTTGAGCATGGGTGTGGCAAAATGGCCTCGGTAGCGCCACCTACATTTTTAACGGAACAGCCCCTCAAGCCCGTTGCGCCTAAAAATCTGAAAATCTGCACACATATGTAACATCCCATGACGCACCAAAAAGTCTCTTGGAGCCATATTCTAAACCCAACAGAAAGTATTTTTATTTTGACCGGAAGGTGAAAAAATTGTGTGTTTTTGGCCATTTCCAGGGGTCGCTTGAACGCGAACTAGTCCTAGACGCATTATCCGATTGACTTCAAAATTTGATAATTTGTTCTTAAGACATAGACGAAGTTAAATTGCAAAAGTTTCGGACTTTTCATTGAAGGGCGTGGAAGTTATGGCCCCTCAAAGTTCGATCACTCGCCACAAAACAGGAAGTTGCTTTAAATTTGCTATATTTCGGCCATACTTTGTCCAAACTGCATCAAACTTTACAGGATTGTTAATGGTACCTATCTGCACACATCCATATGTCAATATTCATACAATTGTTGTAGCACCACCTATTTATAGCAGGAAATGACATATTTTATAGTGTGATGTCCAGTTTCTAGACGGGTGACCAGATTCACTTCAAATGTTGTCAGGACAGACTTAAGGATTTTTGGAAGACTGGCTCCGAAAATTGTGAGTTTGGGTCGAAGCGTGTGCCGGTTCTGGCCCGTCAAAGTTCGGAAACCCAACTTCCTGTTTGAAACCTCAGATTTTGGGGTAACTTCCTGTTGCGACTCTCTACTTTATCCTACAGATGGAGCCATTGTATTACTCTTTGATGGGTTTTTGGAAGGGGGTCTCTGTGTGTGTGTGTCTGTGTGTGTCTGAGGGGGGAGGGGAAGAGGAGTTGATTGAGTCTGTGAGAACCTGCCACAGAGAGGTTACAGTCAGGAGAGCCAAGAGCTGTCACAGATGATGAGCTCTGAATAATATTATCACAGAAAATAATTAGCATAAAAGCTTTTATTTAAAATTTTTACATCTGGGAAGTGTGAACTGTTACGCCAGCGTGTGCCCTGCGACCTGCGTTGACCCCGCGGTTGCCGGGGTCCCGCGGTCGCCGCTCCCCCGACGGACGCCGGGTGCGAGGGCCCGTTCAACGCTGCTCGCAGCTTTAATTATTATTATTATTATTTTTTTTCTTCTTTTTCCGCCTCTTTGATCGCCTTTTTGAGGGCCTTAAAATGCGTCAAAACTCCTGAAAATTTGCAGACGCGTCAGGCACGGCGAAAAATTTAAGAAATTAGGGGTCTTGAGCATGGGTGTGGCAAAATGGCCTCGGTAGCGCCACCTACATTTTTAACGGAACAGCCCCTCAAGCCCGTTGCGCCTAAAAATCTGAAAATCTGCACACATATGTAACATCCCATGACGCACCAAAAAGTCTCTTGGAGCCATATTCTAAACCCAACAGAAAGTATTTTTATTTTGACCGGAAGGTGAAAAAATTGTGTGTTTTTGGCCATTTCCAGGGGTCGCTTGAACGCGAACTAGTCCTAGACGCATTATCCGATTGACTTCAAAATTTGATAATTTGTTCTTAAGACATAGACGAAGTTAAATTGCAAAAGTTTCGGACTTTTCATTGAAGGGCGTGGAAGTTATGGCCCCTCAAAGTTCGATCACTCGCCACAAAACAGGAAGTTGCTTTAAATTTGCTATATTTCGGCCATACTTTGTCCAAACTGCATCAAACTTTACAGGATTGTTAATGGTACCTATCTGCACACATCCATATGTCAATATTCATACAATTGTTGTAGCACCACCTATTTATAGCAGGAAATGACATATTTTATAGTGTGATGTCCAGTTTCTAGACGGGTGACCAGATTCACTTCAAATGTTGTCAGGACAGACTTAAGGATTTTTTGGAAGACTGGCTCCGAAAATTGTGAGTTTGGGTCGAAGCGTGTGCCGGTTCTGGCCCGTCAAAGTTCGGAAACCCAACTTCCTGTTTGAAACCTCAGATTTTGGGGTAACTTCCTGTTGCGACTCTCTACTTTATCCTACAGATGGAGCCATTGTATTACTCTTTGATGGGTTTTTGGAAGGGGGTCTCTGTGTGTGTGTGTCTGTGTGTGTCTGAGGGGGGAGGGGAAGAGGAGTTGATTGTGTCTGTGAGAAGCTGCCACAGGGAGGTTACAGTCAATAGAGCCATGATCTGTCACAGATGATGAGCTCTGAATAATATTATCACAGAAAATAATTAGCATAAAAGCTTTTATTTAAAATTTTTACATCTGGGAAGTGTGAACTGTTACGCCAGCGTGTGCCCTGCGACCTGCGTTGACCCCGCGGTTGCCGGGGTCCCGCGGTCGCCGCTCCCCGACGGACGCCGGGTGCGAGGGCCCGTTCAACGCTGCTCGCAGCTTTAATTCATCTTGATTTAGGATGATAAAACAAAAATATTCCTGAAATAGTTTTTATCTTTTGACAAAAATGTCAGTAGCTGTTCTGGAACTTTTGATCATATCACATGAACTTCCTTAGAGGATGCAGTTCGCCCAGTTCTCGTGGAGTTGTAGATGTTCACATTTTTTTTCAGTTTTTCTCTGAGCATCTTCAGGCCCTCTCGTCCACATTGGTGTGAAAGCTAAGGTGATCAAAGACTCCAGGACAACTACTAAATGGACCTTTGTATGAGATTGTTTTCTCGACTGCAACTCTTTCCAGGGTCTTTGAACCTCAGTTTTTATGCCAAATGGACAAGATGTCTTTTGAGCACTCACACAAAAATGTAAATCATCTACAATTCCATGACTCCACTTATTGATGATGATCATGTGAAATGACTGAAAGCTGCAGACACTGCTACTAAATGGACCTTGTGGTCAGACTGTTTTCTCCATTTGTCTTCAGTGTTCATTCAGACAGCAGCTGAAGAAACAGTCTGTTCTGTTCATTGCATCTATAATGTCCATGATCTTCAAGAGATTGTTTCCTCAACTGCTGTTTCCATAAAAGAAAGAACATTTTATATTTGTCTCTTTGCTTTGGTTTCAATAGAAACCATTTTCTGAACACTATGACTAAAATTAAGTATAACTGAAATTTGCTCAGCCCTTCAGACACTTTGGGGATTTGCAACCCAACAATTTTTTTTATCTCACAGAATTGCTTAGGAATAAGAGGACTTTGGCCCTGTAGCTTTAAAAACTCATATTGTGAATTTCTCTCGAATGCATTAGTAGAACCTCTCAACTTTTATCTGCCGCCTTTGCACTGAGCCTCAGTCTTGTGTTCTCGCTCTCAGGTCGCACAGTATCGGCCTCGGGGGCCACGGGGCCCTTCAGGGCCTTTCCTAAGTCTCTCAGCGTGGACTTTGGAGGTCTGAGCCATCCTCAGCCACAGCCTCTGCCCCAGTCTCTGTCCCAGCAGCAGCAGCAGCCTGCCAGCGTCGGCCAGACGACGCCACCGATCAGCAGCTCCAACGCCCAGGACAGGTACGCTGCTGTGTCCCACCTGGACAGCGTCTTCTCTGAAACATCGTCGACCACAGGTAGGAAACTGTTTGTGATGATTACTGAGTAGATGCTTTTTATGTTCATGTGAAGTGTCTGTCTCTTACTTGAGTATTTCCCTTGTGTGTCACTTAATTAATCCACTCCACTACAGCCGGGTTTTACATAAATACATAAGCTTATAAACACACAGTGCATTAAGATTAAACCAGTGGTTCCCTACTTCTGACGTCCAGGAGTTGTTATCTATTCCACTAAACAGACATTTCCCCTCTAAACTTCTCAGATGGTTTCATTGAACTAACTTCTGGAAACCCGAAAGGCTAAAATTCTCCAGTATTTCATTACAAAGGAAAGAATCAGAAAGATTTTTTTTTTTAAACTAATTTCTGCAGCAGAAAATAATTTCTTTTTTCTGCCTCATTAATCACCTCTCAACCCCCTTGAAGTAAACTACAAAGCTGTGTATGAAGTATTTAAAACTGCCTCCACCTCAACCATCTACAGCAGTACAACATTTTGATGATCAATATTAACTGTTTAATAATGTATTTGATAATAATAGATCAGTCATAAGGGCCATTATTCTGCACAACCAGTACTTTTGAATACTGGTTCTGCAGCTACTTTTACTGACACAGAGTAGGATTTTGATAGCAGCACTGTTACTTATAATGGAGTATTTTCACATTGTTTTATTGCTACTTTTATTTGACTAAAGGACCTGAGTGCTCCTTCTACCACTGTGCGATAGACAGATATAGAGGCAGAGGGAGAGCTCGGGTGTGCGTGTGATATAGATTGTCACGGCCAGCTCAACAAGGTTGCATAACATCCTTACTCCAAATGCCAAGGCTCTTAGCAGATGAATTACACTCATTGTGTTTGCTCGGGATCATGCACAGTCTGATTCAAGGCACCTCGTTGATTCGCTGAAAAATCAGCCGTATTTGTCTAATAACCAAGACGACCGGTTTAACGCGTAGGATTCATGTGAGAAGGCCCTGGAGCTCTCTACAAAAAGCTTTGATGTTTTCCACCTTCATCACAGCCTCCCCCTGCCTGGCAGAGTAAGGAGGTTATTGATTTTCTGCCCCAGCTCACTTTGATTCATGTCAAGCTGAACACGGAGACCATATTTTATTCATTTTATTTGTAATGCTTTTGTTCTCTGATGACTTACATGCTTAAGATCAACTGTTTGAGATTTGTTTTTTTGCTCACACTTTAAGACGATAGTAACACTTGATCCCCTGAATTAACGCTCATTAAAGCCGTGGGGTGAAGTTATGGTCTGTGCGAAATGCTTGTTTGCAGCGCCACCTGGTGGTCCTCCGCAGTACAGCGCCATCTTTGGCAGCAGGCTTTCATCCAGCTCTACTCCTGCCAGGTAGAGAAAAATCTAATCTTGTAAAAAGAATTTTGTGGTTTAACATGTCAGATTTATAAATCTTCTACGTGTGGAGCTCTATAAAGGTCATATTCTGATCGATCCTCCATTTTTCTACTTTTCTCCAGTTCCCCCGGTGTCGATACGGTCTCCAGCTCCCAAACCTTTGCAAGTAGGTACCGAACACGGACAGCATTGATCCTCCCTGCTAACCTGCTCTGTATTTACATCCAGCTCCTTCATCTTTAAAGCCGTCCAACACCTCTAATTAGGATGCATCTGTGTGACTCAGAGCAGTGTTGGTTTGAATAGGCAGGAATGTACCCTGTTAACCCCACACACTGTGAATTATCTCCCCCGTCTTTCCCCCCTTGTGTGTCTCAGATTTCCCCAACCCATTCAGTTCCAGCTCCAGCTCTGCCTCCCAGCAGCCTGTTGCCCTCTCCCCCAGTAACCCCTTCAGCAATGCCTCAGGAGGTGAGAAACATGTTCATGGTCCTTCAGACATTTAACTGCTCCTTCTTTCTGAAGGTTTTTAAGATAAGGAAACATCAATATACTTCTTTTCTTGAAGGCTTTTACCCATTTTATACTTTAACTCTTTGAAAAGATGAAAATGAATATGTTAACGTTATTATCTCATCATCCTCAGATTCTGTAGAAATTCTTTCCTTATTATTTTTAAAATACAGATTAATCTTCAATTTATTTGCAAAAAAGATTGTATTTGACTCTGTGGCTTCTGATCTGTCCAGAGAAAGTGTTCATATTTTGAAGATTATATTTTTTATACCAACTGACTTGAGGTTAAAGGTGCTTTATGTATCGCTACATAGCCAACATTAGCATTAATAGCTGTTTGCTCACCAAGAGCCTCGGCCAGTTCAGTGTTTACAAGAGGTTAGAATACGTCCTCTGGGCAGCGCTACCTCTTCATCCTCTCATGTTGGACTGAGGGCAGACTGGATGCTACAGTGACACACTATCACAAACTGGTATTACAAGATGGGACAGCCGAAGCTAGCTGGTTAGCATGCTAACTTAAGTAGAAGAAAAGAAGTGATGGAAGAAAAACAACATCGGCCTTCCCTTCCACTGCTGGAGCTCTTGATGAGTAAGAGAATGAAGTTTGATGCCGATCTCACAATGTTTCTTAGAGACTAGTAAATAAACAGCTGTTAATGCTAATGTTAGCTATGTAGCAATAGCAAAACGTACATATAGCACGTTTAAGGGAAAAGTAAAAAATTTATTATGCTTTGTGACCATATATTTATTATTCTTTGACAGGAAAATCTAATATTTCAACAAACCATGTCTGTAAAAATCCCTTAAAAGAAACATTTCTTCAGCTCAAGGATGTAAACAAAACACTTCAGCACTAATACAATCAGATGATGATACTGAGCGCAAGGAAGGAGGAAAAGAGAAAATAATTGTGAGAAAGAAAATACAAAAAACATAAATACAGAGACAAAAGTTTTTATAAAATAGAAGAATTACAAACCTCTAGGAAGAACAGAAATACAGAGCAGCACATGAGCAGCAGTCAGTCGTACAGTTCAATATAACACCTCTGAGCAGCTCTGTGCTTTCTATCAGCTCTGTTTTAATTATACAACCATGTTATGTATTGATGTATTCAGTTTACATTTTACAGCTTCATGTCGCCTGTGGACTCTACAGTATGTATGAGATACAGCTCTGTGAGTTAATACCAGCGAACAACTGTTTCCTCTACATGGATTAATTATGTGTCTGATGTGTCACGATGTGTGGGTGTATCTTCTCTCCAGGTGACTCCAGTGCGTTTGTCACCTCGCCCACCTCTGTGTTCCCTCCGTCCGCCTCCTTCCCAGCGCCCGCCACCCAGAATGCATTTCCTCATGAGTCAGCCAGTAACCAGGAAGCCAACGGTAACTTTTGTTTTATGATTAGAATTATTTCCATCAGTCTAATGTTTAGTGTGGGTGTTGGTCTGGAACTTCTGATGGTTTAATTTCAGTAGCACAGCTTTCTGGAGATTGTGTCAGTTTGCAAATGACTGTTAGCTGCATCCCTAATTCAGAATAAGGAGAATAACAAAATTAAATAGCACCAAAAAAATCACCAAAAAATACTGTTGAAGTGCAGAAACATTTGTCATATTTGAACACAGCCTCTAACACTGGCCTACATTACAAACTAAGAACTTTGTCCTCTCTCCTGAGCTCTACAAATGAAGTCCACCACAAAAAGTCTCCGCTCTGAGAGCACAACTATAATCATCCAACCACTGGAAGTAACCAGAGATTTTTATTAGAAATTATAGCTCCTTAAATCATCACATGATCAGAAATAAACCTGTATCACATTGCAAACAAAGCCTTTAATCCTCCAGGACACCATTACAATAAATCTACCTATGACTGAGGCTAACAGTGTACCTGAACACAACACAGAAGTCATGTAGATATTAGGGGCCACACTATGATTATTTTTATGCACACTGCACATAATTAAAAAATGACATCCACACCTTTAACGTAAAACCTGCACTCATACTGTGGCACTGGCAGATCAAACACTGAGAGGCTGAGAGGCACCAACACGCTGCAAATGTGTCATTATTTCAACAGTGACCAGCAGCAACAGTCTGAGAATACCAATTCACACCCAGCACAGACCAGAGCTGCTGCTGCTGCTGTTCTCATCTGCGGTGTCTGCTTTCAGAGCCGTCTTCACACCACTGAACATGTTTTTTCTCTCTCTCTCTCTGTCGTGTTACTTGGTCACGCTGCAGGTTTTGCCTCCTTCCCTGCGTCCGACTCTCAGCCCAAAGTCCCCCGGCCGATGTCGGTGAACCCGTTTACCGTGAGTACGCTGTTCAGTTTCACTGCTGCCCCGGGCAAACAAGTGTCACCCAGTGCACTTCAGGGGGATAAAATGGGAAGGGGGGGGGGCTAATTGGTATTTTTTGCAAGTTCTCTTTTTCTGCAAACTACAGGAAGTGAAGTAAAGGCTTCGCTGCTCGTTCTCACCCTGCCTCTCTTGTCTCTCAGGGGAATGTTTACCCCAGTCGAGGGACGTCGCGAAACCCTTTCATCTGACCCCCACCACCACCACCACCGCCGCCGCCGCCCCTCCCCTCCCCTCCCTCACTTCTCCTTACTTCACCCAACCCCGTCCATCTCTGGGAACCCGAGGGAGAAGTGAACTTGAGAAGTCGCTGCCATTTCAATGCCTCTGGAGTATTTTCACCCCTCTGAGGAGAGGGTTTGACCCTCCCACTCCCCCTCCTCCCCCTCCTCTCTGTCTGTGTTTACGTGTTTGTGGAGGAAAAAAAAATGTGTGAATGTAATTATAACTAATGTGTGTGTGTGTGTGTGTGTGTTTGGGAGTGTTAGCCTGCCGTGTTTGTACCACGAGACAAAACGTCAAAAGGTGTTTGTGTGTGCCAGTTAGACGCCACCTCAGGGCTCTGTGGGAGTCACGAGTAAAAACGACACCTCTTATGATTTTTTGCAGAAAAAAAAACCACACACACACACTTAATGCACACATATATTACACACGTCGCTGCTGCTGCTACTTTGCTTTCATCTCCTGCTAAAAAAGTGCAAAAAACCAGCCCGCCAGTAAACACATCAGTGTCGTCCTCTGCTTTAAAAGTCTCAGTCGTCCAAAGGAAAAGCCAGTCGAGACTCTGACCCTGCATCATGAGTTTCTACAGATGGTTATAACCGCCTTAACAGCCTCCTGATGCATGTGAATTAGCGTCGAAAGATAACACAGGCTTTTCTCTGTAATGGGTTTACGTGTGTCTGCATTTGTCACCGTTTTATCGTCAGGGTTTTCCTTTTTTTTTTTGAAGGATAATCTATGTTTTCCACTCTCAGGCTGCATGCGCTTAGAGGGCTAAAAGGAGATGCTACTGAATGTAAAAGCAATTTCAGAACAACTTAACGTAAATGTGTATGATAACTTCATCGCTCCATGTGCCGGACCAAAATGTTCTCTCGCTGTTTTTTTGTTTGTTTGTTTTCAGTTGACATGGAAGTTTAAATTCCTTTATTTTGCCAAAAAAAAAGGAGAAAAAAGAGAAGAAATTCATGTAACAACGTCTTTGTAATGACAAGTATTCATGTTCATAAAATCAGTTTGTTGCTTCTTAAAACTCTTTGACTCTGGGTGTTTCTTTGGGTGTTTTCTGGTTTATTTATATGTGAACGTGTAAAAATAATCAACAAAAATGGAATTGAGAATATATTTTTTCTGGGTGATATAAACTTGTTTTTAGTAGCTGTTGTTACTTCTTAAAACAGCAGGGGGCGCATGGTATCCACTTTTCTCTGACCTCGTGCACAAGGTTACTTTTGGATGCATATTGCATAACAACATACATACTGCATAAGCATACAGTACAAAGATAGAAGCCCTTAAAAGCTATCAGAATGACTATTATTAGACTCATTTAAATCATTTATAGCCGTGAAATCCAGTTTTAAATCCAAAACTAAAGAATGCATGTCTGTAATCAGCTTTATAGGCATTTTTTCAAGCTTCACAACACTGAGGGATGGAGGTTTCGCTGCTCAGCCAGACAGTCTAGACAGATAAAAACACACTGTGCTCACAGACAGTCTGAGCGGCACAAATAACACGTCTGTAAATTCTACATTTATCCATTTACAGCAGCTTAATCTGCTGTTTATCAGACATTCACAAGAATCAATAATCGCACCAGTATCACTGTGTTCAAATGGAACCAAATGAGTTCAGTGTGACTCTTGATTTTTGATATTTTTATGCAAAATATCACAGAGTTAATGAAGGATATTGTGTAGTAGGTGTTTGTATGGCAGAATGTTCAGGGTGTTGTTAAAAATGTGTGTTTAAATCAACATATTAAGACGGGACAGAAGGGGATTTCTACAATAAATAGAACAGGATGGACTCATGGAAGTGCCAACACTGAAATCTTACTCCACACACACACTGGAGCTGTCGCTGCGTTCAAGTGCTGTGGGGAATACTGGCAGTTGATTGAGTGAGCCTCAGATAAACGGTTTTAAGGTGCGATAAAAAAAAATGTAATGAATATGAAAATTCACGTTATAGCAGCACAAGAAAAGCAAAAAAAGAAAATGACAGTTTTCATTTAAACATTTAGGATGAAATATATGAAATAAGACATAAAAGAAATGGAACTGAAAAGCCACAGTACACTGTGATACATTGCAATACTTTGTCAGCTGTGTACATTAACTTTGAGGCACATAATGGGCAGAGGGGCCCAACATGAGGCTCTCTTACAGATCAGTCCATAAATAACTTAGAGGAAGCAGAGACAGTTCTGCTTTTTGGGGAGAGTTCACAAAAAGCAGTCATAGGGATTTTTCATACAATTTTAATAAACAAAACATCACTTAAATAGTTTTGTTTTTTGTTGTTATCCAATATCTTACTGTTATATCTGTTGTATACTCACCTGTTTATTACATGTCTGTACATTCATTACTATAGTTTTCATACCTGTATATATTATTAATAATAAATACAGTATACCACTAGTTGTTCTAATGTATGTATGTATCTAGTTTTTAGTTTCAGTTCAGTGAAGTTTTTAATAATTTATGTTTTTAATTGCGAAAATTTTCTCTTTTTTTCTTTTATATTTACTTTCCCTTCGCCATTTCCCGCCTGTATTGATAAAATTCTTCATCACTACTGAGAAGCACCGGAATGCACAAAAAAAATGTTGATTCGCGTGGTTGGGAGCTGCGCTGTCGGAGCTCGGGGCTGAGTCCGTGAACGCACCGTGTTCCAGAGTACTAGTACAGCGGTGAGTGACAGTCCCGCTCCACGGTAGCTGCTCCGCTGCTGCTCTCCACACCACGGCAACGAGACCGGAGCCGAGCAGGGCAGGCTGGAGGGTGGGGGGACAGACAGACAGACAGGCAGACTGAAGGGTGCACACAGCGTGCAGCAGGACGGCCTCTGTACTCTGTGATGTGCAGTAAATGGGATTAAACCGCTCAGACAGCGCTTGGAAACACTGGCAGTAGTAGTAGTAGTGGAGAGTAGGGGGAGCTCCGCGCGAAGCTTCGCCGCATGTGCTCGTCCGCGTGCGCCTGGAAAACTTGCACTGGTCCGTTCGCGGGAGAGAGAAAACAACCGAAAGAAGAGGGGGACTAGCGAGAGCTGCAGCCTCAAATAAAACCCCCCTGGTGCAAGTTTGACCTCCGGGACTCGCAGCAGCAGCAGCGGCAGTCACCCAAACCTCCCCTCTCACATGCCTGCGTTGATGTGGGAGAGAGGGAGGGGAGCGGAGCCGGGGGATGTTTGAATTACCTCGCTAAAACTTCCACAAATACACCGAGAGAAATTGTTAAAAGAGGAGAGAAGTTGCGTTTGCGTTCCGTGGGAATTCAAGGAGAAGAAGAGCGGGTGTCATGGACAACCAAGCGAGC
Organism: Lates calcarifer; assembly: GCF_001640805.2. NCBI lineage: Eukaryota > Metazoa > Chordata > Actinopteri > Centropomidae > Lates > Lates calcarifer. The sequence continues at coordinate 8,437,389 of NC_066846.1, forward strand.
GAGCAGCAGCACCACCACAGCTGCGAGGACGTGCGGAAGAGCGGCTACCTCCGCAAGCAGAAGTCCATGCACCGGCGGTACTTCGTGCTCCGCGCCGCCTCGGAGCGCGGCCCGGCCCGCCTGGAGTACTACGAGAGCGAGAAGAAATTCCGCGGCAAGGCCCCCGTCCCGAAGAAAGCGGTGGCGCTGGAGACGTGCTTCAACATCAACAAGCGGGCCGACTCCAAGAACAAGCACATGATCGTGCTGTACACGCGGGCCGAGAGTTTCGCCATCGCCGCGGAGAACGAGGCGGACCAGGACGAGTGGTACCAGGCCATGGTGGACCTGCAGTGCAAAAGTAGGCAAAAGTCAAACACACTCACACACACACACACACACACACGCATGCATGCACGCTCTCCTGCATGCACACACACACACACTGGTGTACGAGGCTCTGCATGAGAGGAGAAACGTGGCAGCGTCTGCAGAGAGGAGCAGAAGCGCACGAGACATGTTTCATCTCAGTGTTTTGGGTGCTGTGCAGGGATAAATAAATAAAAAATAAAGTTTGCATAAGTGACTGTCCTTTCAAACAGTTTGGATTTCAGTCAGGGCGGCGTCCATTTTCACACTTTTTAAACCAGGTTGGAGGTGTTTACAGACGGTCTGTGACAGGAGTGTGTGTAAACATGGAGCCTGTCCTCCTCTGCAGTCCTTATCATACTGGTGTCAGGCTGGATGTTTGTTCCCAGACTTGCTGGGTTTCTTCTCTGTGGGGCCCTCACAAGCTCTGTGTGTATGTGTGTGTGTGTGTGTGTCTTACCCAAGTCAACTGCTCAAACACACCCTGCCCTCGTGTTGTTTACTTTGCCTGCCCATGCTTTTTCTGCTGAGTCTGCAATATTACATCAGGCATTGATCCCAGAACAGGAGGAAAATGTCCTAAAACTGGTCCTAGAGAAACACCATTCATTAAATGTTAATATTTGTTTCCTGATTGATTAGTGATCAGCTGACATCGAGCTTCCCCCTGCAGAGGATTTGTCTAATGCTGCCCCAACCAGCCCATAAAGTCACCCATGTAGATCTTATTTCTCAAATGGTGTCTATCAGCCGCTGTGTAAACACAGCTGTGGGAGCAGCAGTGGTGACCACAGCAACTTCGAATCACCTGTTCAACCCCCCCCCTCTCTGTGAGAGACCAGACAGGCCACAAGGGACACATGACGCAATCTTGGCAAACTGGAGATTGCAGTTCAAGGTGCTTCTCCTTAAGCACGACCTGTCGCTCTGTTACATAAAGCAGCTGATGAGTGATGGTGGAGTGTTAGGGTGTTTGGGGGGGGGGGGTAAAACACACCAGAGGAGAGAAAACCAGGCCAACCCGCATCCGCGCTGATCCTGATATTATTTAATATTCCAGTTTTCATTTGCAGCCACAGAGAGCAAGTTGTTTTAAGTGAGGAGGAGGAGGAGGAGGCTGATTTATAAGCTCCAAAAGAAGCAGCATGGGCTGCCAGTAGGTGCATTAGGGAGAATGTAGTGTAACCCTGCAGATTTAGAATTGGTGTCAACATTGTGCCCCCCCACCCCCCCCGCCCCTGCTGCTTTAGCACAACTGTGGCTGTGTTTGTGTGTGTGTGTGTGTACAAGCCCACTCCTCCCAAAGTATTTGACGAGTTTCCGCGAGATCGGGAGAAGTGAATAGACAGATGTTGGAGCGGAGATGCAAGCCCTGGGGGGAGTTGTGAGAAAACAGTCTGCAGCAAAAACTTTTGCCTGATTTCCAACCAGGATCCGGTTGCTAAGCGCTTGTTGCCACAAAGGTCAGCTGCACGAGAAATCTTGGTTTCACAGGTGGCAGCTCGGCAGGTGAAGGAACTTGGAGGGGGCTGTCTTTGAAATTACAGATCTGGTTCCTCGGTGCTGCGCTGCACTTTTCGGGCTTCTCCTCTCCTTCTCGTCTCCCTTTAGTTGCTTCAAGTGTTGGGTTTCTCCTGTAAATCACCCTCGCTGACAATGACAAAGGACTGTGGCCGGCTGCTGTGTAAACTCGCACGCTGGCAGGCATTTTCTTGTGGTATGTGCTGCAGCTCATACACTGTTTCTGTTCCTACACACAGGGAAAAAAAAAAAAAACGAGGCCACATGAAAACACACACTCACACACACATGACCCAGGCTTGAGAGAGTTTTGTAAGAGAGGGGGGAGTTGTAGGGTCACGGCCAATTGCTGCACTAAACCTGCATGTGCGAAAATAGCTTAAAGACACACTGACGTTGAACGCCATCAGATTCCTGCCTGTAATAACCCTCCTCTGGTATGTGCAGCTCATACACGGTTTCAAGTCCCCGGTGTCTGTATGTTGATTGAACACCCCCCTCACCCATCCTCACCCGCCTGTCTTTCCCTATACACACACACACACACACACACTGTTGCTCCTCTGCCGCTGCCAGTGCAGTGAAGTATCTGTCTTCGGCTTGTCCCTGCAGGCGCAGAACAGGGCAAAGCTAAAGGCGGCACAGAGCCAAGAGATGCTGCACTGTCTGTCTCACATAGTTTCCAGAGGACCACTCCCTCAATTTGACACCTGTGTGGCTGCTCATATGGCCTCCTTTTAAGCTCTGTGAGTTGCTACAGGGGGGTGAAGTTGTCAGCAGCGCGCCTCAGCTGCAGATTTTGGGTTGAAGTTTGGAATAATTTAAGTCTGCACAGCAAGAGATTCCTCGGCTCGCAGGAAAGTGAGCGCGCACAGAGTGAAAGAATGCAATAATACTGTGGATGTCTGTGCTTTCATGTGCTGCAGCTCCTTCCATACTGTGCTACAGGCCCGGGAAACTCACCTAAAGCAGCCCAGGAACAGTCCAGTGTCACACAGGCCCCTCCCCCCACCCGCCACCCTGGGTAATCACACAAACACGAGCCAGCTGCCATGCAGGGCGATATTAGGATCCCAGTTATTTATTCAGCTGAGTCCAGTAAGACCCTTTCGGGCAGCGACTACAGTATCAGGCTCGAGGGCAGCTATTTGCTCAACTATTAGGAGTCAGTGGAGTGTGTAAAGGCTTAACCTCGACGAAAACCGGGGCGGAGGTGCGGCCTGCAGTCGTCGTTTGGCCGGGGGAAGACCGTCCCCGCAGCTCAGGCACCACCTCGGGAGTTTGCTGTTGGCATCAATAAAGCAACATGGCTGAGTCAAACTTTGGACACGATATGAGAGAAACACTATCTACAAACACACCCACACACACCCACACACACACACACTAATAGGAACATGCAGATAGGCTCGATGTGTTACAGTAACAAAATAAAAACACAATTGAGAATCAGATAAAGTCTGAGGGTTGTGTCTGATTTAGTCCTGAAACAGATGACTGAGAGAAGACGTTTATTAATTGTTCATTTATCAATGAAAAATGTTGAATTCATATTCTTTGGTTTAAGCTTCTTAAATGTGAGGATTTGCTGCCTTTATCTGTTTTATATTATTATAAACTGAATGTTTCGGTTTGGACTGTCGGTCAGATTAGACCAGCAAGGTGAAGACATCACTTAAACCTCCTGTGATGAACATTTTTCAAAGCTTTCTGACACTTTATAGACTGGAGAAAGTAATCGAGTAAGCATAAAAATAACCAACAGGTTAGAAACTAAAAAGAGCTCATGTTGTATTTTAAGGGGACTTTTCACCCAAACACATAACAACATAATATGTTTATTCTGACTCACTCTTATTGAAAATGTGGTTAAAAACTCTGGGGAAAAAGCCAGTAAATGGACCTTGAGTTAATATTGTGTTTTTGTTGTTGTCAAAGTACAAATTCAGAGTTAAGAATGAACTCTCAGGCTCAGATCGTTTTTATGTTTATCCAAAATAGAGCTGAAACAATGGGTCAACGGATCAATAAGTTGATAAATCATCATCTGTGAAGTCATTTTTTTAAGCTGATATAATAAATATTTTTTGAATTATTTGTTTAGTCTGTGAAATGTCAATTGAAACGTACATTCAAACTTCTCATAACCTGAAGTGATTTGTTTGTTCATCAGTGTATATTTCAGAGAAAACCAACAAGTATTTCACATGTTTTTAGAAAAATGTCTGAAAGGATAAATGCTGCTTTTTCCCTGTCGTTTACTGTGTAATTACAGCTGAATTTCTTTGGGTTTTGGCCATTTGAAGACGCCCCCTCAGGCTCTGGGAAATTAGAACGGCAGCTCCTTAATATTTCCTGAGCAAAAAGTATGAACGAGCATTCGAGGAAATAAATATCAGATTAAACGATAATGAAAATAATCTTTAGTTGCAGCCCTGAGGTTTTGTTTTGATCTTGAGGGTTGTTGACTTCACTGCAGTACAGTAAAGCTCCGTGGAATTCGTTTTTCCGTGTTCAAAGCTCCAAAAAAATTACATTTGAAACAACGAGAAGCAACATCTGTTTCCAAATACGATGATATGGTTATTCATGCTAATCCACAGACCTCAATGGGAACAGTTTTTCCGTCACTGTAAATCTGTTTCCAGTCGCGTCTGTGGATTATCGTGATGTAATTTTTGACACTTGAAGTACCACAAAACACATGAACTGCTGCAGCTACTATTTCCAAATCGCACCAAGAGTTTTTAAGAGAAGTTGTGAGCCTATGAGTGAACTGTCCTTCATTCTGTGGGTCAGAGTTTGAACCAGAAAGACACTGTCAGACTGTCTGCTTTGGCCAACGAGATCTGAATCTCACCAGTGGCTCGCTGAGCTGGCCGATTAAACGTTAAGCCGCGCTTAAGCACTGCTCATCTCCCTAATTAGGCAGTAATTATTGTCTCGAGGGTCAGCTGCTGGTGGCACAGCAGAGGCTGTGTGTTAACAAAGTCAAAGAGGAGAGTGTGCAGGGGTGGGTGCTGTTGTTACAGGACAAAGCCTTGAAACCTTAAGTTTTAAAAGTATATCAGTGACTTTTCCTGAGTGTCACTGTGTCCATCTTTTCCACTGTTTTGTCCTCTGCTAGTAAGAGCGGTGAGCTGCCACAGGGTATTTCCTCTGCATGAATAGTTTGTGCATGTTAACACCCTGTAATTTCATTTAACACGACAAGCTGGCCAGCCGGGCCGCAGCGTGGCCAGCTCTGGCTTGTTGTGAAGCTGCAGCTCCTTGCGTCACAGTTACAGTAAAAACACAGTGGGCACGAGTCAGAAATGGCCTTGAGCTGTCTCCTCTCCACGCCTGCTGCTGTTTCATCATTGGGGGGGCAGAAGCATCCTGTCAATTAAAGGTTCGGGTTTGATCGACAGCAAAACAAGGCCGGGGGTAACGTGATCCATTTAGTCAATGAGCAGCCATACATTGAGCACGATGGAGCCGTGGGGGCTTTAAATGCATAGTAACCCTTTATACTGGGTTGTATTGATTGCTGTTGGTTGATACCAACACATTACTGCTGTCATAGTGCGGGTCAGGAAGTTCATGAGTTGGGATTTATCAGCCTCACAGTGAATGCATTAGAAACGTGGAGAGAAATTAGTGAAAAACCCTCCTCATTATCCAGTGAGCTGCTCCTCTGGGAGATGCAGCAGCACAGGATCTTGCATTGACTGGATGTACTATAACACCAGGGACTAATTATAACATGAATCCTGCCTTTCTCAGTCTTTCTCAGCTTCTACAGTTTTAGTTTATAGTATCTTTCAAAAAGCAACATATGTTAGAAAAAACATACTTATAAAGAATGTAAAAAGAACCTTTACATGTTGCTTTTGGGGTTGAAATGAAATCAATGCGATCTGGACCTGAACTGAAACTGTAGAGAATTAAAAATCCCCCTTTTAGAACAGTTTAAAGGTGCTATGTGTATGTTTTTGCATTAACAGCTGTTTGTCTCCAGCAATGGAAAGCAACACCATTGGTAACTTTCATTTAGCTTGTATCACATTTCTCTCACTTCTTGTTTACTGAAGTTAGCATGCTAACCAGCTAGCTCTGGCCCATCCCATCTTATCACTATGTGATAGTTAGTCACTGTAGCATCCAGTCTGTTCTTGCTAAGTAATGTTGTTAATGCTAACGTTGGCTTTGTATGCAGTGCTACACCGGTGAACAAGCAGCAAGTATCTATAAAGAGCAAATGCATCACATACTGTATAATATGTAGAATTTCTAAATATTTTGTACACATTCAAGGTTCAACCTTGACCTTAACATGGTGTGCTTCACTGTCTGCTAATCGGTGCTTGTTTTTTTGTCTTTCCATTTCATGCCCTGTGTTTCCTGTAAAACTACCTAAATGAATACTTACCGTAAGAAAAAAAATAACTTGGACAGACAACTACAATGGTACGCCAAAACAAATTCCTGAATGGTTCAATTCCAAAATTTAATTTATCCGCTTTGGAAAATTTGTTTAAAAAGATCAGTTTTACAAAACCACATATTATTATGTTTAATAAACGCAGTAATTTGGACGTTAACTGCCTAAAGTGATGCTGGACTGTAATAGTAACACATAGTATTGTTCAACTCTGCTGACTCTTTGCTCATAGTCTCCAGAACCTTCTTGTCTGACTTGATATTACAGAGACACTGTGTTTACGAACTCTGAGCCAGGCTAACCAGACAAGTCCAAGATGGCTGCCAGTTTTTTTGAGGGCGTCTGAGGTGGTTTTGTGAGCTCTTCAACTTACTTCTGCAGAGCCCTTTTTTGCGTGTCTTGTCGAGGGACAGCAAACCTTGGATGCGTCACCAATAATTTCATGCGCTTGTGTGTGTGTGTGTTGTGTGTGTGCTCCTGCTGGCTAATACAAACCACATGTGAAATTAACCTTAGGCAGATGCTGGTGTTGGGGAAGCATTGTGTCCCTGAGTGTGGGCCCGGATAGGGGGATTTCAGATGGTAGAGATGGATGAAGAGATAGGAAGTGGAGGAGTTGAAAAAGAGGAAAATGGGCACACATGGCAGCCAGAGATTAGACCAACTGTTTTTAAGCGCTGGGTGGTTCTCTGTCTCTCACACACATACATGCTAGGACAAAATGTACACAGCTGTCTCCTATCTATCCACACTGGTAACTTGGTATGGCAGTGGGGGTGGTATAGGGGCACAGTAGCTGGGGTAGAGTGTAGAAAATGGGGTTTAGCCTACAGGAGTTTCTGTGCAGTGTTTTGCGGTATTATGGCGCAGCACAGCATGCTAGGGCAATGAGGTCAGAAACTTGAAACAGAACCTAGTGAGAGCCAGTCGGTTTATTGCCAGAGCAGTTTTCCCTGATTTACAGGCTGCATTAGCTAACTAAGAAGGGGGATTTTATTATGATCTTGCTATAAATTTCAATCATTTTTTTTTGGGCAAATCTGAATAGTTTTTCACAGAAATACATGACGTCAAAGTTGTCGCATGACTGAAACTAAAAGGTGGCAACGTGAAGACAGTGGAAACTTGTGTGTGTGTGCCTGTGTGTGTGCGTGTTGTTGTGGAGCTTAAATGTGAGCCCTTTAAATTTAAACTCAATCTTTAACAATCCAGAATCCCAGTCAGCGCCAAAGTGCTTCAATAACAGCACCCCCCTTTACTCAAGACCTACTTCCTTAGGATTTGTGTGATAACCAGAACAATAATCAGCCTGTCACTCAGGGAGGAGCTGTCAGTGTCACAGCAGGCTCCTGCCAGCCCCGGGGGTAAGTATCGCACCCCTATACCCCCGCCCCAAACACACTCTCCCTTACAGCATTGAGAAAGCAATGGAGACACGTTGCCGCCTCAGCACCAATAACCCAACTCATATTTAAAATCCCAGTTTAAGAAAATTGGGTTAGATTATGGCCTCCTTATGTACAGTCTATGATCTCGAGGGAGGCAGCTTGAGCACAGCAAATAAACCGGCATGAATAGGCAGCAGTGTTGCCTGCGTAGGTCGCCATCCCCCAGCCGCACGTTAAGACTGCGAGTTTCATGTGTGGTCGTGGCGAAAGTGAAGTAAACAACTAGTGTGTCAATAAGCTAGTGTGAGTTGTTTTCAGTTTGCTAAAAACGGGGGAAATACTACACTGAAACTTTGAAATAAATCTGGTCACCTTGTGTGAACTCTCTGACTCTGTCAAGGTTGCATCAAGGTTGGCTGAGCGTTTCTCCGCACGCATCGCCCTTATTCAGCCAGCAAGTTTAGCACAGATGCTTCATTACCTCCAGGTGTATTTTGCTTTCATGTGCATCCGGCTTTAGTCGTTAGATTTCATCTTCCGCCAAGGGCCATGTTGTGTGCATGTTTTTTCTGAGGGTTCATTATGTTGTATAGGGGTGGTGGTGTGCTGCCCGGAAGCTGACCGGCTGATAACCTCTATGCAAAGTGGGAGAAAAAAAAGAAGCAAAGCACCACTTTCTTAACAGCCATCTCTGCTGAGCACTACACTGCTATGCAGGTTCCCCCTGGAGGAAAGTCAGGGGCGATCTATAATTCATACGGCTCTGTGTAGGATAAACCCCAGCTTTATGTAACAGTAGAAATGCTCTGTGATATTCTATTGGGGGGTGGAGGGGTAGATCAGTCTGCACCCCCTCTATGGGATCCTGTGCAAAACCTCTTAAAGGATTTCAATGCATTCGAGAGTTGTCGATAAGAGTCAGCAGCCGGAGTGGCCCTGAGATGAAGGGTGTTTGTGTGTAAGTGCTGTTGAGGGCACAGCTGAGGTTTAAGGCTGCACTGTACTCAAAACAAACAACACACTTGTACTCTCCTCAAGACATGTTAAATGAGCTCTTGAAAAGGGAAAGATACTCTTCGAGGAATATGCTCACTGCAATCAGAGTCAATCTCAAGAAGCAACGGTCTAAAAAGTTTAATTTTAGAATAAATAAACCATGTAATTAGATTTTTTAAAATCCAAACAATCCTAAAATAAACCTTGTTTTCCTCTTTTTAAAAGACCCGTCTTTCCGTCTTTAATGGCTCCCTGATATCTTGTTGCAATCTCCTGCAGTCCCTCATTCCCTCGGTCCCCACTGAAAAATCCCCAAACCACCCCCTTCCTGTTGTAAATCTAAATTGAGGAGGCTTCTTTGCGCGCACACACAGCTCCTCGCACACAGGGAGAAAAAGCAGCACATGAAACAGCCATGCATGGCCTTGAATGAGTCATCTAATGTAGGGGGAGTGCCTCCACACACACAGCCACTAAGCCACAGCCTCCATGGCTTTCAACAAAACATCTATTCTGAGTCTCTTTCAAGTCGGGAGCGATCCTCCAATTCTGGGGGAAGCAAACTGGAAGAGGACAGAGCGAGACACGTCAGACCTCTTTCTCCCTTTTCTTTCTTTTTTTTTGCGATCACGAGTAAAAATGTTTTGGGAAGAGGATCTGGGGAGATGTTTGTCATAACGGAAGCTCAGTTAACATGGCGTCCACCGCAGTGCATGGCGTCTACATATGGTTGTCATTGTAGGATTTGTAGCACAGGCATGGGAAAAGAACACATGCAGACATACAATCATATATTTGTAATTGTGCGGTCAGGGTGCACTGTGTTTAGCTTGATTGGGCCAAAATCATTGCTTAAAGTAGAATACCACACAAGCTTTGATAAAATTTGATCTTTCACCCTAGTTACTTGCCAAAAAAACATTACTTGTCACATCAGTTCTTCAATATGCCAGATGTAGCAGGCTAATAAGGCAGGTGCTCAAGTTCACGACGACTGTACAAAGAACATCCTGTTCCCTTCACGGGGACAGGTGAGTATCTTTGTGGAGGTTTGTTTCTCCTGTCCTGTCATGGAGTTGATTGATTCTGTGTTGCTGATTGGTGGCTGTCGTGCTCAGGCATATCCAGCCTGGCAGTTCGTCAAAGAAAACGAAGAAATGTGGTACATGGGAAGAAAAGGGGCCATGTTTAAGGAACATTTTAGGGTGGTTCCTCAAAGCAGAACAAGAGTCCACCCTAAAACATGAGTCACATCATCATGTTTCTATAATCCTGAGCTTTTCAGTCAACAGATGTGAGGTCCCTTGTGGCTCCAAGTAGAAGAGCTTAGAGGTAAACCTGTGCTATATTCACAGGCAGTTTCAATAGCTGCTGACAATGAGTCGCACAGCATGATAGAATTAAGGTAATTTTCTGGGGTAATGGGCACATTTCCTGCTTGAGATCTGCGAACAATATAGTGACTTAAAACACCTAACAGGTGGTCAAATATTGTTAAGTGCTTAAGTAAGTCCCCCTCAAATCTCAAATGTCACAGAGAGCTTTCTCTCTGTCGTTTCACCGCCTCACTAATTCCTTACTGTCTGAATACACTTAACACAAAGGGTGAATGGACTGTCTGTACTCCTGCTAAAAGACACTAGATTTTATTAGTTTACAAAGGCAGTTTATTGTCAGTAGAGCAGCTCCAAAAAGGGGGAAGGGGGGGCTCTTGTGGAGCTTATTGAGCACTTTCTCTAAGGTCTCTGGCTATCTATCTGCATTGTTTGCTTTGGTTTTGGAAAAGATTCACTTGTTAAGCATTTTCCAAGTGGGTTTACTTATGTTTTTCCACAACGGTCGCTTTACTTTCATAGTCATCATTCTTATGCAGGACATGCAACGATTTGTCAAGCGTTGCATGTTTTTTCCACACTGGTGTGTGTGTGTGTGTGTGTGTGTTGGGATGTCTGTGTGCTCCTGACAAATGAGACCCCAGGTATGGAGCCTGCAGGTAGAGTGAGCCGGTCTCACAAGCTGCTGCATGCTCAGTTTGAGCTCAGATCTGGTTTAAAAATCAGTGAAAAGCTCCAATATCAGCAGAGCTTACATAATAAAGGCACCTTGCCCTCCACTAACAGGTAAATAGTGGTGGTTTCACCTGGTGTTCCCTTTGTTTGCAGATGCATGAAGGTCATGTCAGTGCTTTGTTGCAGCAGTTATGTTTGCCATTGTTCTTCATAAATCCTCCTCTGTAACACTTAAATTACCTCTCTCTCTTTTTTCCAGTCATAACCTCCTCTTTTTTCTCTTTATTGCTCCAGCAACCTTTAAATCTCCCTCTATCTCTGCTCTGTCCCTGAAGGTAAGAACCCCACTGACAGCGGGGCTGCGGGGGACTACGGCGTGCCAAATCCTGGGCCTGCGTTCAAAGAGGTGTGGCAGGTGAAGGTGTGGCCCAAAGGCCTGGGTCAGGCCAAGAACTTGGTGGGCATCTACCGCCTTTGCCTGACCGACAAGACGGTCAACTTTGTCAAGCTCAACTCTGACGCTGCCGCCGTGGTGCTGCAGCTGATGAATGTCCGGCGCTGCGGCCACTCCGAGAACTTCTTCTTTGTCGAGGTGGGACGCTCTGCTGTGACAGGCCCGGGCGAGTTCTGGATGCAGGTGAGCCTGTAATCTGCAGCCCCCTTTATGTTGACAGTTTCACCCTCCAATCCCACATGAGCGTAAAGAGCCTATAATCAGCAGAGTGAAAGAAACTGCAAAGTTATGTGTAGGTTAATGTTCATGTAACCCTACATTTTGGTGCAATTCAGTCATTAAATTAACCCTAAAAGGCCGTCATAAATGAAGATTGAGCTACCAGTATTTGAGCTGTCATGATTTAAAGATACATCTTAATTGATTATACAAATAAATTTAGAATCCTCCAGATTTATGATTTGCTGTTTGAGAGAGTTTTTTCTGTCACATCTCAGGTGGATGATTCAGTGGTGGCCCAGAACATGCATGAAACCTTGCTAGAGGCCATGAAGGCGCTGAGCGAAGAGTTTCGCCAACGCAGCAAATCTCAGTCAAACTCTGGCCCTGGGGGAGGTGCTACTGCTTCAAACCCCATCAGTGTTCCCTCACGCCGTCACCACCCAAACCCTCCCCCCAGCCAGGTGGGCTTCACCCGCCGGCCCCGAACCGAGCCTCCTGGAGCCACAAACAGCGGAGCAGGGGGCAGCAGCGCCAATGCTTCTCCCACCCCACGGCATAGCTTCCCGAGGTCTCGCACGGCCAGTGACGGGGGGAAAGGTGAGGATGGGTTAGCGGGGACCACACTGCTCCAAGGGCCGAGCTCCAGCCCCTCCACCAATGGCTCCTGCTCCACCACCCCAATCCTCAGGTCAAAGTCAGTCCGTTCAGCCCCCACCACGTTAGCTAAAACTCCGCTAGGGTTGATGCGCTCCATCTCCACTCCGGCGCCCTCTCCGGCCCCAAGCCTCTCATCTAGCTCTGGGCATGGTTCTGAGTTTGGAGGTGTAACATCCTCTGCTGGTGCTGGTCCAGGGTCTGGTGCTTACAGTCGTGTCCCCTCCCATCGCGCCTCTGTCTCAGGCTCCCCCAGCGACTACGGCTCCTCAGATGAGTATGGCTCTAGTCCTGGGGACCACACGCTCCTCCCCTCCCCAAGCCTCCCTGGAAGCTCCGTTGGTAGCGTCAGCAGCCAATCCCTCAGCGAGGAGGGAGCCAACTACATCCTCATGGGCCAACGTAGCGGTGCTGCCAGTGGCGGCAGTAACCAAGGGAGCTTGACGTCCAGCTCCCTGCCAGCGCCAGGAACACCAACCTGTGGCTCCCAGCCCCAGACCAGGAGAGTGCTGCGTCGCTCCTCCAGCCGCGAATGTGAAGCCGAACGTAGGCTGCTAAGCAAGCGGGCCTCCTTACCTCCTATGACCCTGGAGAGGCTGGCTCCACGTCAGCGTAGAGCTGAGGAGCCATCAGAGGAAGACTCAGCCGATTACGCCATCATGTCGAGGAGCACCAGCCGCGAGTCCTTTTCTTCCACCTCTTCCTGCACACAGAGGGAATCTGGCATGGGTGCTGGGTCAGCAGGGGGAGGAGGAGGATACTTGGATGTGGCGGGGGAGTTCAAAAGTGAAGGGAGTGGAGGAGCAGGTGGTAGTGTAGATTTAGGTGTAGACAATGGTTATATGTCCATGCTGCCTGGCGTCACTCAGCCTCCAGTATCCATGTCCCAGTCTTTGGCTGTCTCTGTCCCAGACTCAGACTCTAAACCTGCTGATGATTACATGGCCATGACGCCCAACAACAGCGTGTCCCCTCCACAGCAGATCCGGCCTCCACCAACTTCTGACGGATACATGATAATGTCCCCCAATAGCAGCTGCTCCCCTGACCAGCGTGGAGGTCTCTCTGGAGGGGCTTGGGTGGGGAGTGGCAGCGCAGACAGCAGGGCAGGCAGCGACTATATGAACATGTCTCCAATCAGTGCACGTTCTGTAAATGGCAGCCCCCCACCTCCTGATCACACCAGCCATTTGGAGACCAGTTCCCAACAGCAAGCCCCCAAGATGGTGTATTCTTACTATTCCCTTCCCCGGTCATACAAACATAACCCTTCTGCTGGACACTTTGACGATGGGCCCGGACGAGGCAGGAGGCCCAACGGTAGTTGTAGTAGGGGAATGGGTGGAGGTAGGACTATGGGAGGGCGTCAGGAGCAACCAGCAGTGGAAAACCCGGTGGTTGGACGCCACTTGTCGCTCTCCTCCTCCTCATATTCCTCCAGCTCAGCCAGCAGCGAGAGCCTTGGGGAGAGTGAGGACCGAGCTACCCAGGCATTGGCTGGGGGAGCTCAGTCCAAAGACGGGAGTAAGCTCCAGCAGAGACGGGGCTCTGGTGGGTTTTCCAAGCAGGGTGGCCATACTAGAAACAGACCAGTGAGCCTGTTTGTTGATGTATCCAAGGCTAATACTCTTCCTAGAGTCCGTGAGAACCCCCTGCCCCCAGAACCTAAGAGCCCTGGGGAATACGTAAGCATTGAGTTTAAGGGGGAAAAGTGCAGCCAGACTGGGGTTACAGGAGGGCGTGGCAGGGGTCTCAGGCACGGCTTATCACTGCCTCATTGCTCGAGCAGCCAGCATCCTCAACACAGGCCAACGTCTTGCTTAGGTAACTTCGTCCCCCTCTCCCGTAGCCCATCCGCCCCCATCACTCCCCCAGCTGCCTCTGAGTATGTCAACATGGACCTGGGCCCTTCTCCGTCCCCTTCACCCCTCTCACTCACCCCACTAGTTTTCCCATCTTTCCACACCCCTCCCACGCCTCCAACTCTTGCTCATGCCCCCAAAGCCTGTGATGAGGGTAGTAGTGGTCCTCATGAGGAAAGCGCCAAAGTGGCTGAAGCTCCACTTAGGAAAAGCAGAGAAAATGCTCCATCAGTGACAGAGTCCGAGTCTCCTACATCTTGTGGTGACTACACAGAGATGGCCTTCAGCTTGAATAGCAACACCGTCCCTAGGTCATCATCCAGTGTCTCCCCCAAAGCCCCTTCCCCCACCAGGACTGATCCCTCTGTTCCAGTGTTGTCACGGGGTCTTGACTTCCCCCTAGCCAAACCAGGACTCAACCCTGACCATGGGGCTAAAGTTATCCGGGCCGACCCCCAAGGACGCAGGCGGCATTGCTCAGAAACCTTCCTCGCCTCACCTTCCCTCCCCACCTCTACCTCTACGTCCTCCTCCTCCTCCACTGCCTCCCTCTTCCCAGAACACGCCCAAGCTGTGGCCCGCCGGCTCGGCTTTGAGAGCATGCTATGGGGTAACGGTGCTGTGAACGATACCCCTGCTCAGTGCCCCATCTCTGGACAGCAGCCCCTTCCCACAAACTCCCAAACTTCGTCCACAGAGCAAGGCCTTAACTACATTGACTTGGACCTGGTCAACAAAGAGAGCCCCCATTTGGGACTGGACGGACCCTCAGGTAGCCAGGCTCCCTCTCGCCTCTTCTCTGTGCTGGGCGGAGGCTCCGGGATTGGGGGAGTGGGCGCAGCAGTCGGCAGCAGCAGCAGCTCCAGCCTCAACACGTACGCCAGCATCGACTTCTACAAATCGGAGGAGCTGCGGACACATCAGAATGGAAACAAGGAGGGAACAGGTAAGAGATGTCTTTTTCCTTTAGTCTGTTCAGTTCTCCTTTTGTACAAACACACTCTGTGATCTGGCTGTTGCCTCTTTTGTTTGTGTCTCCTTTTCTCTTCCTACTTCTCCTCTGTCACATTATTCAGCAGGAAAAAATACACTTTAAAGATAACCCAATGGAGCGCAGTCTCCCCTTCAATCTAGTCTTGTAATCTTACTTCACCTGGCGCCATATTAGAACATAGACACTAGTCTGGGTTGTATGAATGACCACATAATCCACAATATGAGATATAAATCTGCTGCGCTGACGACTCATAAATTGATTTCCTTGTCTGCGGGTTGGTGTACACACTTCTTACCTGATGTGATTATGTAAGGTGTTGAAGGCCAGACAACCTATTGGAATATCAATGAATATCGATATTTTGGAAATGACTATTGATCCTCTTGGGCTTGTTGAATGTTGTGTAAGCATTTTCTGTGCTGCATGTTTGTTATACGTATAAACCAAGAAGCAGAATCCTTCTGCTCCAGTTGACCTGTTGTTTTCCATCTCACCGCAGTGCTACTTTTGAGTAAAGGAAACCATTCAGACTTGCTACTGAAACATTCTTCCTCAAGTTCAGTAGAGTTGAACTTTGACCTTGTTTCCTGATGACCTGTCAAATTAAGATCCTCCAATGTGACAGAAACTAATGAAGGAGAGAAGTGATTATTCAGTGGATCACGTTGCTTTAAAATGATGACTATGTTTGATGATTTATATATATATATATAACATTGCCTAATCCAACCAGAAAGTTCAGTTTTTTTAGTTTAACCCACAACAGACTCAAGATTATGTAGAAACTAGAGAAACTAGACAGACTACTGTGTATCTGCTGTGCTGTAACTGCTTTTTCTTTTCCTTTGTAATGGAGGTCAACAAGGGCAGATGATGAATTTTCATTGTATTTACATTTTTTCCTACTGTGTGGGGCAATTTTCTAGCTGTGGGGTACCACCAGAGCTAAACAATGCCTCAACTAGGTCACTGTGAGACGTTTCCTCATAGAAAAACATTCTCTTTGAGCCACTGTCTGCACTAAATTGGCCCGTTAAGAAATAGACGCCTGCAGTTTAAGCAGATAGAGCAGCATTTAAATGGAGATGTGGATTTATATGCATCAGTAAAACACTCAGTAGTCTTACTTAACCTTCCACAGTGGGGCTCTTGTGATGAATGCCTCCTGCCAAGCCTTGTTGTTTATGTAGCCCTGCTTGCTTCCACATGATTTGCACTGTAGGTTGTGTTAGACTTAAACCTCCTGGGTTTTTGTGGTAAACATTTCATAGCTGCTGCTCCACAGTTGGATTTAAGGAAGAATTCGAGGCATTAGTGAAAATTCATCATGGGATCTTGCGGTGAGTGCTGAGCTCCACAGTTGGTTTTCATAGATTCTGCAGATGGAAATGAACCATCAGCCTGCATCCATACGTCGCTGTGTTGGTTTTATTGGGAAGTGGAGGCCATGCTGGTGGAAGCAGGGCGGCGTTTGTTTGGTCATATTTGAAATAGAAGCGCTAGCAGGCTACCACAGTGGGACCATATGGGCTCTGACTGCTGAAGTACGTCAGCGGGGCAGCGTGGGGGAGAATGTTACACATTGGCTGTGAATGTTGAAATGGGGCCAGTGCTTCACTCACACAGCTCTCAAATGCCTCTGTACAGTGCTCCCCCTCCTTTCATCCCTCCATTCTGCCTCCCCCTCTTTCCTCCTTCAATAAATGATCCTTTTGTTTGAGTGTTTTTACCGCGGTGGGCTGGCGGGCCTCAGCAGGGCCGAGCCCAGGGACTAGTGGACTCTCCTGAAACTGTTTTCACTCGCCGTCTATAATTTGTGTGTCGCTTTCTTTATTGTTTTTCTACTTCAATTCCCTCTTTATTGCCTTGTCTTTGTTTTTCTATCTGACAACTTGTCCTCGCTCTTATGCATTCTTCTCAATCTTCATGCTCGTCCGACATCTAGGCAGATGGATATTTGAAATTCCTTCCCTCCCTTCTGTTCACTACACATACTATTGTTCAACTTTTTTTCACCAAAACCTCTCTTGTCTTCACGCCTTTTCGTCCTCCTCCCCTCTCACATTGTGTTTCGCTCTGTCCTTTAAATGCCTGCAGAGGCGCTTATAAATAGATTTTAGTATTGCGCTGAGACGTTATGCTTTTTTGCTGTAGAGCAGTCAGAAAACAGACGAAAAACAAAAAAGAAAAGTGACAAGACGGTACATGACGACTAATCTACGCATTACTACAAACAAAAACACACTTTAGAAACGATTAATTATCTTGCCTGCATGAATCCTGTGTGGGGTTTTTTTTTGTTAGTTTTGATCTTTTGTAATTACAGACACATTTTTTTCTCCCCAACAGGCACCAGCTTGTATAGGAAGAGAGTGTGTGTATGTCTCAGGGGTGCCTACTTTTGGCACAGGAAGGCCAAAGGCTAAAACTGAACATCAGTAGTGGGACATGTGCCAAAAACAATCCTGTTGGACAGTGGTTACGTATTATGTAATGTATAAAAATAACCTCTCCTGATTTAGATAATGAGGAAAAGCAGGGCGAGCCATTTCACTCCAGATAACATCTTTTTTAGAAGTAAAATCGAATCAAAATGAATCAGCTACAACAGAGATGATGCATGATTTTTCTGCCTTTAGCGCTGCGTGCAAGTAGCAAATGTGAGTTTCTGCTTTTTATAAGCGTCAAGTTCAGCCAAAGTGTGAGAGACAGTGACCAAAATGTGCATACTGTGTGTTTGTGTGTGAGTGTGTTGGTGTTTCCCACATAATGGAGGAGTGTCGTCGTGGCCTTCAGCAGCAGAGTGACCCATTAGTTTATGAAGTGCAGAGAAATGTTAATTTAAATTAGATCAGCCACCACTCCCACCATTTCCCCCCCAAGAAAACCACGTGAGGGAATTTTATTATCTGCGCTCTCAGCTGTCCCTTCCCTGCCAAAAATTTTATTTCTTTACCATCTGGAGGGGGATGTGTATGTCAGTCTCAAAATAACCTGTAGCCCTTTGAAATTCCTTCCCTGAAACTACTTCCCCATAAAGAGATCCATAATATTGTAAATATTATGGTCATTATGCACTGAAATTTAAATAAGTCGTGTTTTGCCGTCCTTCATTTCTGAATGACGACGATTGTTGTTTATGTTGTTCACAGTTCTCAGAAGTGAGGCTGTTTACATTCGTTTAATGTTGCCTAATTGGACAAAACTCATGCATAACTGACCAACTGGATCAGTATCTGCAGTGTGTGTGCACATTGTCTCCTGGTGTCTAGACTCAGCATTTATCACTTGTTAAACTGTTACACAGATAAATGCTATAGATTTTATGGATTCTCTCTGTCCTCTGTGAAAAACAAGCCAACCATTGTGAAGTTGTGCAGAAGTAATTGTCAGTTAGTTGGATCTTAGTCCAGCTAGGGGTCAATGATGTGGATAAAATCTCCTATCATGTGTAATTTATGTTGGAATATAAATTTCCTGGAACATTTATTCACCGAGTCTGTTGCTAATCCAGTGAAATAAAGCTGTCAAATCAAGATACTTAAGTCAACTGATGCAAATATATTGTGAAATGTATGAAATAATAATATTCCAATAAAAAACAGAAAATTGTGGGTAAGAACTTCTGCTATAAATGCTAAAATCAAACTGTGACTGCATGAAAATGAAGTACATTTGAATAAAAATCAGAAGCTACATTGACACCGACCCAGCAGCATGTCGTTTTATTGGTAACACGCTGCTGGGTTTCGTGGCCTAGTTGGCAGCTGGTTGGCACATTCCCTCACCCTCAAAGTTCCAGGTTATGTGGGCCAGGAAGAGGTAAACATACTTAAAGTCAGTCAGTGGAGCGACGAGGAACACACACACACCAAATCCTGTCCACCATAGATGTTAGAAGTGTTATGTAATTGACTCAGAGAAAAGCACTATCTCCATCTGAGGTAATGCTTTCCTGAGAACAAAGTTGGTAATGAAAGACCTCACCTACCTGAGAAGGAAGGAATCCAGTTTATTGCAACCTTTTTTGGCTGTGGTGACTCCTGTCTCTTCTGATAATCGCATGTGACAAGAAGCACGAGCAGTCAGATGATCAGACGAACTGAAAAGATGCCACCTTATCTAAACCACTTCATTTGGAGGTAAAACAGAGAGTGAGTGCGTTGGAAATGTCAATAATTATCTATGATCGCAAAAGAAAACTATCGCAGGTATGTAAACTGTGATGAACAGACAATCAGGGTTTTTTTTCCTCCAGATAAACATGTCTACCTGAGCATTTGTTACCTTAGTGAATACATGTTATTGTTACTAAAAGAAATGGTGGCCAAGGCTAAAAAAGACGTTTGTGTGGGGAAAATGAAATAAATAATTGTAATAAATCTGAACTATTCTGTAAGTATTTCATCATTTCGTCATTAAACTGACTTGCAGTGAGTATTTAATGTTGTAACAAACAGCTTGAACGTTCATTCCTCTTCACAGTGTGCACAGTTTTCCCTATAGATGACAGACTTGTCCTGCTGGGTGTGTAATCTAGGCCAACGCTAGGTTAGACTAATAGCACCAGTAGTGTTATGTAAAACACAACCATGTGGATGGGACATGACCCCCGAAGAGGGTGAGGCTTAGGGCATTGTTGTGTGTGTGTGTGTGTGAGAGAGAGAGAGACAGACAGAGAGAGAGAGTGAGTATGTGTGTGTGTGTGTGTGTGTGTGTGTTTTTTATCTGTTGTGTTTTTTTAACCTCGTTTGTGCTTCATGGAGGCAGGCTGAGCTACAGTCTGCTCCGTAGAGTTAGTCCCTGTGCACAGTGACACAGACACACACACACACACACACACACACACACACACAGCTCCACTCATACATATGCAGGGTGTGAACGTTCGCAGATGTGGAACCAAAACAGCAGGAGTGAACATTTGGACTACCAAACCAAAGCTGATATCTGGTCTGTTTGCTTATTAAGATGTTAACTGTTATTTTGATACTTTTTTAGCTTTTATTTATTTAGTTTGATCAAGGGAGACAAAGCTAAACGACCAACAGTGACACATTTAGTCACAGCAATTTCATAATATCAGATTTTATCTGCTCATTTGCCTCACAGACGTTCAACTCTGCAGACTGAGTATTCGACAGTATGGATATGAAAAATAGGACGAGGTGGGAGGTGCACCACTGCATTTTATGATTACATAATCCATATTAAGATGGAAATGAGCTCAAATTTCTCCGCACTGCAAACTGAACTTTTCCTTCATTAGCCTAATTACAGCATTACACAACTGATTTTCCCCCATGGGAAGATGCAGAGCAACCAGCGTAGTTACACGAGGACCTGAGAGAGGCCTGCATCCATTTCAGTTAAAGTAAACAAACGCAAACATATTTCTGTGTTTATCTAATATTTTCCGCACATATTTAGCAATGTGTCTTTGGATAAGAGAGGAGGTCTGCAAGCACAGAAACCAAGGATTTTATTTGATTTTTTTTTTTGAGAGTTTGTTTTGGTTAAAGTCAAGGACGTTTAGTTCTCTGAAGTCCAGTTTGCTTTGTTTGGGTGGTCTGTTGAGGGAGTCACTCGAGCTCACACCGCACGTAGCAACAACTCTCCTCTGTTTGGGTTTTTCAGGGAGTCTTGAAGGTTGTGCGTCTGTCCTGCCACACATGTGTATATTAGAGCGCCGCTCAAGTCTGAGGCGTTTTTTCCCACTGACTCCGAGCACGGACCGTGTGATGAGGTCATCTGCGTGCGCCACGGTAGCGAGATCGCCCCCCTCGCCTTTGTCCAATTAGGCGAATCAGAGGGCTAAGAGGGGTAATCCAAGTTTAACACTAACCCACACACACACATAAAGCTTTGTGATGGATGATCAAACCATCACACACACACACACACACACACACACACACAAACAACTGCTCACTATGCAGCGTGACAAGGCAGAGGCCAACGACGGTCAGCAGTATTAGTCCGACAATACAAACCTCTAGATGCACAGAGCAGCTTTACTCTGCCACTGTATGCAGAGCTTTCTACAAACCTGTGTGAGCCAATGAGAAGTCTTTAGTGTAAGAATAGAGAACAATAACAGCCTGCACACGCTTTGCAGCGGCATCGTAAATCATTTTGCAGCCACATCTGGCGCCATCATGAAGATCCAGTGGAGAGTTTTGCTGTGTGCAAATAATCTTCTAAATTTACAACAGTCACTGAACAACAGGACTGACACCTGGAGAACAGGTGCTGCTGTGGAGTACGCTTAGGTCAGTCAGTGATATTACAGGTCAAAATGTAACAGCATCCAGCATTTAGAAGTTGATTACTTTGCCTTTCATGCGTACATATTTTGCAGGTGCGTTGTGCCTCTGGAGAGCACAGCAGCCTTTTCTCCTGACTGCGATATTGTACGAGGTGAATCACTGTAGACCGATGAGTCAGCTTAGTTAAAGGTGCTGTGTGTAAGTTTTGCTATGGCTACGTAGCTAACGTTAGCATTAACAGCTGTTTACTTGCCTGCACGCAAACATGCACACCCGACATGAGCTTTAAAAAATCTGCGTCCCAATAGTGTGAATATCACTAGCTAATAAAAATCTAACTTAAGCTAGCTCCTTTCTCACCCTCACTCTCCCCCAACCAGGTGTCACCCTGTCTCCACTTCCTGTAACCATCATTTCAAATTAAAAGCCTGTTTAATTGACTTGATGACATTGCGGTGGTGGCCGCTGACACAAAATATATACACTGCAGATATGAAGTTGGCAGCCCTGTGAATGTCACTTGACTGTGACATTCAGTGATGGATGATGCTACCTCAGCCTTCAACACAGAATCAATCAGATGTGTCTTTGGGGAGAATCAGTTTCCTGACATAAGAGGGACTAGCTTGATGTTTAATAATACAAACAGCTGTTCACTCCACCTGAGGCCGAACAATGAAGATGTCCTGTAAGAAAGTGTATTGAGTAGTGGGATTTAATGGTGTCATTAATGAAAAAGTAGTTCCTGTCTTTTGCTTTCATAAGTAGGACTTGCCATTGTGTGTCTGTGTGTGTGTGTGTGTGTTGTTTCAGATATTGCCTGAAGTCCTCTCTGCCTCAGACTAATCTACCATTGACTACAGTGTGAGGGAGAAGAGGAAATGGGTGGGTTTGGTTCTGCAGGATCAACAGAGACTAAATCTCTGCTGTGTGGGGGTGTGTGTTGGATGTTGTGGGTGTCTGTCACTAAGCAGCCTCTTTGAGCACTTGTTGAACCTTCACACACCCCTCTCCTCCATCAGTATTATAACACAGCTCTAAATCTTGTATTAGTCATAACCGTCTCCTCAGTTTCGATGGAAAATTTCCCGGCTTTGCAGATTGTGCATGCGTAAGATTTACCAGCACTCTTACGTATTTGCTTTCATGCTATTACTATTTGCCTCATCTGACAGACATCAAAAGGCCTTTTCAATAAAGCTGTTGACTCTCAAACACTGAAGCTGGACACGCCGGCAAGCGCGGAGAATGGATGAGGATGCTTTTCACAGCTTTTTCTAGAGCAAAGAGAGAGCGGGGGGACATGGATGTTGAGAAGAGAAGAGGGTGTAGAAAGGAGAGATAGGAGAACATTAGGGCCAGAGAGAGAGAGAGAGAAAAGTGATGATTAATGTGGCAGAGAAAAGAGGTGAGATAAATTTACAGATTGGTCCCATTCATTTTCTGCACAGACAGCGGCAGGTGAGGACGTTAAACACTCACAGTTGATTCATCAGGACAAACGCGCTGGAAAATATCTGATCCTTTGATGAAGAAATCAAACAATAATTCTCTCTTGTTTCCCTATGGAAAAATACAATTGCATAGCTTCAGATTCTCGTGGGCGTGCGCTGCCAGCTGTCAAGCAGAAACCAAACAGTTAGACAATCAATCGATCAGGTAGTCGACAGAAAATTAATCAGCAACAATGCAGGCAACAGTGTTTAAACATTTTGAGTCAAATGTTCTGGTTGCAGCTCCTCAGATGTGAATGTTTGCTGGTTTTTCTTTACCACTGTAAACTGGTTGGAACAGAGCAAGATTTCTGAGAACGACAATTTTTGAAGAAAAATAATGAGAGTCCTCATTAGTTGCAGCCCTACTTCAATACATTCAGCTTCTTGATTCAGTTCAGCTGAGGTGGTCCGGGCGTCTGATCAGGATGCCTCCAGGGCGCCTTCCATTGGCGGTTTTTGGGGCATATCCAACTGGTAGGAGGCCCCGAGGCCAGACCCAGAACACACTGGAGAGACTACATATCTCATCTGGCCTGGGGACACCTCACCCAGGAGGAACATAAAGGGGTTTCTGGGGAGAGGCACATCTGGAATGCCCTGCTCAACCTGCTGCCATCAGAACCCGACTCTGGATAAGTGGAAGAAAATGGATGGAGAAAACACGAAAAAGGAATTGTAGAGCGGTGTAAACAGATTCAGAATCAGCAACTTCCACCTCCTTAAAATGCTTACGTGTTTTCCAGAGGTATGCGTGGGATTGAATGGCAAATGGTTCGTTTCTTTCATGAAGTGACGAATGTTTGTTGCCTTGGTGATTACCAGTGAAGAAAGCTCATTCATTCGTCGACTCTGACGTCTCATCGCTCTTTTTGTTATTCACTCACTCCCTCTCTTTGCTTTGTTATCACTCGCCTCGTTTTGTTTTCAGTCACTCATCTTCCCAAAACCTTGACCAGGCTACACCACCACACATACACACACAGACACTTGGATCTCTTTGCTTGGTGTGATCTTGAGATGGTGGCAGAAAAGTGATGTGTGTGTGTGTGTGACTTTGACGGCATATTCACGTGGTCAGGGCGAGAGCAAGAGACCTGAGTGGCTTCATTCTTTTGCTCATCACATGGAGAGGGACAGATCAGCTGATACGACAAAGTGTGTGTGTGTGTGTGTGTGTAATTCCAGTAATTCCACACACCCAGCTGGGGGTCAGATCTCATTTCCGGACCTTAATGTAACAGACTCGTCCTACCTCTCAGGTGTCTCTTACTCACGTAGACGTTCACTCAACGAACTTATCAATTAATTCCTTATCAGTCGCTGTGTTCAAACTGAAA
Organism: Lates calcarifer; assembly: GCF_001640805.2. NCBI lineage: Eukaryota > Metazoa > Chordata > Actinopteri > Centropomidae > Lates > Lates calcarifer. The sequence goes on from NC_066846.1 coordinate 8,461,365, forward strand.
GTTAAACACAGGTGGACACACTCCCTATGAAGTAACTGCTCAACCTGTAAAACAAATATAGGTTAATTCAACAAGAGCAGCATTTGATGATAAGGTGTTCAGGAAGTCTTTGCACAGTGGACTAAGTAGGAATGTGGTGACCATAACTCTAAAGATACCATGTCAGTATCAGAGGCACCAGTAGCAGCATGAGTGATAGATTATGTGGTGATTTTTTTTTCTTGGTTAATCAGTTAATCGTTTGGTCTGTAAAGGTGACGCCTGCTTGTTTTGTCCACCCGACCCAAAGTTACAGTTTACAGTTACAGCATCAGATAAGAGAACACGTTCTTCAGCTTGAGGAGCAGAAACGCAGCAGATGTTTGTTTTTTTTATTTCATCAGAGACTGGCATAACTCATATATCTTTTCATTTTAATTTTTGTGATAATCTGTTTTGTTAATGAAAAAGCAGATAAACACAAAACAGGACAAACACTCATCTCATTCAAGGACGCCACACTGTAACAGGGCATCGATCTGTACCGTTCACATCTGAGTAGAAGGGATTTCAAGTACAGTCACAATAATTACAAAAAAACATGTACCTGCATCAAAAGCTTTGAACAAATTAAGTGTGTATGCCCTTCAGGCATTTTTAATGTTACTGGAGCAAAAAAAAACAAAATGAGAAACACCTCTATATCACAATATGCTGTATATATGAAAGTTGTAGACGTGCTTCACTTGTGTTTTTTGGCTCATTTCATTCATGGTAGAACAGCTCTTTTCCAGAAGTCATCCCTCAGTCACCCCCGTGCACTGAAATGTTCTGGCTGGGGGTTAAACAGTTTGCTCAAGGGCTCCTTGACAGGACCTTGATCATGGCCCTTTCTCTTCTTTGTGTGTGTGTGTGTGTGTGTGTGTGTGTGTGTGTGTGTGTGTGTGTGTGTGTGTTTTTGGTGAGCTGCCCAGCTGAGCGAATGCTAATTAGGTAGTAAAACCCTGGCTAATGGTTCAGTACTCTAGTCATGTTTTGACTGACTAGTGCCTTATTCACATGCATTTGGCACTCACACACACACTCACACTCACACTTAGAAGAACACAGCGGCAGGGGAATGAATTGTATTGGCAGCTTGGTCAGTCAAAGAGGCGCCGCTGGACAGACTGTGTGTGTGTGTGTCTTGAGGACTTTCGCCCCTGAACTTGTTGTTAGATGTGATTGCCACACCTGTATGTGCCTGCTTTTCAATTCAGAGCTCTTTAGTTACATTACAGAGTCTGGATTTGTTTGGTTTACACACACAGATACACACACACACACACACAGATGAATCACACACAGACACACACAATTCTCGAGACGCTGTTGCTCTTAATAGGAAAAGCTAAGACAGATCATCTAAGCCAATCACCTTTCAGGAAGCAGGGATCAGCCAAAAGCTCCTCAGCTCGGCAGTAACCTTCACTGACCTGTCCCCGGTCTACATCAGCACACACACACACCTCTTGTCTCTTTTGTCAATACTGCTTTGCTCATTCTGTTTTGAACAAAGCCCCTCTGCCCCGCCATGCCTTCCTGCTCCACTCCCCAGATCTCCTTTTCTTCCCCTCCTCTTCCTGTTTTTCCTTCTTTTTCCCTGCAGACTTTTTGTTAGTTCTCTCTTTCTTATTTTCACATCAGACTTTTCTTTTGTTCTTTTTCATAATCATGATCTACAGATTAAAGGGTTTTTCAGCTGGGTGTGTGAGAGATGTTTGGACTTGAATGAATGAATGCACGCACGCACGCACGCACGCACGCACACACCTCTTGTAGCGTCACTGCAGACTAAGGCCATCCATCAGATATAATATAAACTACATGATTTGATTTACTTAGATCAGAGGGAAGATTCCAGAAACTTGCAGAGCATGTCTGCATCTAGAAATCACTGCCAAACAGCCAGTTTTTTTTTGTTTTTTTTAAGTTGGTGCCTTCGCTGTCCAAGTTAAGGTGAGGCACCTGCTAAAGCACATTCTGTTAGTGTGAGTGTGTGATTGTATCTCATAGTACTACAGTATGTTTCATAATACATACCTGGTATGCATATCTGCGGACATGTAGTTCAAAAGCTTTATTTCGTGCTTTGTCATCTTGTTCATGTGACTGTACGTGTCCTTCCTTCTGAGAGTTAGATCGATAGCTACAGCCAGCAGCGAGTTCACTTAGCTTAGCATAAAGACTGGAAACAGGTGGAAACAGCTAGCCTGGCTCGGGCCAAAGGAAACAAAGTGTAAAAACAACAGATTGTGGCTTTACTAGGTGTTTTTTATTAATTTATTGACAGTTTTTTGTTTGGACACAGGTATGCCAGCTGTTTTCAGTCTTTATGCTAAGCTAAGCTACTGGCTTCAGCTACAAATATGATTGTCTCATCTAACTCTTAGCAAGAAAGTAAATGTTACAAAAACAAAACAATCGGATCTACAGTTTTAATCTTTTAAGGCATTTACAAAGCAAAAATATGTTGGCTTTGAAACTAGTCTAGAAAACAAACAATTTGAAATGCATGAAATTGCATGACTTGACATTTGTTAAACTATTTTCTTATCTTATAGACAAATGAATTAGTTAATTAAAAAAATACAGACAGATACTTGTTAGTTGCAGCTCTTCTTTGAGTTATTCAGGTTACATTGACGTGTACCCTTACTAAAAGTATCCTGTGCGGGTGTGTGTTTCCGTTTGTATCTGTACATGCCTCTGTGTGTGTGTGTGTGTGTGTGTGTGTGTGTGTGTGTGTGTGCGTGTGTTTGCTTGGCAGCGTGCCAGCTCCCTGTATGAGCATGATCCTGGCTACAGAGCGCCGATTGTGCGCTGCGGTATGGGATGTATGCCGGGCCCAGAGAGCGTCGGGTGCTGCCTAAAAGAACGGCGCAGCCACCCACCAACCCACTGTGGGGTTACTGAGTGCACAGGAGGCGGAGGAGGAGGAGGAGGAGGAGGAGGAGGGAGTGTTTCCCTCCTTTCACACACACACACACACACACACACACACTCCTTCTTATTTGTCTCCCTCCCTCTTCACACACTCTCCCAGGAAAACGTTTGAGCTTCTCTCTCTGCTTTTATTTGAGCTGTGAGTTTTCTGCGTTCCTCTCACTCTGAGTCTGTTCCCCAGTTTCTTTTTTTTTTCCTCTCCGTCTGTCTCTGTCCGCCATATAAATTTCTTTTTTCCCTCCACACACACACATCTCTGCTCCATCTCAGGTGATTGTCTTGATGTCAGCACCGTCACAGTGTTTCTCCCCATGTCTCCACCATGATCTGTGTGTGTCTGACTGTGAGTGTGTCTCATTGGATCTGTGGCATCACTCAGCTGCTACTTCTCTAACTGGGTTTGTCTGTAAAGAGCTTAGCGCCGGTGGGCGTTGGAGAGCACTAAGCTGATTACCGGTCCACTAACGAGCCACTTCTCACATGGAGGCTGTGTGTGTGTGTGTGTATTGTTTGTTTATGTGGTTGTGTGTGTTTTCAGCACGCACGCGTTTGTCACGTCTTGAGCCGTGCTGAGGCCCCACAGATCAGGTGGAGGAGGTTCAGAGGATGAGAGGAGGTCAGAGTTGATCTCGGGGTCGGCTAAAGTGCTGACAGTGACAACAGGGTGAGAATCCAGTCAGGACTCCCGCAGCCGAGGTCAAGTTATTCTCAGAGGAGCCGCCATGAAATCCCTTTTTTTTCGCCAGTCGGGCTTTGCCAGTAAAGCCCTGATCTGACTAGACTGTTTGAATCGGGTCCAATTAAGCCATTTTAGACGAGACGACAGTTTTAGAGCAACTACTGGCTGAAAGATGATCACATGCTGCTGGAATATTTTACGCAGAAATGTTTTCATTTGTCTTAAACAGTAAAAACCATCACAGAATCTGTATCTGAGATGCCAGTTTTAGACGACACATATTGTCATGTAACTGCTCCTTTACTTTTATTCCGTTACATGCTGTTTCTACTGGTGTTATTATGGTATTATCTATTATCTATGGTATTACCCTCACACTAAACTCAACAGCCACAACCTTCACATTTCCTACAGTACCCACATTTAGTGTCTGATAATCCTCTGTGATTGGGAAACATCAGATTTACACACAGAGGAGTAACTAATCAATGCAGCTCGAAGAACAGCTTCATTTTAACTTAACGTCTGCGAGCTACAGGTGATTACATTTGCTGTGGTATCAGATCGCAAAATCATCTGTCACTGGCTAAAACTTTGTAACTTTCATGAGCAGCAGCAACAGCGTCCCCTGGAGGTGGCGATTAGCAAGAACAGCTGTTGGAGGAGAGACGCCATTCTCCCTATTACAAGTCAGTGTACCATCAAAATGATTCTGAGGTGCTATTTTAAGGTGAAATAGTTGTATAATGTTTCTTCAAACCTCAAGGACTTGTTAAGATAACAGTAAAATAAATTACCAGTGAGAATGACGACTGAAACTATTAAAAAACCTTTACTGGCAGCTTGCAGATGTTCATTATTAGCTGTCCTGATGGTTGAAGGTTTTGACTTTATAACAGCAATAACGTGGAATCAGCATGCAGTTCCTTTAAGCTTTAAACAAAAATCAAGTACAAAGTGAAAATGCTAATTAAACAGTTTTTATTTGTAGCTTTAGTCAGAGAATCCTGCAACATGGAGCCTGGAAAGTTTTCTGTAAAGCTAAACACACCACACAGCCTGTGTTTCAGTTACCTAATCCTCACACATCGACCAGCATCCATGTTCTCTGCAGTTCTGTTAAGACTGATAAAGAGTCAAAATAAAAAAATCTGATTTCATCCCAGAGAAACAAAGGAACATTTTCCTATCTGGACACGTGGACAGAGAGTTTTAGATTTACCCCCAACTGTTCCCCTCACACACATAAACACACACTTCCTCTGGCCATCTACACGCAAGTACAGACAAAACTCAACATGCAGCCCCCCACCCCCCACCCCCCCCACCCTCCAGCTGAACATTTTCCTTCCTCAGGATCATTGAAATCTTCTATAAAGTGATTGAGAGAAAGAACAAACAGTCCCTCAACCCGCCTTATGTAAGTCATCAGTGCGGATCGAATGAAGGAGCGGAGATGTTTGCTCACCGCTGCCATTATTGGCCTGAGAACAGTCGTTAACCTTTAGAGCGCTGCCTCACCTCTACGTCACCTCGGCGTCAGCACCGTTAACTGGGGCTTCAGCGGTAGAACTAACAGCTTCCTGTGCTCTGCAGGGTTTTATTTATTAAATTGCCCAAATTGCTGTGGGGAACAGTGTGAGTGCGTATGTGTGTGTGTGACTGATGTAGAAGCAGTTACGTCTAAGCACATGAGTTTTCTGACTGGAAGTAGTGTTCTTGGGATGTTAAAAGTTAAAATGATTTCCTGCATTATGAAACAAGCCTGTACTTTGTAGTGCTGAAGCATTTAATCAGGAGTTGATTAATTAACGTATTGTCATAATTTATTAAGAATTTAAGTGATATATCACAAACTAATGTAAAAGTTTGCTGCTACAAACATGAGAATTTTGAGTTTTTCTGTTTCATACTGTGTTGGTTGATCAGTTGCTATTGATAATAGCTATGGCTGTGAAACTTTAAATTCTCACACGGTATATATGCAGTTTACAGTAATAATGGTGGACAATCTTATCAGTCAAAACATGTGGTGATCATCCAAACTGTAGGTGTTCAGTTTGAGACAGAAGTAGACACAAGCAGGCTTCATGTTTCTGGCCTCATTTAGGGACTCATTCACACGGTTTACACCTTGTAATGATCACTAAGGTATGGACAGGTGTAGACAGTCAGTTGACTGAAAGTAACTTGAAAGTACCTGTGTTTTGCCAGCCTCGTATCATCGTATCGTATTGTATAATATATATAGGCATAAATCCAGGAACATTATCGCACAAGAATCTTATCAGTAGCTTATCTGACAGACATTTTATTTACTGACTTTGACTTTACTCAGGAATTTCTGCAACTAAATTTAACAGCCCATACATCAATATATCATCAACATGTACTGTATATAGAGCAGACAATTTCCCGCCACAAAACAAAAAGGAATAACTTAAAAAGTGAACGTGGTTCACAGGAATTAAACCGCAGTTACTGGTTAGATGAAAGGGACATGCATGTTCCATTTAGTTTTGCTGCAAACAATCAAGTTGTAGCAGCAAACGGTGGAGAAAGCTGCTCAAACCACTGTGATAGAGGAAGGATTAACACTGAATCCTGATCAGCTGATGATCAAACACTTTCAGTTGAAGCTGTGGTGACACTCCCTGTGGAGGCTGAGCCGTAGTAGAGAGGAAAACGTCTATATAAAGCACCAAACCTTTGTCACTGATTATATTTAATCATCATTAAAGCTTAATTTGAATTCCACCTTAGGACAACTTCCATGTGCCAGAGTCAGCATGTTTGCCAGGATTTGTTTTCTTGCCACTCAAGCAGCATGTGCTATGTACCTTTTCACGTGCCAAATGTTGATGATGTGGAAAACCACACCCGTCTGGCACAGCTGGCATCCTCTTCCCCAGACTTTAAAGGTTTGACTGTGATTGTCTGCACGTATGCTCATATTTCCCTGCGCACGTGCGTTTACATGGGCGTCATCCACAGGTGTGTTTGCGAGTTTGTGTGCGTTCGCCTGCAGTGTAGACTCTCGTCGTGTGCTGCCGGCTGTGTGCCTTCACGTACATCCTAAGTGTTTGTATCTTTTTATGCTCCACAGAAGCTTGATGTTCTGTTTTTTTCTTGTTTCCCAGAGAAGAGACCATCTCTGGAATCTACAATTAACCTCCCCCCACCACCACCACCACCACCACCACCACCACCCACCCCGCCGCACCCCTCCACAGCCGTTAACACAATGTTCTTCTCTGCTGTAGGCGTCACAGCATCTAACCAGTGCATTAAAAGCCTCAAATCGGCAGCAGAGAGGAAATGAAATGTGCTCAGCTCTCCTGTTTACTCATTAGTCATAGCTGGTCAAGAACAAACAAGTAGAAATTGCATGTGGAGGAGATGGAAGGTCAGGAGGGTGCTGGGAGCGAGGGATGATTGAGAAGTGGCTGCACGCTCTCTCTATATGTGATCACACGCTCGTTGTTTACTATTTATGTTCCTCCTGGATTTCATTTGCCTTTAATGAAATTGTTTGTATTCATGACCAGTTGTCGTCCAGGGGAAGAGAAGGAGGAGGGGGGCTGAAGGAAACATGACACAAGCTTTTCGTTTGCACACGCACGACTGGTTGATTGTGTTTGTAATTGTGTGTGTGTGTGTGAGCCCGTTTGTCGTCACTGCGCGTGTGCGTCCCCTGCGGCGTGGTGACAGCATGTTCCTTTTGGCTGCAAGCTGATGATGATGATGATGATGATGATGATGATGATGGCGGTGTCCGGCAGAATCTGAATATGAATCAGTGCCTCCTGTCCAAAACAACAACAACACAAACACACACACACACACACACACAGCTAGTGATCAGGTGTGCGTCATCACGCTGCTCTCACTTACAGGGTAAGCCGCAGGGATATTATTGATACACACACACGACAGAGAAACAGTGGTTATGGCAAAAAAACACCATGTTGCCGTACTTCAGGTGTCTTTGTATGATGTGTGTGTTGGTTCACCTGCTCTGTGTGTGTGTGTGTGTGTGTGTGTGTGTGTGTGTGTGTGTGTGTGTGTGTGTATGTGTGTGTTTCTTGTCCAGTCATAAGCTGTAGTAATATGCTTGTGTAATATCAGTCCCAGCCAGCCACCACTGTCGCCTCGCTGCCCGGCTCTACTCCACACACACACACACACATACTCATTTCCCAACAGCTTGCGGTTCATTGACTCACACATTACACACATGGCCAGCGTGTCCTGTAATAGTGCCATCTGACGCTTGCGTCCGTGTCACCATCTCTGCAGCTTTAACTGCTCTTCTTTTTCCTTACATTGTTCCCTGGTTTCAAGTCGCCTCCATTCACGTCCAACTAAAACTAACCACACGAACAAAGCGGTCCTTAAAAGGCCATACCAGTGGTTTTGCATGTTTTTGCCTATTTACTACAAATCACATTTACTTTACATCACTGCTAACCACTATGCAAACCATGCTGGGGTGTTTAGGGACTTTTTTTTTTTGCCATTCCAGGCATCCATTGGTTTCCATTTATTTCCATACAAGAGGAAAATCTATGAGCAGACATCTGACTGCTGTAATCTGCTGTAGCAATGTAAAGCTTTGTCCAAGTTACATAATCTTTGAACCCTGGATCGATTGGAGAGCTCTGCACTGAGATACCGCAGCAGCGATAATGCAAGTTTTACATAGAAAATCCAATGCAGATTGATGTTCACTGTGATGGATTACACAACTCGAACATCCTTATGGAAATGAATGGAAACCAATGGCTGCCTGAAACAGTAGGGAAAACACATTTATTGTCCTGCTGCAGTGATCAAATGTGGCATGAATGGACTGTGACTCCTACAGCACACTCTCCATGCAAAATGCTGCAGATGTGAACACCATCAAAAAGCATTAAAGCCACATTAATTGATTTCTTTGGCCACTGGGAGAATCCAGAGCAACCTAATAAACACACAGCACTGTCATATTATCACCCTATAAATTTGTTATGGCTAACACATTAGCAAACAGTTGCCTGTTTACACGTCCAGCAGACACAGAGCGTGTTGTGTTTCTGGCCACCTGACATGTTAAAGTCCAACATTCACTCTGTTTTTAGCATCTGGTTTTGCTCTCCAACTATTTCTGAGAAAAATATCAGAGTCTCTGATTTGCTGGATGTTCCTCTCTGGGTTCATCCCTTCGAGTGACCCCTGTCACATCCGCTCAGTGTTGATACAAAAATATTGATCAGTGCAGCTTTAAACATTGAAGACAGATCAGTAGAAAATGTGTCATTGTCCAGTTACTTTTGAGTTGAACCGCTGCTTCAAAAAGTCCTGTATTAGCAGGAGCAAAGCAAACTTCAAGCTAAACGTACTAAAGGCTGTGGACAGAGGAGGGATAGAGCGGAGCGAGGATGAAAAGAAAAGATTCCTTTACTGTTTTTTTTCCTCCCGTGGAGACGAGGAGAAGGCGACGAGCGTTGGTAGCGGAGCCTCCAGGGGGTTCATAAATAAATATTTGTGGTGCACGTTGGTCAAGTCTGGCTGTCTACCCACAGTCAGACACACACACACACCGACTCCTACACTCCTCATCCACACCTACACTCATGTGTGTGTCTATACAGTCGATCACACTCAGTGAGTGTTTGCACTCATACTCATATACAGTCATTCCCCCTGAACCTGGAGCCCTGCTGCCTTTAATAAAGTAGCATGTAGTAACTTAATACGAATGGAACAGCCTCTTGTGTGTGTGTGTGTGTGTGTGTGTGTGTGAAGGGGTGTCTCTATTAATAATTACACAATTCATCATCAGACTGGGGCAGAGGCCAGGAGTTGGCACGTGGACGCACACACGCAGTTGCTGTGAAATACAGATGGGCATCAGTTTCCAAACACACAGGACAGGATTTCCAAACCAGATTCCACACTGTCAGCCCCCCGCCGTCATTTTAATGATCCAGAAGTTCGCCTGTTGTTCAGTGTCTCTCTTTCTTTCCCTTTATAGCTCCAGATTCGCCTTCTTCGTATCTTTATATTCGGTTGCTGGATGTTAGGCAGAGGCCGTTCTCTGCTCCTTCTGATGCTGCGAAACACTAGGAGACAGTGAGACAGCTCAGGGTGAATCTGGTTCAGTAGGTAAGCGAGGAACACATTTATTATTTAGAGTCACATACTAGCAGGAAAGGGAAGCTTTGAATTAGTCTTCTGAAAGATTTTTTCATCTTTGTCACGGACAGTTTCATGAGATGGAGAAGAACCACAATTGAGGAGATGTAAGCATGAAGCAGATCTGACTCTAACACCTTTAATCTGTTTTTCTTCTAAACTGACTGACCTGAATTAGTAATGATCCTGAAATAAAAACTTCAGGGCCTGCAGGACCATCCATTTAAAGCACTTTCCTCTTTTTTTTAAACTTTGTACCTACAAGTTGAAACCTGTCCCGTTATATAATATCAGCTGCAGATGTGACAGTTGTTCATTTGTTCTGGTTTTTTCCATGTCTAAATGGATTCCCCGGTTTGATTCACTTGTTGTGGCAATGCAAATACTAAAATAGTTTTGCTTTAGATTTTGTGTAAATATACTGTAGTATAGCAGTAGGCCTGACAGTAAACAAGCATCATCACATTTTTAGTGACTTGCACAGCAACCTTTAAGGACTACACTGACGTATTATCATGTTATTGAATTAACAGGGTGACAGTGAAGACATAGAGCAACAAAATCAGCCTGAATGTAAAGTCCAATATTCCCTCTTCTTTTAGCTCCGGTTTGGTCTCCGACATCTCCTCCTGGAAAATATCTGGGTAGCTGCTAACAGTCTGTTTGCTGTTGCTGGCTGGATAGGCTGTTTGTTTGTTTGTTTTACTGAAAACAGCTGTTTGCCGACTGGAAATGGGTTAACAAGAGTGTTATACTAAAACATTAAAGTCAAAGAACCAAAGCCATGAGCTGAAAGTAGCTAAAATGCTTTATAGGGGTGAACTGTAGACATAACACATCACATTTCAACTCTAGAAAACTCCAGAGACATAACAATATCACCTTGTGTTGGGAAACTACTTTACTAAAGACTCTGACTCATCTGTTGTTTTCTCCTGCTTGAACTAAACGTTTAAATTCCAATTTACAAGCTTCGACTTTCAAAAGATCTGATAACATTCCTGACTTTGGTGATAAACAAAACAAAGGAATTATCCTGATGTTATCTGAATTATTATCCGACACGGTGCCGAGTGAAGCAAGACAAGACACAAGTGTCTCAACAGCAGCTCCGTCGCTCGGACCGCCTTTCTTAAAAATGGCGCAACAGCGTCTTGTGTTTCATTTCAGTTGTCCGTCTGCGTCAGAGAGCTGGAGCTAGCTGGCCACTGGCATCCTGGGAAAAGCCTTACTAAGAAGTGAGGACCTCCACCTGCTTATCCTATCACTCCATATATCACTTCACTCAAGGCGCCGACTCCAGGTTTATGTGTGTGTTTGTGTGTGTGTTGAAGGGGGCTGTTTAGCCACACTGGCAGAAAGTGGCAGAACTGGTGGAGCGACACGACACAGAGAGACAGAGAGAAATTGGTGGTCTGAGTCCGCAAACAATGAAAATGTGTGTGAGAGCGAGGGAGAGACAGAGTCTGAATGAGAAAACATTCCCCCCAAACCCTTTAGTCCCGTTGGCTTTAGCTCTGTGTGTGCTGTCCAGGGACAGGACGTCCCATGTCAGATTTCAGTACAGTAGCCAGTTTCTGTTACACAAGGACAACCACATTTTAAATGCTATATTTACAACCACTAAAGGAGGTTTCTGCTCAAACAGGGCAGTGTTTTTTCAGTAGTTTACTCCTAAAGTAGAATACATCTTATTTAACTCTTTGGTACATATTTGAATTTTGGACCTACAGTTGAATCCTTTACCTACAAAACACTCATTTTTGCAGCATAAGCTACAAAAATTGAACAGACATTTTACTGTTTTATTGGCACTTTAAAGCCATTCGCCACCTTATCTCAGGTATCTCAGGTTAAGCTGCACCTCCAACCTCTGACTCAGTATTTGTTTTTCCCATAAACCTAATTGTAGCTTTAACTGACACATTTTCTATTTTAGACTTTGCTGTCACTCTACAGACATTCAAGGACATAAAAAGTAGGGCTGCAGGTACAAGTTATTTCATTACTGATTAATTTGCAGCTAACTTTTCATTAAGACTATAAAATGACAGGAAGCAGTAAAAAAATGGGCCAGCACAGTTTTATCAGAGCCCGAGGCGACATGTTCAGACGTCTTGTTTTGTCCGACCAGCGGCCTTTAACAAAGATATCTGATTTTACAACGATGTAGAACAGAGAAAAGCAGAAAACACTCGCATTTTGATGAACTGAAACCAGAGAATTTTCTGGGGTTTCTGCTTGACAACAGGTTATCAGTTAATTTCTGATGATCAATTTATCAGCTGACCATCTCAGCCATAATAAAAACTGGTGGAACTGTACGTGCAGGGGGCACAGATGCTCTCTGAACATGATTGCACTCTGTAACCTGCCCTCTGCAAGGCTGGGAACGTTTTCCAAAGCTCCCAGGTGCACACACACACACACACACACACACACACACACACACACACACACACACACACACACACACACTCAGAGGCCAGTGTAGGGTTCAACCCTCCAGCAGTGCTACCAGCTTCTTATAATATTTTTCAAAATTCCCAAACTCCTCGTCTTCTGTAATTTACGACACGCTGACAGTCAGATATGTAGAGGCCGACATGGCTGCCCACGATCCCTGACAGGGTAAAAATGTAAACTGGAAGTTCAGATATTGTTCAAAGATGATCTAAATAAGCTGCACACAGGGCAGTGAATGTGGCTCTCTCCCCTGTCCTCCCCTCTTTTTCCCCCCACTCAGCACTGCTGCTCTGTCTCTGTCTGTCTCTTCCTGTCCCCACACATTCCAGCTCCTCTGTGTGCCATCACACACCCACTCAGTCTCTCCCACAGTGTCGCTGCATAATGAAAACTAACCTCGAGCCTCCTGTCTTTTCTTTTCTTTCTTTTTTTTTGGAATCATTACATGGTTGTGTCAAAAAATCTGACAAAACCCAGAGAGAAATTATTACATTTAATGATTTAAACCTTTTAATATGTCATGTAAAAATTGCTTTTGGCCTTTCTCATGCTCACTTCCCCCTCCTGTCTCTGTTCAGATTTCATAACACTTAGTCGTAGTCATGTACATATACATTACACATTCACACATGCACACACACCTGGATACATAGCTTGTTACAGAGCTGTTGGAGCTGCTGCGAGTGTGACTGACAGCAGCAGGGTTTAAAGCAGGATTGTGTGTGTGTGTGTGTGTGTGTGTGTGTGTGTGTGTATGAGAGAGAGAGAGAGAGAGAAAGTGTGATAAGCACACCACACACAGCACTCATTTTTCAGCACACACCCTGCTCCCCCCTGCCAACTGCATAGTGTAAGCTATGGAAATGTACAGCTGAACATAAAGACGAAATGTGCTGCGTTCACTGTTTGCATAATGGGTGGGATGTTCCACAGCTTCCAATGAGATGATTGATTGTTAGCTTTTAGCTGTTTGTATTATTATGTTGGTAGCACTTTAATTTTCAATCAAAGACAACATTATTAAAGTGTTCATGTGCCACATCTTCCAGAAATCACTTGTCTGTCAGGCATGGTGGGCGTTACTGCGACGCCTCCTTCCTTGGCTTTGGTGAAGATCGATGCTCACCCACTAAGCCAGCTCCTCTTGTATTTATTCCAAACAAAGTGCTGTTGGTGCCTGTGCAAACATAAAAGCCTTCCTGTGTCCTTTTCTCAGAAAAGACATGTCCACTGCAGCTGTGCAGGGCTTACTTAACTTTATTTCAAAGATATGCTACATAGACAGAAAATGTCAGTAAAGTGGTTCACAGATTGCATGTATGCCGCTGTGCTCTGGGCTATTTAAACTACAGATCATGCATTCTTAATGTGAGAAAGCCAAGTGTGAATTAAACTCCTCATCATGGCAGTTTTTGTGTTTCTCTATAAGCACAGAGGTACAGTGATTGTCATGCATTATCACATAATTGCAGTCGGTCTTGTTTCTAGGAAACACAGGACTGAACCACAGACCTTCAGATATTTAATCACTTTTACTCTCCCAGCTGAGTTTTATATTGGATGTCACTCACAAATACTGTTTTCTCTGCCCACCCTCGCAGATTCAGAAAGCATAACACTGGCCTTAAGTTGTCAGAATGCTTTAACTGAAAGGCTTGCTGAATGGTCGAACTGTGTCTGAAACTCCCCTACCCTCACATCTGTAGAGTTCGAAGGGTTGTCCCAACAATTTTCATAACTTTCCAAAACCAATAATCCAACAATCGTGCCCAGTTTACTCATCAGTGGGCCAGGTATGCATCTCTCTTAGGCTCTCTCTTTTTTTTTCCTTTTTAATACAGTTACTTCTTTCATTTTCATGTGCACAATCCAGTAAAACACCACAAATGCATTTGAGGAAAGATCGTCCCAAATTGTACACTCTTGAAGTGTAGAGTCAGGGAACAGCTCTAAACATTTTAGACATGTTCGGACAACACGTAGAACCAGTTTGTTTCAATTATACCCCGGTCCCTACTTCCACTGGCCCAGGAGTCTGCCTGGTTTGGTATTTCTGACTGGCTCACTCACAAGCTTAAGATGGTTGTGAATCAGGGTTGAAATGGAGAACATAATGAGCATTACACATGGACAACGAAGAAGTGGATTACGAGAAAGTATATACTCTTTGTTTCACCTCGGGGTCACCGTAGGAATCCATTGTAACCACTGAAACCGAGCTGACTAAAGCTGCTGCCCCGCATGAAAGAGCAATTTTCAAACCTTTGAAGCTCACAGGAGCCAAGTGTTAAATACTCACCGATAGATTTTGGGTGGAGTATTGCTTTAACCAAATAGTCATCCATAGATCTGCCAGCTTCACGATTAACAAATAAGAACTGTGAAATTAGACACATGCTCTGTGGTCAGGCTGCGAACATTATATCTTCATAACCGACAGACTTTCTGGCGTCACTGGAAGAAATTAAATGAGGTGACACAGGAGCTATCCTGGTGCTTCAGCCTGCCAGTGTTCATTCCTTGTATTTGCAGCTGTCTTGACGCTGGATCCCGGCTCATGTTGCGCTGTTGTACCTCTTACCCACTTGCCTGCTTTGCAGGATAGATGATTTAATGGAATCAAGTATAATAACAGTACTGGAGGATTGCAAGAGCTAAAGTCGCTGGCACGAAAAAATTGCTGCCACTGTGGAAAAACAGTTTGAGTGGGATTGCGGGGATTTTCACATCCTTATATTAATGTAATTCCTTAATGATTTCCAGGAGACGGTTCTTGGCTTTGACTGTGTGGGTCGTAGGTCGGGCTTGGTATCTTGTGCAAAGACATCTCTGCAGGTTGGATGCTTGGTGGTGATGGTGCTTGAGCCTGAGTCCTGCTTGTGAAGACAAATCTTTGGAATACCACAGGATTGTTTTGTTTGATTGAGATGTCCAAGGAGAAGCACATGTTCTGCCCTGGGGCTTATGAGATACTCGTAAAAAGATGGGATATGCTGATAAACACAATGGGGATTTCCAGTGACTCATTCATCTTTTCCCCTGAAGTTCAGAGGCTCGTGCTTTTTGCCTCCATTCTCGCTGGCGTCCAGTAATATTTACCAATCCTGGTGTTTTTCTGCTGTTGTGTATGGTTCTTGCTTGTCTTTGGTTTACACTTTCATTTATCATAACTGTATGATGCAACAGCTCTAATGTAGATCTGAGCACTTTCCTTAAAAAAAAAACAAAAAAAACCCTGATTTAACCCAAAGCGACTGGATGACCAGTGAACTCAGTGACTCACATCACGTTGCATAGACCGGCTCTGTGTCTTGTGGGAGCTGGGGCAGCATGAAAATGACAGAGTGACACACTCGATTTATGACCAGAGAACAGGGTGGCTCTCAATTTTAGGCAGCCCTCGATTGAGACATCACATAGACCCAGACTCTCCTAATTACACACACACAGACACACACACACACACACACACACAGGCGGCTAGAGAACAGTTATTGGCTAGACACGGAGTGCGGAGGCAGATAGCCTTGTCTAACCTCTTGATTTAAGCAGTCTGGGAGAGGAAGGGAAAGAGGAACACACATACACTCACACAATCGCTACCGCGGTCATTATTAAATCGATTTGCCCACAGATGGAGATACAATGCAAGGAAATGAATGAAATCAATAGACAAACCGCCAGGGGAGGGTCAAACCAATGGATGGGGAAGCTCAGGGAGAATAAGAAGGCAATATTTGATTAGTGCGGCCAGAAGAGGAAACACTTCCTGTGCAGTTGCATATAAGAGAGTGCATGTGAGTGTGTGCATCAGGATGAGGCAGTGGACAGTTGTTTAGTATGTTTCCGTGTATAATTTCCTATGTCTATGTTTGGAGAAAGGTCGTCATTAAGTGAATGTCATCCACATAATTATAGTATCTCCCTCTGTGTTGCTACGTGCGCCTGGTTTCATGAGAGTTTGCATGTGTGTGTTCATGGCAGTGCACCAGTGCGTGTCCGGCCTGTCTCCTCCGGTCCCTTTGGTTGGCTGGTTTGATTGTTTGTGTTGCTGTTTTCGAGCCTGGCCGTCTGAATGAGGGGAGCAGCTCCGCTCCTCTCCTCTCTCCGCTCTGCTTTAGGCCGCCATGGCTTGGCCGGCTGGCGGGCACCGTCTGTGCTGAGGGGGGACTAAATATAGCTCACTGCACCAGGAAGAAGACAAACTGGAGAGAGAGAGGGAGGGGCGTAAATATAGAGTACCCTCGTGCAATTAGAGAGTCAAGCACTGCTGGGAAATTTTAGGGAAAGAGACACAGGGAACTCTCTCAGAGCCTGTTCTCTTTACGAGCTCTGTGGATTTGTTATTTTGGCTGACGGCTGCCTGAGTGCTTTTGGTGTGAGTCATCACATTTGACAGAAAGTAACCCAGTTTAAAGGGCAGTGACTAATCTTTATAGTAGTCATGATCCTGCTTTCAATGCAAGCTCTCCAACCCACAATTTATTTTTTTCCATTCACTCTTAAATTAAAACATTGACACACGTATGACCTCTGTAGGTGTGACGAAACAGTCATTCTGCCTGCAGCAGTCGTATTCAACAATACCTCAATGTGAACAGTAGCATACAATCGTCTTGGTTTAAAGGGTCATAACACACCGAGCCATAACTGCAGTCCTCCAGGTTAATTGCATGCCACACTGGTCTGAATTAGTATAGTGTATCTGTGTTCCCAGGGTACTATGTTCTGCAGTTAAATATTCTGTTAACACACATTTCAAATTAAAATACTTTAGAAATATTACTTATTCCATATAAACCCAGCAAGTTCCCTAGAGTGTTGGCCTATTGTACTGAGAGTCGTACGACTGAGCTGGGGAACAGAAAACCCCCAAAATGACCCAGGCTGTTATTCCCACATCAGCCCATGCCATATTAAGCGAATACAGAGCTGGGGAACTGAGGAATGACTCCATAAAATCTGCATCAGACTGCATGATATTGCAAATATTGTACTTGTAGTATCTGGATCAGATTTAGGGATCATAGAGGACAAATTCCTGCAGTGACTGTGATAAGAAACATGGCATGTCATAGAAGTTATCAAACTAGGTGAGAGAAGGCAAAAAATCTGACCTACTAGACTTTTTGTCGAGACATTATGTAACTGATATCAGTTTATTGCAGATGTATCAGTGTGCTGCAGATATGTAGATTTGAGTGGTGTCTTATTTTTGCATATAGGGGCCTTAAACCAAGCAGATAGCTGCATGACGCCATGTGATTCTGTTGCTTCCTTTATTCTGGGGCAGAATTATCATTAAGTTTGCATTTCTCCTAATCCTATCAGCTGTACAGACAAGGCCAGGAAAGAGTCATATGTGTTGGATGAGACTTGACATTTTGAGTGATTGCAGTAGTGAAGGTCCGTACCTGTGTGCTCTCATGTCCAATGTGATGTGAAGCGTTGAAATTGCCAGAAAATCCCTGTGTGTGTTTTTTTTTTCTTTCTTTCTTTTTGGGTCTGTGTTTTCCCTCGTGCTGGCACACACACCTGACTCTGTGCCTGCAGCAATAGGTGTCCTCACTTTCTTCCTTCCCCGCTGTTCTCTTTATCGCTTTCATCCTGTCTGAATCTGAATCTTTTTCAAGCCTGTTTGGCCATGTTGTATATTCCTGTTGTTCTTTGTGGGGTCACTGTGTTCCAGGGCCGATAAGCAGACACTGATATCTTACGTTAGATATTATAATTAACCTGATAAGCAAGAGACCCTGTATATGCATGTCATAATATTTATTCCTCCTTCATATCTGAGTTTTTGTTTATTCTGCATCTAACCAAACCATTTCACCCTCTCTCCCTGTGTGTCTTCTTTTCCTCCAGAGTGCTGATGTTAGTGCGGCGTCCTTGGGGAAACAATCTGGTACCGCTCAGAGAGCTTCGTCCCTGCCTGTTCCTTTTGTGACAACCAATCACATGGGGAGAGCAGCTCGATCGGACACGCCCCCTGAAGCACTTTGACAGAGACTGATGGAAAATGTTTCTTTTTTTTTTTTTCTTTGTTTCTTCACTTTCATCTTGTTGGTTGTGGAAACCAACGGGGATGTGTGCCAAATGACATTCTTGAAGATATTTGCTGCTCTCATTCCTTGAGTGAAAGCCAATCAGAGAAGGGTACAAAAAATGGAGAATGGTGTTTTTTTTTTCCTTCCAAGTGAAAAACTCTAATCATAAAGACTACAAAGGTGGCTGACTATTACCTGTATGAAAAAGAAAATATATAGAACTATATATCTGCTCAAAAAGTGCCTCATTTTCAGACTGTAGCTGTTTTACAAAGAACTTCAACTTATCCTCGACTAACTGAAGCTTTGGGTTCTTTTTTTTGTGCTTGATTTGATGTAGTTACAAAAAAATGCAGCAGAGTATATTGATTAAAGTGGGTAGCACTGGTGTGAGCTTTTGCCGCGTTCATGTCATATAGAGTGGATGTTAGAGATTGGACATGCATGGTAAATACAATAAAATATATCCATTGAATTTGGGTTTATTTACCTGGAATGAAGGACTTTGGCTGATGTGAGGCATCTATTTTTATAGATTATAGGCACTTCTGTATAATTGTAAGCCAAGTTATTTATAAAAATGAAAGTTTCCCATTCATAACTATGACTTACAAGTTGATGCAAATGATATCGTGATAAGCGATAAATCAATTATGACATGAACGTGGCATTTTTGCTAATATAAATGAAAATAATGGTACTAGCGATCTGCTGGCCTTCCTGTCTACTGTGAGAAATATTAGCATAGCTGCTGTTAGCATACCGCTCATTGTAACTTCCGTCGCTTTTAGTCTGTCTGTCTCCCTTTTCTTTCCCTCCTAACTTTTTAATAGAGCCATAAACATAAAGTATTAAACACACAGGCTTGAAACAAAAGGCACTTGTAGCCGGGGATGCAGTATCTTGCTAGCTAGTTGAAGCTAGGTCAGATTAACATATTAGCATCGTGCCAGGACGTAAATTCACCGTCCTGCTGACCACAGCTCAGGGTGAGACCCTCTGATATAGAGCCAAGCAATCCCATTAGTGCTATTAGCCCTAGACTCTTGTGTCTCACTTAATCCCCTTCGTCTCAGGATGCTAAATAACATACGGTACATACAGCTGAGGATAGAGACCCTATCAATAGCCATGCTAATGCTAGCTTTGTAGCGGTCAGCACACTGCTTTTAGAACCGGAAGGGGGTCAGGTGCAATTTCAATTCTCTCATTATGAAAACTGGTAATTTGTTCTTGCTTACTTCGTACGTTACCAAACATTTTAAGAAGAAAGTTTTTACCCTTTTTAATTTTTAAACTGGTTGAATTGAAAGTGCTTTGACCCTAAATCCTTATTTAAGACTCTGTTTCCATCTCCCTCCCTCCTCTATGTCTTTTGCTCAGCTCTTACTTTAATCTCCGCTATGCATCAGCACTTAAGTGCCTGTCTGTCCTACTCGCCCGTCTGTCTCTCTGCCCCATCTTAGCCGTTAGCACTAATAGGGCTGTCCTAGCAGAATATATCAAGTCTATTTTTGTGTCTATTTTTGTCTCTTTGGGCTGTACAGTTCTCAGAAAGTAACTAGTTCATGTTTGTTTTGGTGTGACGATGATCTATCAGATGACTTGACCTGACAGCCGCGGCCCTAATCGGAGGAGTTTTGGACTGTTTGACTTTGCTGATAATGGAGGACTGAATCATTGCAGGGCCATCAGTGCCAAATCACAACAACAACAACAACAACATAAAAACTAAGCTGTTCTCTTCTTCTGACAGCACCTCAAGAAGCAACCTTCAGCTCTCAAGTCTGGACGTATTGCTTTGTTTTAATAATGTAACCTTTTGTGTTCTCCCGTTGTTTTCTTTTTCAGCGGGGGGAAGAACTGTGACATATCTTGCCTCGCAGTCTGCTAAAGTGACTCTCGGAGATAAAGGTCATTGTGAAGACTTGCGTACACTTTAACCTTGAATTTCTCTTTGACTTTCACCAGAGCATTATAAGGAAATGCATGATTAGAAATAAAAGGCCACAGTGGAAAAACAACAACAAAAATATCTAAATACATGTGCATCTGTGTTGCTCCAAATTGTAGTCATGTGTTTGT
The DNA here is from genome assembly GCF_001640805.2 of Lates calcarifer. NCBI lineage: Eukaryota > Metazoa > Chordata > Actinopteri > Centropomidae > Lates > Lates calcarifer. The sequence continues at coordinate 8,481,786 of NC_066846.1, forward strand.
CTGCATGCACTGGGAAGTCCATGAACTTTCCCACTCTGGTCACATGACCGTTTGCGGGGCCTGGGGCGCAACAATGCGGCTTTATTACGAGCAGATTGGGATCTGTGGTTGGAATTGCTCCTAATGGCGGTTACTAGTGCAGGGGTGGGCTTCAAACCAGGTTCGACACCTGAGCAGACTCGCAGGCAAACACATGACCATTAGCTGAGATGTGTTCTGATGTTATTTTTTGGAGATGTTCTCGTATTGAAACTCAGCAGTTTTCAGCCAAAACAGACATGCTTGAAGGTACTTGTAGTTGTAGAAAGAAAGCGCACAAACTGACTTGCTTTCAGTCCTGACTAGCAGACATTATTAACCTGCCATTTAGAGCCTCCCTTCCTTCCAGCTCCGAGTGTCCCTTGAACTTTTTGAATGACCCACGTTTTTACCGTCAAACTGACCCACAGTCAGTTTTTACTTCGACTGCCTGTGGCGAAGTTCTCGACAGTCATGAGTAAAGTTCCTCAGGGAAAGCCCGGACAAACAGTGGGGCGGGGAGGGGGCTCATCAGTTTAAAGTGGCTGTATGATTTCATTCATTGCGTTGTCGAGTGTAGAGATATTCATAAAATGTGCAGGAAAAGTGCTGCTGCTGTTCTAAATTGTTTTCCTCTTGTTCCTCTGAGGGATGGTACTGAATGGGAATATTGTGAGATTTTGCCATTGATGTAGACAGTTTTACTTCTGTTGCTTGAGAAAAAAAATCTGACTAAAAGAAGAAAAAAAAAAGTCAAACAACAAAAGGACTTGTGGTTTCTTTTTGTTTCTGTGACTGGCTGCAAAGTTTCCTTTTTGACTGATGTAATGGGGATAATTGTTCAGATGTGATGGGCTTGAGAAAGAAAAACATCAGAGCTACTGATCTACGGTGGGGGAGAGGGAAGAAGAATAAGAAGAGCGGAAAACGCCACAATTTACTGGCTGAGGCAAGTGCGAACATCTGCATGCAATGCCACAGACGGGGCTCATACCCCCTCGCCTCCTTTGACTCAACACGCAGTCGCTCGGAGAGGCTGCGGCCACAGCGCAGATGTCACACTTTTAATGTGGAGGAGAAAACAGGCTGATTGTTATCCCGCAAAGCCTTTTTAGCTGCGTTAGTCACATTCACCACTCCCATTGATAAGATCATTTGCACTCGAGGCTGGCGAGTTGCCAGTGGAGCCAATCACTTGTCTTACTGGTAATTTAACCGACGTAGTGTACGCCTCCTCCTCCTGTCTTATTCCATTCAACTCTCTCACCCAACACTCTGTTTAATTAAGTTTTTCCTTTTTTTTTTCTTCAGCCGTGATAAATCTGTGCCTCTGTCTCCTGTTATTGTTAACATGTATGGGATCTTGTATCATCCTTGTCCACAGATGGCCAAGTAATTCAACCCCAGCTGGGTGTGATTGTGCTCTGACGGAGGCACTGCAAGAATTAATAGAAACGAGAACACACACACACACACACACACACACAGATCGGGCTTGCACCTGCAAAACCTCTCACTTGCCTTGCTGAGTAAAATAAGGCTAGCGTGGACAATAAAAAGCCTGGCAGCACCTGTATGAGAGGAAGAAGAAGAAGCCCTCACACCCACTGACACTGACACTGTAGCCCGTCTGTCCCATTGCTTCTCTTTACAGCTCGTGTTCCCACTTTTGTTCATTCACACCTTAAACAGTGAGTCCCAGGGGGAATTTCATCCCCACCTCAGACTTGTCAGTTTTCCAGTTTCAGCTGAGACGCGTCCCTTTTCCCATGATGCACCTCTATGCTCTGATGGTTTTTACTGTTCTTTGTGACTCTTTTACTTAAGAAAGTCGAGGCTTTGTGAATGAATGAAAACACTCTTCTCTTTGTGATGCACCCGTAAGCAATGAAAAGCCACAGTCTCTCTCACTCTCCCTAACTTTCTTTTGGTTGACATGAGGTGTCTCAGATCTGACCCACATTCTCATTCCCAGTGATGGCTGCACGGACAAACAGAGCAAGAAGGAAATGTGCAGCGCTATCAGCCCTGCTCTCAGATAAGGGAGAGAGAAGGGAGAGGAAGGAGCAGAGGCGGGCGAACGGGCACAGCTGCCATCTGGTTGTCGTGGCGACGGGCAGCGACAGTGCCTCCCCCTGCGAGGTGGTGGCAGCATCTCAGGTCAAGACGAGAGGAGGAGGAGGAGGAGGAGGATACTGGCTGGGAGCCGAGGGAAGAGGACACAGAGTTCAGTCACAGAGAGGTGAGCTGGCTCGAGGCCAGCAGGTAGACCTGTTGGGTCTGAGTGGGCGGTGTATCATCTCCTCATTGTGTTTGGGTGTGTGTGTGTGTGTGATATTGTATCTCTGTACTCCAGCTCAGTGTGAAGGTGGACACACAGACACACACGCGTTTACAGTTACATTAGATGCACATATGGGCACAAGGAAGCGGAGCTAGACTCAATAACCCCACTTGTGTACACACTGCAGGGTGGACGCGGGAATGTTTGCACAGCGTTGTGTGAATTAATCTTAACACAAAAACCACAAGACCTGTTTAGTCACTGCTCTGGAGCTTTCAATCACATCACAGTGAACAAACACACTTTCATGGCAACAGGGAAAACTATGGAGATGTTGATTAGCTTGAGGTTGTATTTAATGTTTTTGGTATTTTGTTACCGTTGTACATCATGTATACTCTACCTGGGGTTGGTCTGTCACTCAAAAAATGCTTATTTTACTGTCCTTTTCTCAAATCTGAGCTCTCCCCTCATGAAATACTGGACACCTCTACCTACAGGCCTCTAACCTCTAACCTGAGAAGCAAAAATCAATTGTCAAACTGCTCGAAACAAGGCTTAGGACGTCCTGCACAGGTTCCCCTGCGATTGTAGTTTTAGCATGGGTGGTTGCATCTTGTCTCCTGAACCTGAGCAACACTTTACAAATGTCCCATTTTCTATGTGAAGTAGGCCTTTGTGCTTTTCCCCAGGCAGTGTTTTACTTTATTTCACGAGGGTGTGTTAACTTTTAAAGACTGTACTGAACTTTTTATTGTTGTCTTTATGATGTAACTATTCATGTAGACGTTAACTATATCGCAAAGGAAGTCTGAAATATAAATCCCACCCTTCCTTCCACCCTTTCTGACCCCCCCACTCCCTCCTCGTGATTTTCATGCAGTCCCTAAGTGGAGGTGGCCTGCCTCTGCTAAAACTAACGTAACCCCTGGCTCAACCTGAGATGATGAAGGGTCCCAAGTTGTCATTGCTTCATTTTGCAACATTATGCAACAGTTCCAACAACCTTTTACCTCAAAATTGATAAAAATTGAGCGCTGACTATGACCTGAACAGGAGGACTGAACTTGACTGAAATGTGTTCCTGTATAGTCATTGTGTGTTTAGGTAGTATTACAATACATGAGGCAAAGTTGCATGAGGTTGCACACATCAAATGTGCAATTTCATGAAAACACTTAAGCTCCAGATCCACTTCAGAGCCTTTAAACATCTGCCAGTCCCAGGAAAACATGTTTGAAAAGAAGAGGTACAAAGGAGTGACATAAATCTCTGGTCAGATGTACGTCCTGGCCTTTGATAGAGCTGAGGGTGCTATTTTTACGATGTTTACATCATTGGACTCTGGCCTTCACTTCGGTATCATGTACTCCATACTCCCGCATGTTGGCAACAATACAGGAAGTCTTCCTGTCTTTATGACTTCCTCCTCGGCGCAGACCACAGGAAGCTTGCTGGTTGTAGGACACGGAAATAGCTTTTTGCTCCCATAGCAGATGTGGGAAAGTTAATGTCAGCGCTGTTCCATGCTCCCAAATTGCTTCCTTCCCATCATTCACACTTATTCAAATATAACAGAGGTTGGTTGCGGGTTAAGAGGAATATGTGCAGATATGTGTAGAGCGGGATATGCGTTTTTTTAATATCACTTCCCCTCATACAAGTAGCCACAATAAACCCACATAAATAAAGCCACAGGTGTTTTAGCTTAGGTAAACCTACTGTATGTTGGCCAAGCCAATAAAGCCCTGGATTACAGTCAGTATACTGCAAGCTGCCTCTGCTAATCCTTCCAACTTTCCCTCTCCTCAGTCCTTCCATATAGGTTTTAGGGCAAAGTTAATCACTGCAGACTCAATAAAGTTGAGTTTACACGCGCAGCCATGGTCAAACCGGGTGGCTCCGGTGGTCGGGTCCGTCCTCGCCGCATGGCATGTGAGTTAATGTGATCCACAAATGCCACAGCCGACACAAACCCGCTTTCTAATGTATTTCCAGCTCTCTTTTCCTCGCCGCCCCCTCTTTCACATAGTGTACTTAGCCAAACAAAAAGCCTTTCTGTGTCTTTTTCTCTCCCTCCCTTTCCCTTCCCTCCTCCCCACCAACTACTAACGCTCACCCTCTCTCTCTCTCTCTCTCTCTCCTCATGAGAGAATGTTTGCCATGATTATGGATTTGTCTTTATTACAGGCCGCGTACGAAATTAGCTCTGTCACTCCATATAGCTGAGAGAAAGGATTGAAACTGCACAAAAAAAGTGCCACATGGAGTGAGTGAGTGAGGGAAAATGAGAAGGGGAAGGAGGAGGAGGAGGGCGTCTTGGGGGGAGTGGTGGTGGCGGAGGTGGTGGGGCGGGTGACTGTGAGGCCTCTGTGCTTTATTTTCCTTGAAAGCTCCCTGAAAACCACAGACACATGGTACAGAATTCCCCTCACAGTAGGGGTGGGGGGTCGGGGTGGGGGGTGGCAGCTTTTGCAAGAGAACACCACGCTGTCTGTGATCAACACACACACACACAGATACACACACGGGGGAACTTTTATAAGTGAGTACACGCACTCGGAAAAGAAGGGAGTGTGTGAACCAGACGCACAAACACTACAGCTACACAAAAGGCAGCACACACACACACACAGAGGGTGGAGTGGGTGGTGGTGGTGGGGGGGACTTTGAAGATGCCGGCAGACCAACGCCTTGACATGCCTGCGTGCTGAAACCTCAAAACATCATATCACCTTAATGCCTCTCAGTTCTATGGGAAAGTGGACAGTCCCACTTTCCACGGGTATTGGAAGGGTGATGGTGCTGGTGGTGTGGGGTGCGGGGGTGGGGGGAACGTTAATCCAATGTACAATGTGTTTAACTTTGACTGGCAGATCCCTCCAACCCCTCTCCTCACTCTGGGGCCCCCTTTCCAGCCGCGGATCCAGGACAAGCGTGGAGCTGGTATTTAGGTGGAGCTGGCTCGGGCTGGGAAAAGGTTGAAGGGTCAGGTGGTGTGAATGGACCTGTTAGGAGCTGTGATCTTGGCTTAGCGTGGACCCGATGCCCCTGAAACTGAACGCCTGGTTGGCTGACTCATAAAGATGAAAGCAAAAACAACAATTTTCCCCTTAAGTGTAAGTTTTTTTAAGCTTAACGAAACCAGAATCCTAAACAGTAATTGTGTGATTTATCTTGTCCTCATTAACTTGTTTTGTAAATTCCTTTTCGCTTTAGTGGCCCAACAGCATGAGGACTGCAACATAGATAACACATGGGGGAGCGATGAACTGGGTGAGTAACGCCATCTAGTGGGGGTCTGGAGCCTGCTTTTGCTGTAAAGGCACAATCAGGTCACCACAGATGTGCTAATCCACAGCCTCAAATCCATTCATTCAGTGCTGACAATAAGATAAGATTATACAGGCATATTCTCATGATAGCAGCCAACAATTATTTCCCTTCTGGCCAAAATCTATAGGAACAAACCACATAATGACTTGTTTTCTTCAGCTTCTCTTTGTATGTGTGTTAATGGCTTGGCAGAGTAAGAGAAAGACCCTCTCACAAAAAGGGAAGATTGAGTTTTTCCATATCGCAGCACCAGTTGTCAGAGACCAGCATCCTGAAAAAAATTCCTCCCAAGCTGAGATGGAAAATGTGTGTCAGCACGGCGAATAGCCCGCTGCCTGCCTGGGAATGAGGACACAAGGAATGGGAATAGAATCAATTTATAAAAAGCCTCGAGTACGACCTTCCCTCGTTTTCCCCTCCTCGTTCCCTGTTCAACATTACGTCATGCAAATCACTTGCCAAATGGAGCAAAAGAGATGCTCGGAAAGCCACGTTTGACCTTTGTAGTTTCAAACCAGTCCAAGTATTTCTTGTAAATCTGTTTGTCGTTGCGCCACATGAGTGATTTTTATTACGCAGAGACTTCAGACAGGCTACAGCACTGCAACTAACAAATATATTTATCACCAGATAATCTCACTGCAACCTTGTAACTTATGTTCTGCTGCTAACGGCACTGTGTTGCCTGTGTTATTTAAACTGTGAAGAAACTTAATCATTCCCCTGTAGGCTGTATAAGAAGAGAATGATAATAATATAACTTGTTTAAGACATCAGGACATAGTGATAGTGATAAATAAATGTGGACTTTTCGTCAGCAAGGACCAGTTGCCCAATAACCAGAAAGTTACTGGTCCCAAAATATAGAACAATTTACATATAAAACATCCAAAACATGGCTGATTTAGTCACAATCAGAAACAAGATCACAAGCACTTTTTCAGCTTTTATTGGGCTTGTTCACAACAATTCAACAACTTTCCATCATTTCTCAGCATGGGACAGTTGCACTGACTTGAAGGAGATGTTTCCAGTTGATATTCGTAGGTAATCAAGCTCTAACAAATCCTCACCAAGTCCCTGTCTCGTATCAGTTGACAAAACATCTACATCAGGACAGATTAAAAACTCCACTTCCACTTCCTTCGCTATCCAAGAAAGCAGTCAAATGTTTTCATTCCACTGTCAGATTTCCTGCTTTTAAAGCCAGGCTTGTTTTCCTCAACACTGCTTAAGTCTTCAACCTCTTCTTCAGCCTTTGCTTCAGGACTTCTGCTCATGTTCTCCCTACTGTGCCCTCCATCATCAGAGTTTAAGGTCCAGTTACCCACCACTTCTTTCTGCTTGGTCGTAGCGGTAGCGTTTGGAAAATAATCCTTATCAGCCGGTGTGAGTGGCACCTGGGTTGTAGCTCTGACACTGCTGAATGAAGCACTTCCGAGAATGGCAGCGTATGTGACATCTTTGACTGCGGTGGGGATTGGCTTGGGCAGCCTGACGATGGCTGCACTTACAGCACCACCAGTCAGAGAGGTAGACTCATTGAGCTTTTTGCTGTTGACGTGTTTCTCTTTCACACGTCTCGCTCTCACCATGCTGCTGGTGGAACCGTTGAGCAGACTCGCCCTCATTGCCACAGGTTTGGCTTTGGCTTTGCTGGGCGTTCTTGGCTCAGATTTTGGGCTGGATTCAACTCTGAGGCCCCCTACTGATCTGAGATAAGCTGAAGAGACTGTCTTTGGAATTTTCTCTGTGTACGTCTTATGTGCATTTCCAATTCTGTTTTGAATGGGTTGAAATCCCAGAAAAGAGTAGATTTTTCTGTTCTTTTTGTATTTGTCTGGTGTAAACCTGTTGTGCTCGACTGATTCACTGTTTCCTTCAGTCTGTAGAAGTGGTTTAAAGTCTTCACTGCTTAGCTCATTTCGTCTCTGTGAGGATATATTGCTGGTCTCTGGCTCAGTTTCACCTGTTCGATTGTACCATCTGTGAATCCTGCTCCTTTTGAGTTGCCAGATCTGTGAACTCCTAGGTCCAAAACCTTTCTCAAATGTGCCAGACGTATCTTGCTCTTTAACTAAAGGTTTGGCTCCCTCAAGTGGTCGAGTGCCAAATCCTTTGAGACCATATATCCTTTTGGAGATCCTGAATTGTCTCTGATCTGGGCTGCTGTCTTTACTGGCATCACGTTCAGGCAGCAGAGGCTGGACGTCCTTAAAATCTGATCTGAACAGCCCTGGAGTAGAAACAGCTGTTGTTTGGATTAGATCTAAAGAGCCAGAAGAAGGCGGTGAATAATCTGTGTGTGTCCACTTAGGATTTGTAGTCATAGTAGACGTTGTAGAAGCTCTTCTCTGGCCAAAGCTGTACTTTGGTGACAAAGAGGGATATGTATTTGCAATTTTAAACTTGTAGTCCTTTCCTTTGTCAAAACTGTATTGTCTAGAGTTGATCCTTCTACTGGAGGCATGCTCCTTCGAAGCTGGCCACACAGGCTTTTCAAACCCTCTAATGCCATAGATGTTTTTCATGGATTGTCCTGGTTTGTAACCATGGAATAACCCCCTTGTAGTTGCATTAACTAGGCTTTCTACCACAGATTTCTTGCTGCTAGTGGCAGAGTTACCCTGGGAAGCTGCGTGACGATCAGGGACAAAAATCTCTACAGTCCTACCTTTTCCTGAGGCAGGATACAAGGAGAGCTGAGTGGGAGGATATATGCTTGGGATGAGTTGATTCTTGGTAAAACTGTCTGTCTGGGCCACATTCATGTCAGGATCTTTCTTGGTTGGATTTTTTCTGTGTAATTGTTTAACATTTGAAGCAAATCTGCCGTAATCGTGTGCATCAGAGGGCCTCAGTGCACTTAAAGCTTCTTCCCTACCTGTTACTGCATTAACTGACTCTAATGAGGTCTGGGAGTCTTTGAAGAGATACGACTGGATCCTTTTGTGTTTTAGAGTTTTACTGCTGGTCACTGAGTTCAGCCCCTGTGAGAAATCTGTGATGGATGGTGTCAGTTTTTCTGGGCTGGGGTTGTGTTTAATAACCGACTCGTCCAAGCTGACGCTGATTGATGGCACATGAGGGGCAGTTTGACTTGAAAAGCCACGGTATTTGCTTGATTGAACCCCAGTAGATGTACTCTGCGCTCTGACCGCAGCAAGCTCATCTGTCTCTTTATAGCCACTGTAATGCCCTCTAGGACTTGGCAGTGAAGTACTCCAATATTCACTGGTCTGTAATGGCAAAGCTGTTTTATCCATAGCCAACTTTGGGGAGTTGTTTCTAGGAACCTTTCTGTCGTTGGATTTCTGAGCATCTGTGGGGACCCACACTTGATAAAAGGGACTTCCAGCTTCTTTCTGAGATGATTTTCTAATTATCGGTGGGTATGAATTATAAGAATTTACAGTTTGGCCTACTTTCTGAGAGGGAGAATGGTAATTTAATCTGGATTGTGGCCTCTCAAATCTCTGCCCACTGTTCTGAGAGTGACTGCTGAAAGTGCTGCTCCCTGGCCTAGCCTCACCTGGAACTCTGGTTATTCCTGCTTGTCTGTTATCTTGGTTGTTTTGATAGTAACCAAAGTTACTTTTGATAAACTGCTGAGGGTTTGATCGATGGTCAATGATTGACAAAGCTCCTCTGGAATTCCAACTCATATCAGTTTCATCATTAGTTCCAGTTTGGAGTCCAGTTTCAGTTGACATTGGACCAGTAGAGAGGGGATGACGTTGGCTATATGGAGGGAACAGTGAGCTCAGGATATTGTGCTTCACTCTGTTGTCCTCTTGGGTTGTCATGGGACTGGCTAAAGGTGGAAAAGAATGGGGAAATAAGATATTATGTTTTTATTCTTTATAGTGCAGTCAAACAGATCACCTGATAGTGTTAGCTACTATGAAAACACCAAAAGAAAAATCTGTTATCAGGTTAACATCAAAGTTTAATTCTTCCCAGTTGTGTTATATATTATACATTTTAGGTTGTTAAATTTAACCATGAAATCATGATATAATTTTCCCACACTAACATTATCATCTCTCTACATTTTTGTACATTTGCCAGGAGAAAGCACAAATGTGCCCAGTTAAAGACGTGCCAGGGAAAATCCCCATTCTACTATTAATACTATCAGTTACTGTTTTTAGACAACAACTACTGTATATCAGTCTCCATCTGACTCAGCCAGCCAACATATGCCTCATAGCATTTTTCAGAGAGTCATTAAGATGAGCTCACTGTGAAACTGCAGACTCTGCAATATTTGCCTGGCAGACACTGGCCTGTTTGCGCTCACCTCTTGCCGCATCTGATATGATAAACGACATGACGACTGAACAGAGCAGCAAGGAGACAACCAGAGATCTGCAGGAAAAAAAAAACTCTCAAAGGTGTTTTCTTGTAATTTCTGAAAATCCTAATGGTGTCAATCAAACTCTGTTTCCCATTGTATGATTACATGTGCAAAACCACTGCAAAATGCAACGTTTACCTTGAGTAAAGAGCAATATTGCCCAGCATGATGGACAGCTTCTTCCCAGGTCCCTGTCAAAACAGGATCTTAAAATCTTAAAGTTGTAGTAGTGTTGTCAACCCAAAGAATTGAAGCATTGAGAAGCTTTGCTGCTCTGCTGCTGGTTGAGTCTGATTGGAGGCAATGCTGTTCACCTGGTTTTAGGTAACCCACTTCCTGGAGCTGTCTGTGAAAGGTAATTTTCCTAATTTTGCCCATTTCATGTACAATACTATGTTGTTTCTTTAAATATTTGATATATTTTGTGTTTATTCTCTGTTTTCTTTGAATACAAGGATAATTTCTGCCTCTAACTTGAATCTTACTTTCTAAAGCCTGCATTTAGTCAGGCCTCGGTGCAATGAAATGTGTTATTTTCTTTGTACTTTTGTGAACACACAGGTCAAAGCTTGACCAGTGTATTTCATTTTAATAATGCACACTCTGATTCTCATCCAGAACTCGGTAATGCAGCCAAAGAAAACTTCACATTAACCAGAATTCATTTATTTTTCCTTAAATATGTAACAAATATTTGAAAATAAATACATTCATGAAGAGAATAAATATTAAAATACATTTGTACATTCATACAGCCCTGAAATTGGCCACTTTGGCAACTAACAGGTTCTCTATTTAATTTACTCATTCAACAACTACGTAGTAAAAACAGACAGTCAGAGAGCTGAAATACTAACAATAGTCTTGTTCATCTTGTCTGTGTGTCTTGCCAGCAAGATTACATCATCATCACTGTTGTCATTGTCAGACAGCAATTGGAAATAAATACAGTATCACATTGTCCAGGGTATCTGAGGATGTGGGCGGATCAAAACATGTAGCAGGACATCATGGCCAAGTTCCTCAAGTCATCACTGGTCATACAGTCTCCTGAGGGGAAAAATGATACATTAGACACAGTTTTAGTCACTGTTTTTACAGGAAAACTTCTTGTGTTCACATAAAGGGTTGTTGTATTCTACTCTAGACTACTGTAGGACCACTTTTGAAAAAAGGAAATCAACAAATACGGATGATTTTATTAGATGTGTCACATTTTACACATAAGCCAAGCCTGAGACTAAAATCCTAAACTTTTAACAACATCATTAAGTTACTTGTTGCCTGTTGTGCTGACTTTATGGCCTTTAATAAGAACAAAAGCCTGAATTTATGGCCTACAGTTACTGTGGTCACTCCAACCAAATCCTGTTCTCAAATTGTTCATTTTAAGAACTCCCTTATGGCGCGTCCCAAATGATTCCTCCCACATTATTTATTTAGCCAACAACACGACAACTTGTAAAACTAGTTAGGAACCACTTCTCATGAACAACAGCCCGGTGTTTACTTACTTTCTCCGCCGTTCTGTGGTGAGCTCTTCCCCATAACCTTCCGCCAAACTTTCTTCCAAGACCGCCGGAACCTCCCGCCTCTGGACCCCGCGGAGGAGTCACTCTCCTCGGCTGGAGCGTCAGGAAGCGTCGCCCCCTGGTCATCATCGTCACAGCCGCACTCTCCCTCCTCCTGGTCCACCTCCTCCTCCTCCTCCTCCTCCTCCTCTCGGTCGAGGACTCCCGCGGTCAGCAGCCGCTCCAGGATACACTCGTCCACCTTGAGCTCGGCTCTCACCTTCTCCACGGCGGAGATGGATGTGGTCTGTCGGCACAGCGGGCAGACGATTAATCTGTCGGCTCCCGGATGCGCCTCCTCGGGTCCCGGTTGTCGGGAGAGAGCCAGGAGGCAGCTCTGACAGAAGCTGTGTTTGCACTGGAGCTCCCGGGGACACCGCCGACCCGCGTTGTAGGTCCGGTAACAAATTCCGCACTCAAGCTCTGAAAACATCGTCCTCTCTGATGTGGGTCTTCTCTCGGTGATTTACCTCCAGGTTTGAATGAAGTCAGGAGTGAGCTGTCCGGACTTATACCTCAGGGTTTGAGGAAGTGAGTGGGTTGTAGGAGGGACTCATAAGTTGATAAGTTGCCAGAAACGTAGCAGGTTTAAACCGAATACACACACAACCTATGAGTCACCAAGCTGAAAATACACGTGATGCAATGAAACCTGGTGTACCATAACACAAACACACACACGCACGCACAATAGACATGAGTAGGTGTATCCTCACAGTGGGACATTAAACATATGGAGTTAGTTTTCACTTCTGAATCTAGAGTCAAACCCACACAACCAGTGACCCTGAAAACACAGGTCACAATCACAGCCAGGTCCAAGCTGATGAAAGACATTAAACACATTCTGTTGATTTATCACTACATGTTGGATTGAGGTCATATCAAGACTGTTGAAGTTTTACTTCAGGGAAACTGTTGTTTGAGGCTGTCCCTGCTTGAAATTCCCTACTTAATCTCTCTCAGCTTTATCTCAGAGGTCTCACCTTTCCTCACCCTCGCAGATATGTCAGGGTGTGTGAGCTATGACGTGAAGTCAGCTTTTCCCTCCCTACGGTAAACCCCAAACAACCCTCCTCCTGTCACTTGTTTCAGCATGAACTCCTTTCATGGTGATTTCCGCTGACATTCTGGCCAACAATCACAAACTCACTCGCTCTCCTTCTTCCTCTCTCTCTCTCTCTCTCTCTGTACTTGTGTATGCTTGTATTGCTGGGTCTTTTATTAATTTTCCCCCTTTTGCCTCCTTCTGCTGTTTACTGTCAGGGAATTTGGACGTGATAAAACACAACTTTTCAACCTAAATTACAGGAAAAGGAAACTGATTCCAAAAAGTAGGGGGAATAGTCAAAGATTACAGTAAAACCTTAAATAGATTATTTACTTTTCTCTTTAGCAAGGCCAGCTTAATGTGAGTTGCATAAACACAAAAATGCTGTATAGTTACTCTTACAGTTACAGCAGATTATTTACTTTATTTGCCACTGTTCATCCAGGCCTTTTACCTGTGTGATTTACTGCGCTGTTAGCAAATGCTACAACAGATTTCTGACTTTGATTTGGTGCATCACAAGGGGTAACACACACCCTAACATTAGTGCACAACATGTCACCATCACTCATTGAGAAAAATAGCTAAAATCCAGATTTGATATTGCTGCTTTTTGTGTTTTCCGCAAGCTTTAAACCTGCAACGCAAAACTTTTGTCCCCCCCCCCTTGTGGCAATGAGAGGAATTACCTTGCTGTTGATTGCCAGATTTTTTAGACCATAATCCTTCCTCAGAACACTGAGTTTCTTTTTTTTATTTGGAACAGAAGAAACTTTTCTCGAGTTGCTGTTGCCTACTCCGTCTCTGTAGCTACAGTTACTCCTGTCTTCAGCTCTGGTGAACTGGTCATTACTGGTTGATGTGAAAGGCATCACTACTGGTGCACCAGATTTAAAACTCCAGTAACACAGGCAGATTTACCTGACACTGATAGAATGATGGTTGAATTCAATTTTGCTGCCTTTTATCATTGTGAAAATGTATCCATCATATTTATTTTAATCCAGTGGGTTTTTAGTCATATTAGCAGCGTGGCTCTTGGAATGACTCTGCACTTTAGTCCAGATTGAAAGATCTCATCATCTGCTGCATGGATGTTCATGGTCCCCAGAGGATGACGCCTACTCACCTGTATGATCCCCTTGACTTTCTTCTGGCACCACCAGCAGATCAAAGTTTTCATTAATGCAGCGAAATATCTCACTGGTCACTGTCTCGCTGGTTTGGTGCACACATTCATGCTCCCCCCAGGATAAACCATAATAACTGTGTCATGTGATACCCTAACATTTTATCTAGTTTTACCAGGTAAAAATTTTAAACTGTCCAACACTTGGATTTATAACTGAATACGTGGAAAAATGAATGTTATTTCTCAGAAATTTCAGCTGCACTTTTTCTTAAGTGCTATCTAGGGAAAACACAGGAGTAAAGTGTTTTGTGTGGCAGCAACTTCCTCAACCAGTACAGGATCATAAAAAAAACTTCCGTTGTTTCTCATCTATTCTTCTTAACAACTTGTTGCTGAAAACTGAAAAATCTGTGACGAGGTTTTTATCAGAGCAGACTTACAGTAACTACAGAGGAACTCAAGGGAAGCTCTCCCCTCGTCCAAGTAACTCACTTATCACACAGATCTTAATCACCAAGGGAAAGTCATTTTAACATTCCTATGTTTTTATAGCTTTATAGTGCAATAAATGATTATGCTGAAAATAGCAGAGGACGTGTCTAACATGTCTGCACAGGCCGCACTGGTTACAAGGAAATCATTCAATCGGTGCGTAGCAGATACTGAACAACAGCTTGTGACTCCTGTGACTTTATTTATGTCAATAATTCACCTGTTTAAACTTTAGAGGAACATACATCTTGCTCTGAACACATTATCACACATTAACTGTTCTCCCCCTGCAACTTATACAACTGCTACTTTTACTAGTTTGACACACACTAGAATTAACTGAGCATTTTCAGTCTATAAAAGAATATTTTTATATTATTAACAAAGAAAACTCACTTTAAACTTAGAGAAATGTTAATAATTACACCCTGTTCTACATTTAGATGTTTTAAAGCTCTATCATGCTGACTCTGAGGAATTATAATAACATAATATGTGAGTAGAGTAAGAGTTGTTGGAATTGAGAGACTCCAATCTGTCATTTTCTGTCTCGAGTATCCTGGTTACCTTCACATCACCAAGGGTTTAATTACTGCTGAGCAAAACCACAGAGAAGCCTCATGGGAGGTCAGACAGAGAGACGAAGACGAGTAAAATCAGGTGAGACCGAGCGAAAACAGGAGGTTACCAGCGAGCCAAGCTTAGACACGTATGCCACAGAATAGTGAGATAGAAATTTGAGTGGTTAATGTGCACGTAGAGGAGGGAGGAAGACGCTCTGCTGCCAGGATGAGATCTGTACCAACATGTGAAGAAGTATGAACTGTGTGAGCGGAAGCAGCGGGGTCGGAGGTGGGCATCAAAGTGTGCTCTGATCAAAGGGGTTTGTGCAGTGGGTAAGTGCCCCTCTTATCTACTTCTTAGTGTGTAATGATGGAGCACTGCCAATTTCTCTCAGTATAATCTCACTGAAACTGTTGGCTGACATAGATACAAGAGGGTTCATTTATCTATACAGAGCAACCATTCAGTTCTGCCCCCAGCACTTCTCTTTTCACAGCTTGTCTGTCAGTAGATATGATATGTTTTTTCAGTGAAACAAAATGCTTATTGTTGCTGTAAATTCAATTGTAAGCACTGTTGCAACAAATATGTAGTTTACTTGTGAAACAAAAGGTTTCAGGCAATGTGTTGCCATGGATCAATTCAAAGGAGACCCCGTCTGCTAAGCAACAATTACCCCCATGAGGTAGAATGGGTTGCCTTGTAGTTGTCCCATGTGAGCAACAAACAGGGACAAAAAAAGTATATATATATATATATATATATATATATATATATGTTATATATATATAACATTAGCTTTCTTGCTACGAGTTAGATGAGACAGTTGTTACCTTTCAGTATGATGCTGGAGCCAGTAGCCAGTTAGCTTAGCATAAAGACTGACAAGAGTGAACAGCTAGCCTGGCTCTGTCCAAAGCTAACAAAATCTGCTTACCGAGAACAGCAACTTGTCGTTTTACACTTTGTTTTTTGTAAGTTTTAAACAACTGAGGTGAAGCATGTTAATTAATGAGCGGTAGAGATGTTAGTCGGTGGATTTTGTTACTTTCGGAGAGAGCCAGGCTAATTTTTTCCTCCCTGTCTCTGGGCTTCATACTAGGCTAATTGGCTAAGTTAGATTTATAGCTATTGAATGGACAGATTAAGAATGCTATCTGTTTCTAGACTGTCTTCTCAAGAAAAACGAGAGCATCAGTCATTTCAGTAAATTCGGTGACAAAGCCCCCTAGTATCCCAAAGGCAGAGCTCAATGAAATGTCAAACTTGATGTCCAAAGATGTCCAACGTCCAGCAAGAAAAAAAAAGGATATGTCACAAAATGTGGAATTATTCCTTTTACTGAACATTAATTTGACTCCTGCACTTACTTTCTGTTTGTTGGCTCAGGAGTCGGTGTTTGGACAAGCTCACAGACATACGCATAAAGCATCATTACAGTGACTTATTATTTCCTGTCATAGCTCTTTACTTGTTTTTGATTTCCCAATTTCCTGGACACACTCTGAGTGTGTCGTGCAGGCCAGCACACATTACATGGAGCAGGGGTGATTGTGAGTGCAGGGGGTTGGGGGGTGGTTAGACAGTGGATGTCTGAGCGGTTAAATGGATGACTGCTATGACTCATGGGCTGTGGAATCTGTTCATAAAACTTAGAAGAAACAAAGCCACATCCCTGGGGGAGCAGATGCTGGTGTTTAAATGCCACATAAGCGTCTGGAGTTCTCACAGAGGTAGAGTAAGTTGGTCTTGAAAGTTTTCTCTTTTACAGATTTCACCAACTTCTATCAAAGATAAATCTACAACTTGTCATCACTGAGCTCCCAAACCGACTCCACTCACCCTCCCTCCCACCATGACAGAGGATGCAGTCTCAGCTCCCCAGCAGGGGGACCCGGCTGCTGCAGCACCCGCCCCTGGGGAGCCCATGGATGTGGAGTGTCCCATCTGCTACCAGGAGTACAACCAGTACAACAAATGCCCCCGGATGCTTGAGTGCCTCCATGTTTTTTGCACCGAGTGCCTCCAGAGGATCCAGCTCTGCTGCTCTGAGCCCTCTGACCCCCGCAGCCTGCCGGCCATCCCCTGCCCCCTGTGCCGCCACCTCACCCCTCTAGAATCCGGGGACGCCCTCTCCTTACCCTGCAACTCCCGCATCCTGGCCAGGCTGCCCCCCGTGGCCTTCCGTCTTCCCGTGACCATGGCGACCCGCCTGGCCACAGTCACCCAGAGGGTGGTGCTCTCCCTGGAGGGCGACAGCAGGGACACCCGCTTCATCATCCTGCCCACAGTCAGCCTGCGGGTGCAGCAGATGCACCCAGACAGGCCGTACGGTACGGCGCCGGGCCTGGTGGGTGAGGAGGAAGTCATACAGCAGAGCAAGAAGACACTGTTCTGTGTGCAGCTGCTGGCTGTCATCTTCTGGGTGCTGTTTGTCATCACCTGTGTGGTTGGGGTGGTGTTTGGGCCACATTTCTTGAACAGGAGTCTTTAATAGGGAACAGGATTTATCTCCTTTTTGTAGCAGATTAGTTCTTGATATGAAGTCATAATATATTCTACAGAAAAGCACTGTAAAAATATAGATTTTAGAGCATATGATTTTTTTATTTAATGAAAAAAACATTTAAACCAATCCTTACTCACTGTGCTGCATATTTGTTGCACTTTCATTAATCATAGGCTGATGAAGGGTTCCCTCTAGTGGTGGATTTGGAAATGGATGAAATGAGCTCACATCCATCACATTTATTTATTATAAAAAGAAACTTAACATGTCTTTCTTCTCTTTAATATATTATATTTATCATTCATGTCTGTGTTGTTTGCAGTTTTTCCATGTCACTGTTCATTAATGTTATTATACAGCTGATGATTAAACTGAATAAAGCTGCCTTACATTACAGCTTGTGCTGTGTCAGGTGTATGTGTTTAATGTTGAGTGAGGATGTTTTGGCCTAACTAAATGAGTGAAGAGCTGTCAGGGGGTTAAGACTTGGTTTTAGGGGTTCAGGTTAAAATTAGATTTAGGTTCAGGTTAGGGTTAAACATTTAGTTGTAATGGTTATATTGTCTGTCCCCTGATATTTACATTATAAACTATAAGATTGAGAGTTTAATTTTCTTATCTTAAAAACTCTTTATAAGATAAGGAATTGAATTATCTCCAAGGTCCTCACTGATCCTCTTTTGGCTGTGACGATCAATCTGGCTGAGAAATTGCGATAGCCCAGATTAAATTATTCAGCATTTGATAATGTAACAAAGCAAAGTGACTGTAAGGTCAATGTATTTTCCTCTGTGTGTGTATGTGTGTGTGTGTGTATGTGTGTGTATGTGTTTGTTAATGTTGATTAAGTTATTCAACCCTGTTTGTGAGTTCAAGTAGCTGTCTATCAGATAATTTTGGCAGACCATACTAAATGTGATTTAGAATCAAACCATTAAGATTGGAGATACTGAGCAAATGTTGTAAATTACAAATACAGATGTGGGGAAAAAAATCTGTACTCATTTGTTGTTTGTACTCAGACCAGGGGATAGTACATCCCTGGGCAATTTTTTTTGTGGATCTTTATTTTAATTTGGTGAAACACAAAATTATTTGGGAATACACCCTGTGTAATTTTTGACACAGGGCCCCCAACCAAGACAGTTAAGACAGGTCGTTCATTCCTTCAGACTTTAAGACCTTTAGTAGTACATATACCCCAGTGAATTTGCAGATTATTAAAACACTGCAAAAGAAATTTACAAACTCACATTGACCTCTGGGCCCTCTAAGGGTCTGGGGACCATAAGGCAGCTGCTCCCTATGCCCAGCTTGTAATAAATCCTCATAGTTAAGCAGAATTAAAAGTAATTCTTTCACCTGTTTATTCTAGAGGACTTTTTACTTCATTAATTGAAAGCTGTATTCACACATGTTTTAAAGCTCTTAAAGAAGTCTGATGCATTGTCAGAGTTTACAGACAAGGCTGAGCTGCTAGATTATATATGTATTAACAATAATACTTATGAAAATGTTATGTTAAGAAAAATATAGCACTTTATTTTACATTTACTAAATAAGACTCTGATGATTTAGCCTACAAATTCACTATTTATTTTCAAGCTACCGCCCAATCAATCAGTATATAACATGAGGAATAAATAATCATACAAAATAAAAAATAAAAACGATAAAAACTGTTTCAAAATGGTGTAAAAAGAAGCGTCAGACCACAGCACAGAAACCTGTGCGGTGTATTAATGTAAATTAGTTGTGGAGGTTCTGTTGGTTATTCGTGTATCACAAACGTACAAAGACTTTTTCATTTATTTTTCCTCAGTAATAATAAATTGTTGGGGGCTCGAGGCAGGGGTGCATGGCTGAGAGAGTACGTAAAAGAAAGGGGGGCTGCGTGGTTACGTCACACGCCGCGTTGGCTCGCATAAAGTGGAGAAAAGTTTTTAGACCCCCTCCCCTGTATGTTTTTGTTGGGGGAAAAAAGTTGTTGCTAGTTAGGTCGTGTGAATGTAGCGTGTCCGTCGTTTTTTTTTTAATTTTTTCGCCCCTCGGTAACAGAGGGGGAATGCGAGTTTTTAGTTTAGTAAAGTCGGAGAGAGAGCTTTCGAGCAGGGTTTTTAACGCTTTACGTCCTCTGGCTCGGACTGAAAATCTCAGTGGCCATCATCGTTTCACCTCTGCCGTCTCGTTAGCCACCTAGCTAGCTCCACCGCTAGCTAACTACTCAACAAAGTTAACGCTACCTCGCCTCTTTTAGTGTGTGTTTCTTGTGGTAACTTTTTTGGGGGGTGAAGAGAGAAGAAAACCCAACCGCAGAGATGGCGGAAACCAAAATAATTTATCATATCGACGAAGAGGAGACGCCGTACTTGGTGAAGATACCCATTGCTGCCGAAAATATCACTTTGCTGGATTTTAAACAGGTCTTGAACAAGCCAAACTACAAATTCTTCTTCAAGTCTATGGACCAGGACTTCGGGTGAGCTGCAGTGATTTTTTTTCTCTTTAGGAGAGAGGAGCTGTGTGGTTTGCATGCAAAACGAGAGGTGATAAAAGCTGTTCAGTTAACACCTCATATTTTAGTGAACACCTCATGTTAGGTAAATGTGACCAAAGCTGGAAAACAATAGTTTAATGTGCCATTATTTCCCGAGTGGACTAGCATTGACTTAGCCTAAGTTTACACAAACAATGCTTGGTTAATTTGAAAAAAGGAGCAATCTTTAATGAAATGCATGCATGTTTGCGTGTCAAAAAGTCATGCAATCCTATCTTGTGACCGGCTGTCGTATATTTGTCACAGAGAATAACTTATGGTAGAGACAGGATGAACTTGAATGAAGCCAAGCCAGTCAGGACTCCATTCAGCCGACACATCCCTAATCAGAAACTGCAGAGTTATAATCACTGCTGATGAATATCCAAGTGGTTCTATAAATACTAAGGGTATGTAGGCTGGGGCATTTCTCAGAAAACATCATCATCACAATAGGAGGCATTCCCTGTCCCTGCTGCTTTTCTTTACCCTAATCCTCATCCCTCCCTCCCTCCTTCAGTCCATCATCTTGTGAAATCCTCGCCTTTTCTTTCTTTCGGGACTGAAGCCAGGGTTTTGTCTCCCCTCTTTAACACTTTGGCCTGCCAGCCATCCTTTCATTCCCTGGCTTCCTCCTCCGTCCTCTCCCCTCTCTCCCCCAGCCCCACTCCTCCACAAGGAGCTGTCTTCTTCCCTCTATCAATTAATCTTTTTTTTTTTTTTGTCTGTGTGGCTGCTGTGCATTTTCCTGCAGAGGAATGCATGTTTGTGGTTTATTCACCCAGTGAGACCCTTAGGGCTTCTGTTAAATGCATTGTAGTCTTGGATGAGTATTAATGCTGGGCTATTTGCCTCTTTTCCTCTTTGGATGGCACCAGTGCAGCCTGTGCCAAGGGGGGCTGCAATATCAACTCCAGCACCAAGATGAAATGGATGAGATGCCTTTTCATTAGGCCTTGGCCGAGCTGCCAGGCTAAAGCTGCCCCGCATGCAGATAATTTGAATATTAATAGCAGTGACATCAATAACTGACTTGTAGATATTTTTGTTTGAGAAAATCTGTGGTAAGCGCCTTTTTAAAAATGCTTAACGTCTGGCTTCAGGTTACTGAAATGATTAATTCAAATGTCTTGATATAATCATTTTCATCATTTAAGTTATTTATCAAGTAAAAATGCAGTTTTCCAAACAAGATGAACTGCATTATTATAAATGATGCTTGGTCAGAGTAGTAAGTGATTTTACGGCTTCACTTTTGGCTCTGGGAACTTGTGTTTGGCTCCTGCTACATTTCTGGCAGATCAGAGTCAGTTATTCACCATTTCATCACAAAAATAGACAACAGATAGTGAAGAAATCCTTTGTAGCTCTTAAGAGGACATTTCTGAAGCCTGTGCTGAAAGCTCACAAAGCTCCTGTGTAAATGAATAAAACTGAGCGTGTGTCTTCTGTGATTGCAAAACACCCAACTCATCATATTAGTATTGTATCATTTATTGCCTTGATAAATTGTTTGGTCCAGAAAATATCAGACAGTTGTGGAACATGTTCCAGCCCATGGTGATGCTTTCAAATCACTTGTTTTGTTCAGTGAAAACTTAAAGATATTCAGTTTACAATGATAGAGAAGCAGCGAAGAGAAGAATAATCCTCACACTGAGAAGCTGGAACCATGGATTGGGTTTTCTTTTTTTGACTTAAACCATTTTTAATTTACAAAATAGTTGCAGAGCATTTTCTGTTGTTGAAATATGTGATTAATCGACAAGTCATTTTAGCGCCATTATCCTGTTAGTGGACACCTCACAATACAATCCAGCAGCACCATAAAATAACCATAAAGTCGAATCAGCACCTCTATAAAAGAGTTTCAACACAAACTGAACGTTATAACCTTCATGGAGGGAGGATTTACTGCATTACTGTTGTATTAGACTGCAGTAGGTTTAGCTAGGTGTACCCAGTAAACTGACAACTGAGTGTAGTCCACCTAATAACACTGTGAAGCTATTATCTGCAATCATTATAGGCACTCTAATGGTCTCAGTAAGTTTCATTTGACTAGTCTTACCACAATCAGCAATGTAATATTCAAGTTAGCGGCCAAATGAGGAGCCTGTCCCTGTGTAACCGGACAGGACGTAATTACATTTAGACCTCGGTGTGCTTGTAAGTGAGCACACAATGTTAGTGTTTTTCCAAAAGCCAAAATGTCCTCATCTCAAAAAGAGCCACCCACACCAAAGGAAAGTCTTTCAAAGAGAGCATGGCAGAAAAACTCAGTTCTTAAAGTTTAAAATTGTGCAGCCTGGCATCACACGCTCTCATTTGAATATCTCCAACTGAGTTCAGATGAAAAATTTCAAACGTAGCTTTGAGTCAGCTGTCCAATCAAAGCAGGGACGTGTTGCTTTTTTTTCCCCCTCTCTCTCCGACCCAGGAGAGGAGTGTGTAATAGCGTGTGTTTTCATTTGCCCTGGTACGAGGCCAGCTGTCGACCAGAGCTGTGTGTGTGGCAGTGGGGGGGGGGGGGGGTCCGTGGAGCGGGGAGAGCAGGCCAAGACCAGGGCCCGGTGCTGGGAACCTGGGGCAGGACAGGCACCATTTGCTGGGTTTCTGGGGTTGTCCACAGGGAGAGGGAAGAGGAGAGGGTTATTGGATATTCTGGTGCATTCGTGTGCTGGTGGGGGGGGGGTCAGGGAGCTGTTTCAGTAAGATTAATTGTTAGAAAAGAGATGCTGTGTTAGCAGTGAGGAATTTAATGGTAGTAAGGGACTGGGGGGAAAAGGGAAGTGGGGGAGGTTTTAGTAAATCCAGCAGGACACAACATATTTCAGGGCTATTTGTGCATTATTAGAGGTATTTCAGAGTGTGTGTGAAATGACTTGACTGCGGTCATTTGTTTGTTTGGAGGCCCGAGGAATGAAGACAATTACACTCTCAGGAGAAGAATGTGGCATCTGTTCATCCGCCGTCTGGATGCAGCTTCTCGCAGCGTGTGAGGAGGAGAAGTTAAATAAATCCGGCCGAGGAAATGCTTGTTTGTTATCTAACATTGGGTGGCACAAGTTCTCAGAAGCTTAAGGCTTCCTGTGACAAGCTCCCCCACCGGCGCCCGCAACAATCTGGCCGTACGCTAACACTCGCCCACAAAACCAGCTCTCAACAGCTGCTTACGAAAACCCAGTGGAGCCTGACCAAGTCTCACACACATAAGAGGAGGCACGTTGGCAGATGAATCTGGAAAATGAAAAACTTTTGAAGGGGTTAGCAGCAGCCGAGTGTCCTCTCTGTGGCACTCGTGCCCAACCCCCTGTCCCAGTAAACTACTGTAATGATGTAGTGGCCGAATGTTTGCCTTTCTGACAAACATGGAGGAAGAGTTTAAGGAGCTTTGGCCATGTGGAGACTGGGCTCCGGCAGTGGCTGTTTCCAAGAGGTTACTATTACGTGTGTTGGATTTACATGCATATTCAACCACCAGGTTGTGTTGTGTTGTGTGTGTGTGTGTTAAGCTCGTTGATGTCCCAGAAGAAAGTCCATAGTGCATCTCACTTAGCCAATTAGTTGCATTCATTCTTTTCTTTGATATTCACTGTGCTGAGTCATGGCGCCAGGCTCGAGCGGTATTTTGGTAAATACTATTAGATCCAAGTATAATCAGCAATGTAATTGCACTTTCATTACTAGTGAGGTTTGTTTTGACGACACAGAGTGAAGCTCAGTGACTGAATGGTTGCTTCTATTGCTGAGTTAAACCATTTATAACAGTGCAAAAATGACATTAAGATAAGATGAACTGTTTTGATCCCACACAAGGAAAATCAAAGTCATGAGGGATAAAATACCTTTAAGCCAAAAAGGCAAATTCCCTCAACTTAACACAAAAAACATGAACATGTACAAGTGCTCAAAAGCCAGCAGTTGGGTGGGCGACACCATGATCTAACTAAGAGACAAAATAAATGTGTCCAACAATGTGTATTATCACCTGGTTTTGGGTTATTGTGAGCAAAGCTGCAAATCAATGAGCAGCACTGACTTTTGCATGAGTTTTGCATCAAGTGTGATGAAACACAGATATTTAATTTACAGAATTTACCAAAAACAGACACATGATTTTATCTACAAACATTCTCTGTTTACTATGTTATGATATATATTGATATTGAGTTGTAAAGAGACATATAGTGATGAGGATTTTGTCCTTATTGTCCACCTGTAGCTTGCAGGGTGGATTCATTTACACACATTCTTTCCTAAATGTCCAAAAGGTTCAGATCAGTTAGGTTACGTGTTCATAAAATCAAAAAAAAAAAAAAAAGAAGTAACAACCCACGCGTTTTGGCACAGACAGCTTCAGACACACCCTGATGAAGGCTGTTTGTGCCTCTACGGGGGGGGTTGCATGAGTCCATTTTATGAATTTCATCATGACATATCCATCTGAACAAAGACATCTAAACTTTTTAGCCAGAGGAGTGCCTTCGATTTTTCCTTTTTGTGTTCCCCACCCAAGAGCACCATCACCGTACTTTGTCTGAACTTCTGAGCTCTTTGAACCTCCATTTTTTCCTAGGTCACATATTACCCGACAGCCATCACATTACCATCACTTTCTGGTGAAATCTATTTCAAATTTGACAGGAGTTTTCAGCTGTTGTATTAAATGTGATATAAGCCTCTGTAGTCAGTTGTTTTAGCCGCAGACTGATCTATAAAACACCTGGTGCCGCATGTAAAAGGAACATGGGAAATAAGCCTGGTATTTGATTTAGTTCAGCTATGTTGTTGTCATAGCCTCATAATTTTCATGTAATGTGTCAGTAATGTAAACCATTTAATTCCCTTCCCTTTTTCTTTATGACAAGGCCAAAGCCTTGGTATAGTTTTCCTCCCTCATTCCTCCACGCTGCTGTACCATCCAGACACCACATACCAGGCTATAATGTTATGAGGGCAGAAAAATTTATACCTCCTCAGCCTCACTGTGTCTCTCTGCTTTTCAGGGTGGTGAAAGAAGAGATTTCCGATGACGGCGCCAAGTTACCGTGCTTCAACGGCAGAGTGGTGTCATGGGTAAGAAATAATAAACCTGCTACGTATTTCTAATCAAAATGGAAATGGGAGGTATAAAGATCTCACTGGTAACCATTGTTACCAAATTTCCCACTGAGGTTTGTCTTAAACTGTCAAGACTCGGCTTTTATCTCAAAAGTCAGCCAACATTATCAGCCAGAGGCTGTTTTCACAAACCACTTTTCCTTTTCCTGTGCATTCCTCCAGACCTCCCTCAGACTCATGATCTTGTCTAACAAGCAGCAATAAAATGGAGCAATTAAAGTTCAGATTTCACTCATTACATTTGCATAACTGTATATCATATTCATTTTGTAGTGTAGACTTATGTTTGGGAGAGTGTTTGGCATAAAATATCTTTGGAGTAATCTTTTAAAAGAGTGAGAGCCAGGTTAAACAGGAGGAAAGATCCATGAGAAAAATATTCTTTGAGCTTCAGCCACAGTCTGAGTCACTGTAGCTGATAGCGTGCACTGTAAGTTTACCAAGACTGTAATTTATTTTCATTACATCTATTGTCATGTCTTTTTCTTAGTTGTGGATGATTCAATTACAACAAAGAATTTTCACAACATGATTATCTTTTCGTGGTATCTTTTTATCATTTTATCCTCGTGACATTTAAAGATAATTTACAAAAGAAGAGGGAAACAAGCCCAGAGGACTGATTTCTTAGTCCTGTAATCATAATATCATTATATATTTATTGCTCTTAGATTTATCCCTTGCCAGATGATAATGTGTTTGTTGTTTGCAGTGAATCTGATCCATTCTGCCATTTTCTCATGTTCATCCATGTTTTAAGCCTTGCAGATTAATTTTTATACCAGTTTGTGGTTAATGCAACTCTGCAGGTAACCAGCTGTGATGTATCTTAAATTACAATTCAGTCAGTGGCCACTTTATTAGGTACACCAATTTTACCTTCTGTCTTTTCATATCTGCATTATATTCAGATGTTTTTCTGCCGTCCTCTTGTACGTTCAATAAGGCTGACCAAAGTTAGAAACACTGTCCAGTATCACACAGCTACACACAGTTTACACATTTCTGACAATGTTAACAGAAATTAGATATTACAAATATTGGATGAGTGGAGTTTATAGCGGAGCTGTTGAATTGAAAAAGTGACCACTGACAGTTTTTGTACTTGGTTTAAGAATCAGAACAGACAAAAATTGGCGTATTACAGTAAGTGAAGATGTGACATGTGGAGTTAAATGGACTTTTCCAGTTTGCAGAACAAATCAAGAGGAAGGCAAATGTTTCTCTCATTGCGTTAATCGATACTCAAGCTTGCGAGCGTCGAGCAGCGCAGCGTGTTACCGGTTACAGTGCAGCGAGTTGCCAGGTACAGTTTTCATACTTTCCACTTCTCCAGCTGACGGCCCAGTTGTTGCACCCCACCCAGCAGGTTACATTTGAATACAGACAAAAACATGGGGACTTGGCCCAGATAAGCAGGTTTGAGGCCGAAAAGCATCTGTTAAGTGCATAAGAACGAGGGAAGGCATTAAAAGAGAGGGGAACAAAGCTTGGAGACCAGAGGGACTGATATGTGATCTGCAGGCCAAGACGGATGGAGGGATCCCAGAAGACGAGTGTTAGTTAGTCACATAGCCATTAGTGGGGAGAGAAAAGCAGGGAGGGACTCTGTAAAGAGGGCGAACGTCAGTCTTTTTGGTTGAATTGTTTTGACGGGGAACACTAGCTTGTTCATCTGAGGACCCTGAATGCACCAAAAGCTTTGGACTTGTATATATGCAGACATCTCCAAGTGCTCTGCAGTGATTTCTTTTTCTATTTTATCCCATATTAATTTGTTCTGC
The DNA here is from genome assembly GCF_001640805.2 of Lates calcarifer. NCBI lineage: Eukaryota > Metazoa > Chordata > Actinopteri > Centropomidae > Lates > Lates calcarifer. The sequence goes on from NC_066846.1 coordinate 8,508,547, forward strand.
TGGTCTTCACTACATTTTATTCCCTTTGCGTGTATGTTTTAATGGTTAATGTAACTGGATGCTGTGTGACATTCATCCTAATTGTTGATGTGCGTTCCCTTGTATGTGTGTGTGGGCGTTTGTGGGCACTTTTGTTGTATAATGAAGCGAGACAGGTTAAGTGTAGGATAGCGTTTCAGTATGCCCTTGAGACGTCCATCTGAAAAGAGTGCAGTGTTTGTGTGTCAAAGTAATTGACATCTTACCCGTTTTCCCTCCCTGTACCCTCTGCCTCCTTCCTACTTCTCCTTTTCATTCCTCTCGTTTTCTCACCCTCTCTCTTCTCTCTGCCCTCTCTCAATTTGCACCTCTCGTTTTGTGCCAATTTCTCTTCACTCCACATATTTCCTTTTTTTCCATCCTGTCTCTCTCTACCTTTACACTGGAAACTTTCTTCTTTTTTTCTTTGTGTCTGAATCTTTTTTTCCTTTCTTTTTCAGCTGGTATCTTCAGACACTCCAGCAGCAGATCCTCCAGTGGCAGTGGTTCCTCCTGTGGAAACGACAACCCAGCCCTCACCCCCTCCTCCGCCCCTGCCACCCCCACCTGCAGAGAGGACAGGGGGCATCGGGGACTCCAGACCACCCTCCTTCCAGTAAGCAAAGCACACACTCATTTGAAACACTTACTCTACTGTATATTTACAGTAGAGGCACATCACATGGCCAAAAACCTGCATATTTCGCCAGTGCTTATCATACACATGTGCCATAGCTGTAATGTAGATACTGTATATTTTCCTGAATATCTCATACACTCCCAGTATCAGGTTACAACAAGAATAGCGAGAACACTACAGCTCATTTGAACCTGATCTTAGCTGGGGCCGCCCTTGTTAATAGCACGACCAGCTCTGGGACCAGCTCTTTCAATAGTGTTGTCACCTTTTTAAGTTAATGTGGAGAACTTGGTAGCAAACACTTGCCTCTTTACACATCCGGCAGGCACAGAGCTACTTTCATTTGGAGTCTGTTTCTGTCCATATGATAAATGTAAGTCTAATATTCACTTCTTTTAGTTCTGTTTTGGTTTCCACCAAATCCTGAAGGAAATCTCTCGCTCTTTAGCTGCTAAATGATCCTTGCCTTTGTCTGTCTGCGGTTATGTGTCAGGTGTTTTATCAGAGCTTTTGCACCAAAATGCAAAATGATGCTGATGAGAGACTGAACCAAAACAGCAGAGTTGCAGGTTGTAAAACCAAAACAATGGGCTGAAAGAGGCTGAAACACTCCACAGAGCTGAGGGGAACTGCAGAGGCGGTTGTTAATTCTCTGTGGGCTTGTCACCAAGAGCAACTCCTTTTACTTTAAACAGTCATTTGATCTGAAAAGTGGTGATTATGGCAGCAGTAAAGAGTGTGAAAATAGAAAACAAAAGTATCCTCTACTACTGTCTGTAACACCCATTTTATCCCACTAAAAAATGAGGATACAGTAATTTGAACAGGGTCTGTAGAGTCCAAAACAAACTAAGTATCTGTAGTTTTAATAACTTCTTACCATAGCTCTTAGCTCCTTGAGAAGTATGTTGTCTGGAGCTCCTCACGTTTGGTTTAGGGGTCAGATGGAGTTCACACCATCAGTTCACTCTCTCACGACGCCTGCAGCATGCTCATTCATTTCTCATGTTTGGACCTCGTCCTGTTGGTCCTCTTTGGCCGGTGGCCTGATGGTTTTTGAATCCAATTTCAAATTAAACAATTTCTTTTTTAGCTTCCACTAAATGTGCGGTTTGCAGGCGGTGGAGAATTAACCACCGTTAGTTATTTCTTTCCATGCTGTATTTGGAGCCGGATCAAGGCCGCTGCTCATACTAGAAAATTATATGTAATTCTTCAAATTGCGGGGTCACTGTGACAGCCTGATGAAGACGTTTTTTTTTTTTTCTTCAGCTAGCTGTCGCCACGCACCAACACTTTCTTTGTCTACCTGTGTCTGTTTCTGTTTGTGTGTTGCTGAAGCCTGTGGCCCCTTGTCGCCTTATTGGGGCATGTGCTTGTTGCTATGTGCACATTGGCCTTTTACCAGCTGTGGATGTGACAGGGTGGTCACCTGGTCTCTGACACGAGACAGCGGCAAAAGTGACTCTGTTGTTTGTTTGTGTTTAAAAAAACTTCAGCTGATATGTTGTTATTGGATTTCTAAACTCTCAAATATCAATATCAGTATGGACTTCTCTACACAGTGAATTGCTTAGGAGAAACACTGCTCAAGATGTCAGTGATGAGTCTGCTCTGTTGCAGACTGTAAACAGTTTCTATAACCTGTCTTTGCTCTGCTCAGCAACAAACAAATTAACCAGTAATTCTGCAGTGCTTCAGCCTGAAATGTTTCATTAATGCTTTTAGTTCATTTGGTTTACTTCATTTGACAGCATGACATTATAAATCATACACAGTTGCATAAATGTTAAGGATGATAAGTGGAAGCTATAGATTTACACTGATGGAAACTCCAAGTCTAGGTGACATCACACCACCGCTAAACCAACCAACCATCAATAAAATCACACAGTCAAACGTGAATTTGATCTTCGATAGTCATCATATAGAGCCGTGCTTACACTTGACAGGCAAATAGCTGCTCTGTCATCTGATCTTTTAAGCACAGCCGCAGGAGATCAAAGTTTCAGTGTCAGACCATGTTTGGATACAGTGAAAAATGATCTCCTAAGAATTGCATTGTAGTGACAAGTGTAACTGGGTCACACTGTCTGTAACAATAAAGCTGAAGTTATATAAGAAGTGTACTATATGACTGACTATTCTGAGTGCTTTAAAAGTCCAGTAGAAGTTTACTCACGTGTAAAGGTTTGGTGCTACTTACTGTGTTGTAGGACATTAATGCTAAATCATTTGACTGCTTGTTGTTATTGTGAATACCATATTTGGAAAAACAGCCACGCTTATCACTTCAGCAAAGTTGTTCCATGAAAACACTTAAATGCTGAATTCCAGCCGTGTTTAATTCCAGCTGTGCTTCTGCCTCTTCTCTTCCAGTCCCAATGCCACAGGCAGCGTGGAGACTCTGGACGATCAGACTGAAACCGAGTCTGTAGTTTCTTTTAGGAGAGAGAGACCTCGTCACAGAGAGAGCATGGAGCAACATGGTGAGAAACACAGAGATCGCAGCGCTGATGTTGGGGAAAAAAACGCTCCTTTAGGATGTTGTGCCATCGAGATCTGGCACGCTCCCAGCATCCAAACAGTCAACAGATCGTGATATAATCAGGGAATGTTGAGATGTGAGGAATGTTTGTGAGCTATGGGGAAAAAAAACAAAACAAAAAACACACTGACTTGAGCAAACATGACAATTTACCGTGGGTATTTTCCCCTCTTGTCTTCCTCTTCTTCTGCGGTGTCCCAGGGCCTCGTATGAACGGCCAGAGTCGTCTGGAGCGCCACCTGGCGGGATATGAGAGCTCCAGCACAGTGATGAGCAGCGAGCTGGAAACGACCAGTTTCTGTGACTCAGAGGACGACGACACCATGAGCAGGTGAGAGATTAATGAAAGAGAAGAAGGTTAACTGAGGAATCCAGCCTCCTGAAATTATATGTATGCCATGGAATGGCAAGATGTTTGTGTATCAAAACAGGAAATAAAAACTAGAAAGCTTAAGATCAGTTAATGTTTTTACCACTTAACTTTTTGCTTTGCTTTAAACATTTTCTCCTTCTTTTTAGTTTAAAAACAATTGTTACATTCATCATTTTTATGTTTTGGCTGCAGTTGCCACCATATCTTTCTAGAGAAGTTTAATGTTTTGTACTTGACCAGCTGTCATAATAAGGGTTAATACCAGTACCAATAAAATGACTCCATCAGAGTGTTTCTTCATGCGTCTCCAAGCTGAAATACTCTGGCTGCGTTTTTGTATTTTTGTATGTTTTTCTTATTGTTTTATTGTGTTGCAGGATTGTTTTTATTTTCTCGGAGTGGAGGTTTGGATATGGATTAGACATTTGATTTTATAACCAAGACTGGAAAATAAAAATTTCGCTCAAGACTCCATAATTAACTTCCCCATTATCTTGGCGGGTGCCAGACACAAAAGGGGCGGGAACAGAAACAAGCCTGTAAAAAAAGTTTACGTCTGACCTTTCACCTCTGGGTGACCCTTGAACTTGCAGGTTCAGCAGCGCAACAGAGCAGAGCACAGCCTCCAGGCTTCTCAAACGGCACCGTCGACGCAGGAAACAGCGCCCCCCACGCCTGGAGAGGGTATGTGCAGACCCCTCTGATGATTCCTTCATGTCTTATCTCTTTGCTTTACATTTCCTCATGGTTTTTGCTAACTCCAGTTTATCTCTGTGTGTGATTGCTCTGATAAAATCTGTGTCTGTGAATTTTTAAGCAAATCTCATCGTGCATTCTTGTGTTTTTCCACTCCAGGCCTCCTCCTTCAGCAGCGTGACAGACTCCACAATGTCCTTGAACATCATCACCGTCACTCTCAACATGGGTCTGTAAACTCCTGATGTGTTCGAGTCTTTGAACCTGAGTGTCTCTGGAAGGCATAGCATTAACGCTATTCTGATTTCTCAACAATACAGAGAAGTACAACTTCCTGGGCATCAGCATTGTCGGTCAGAGCAATGAAAGAGGCGATGGAGGCATCTACATCGGCTCCATCATGAAGGGAGGAGCTGTGGCTGCGGACGGACGCATAGAACCTGGCGACATGCTGCTGCAGGTGAGCAGGGATAATGACATAATCCTAAATCAGAAAGAGTGTGTTTATTTTCCTTTCAAATGACTCTGTAGATGAATGTTTTGAGACATCGTGAGGCTCATTTCAGGATCTTTCCCAGCTTAGGGACAACTCAACTTGTAGTTAAACCCTACTGGTGTGCTGAGATGTGTTTCGATAACATGCTCTGATTCTCACCAAGGTGAACGACATCAACTTTGAGAACATGAGTAATGACGACGCAGTGCGGGTGCTGAGAGAGATCGTACACAAGCCAGGGTGAGTGCTCTCTCACAGTTTTAGGAGAAACGTTTTTATGAGCAGGTTTTTGATTGATGGTGATTTCTTTGCCAGGCCCATCATCCTCACAGTGGCTAAGTGCTGGGACCCTTCTCCTCAGGGCTACTTCACTCTGCCTCGCAGTGAGTACCACACTCCCTCACCCCCATGACAAACCAGCTGTTTCTCTGTCGTTAATGTCGGGGGTCAGTAAGAGTTTCCTAATCTTCCCCCCCCCCCACCCCCGTGCAGATGAACCGATCCGGCCCATCGACCCAGCAGCGTGGGTAAGCCACTCAGTGGCCATGACCGGGGCTTACCCTCCCTACCCAGGCAGCTCCTCCCTCAGCACCATCACCTCCTCCTCCTCTGTCACCGAGACCGAACGTGAGAGCCTCTTTCCATATTCACTTTCTGCACGCTGTAACTCACCTCTCCTCTTTATCCTCTGCTCCACTTTTAAACCTCGCCTAGTTTCTTTGTCAGTCTGTCGATATTCCAGACCTGAGTGATGGCCATTACTGTAAAGTATCTTTTTCCTGTAACAGTTTCCGTCTGCCTTTCTCTTGTAATGACATAGGAATCATCTTTCACATCTGTCTTTCTGCCTCTGCTGCTGTTATATGATGTGATAAATGATGTCTACTGCTTTCCTCCCTTTGATCTCCTTTTCAAAGTCCCACTCCTTGCCTTGTTGTTTTGACCCAGTTTCTGATTTCATCTCTCACTCATTCTTTCATTTATCCTTGCACGTCTACACTTCTTCCTCTTCAGGTTTCCTAAATCTCTCTCCCCTCTCTGTCTCTCTGTCTCTTCAGGTTTCGACGACTTCAACCTATCACTACACTCTGACATGGCGTCAGTCGCCAAGGCCATGGCCTCACCTGAGTCTGGTCTGGAGGTCAGGGACCGCATGTGGCTCAAAATCACCATCCCCAACGCTTTCCTCGGTAAGACAAAAAACGAGTGGAAACAAGGGCAGAAAAAAGGAGTTTCATGAACTCTCTGTGCCTCGCAGGATTTTACAGGGCAGCCATTATGTTCACAGAATTAAAACCGTGTGACTTGTGGATGGAAAAAAAACCCTTAAAGTACTGTGAGTGTGTGTGCCTGTTTGGACTGAAAACATCTGTTAAATTGGAATCACCTGCAGCAGAATCACAAGGAGTAATTACATAAACTACATGTTTGCCCATTTTGTTCTTTTTGAAAATAAAAGTTTTGGGTTGTGTGCAATTACTGTTTTTACTAGAATTTTTTTTTCTGACATTTCTTTCTTATTGTAGTAAAAATGCAGCAGCTTACTGTTGATCAGGCAGGCAGATTCCATTCAGCTGAAGCTCTTAGTTAATTCAGTTTTGTCAGATGGAGCCTGTAGTTTGTTGTGTCTTTAAAATGCTAAATTGTTTATCGCTGAATTCTCCTTGAAGATGTCAGTTACAGACTCTGACACTTAATTATCATGTGTCATGACATGTGTCATGACACAAATTTCCACTGAGAGCACAGAAATACCACTGTATTTATTTCATAAAAACAGTTTTTTGAAGTTTTTTTTTCTTGCGTGACCATAAATTTCAACACCAAAATCTGATTTGCGCTGCTGCTTCGCTGCTTCAAATTAAGTCCTGCGTACCACAAACATTTAACTCTGTTTGGAACAACTTTTGCATGTGTTTCCCTCGGATGTTGACCTCTGCATTGCATTTAAATTATTCCGATATCTTGCAGTGCGATTGACACCTTAATGCAGCTTATATGTTTTTAAACTGTATTATTTCTACACATGTAATATACATACAACCACAGTCTTTCCTCTCCGATAATGTGTAACATAGTAACTGGCATCCTGCGTTTCATCGCCATATATCATCACCATTCTAATTTTATTTTATTATAGTATGCATGTATGAATGCTAATACATTTTTTTACTTTATTTTATTATATATACTGGGCATCCACAGTGCAAAAATGTCTTTAAGCTTATCTTCTCTCTGCGTCCACCATCAGGCTCGGACGTCGTCGAGTGGCTGTTCCACCACATCGAGGGTTTCCAGGACCGCCGCGAAGCCAGGAAGTACGCCAGCAACCTGCTGAAGGCCGGCTTCATCCGGCACACCGTTAACAAGATCACCTTCTCTGAACAGTGCTACTACGTGTTTGGGGACCTGAGCGACTGCGAGAACTGTGAGTTGCTGGAAAAAACACTTAGACATCAAAGACTCGAATCAGATCTGCTGAACGTCATACTTAATCACATTTTGTACACATGCCTTCTGTGGACACGCTGGTGGTTGCAGGGCGGCATTTCAGTTATGGAAGTATTTCTTTAATGTCCTGCCATCTCTAAATGTAGAATCTCTGTAAAAAAAAAACAAAACAAACAAACCTGACAACAACCAGTAAGAAAAAACAACAACAAACTGCCCACAAGCTGCAGCCGCTATTCCAGGTTTAGTTGCCATGGCATGTCTGGTTTCTAATGCATGCAAAAAATAAATATATTCATGCTAAGGGGTAACATGATACAAAAACAAAGATACTGTGATGTTTTCAGGAGCATTGTGTAACTGCAGAAGTGCTATAATCTGTTTGGATTTATCCATTGTTCATCCTCCCCCTCTCAGACATGGCCAATCTGTCCCTGAATGACAACGATGGCTCCAGCGGTGCCTCAGACCAGGACACCTTGGCCCCCCTGCCGCTCCCCGGGGCCTCACCGTGGCCCATGATGCACACCTTCCCCTATCAGCCCTACCCCACACATCCCTACTCCAGCCAGCCGCCTCCGTACCACGAGCTCACCAGCTACAGCTACGCCCCCGGCAGCACAGGCAGCCAGCACAGTGAAGGTGAGAGGGGTGTGTAAATCTGAAGGGACTGACTGGGTTTACTGACTTTTTGCTGTTCAGCAGGCAAACAGCAGGTAAAGAGTCTAAAAAGCATTTTCTGTCTGACTCCAGGGAGCCGGAGCAGCGGGTCGACGAGAAGCGAGGGTGAGCGACGTCGCAGCAGTAAAGGTCCCGGCAGCACTGTGGGCGGAGGGGAGAAATCCCCCTCCGGCGGGGGCGGAGAAGGTGGCGGGGCTGACTCACGCTCCGGCAGCGGTAGCGAATCGGAGTACTCCACCCGCAGCAGCCTGCGGCGCGGCCACGGTTCCGCTGCCCCCAGCGAGCACAGCCACGCCTCCTCCCAGCGCTCGCACCACCACCGCATGCCCCAGCCGCCCCACATGTCCCCCTACCCGCCGGGCATCCTGCCTTACAACCCCATGATGGTAATGATGGTGCCCCAGCACCCGCACCCGGCCATGGCGGCCGCTCATGCCCTCCCTCACACGCAGCAGCTGCCCACACCTTCCATGCATCCAGCTTTACCTCCGCCCCCTTCCTCCACTCCGGGGGGACCTCCCGGTGCACCACCCACCCGTGACCTTGGCTCGGTACCCCCAGAGCTGACTGCATCGCGCCAGTCGTTCCACCTGGCCATGGGCAACCCCAGCGAGTTCTTTGTGGATGTCATGTAGTTTTTCAGTGTTGAGTGACCATTCATGTGAAGTTAGTGTACGGTTCCCACTTGTTTTGACGAGGATCTGGTGGTAGCTTGTTGAGCTCACAAGTGCCTATTGGATTGAGGGCACTTGTTACAAATTTGGTGAGAACAGGGTTTAATATTGACAAAGAAAATAAGACAAAATGAAAAGATATGTGGGATATGGTCTGATTAGATGTGTCTACAAAGTCTAGTTTCTCTCATTCAGAATCATTATATAACTCATTTCTTTCAAATCTAAATCAACAAAGATCAGCTCTGCTTTCTTATTTCTGCTTAGAGTGAATTTGTTTTTCTCAAAGAGCAAACTCTCACTCTGGTTACGCAGTTCTCAAAACAGAAATATAATCTCTTAAGAGGGAAAGCACCTTCCCAAATCAGCCATGTATCTCAGAGCTGCCCATCCAGGAAACGCACAGACCACAGTTTAACACTAGAGGGCGCCAGGTACACTGAGTACTTGAAAAGGATACAATCCTATACATACATCTGGATCATGCCAGAGTCGCTGGCGGCACAGGGGGCATATCAAGTGCCTTACTCTTTTACATTTTTAGAGACGTTTTTTTTCACACTCCAAGTACATAAAAAAAAACTCCTCTTGTTCCAGCATTGTTTGACAATGAACTTTTTCTGTATATATCTACTACTCCTATGTAAATGCAATAACACAGAACAGCAAGCTCTAATGTGAAAAGAAAATAGGTCCAAATATGTCAGGTGAACTTGTGTTTAGTAATCACTGTCTAGGCCTAGTCGTCAAATAAAACTCTTTTTGTGAGGAGTACCATGGTTTGTGGTATGGGACTGTAGAGGCTTAATGGTACTAGTTGGTGAAAATAAGATACTGAAAGCGGTACTTTCTGATTACATGCAGTGTATATCTTAAGTTACTGTGATCCAAACGCCCCAGCTCCCCATGCTTATTTTTATGTTACTGACTCGCATTATTCACCTATTTCATTTTTTGTATGAGTGACTATATAAATCATGTGTAACCCAACTATTAAGGTGCTAAATGAAGAGTCAACATTTCAAAAAGAATGACATTGACTGTGTCACATTGTTTGGTTTCATATTGCCACCTTTTGTTTGTGTATTTGAGAATAAATTTGATACTTACATACTGGTCAGACTTTGTTATTTTAGGATGGGATTCAAAAAGAAGTCAGTTTGTGAACATGAGCTTTGTCTGGTGTGTTCTGATGTCCTGCACACACTGTATTCTGGCCTCAGTATGCTGCAGATATCTGAATTTGGGTCAAAATAATATTGTGTTGAGTTTAAATTTTGTCTTATGATCCAAAATGCTACTTCTTTAGCTGAGTTAAACAAACACTGAATGATTCTACCTGCTGGACTATGATACATGACTCACTGCCTTCAGTTTCATTAAGTGCACCAGCAGTGAAAAGTATCTAAATGCAAATATTTCACTTTTATTCTAGTTGTCCTACACCTCTGCATTAAGATGAATTTGTCCAGTACATTATCTTGCTCTACCTGATCCCTATTATACCTACAACTGGTATATTAATTGACAACATTAATTTCCAGGTGTCGGATATAATAAATTGTTAAAATGGACAGCTACATAGTCAAATTAAGAACAAGGTATCTGTCATTTTCTTTACTTTAAAAATGAAAGTAGATCTTTTCGAAACCTAAAATTAAATGTACATTTTGCAAGAAACTTACTGAAACTCAACAACATATACATTGCATATACCTACACTTACTGAGCAGTTTATTAGGAACACCATACTAATACTGGATAGCTCCTCTCTGCTTTCAAACCGGCCTCAGTTCTTCATGGCATGGATCCAACCTTCCTTGTAGATTCAGCTCCATGCTGACATGACTGCATCACATCATTTCTGCAGATCTGTCAGCTGCACACTCAGGGTGCCACACATTTCCCTTCACCGTTACATCACCAGCAGGAGTGTTAACACAAGGCAGGTAGGGTCTGTGGATTAATGCTGTTTGACAGGTTAACTGGTTTCTCTGGTTTCCAACAGCTGAGTTTTTAGTGAGTCTGTGCTGAGTGCAGCCTCAGGTTTCTGTCCCTGTTCTTTTTTATATGTACTGTATATTATAAAACCTAACCTCCACTTATTTATTTATTATTTCTACTTTTCTACTATTTACTATATATTTTTACATTTGATATAATTAATTTATTTAGTTCTCTTGTGTTCACTGAAGTTCTGCTACTTGGAGAGCTCTCGGACCGCCCCCCGATGCTGTACAACTACATATCCCATGAAGCACCGCGGTGACACATAACAGAAAAGGAAAAATCGGGGTTAGTAGTGGGAACAGTCGGCTGCTGTGCGGACACGGGGGACGTATCATAGCATAATCTCTGCAGGTGTGTGATTTTAAAAAAATGATATTTTTGGTTTTCACTAAAAGGAATTTAAATATTTTAACTGTCTTTTCCTGCTTTTTGCTCGAGGAACCAACAACACCGAGTCAAAAGTGGCCGGAAAAAAGACGTTACGTAGCCTAGCTGCCTGCTACTTTAACTGTTAGCTAACCGCCATTGTTTTGCTGATTTGTTTGCGTCTAATTGGGCTAATTACGGTGTATTCTGTTTTATTTTCCAACTTTAGAACAAAACATAGTCATGTTGCTTCGTAAAGTGACTCAGTCTTCGGCACTGTGTGGCACCATTCTCAGGATTCCTCCCGTGTTGTCTGGGTAGGTCATTCATAAAGCTGTCACCTTTTTGCGTTTGACGGAAACCAGACACTTAACTTTGAACATGTCAAATTGACCTATCATTTCTTATCTGTGCCACAGAGGTCAGTCCAGGGCTGTGATATCCGTGCAAAACTCCCGTCTCTACGCAAGCCAAGCCGCACAGGTACAGTAACATTTGCCTGTATTATCATACATACTCCGACTTAATTTGCAAGTTGTCGTATTTATTTGTTGTGTTCAGTGGTTTTGCGATGTTCCAGAGTCTGTTTATTGCCCTTGTTTGGCCTAATGCAGTGGCTGGTATAACGTTGTCATCCCCTCCCGCTGGAAGTGGGTGAGAGTTCACTCGTCACGTGACTCGGTGATATAAAGGTGACTCCATGAATGTGGGTGACACTGCAGTTGTCCCGGGCAGGGTTCAGGACAGACATTTGTTGACAGATGCCAGACACGCTGTGCCTCATACTACTTCTTTTCACCACTGACAAAAATGTTTTAAGCAAAATCTCTTTGATTTTCACTGCACATTAAATTCATACTTGGGTTCAGAGCTGTGTATAAAACCTGCAGCCACAACGTATGGGAGCAAGAGCCAGTTATCATCCAGAAGTGGGAGTGTTTTCTTTTTGTCTGCTAAACAAACTGTTAAGTGCCACAGTACAAGTGCAAGAGATCATGTTGCTGGGATAAAATCAGAAAAAACAGGTATTTTTGTCATATAATCTTTGGCAGCCAGAATTTGTGGCTGTACGGTATAATTATAATGATATTGCCTCTAAATTTCCCTGATCACACATTTTAAATGTCAGTATAGCCAACTTCATGTCATGATAGTAAAATAATGACTTTAATGACTCCTGATCAACACAGTATTTATGAACTATGATCAGATTTCACACTCGCTCCATCTGACAGCAGAAACAGAAAAGTGTGTAACGGAGAACAACTCCATCATGAATTTAGCTGCTTTAAAACCCAGTGTAGGTGATCACAGAGGACTCCTTCTCTCTGTGTATGTGTGATGAAAAAGAAAGTACACCAATAAAAGTTATTGTTAAATCAACTGCCAATATATACATGATACATTTAAGGCTCTCAGTCAAACTGCTTCACCAGGCTGCTTTACTGAAGCTGAATGACTGAATTATTTCAGTCGTTTGATTTCACTGTGATGTTCTGTAAATATTGCCCAGCTTCACTTGCTCATCAACTCAGATATATTGTATTTGATTTCTTTGATATAACACAGTGACAGTGAGTTCCAGTTGCAAGTAACGTGCTGCATTTTGTCTCACACGTTTTTTTAATTTAAGCAACGAGCTCATTCTCTGTTCTCTTTGATCTCTGTTGCTCTTCAGGCGGTGTTGGAGAAGCCAGCAGCAGTTGGCACCGATGCTGCCACTAAAGCAGAAAAGAAGACAGTTGCTGAAGTATGTTGATTCATTGTTATGTTTGAGATCAAGCTTCATCACTATGTTTTTTTTAAATTGCTTTTAAGCAGTATTTGAGCAGTTAGAATTTACCTTTGTTGCTTTACACTGAATCGATCACATCTTCAGAGGTTCCCTGTGGAGCTCTTGACCTGTAGCACCATGGGACAGTTTTTTTTATAAACGAGTACAGGCTCGTGGATGATACACAAAACACAGTCCTGCCAGTAGTTTCACACTGCAGGCTGCAGGCTAGCAACATGTAGCAACAAAACATCAGTAAATCAGTTCATAAGCATTAGGAGGAAGAGGAAGCATTCAGTGTATTTGTTGAAGCTCAGGATTATACAATAGTTTGACAGCTTAAGGCACTTTGAACTGTTTGGATACTCTGTTTAACACAAGCTTTATTGTGTTTGACTTCATTTCCCACAGGAATCCAAATCATTTGCCGTCAACATTTTCAAAGGGCAGATCGCGACTGCCCAGGTGTTTCCCTACCCCTCAGGTAAACCAGAGGATATTTATGTTAGTATTTATGCCAGTATTTCATTAAATAGCTCTGTCGAACTGCAGAGTAATCACTCTTATCTGTGCTATAGCCCTCAATGAGGAGCAGGAGCAGTTCCTTCGAGAGCTTGTGGGGCCTGTCACCAAATTCTTTCAGGTAATATAAAAACTATTTGAGCTCATGGATTTATTTGATCTTATGTCAACTGCCTGTCTCACCTTCAATGATTCCACTTCCTGTGAACAGGAGGTGAATGATCCTGCCAAGAACGATGCCCTGGAGAAGGTGGAGGACCACACCATGGAGGGCCTGAAGGAGATGGGTGCCTTCGGCCTCCAGGTTCCAGCTGACCTGGGCGGCCTCGGCCTCTCAAACACGCAGGTACATCTGCTTGATACGATTTGTAAAATTTGTTTGTTAGTCAGCTTTGTAAACAGGTGGGTGCTTGGAGTCTAATGGGATCTTATCGTCCTTTTCACAGTATGCCCGGTTGGTTGAGATCGTTGGCGGTAATGACCTGGGCGTCGGTATCACTCTGGGTGCTCACCAGTCCATTGGCTTCAAGGGCATTCTGCTTTTTGGGAATAAAGCCCAGAAGGAGAAGTACCTGCCCAAACTCGCCACAGGTAAACTGACCAGTATTTGAGTCAGTATCTTGACTTAGATGCATCTACAGCTGTAAACTGACACAATTTATACAACAGCACACATGCTAGTTACATTTCCTGACTTCCTAAAAATAGTGAGGTGCTTTGTTTTTGAGCAAAGGTTACCTCAATAAGAGTAAATAGAGCATTTATTGGGGACTATTTCCAGATGTGTATTTGTGAGTTAAGTTATGACAGTGAGATCATCTGTGTTGGATTGACTCAAAATAAACTGCAATGTCTGTTTTCCTCTTTAGAAATAGATAATAAATACCACAATAGCAGCATGTTCAATTGCAGGGCACATTTAATCAAAACATCATAAGCAGTTCTAGAGAGGCGAATTTTAGAACTCAAAATTATATAGGTATCAACATACATGTCAACTCCTCCAACTGTAAAATGTCCTACCCACACTGATTCATGGGAACTTAATCAAAAATATTTCTCTGTGTCATGGGTCGTGTAAAGAAAACGTGCAGCCACAGTACCTTTTTATTGGATTATTTTAACAATCTGCTCCAGTATAAGAGAACAACTGGAAATAAGGGAGACGGGGGCGGGGACCATACACAAAGATTCTCAGCGGGGCTGTAACCAGAGACGTTACAGTTAATGATTGTTTACCCCTGAGCCATGTTCCTCTTCAATTATTTATTTTTTAAGTTGGCCTGTGGCGTTTTCCTGTAAACAAAGGTTCAGTTGTATAATGTTTGTTTTTTCACAGGATTTTGTAACGAAGACTTTGCCTTTAATGTATTCTTGTACCTTTTGTTGTTTATCCATGCAGTTGTGCAACTGCAGCAGAAATATCACAATATATGTTTATTGTATTGTTTCAGTGTAAATGTAGAAGTGGTTTGTGTGTAAGTTTAAGTGTAAGTGTGTCTGTTTGTTCCTCCAGGTGAGTTTATAGCTGCCTTCTGTCTGACTGAACCAGCCAGTGGCTCTGATGCTGCCTCCATCAAGACCACAGCTGTTCAGTCCCCCTGTGGACAGTATTTCACTCTCAGCGGAGGCAAGATCTGGATCAGGTGAAGACATAAAAGTGTACCCTGACTGTTTTTTATTACTTTCACCACCAGGAGGCAGCACCGTATAATATATCTATGAACGTAATGTGATGGCTGGAAGCTGCTGTCCTAATCTGATAACCTGTTTCTCCTGTCAGCAATGGAGGCCTGGCTGAGATCTTCACAGTGTTTGCCAAGACACCCATGAAGGATCCCAAGACTGGGGAGATGAAGGACAAGATCACAGCCTTCATTGTGGAGAGGAGCTTTGGAGGAGTGACACAGTGGGCACACTTTTTCCTTACTTTACTGATTGTGTTGTTTTTGAGCTACACTAGTGTTTTTTTTTTTTTTTAATACTAATAAATCAGCATTTTTCTCCTTTGTGACTCACTAAATCTCTCTCGTCCTCCTCCTCGCAGCGGCCCTCCAGAGAAGAAGATGGGCATCAAGGCATCCAACACGGCCGAGGTCTATTTTGACAACGTTCGCGTGCCAGCCGACTGCGTCCTTGGCGAGGTGGGCGGAGGCTTCAAGGTAGCCATGAACATCCTGAACAACGGGCGCTTTGGCATGGCGGCCGCCCTCTCCGGCACCATGAAGGGAGTCATCAGTAAAGCTGTGAGTAAGGCACTTATGGCACGGTAAATGTACACCGGAAGGAAAGTGGTATAATGTGCGATAGCAACGAAGAAGCTCTTCTCGTGAATTACAGATTTCACAGAGCTCACAGCTTTACGTCTCTGTATGTGCTGCTGTGTTTCCCATCCGCTACAGAGATTCTTATCTGTACTGTCTACGTTACACCCCTCTCAGTCATGTATCTCCGTTGTGGGTTTGTGGGAAACTCCCCGTCTCGTAGCTCAGTGCGGCCTGTTTATGCAACGCAACTTCCTCCTGAAGTTGCAGGCGCCAAAGAGTCAGACGGGCTCTGGTCATGTTTGTCGTTTTTCATTTTGCTGGACTAAACATTTAACCAAATATGTATGTTATGATAAATCATAAAAAGAGAACTGTCATTTTGAACTCATCGCATTATCATACTCATTCAACTTGTAATACTGACACTGTTGCGCAGGCAGTAGTTTAATAGGGAACAGAGGCATTAGACTCATCCTTGAAACAAAAGTCAATCTGTTAAGTTGTTGCATCATCAGAAAAAATATCCGGCAGAAAAGATTTTATCTTCCCAGCACTGGAAACATGTCCCAAGTTTTACTGTGGAAACATCAGGTCTGTCATTTTTTGTTTGCAAAGTAGTTAAAGCACCTGTAAGAATTCAAAATATGAGACTGATAAAAACAGTGTCCAACTTAAATATCATTAATGAATGAATGTAAGTAAAACGTAAACCATCCTTTCTGTGTTGTAGAGCACAGAAGGTAAATTTGTATTGATGTATTCAGTTATTGGTACAAGGACAGTGCTTCAGTGTGCCTGTTATGTACCACAGAACTTAAGAAAATTTCCCAGAGCTGTAGGTGACTGCCTCAGATTGCTTATCTTGACCAATCAACAGTATGGAATTTAAAAAAAATTTATTTACAGTAACGTAAAATGAAGACAAAGAGCAGAAATTTGGCAAATTCATTACTGTTGTTCTGTTAGATATCGACTCCACAATAAATGGGATTTTTGCTCCTATACAAAGTTAAGCTTTTAAATTCAGAAATGTATTATTTGTCGTTATATATATCAACCATGTTAATCCTAAAAATACATGCTGTGGGTGAATGTGACCTATGTTTTGCTGTGATTTCATAGAACAGGGAACAATGCAGAAAACTTAAAATAAGTTCAAACAGGGGGAATCCCTGTCCTCAGGCATGAGCAGATGAGACAAAAAACTGTTGTCACGTGCTACAGAAAGAGGAATGACTTGTTTTTAAGGTGAAGAAGGAGCCTGTAATATAAATGACGGATGGACAGCGAGTGTCATTTTCCTCTTTTCATCATCAGGTGGATCATGCAGCCAACAGAACCCAGTTTGGGAGCAAGATCCACAACTACGGCGTCATCCAGGAGAAGATAGCACGTATGGCCATGCTGCAGTATGTCACCGAGGTCAGACCACCAACAGTGAATTTTCTGCCTGTCTCCCGGTCTGATTCATACTTAGCTCAGCTGTTTTGACGCTATCTTACGTGTCTTCTCCTGACAGCAGTACTGAATCAGATATTGTCATAATCTATTAACATCAGACGTTTCCTGTTTAACCCACAAAACATCTTTGTACAGCAACATAATCCGCACTGACTGTCATTGTGGCAGGTTGCTGGTTTCCCGTAAAGCATATGTTTTAAGATAAGCAGTTTTTTTTTTTTTTTTTTTTTTTTTTTTTTGTTGTTGTTGTTTTTTCCCCTGCCAGAATAAAACCCTTTTCTTTTGCTCAGCAAAGAGGGTTTGAGCAGGAATTAAACTACTTATGCCGTGACTGTGTGTAATCTTTGCAAAATTTCTGCAGCACAGATGAACCAGATGTCATAAATCCATGCTCACAGTGCATCTTCTGTGTCTTTTTGCAGTCAATGGCCTACATGATCAGTGCCAACATGGACAGTGGAGCGACTGAATTCCAGATAGAGGCTGCCATCAGCAAAATCTTTGCCTCTGTAAGAACTTTAACAACAACAGTTTCATATGTTTAACAGGTAAACCAGAGGTGCTTATCATTCCCATAGTGCCTGGCTGACTGTGTTTAATTGCTTTTAATACCATCTCTTATGTTAACAAGGTAACTCTTGCACCATTCTGGTTGTATACTTTGTATTTATGTTAATTCCCTCTTATACGTACTAGTGGTCTGGGAAACAAAGAGCATTAATGATGATACTGAAGAAAACTGAAGACACAGGGTCGTAGAGAGAGTAGACATCTCGAGGCTTGTTTACTGAATTAAGATAACTGTGTCTTTAACAGGGCTAAGCTCATTTGCTTTTTTTTTTCTTCACAATTGTGACAGGAAGCTGCATGGACTGTGACTGACGAAAGCATTCAGGTTATGGGTGGCATGGGTTTCATGAAGGTGAGTTCTTAGTCCACATCCTGTTATATACAAAGCAGATGACAATTGAGAAGCTGCATGTGGATGAAATATGTATGCATGCTGTTGGTGTTGTCACCTGCTAGAATTTTCCACGTGAATTTTAGCTTTTAATATCCCAGCGAAAGCAGATATGAGAGACTGCAGAGAAAGCAGAAAGCTTTATCCCTTTTACTGAAACCCAGGAATTCTTTACGGAGCAAGGACCAAGGTCAGAATAGTCAGAATAGTCTGCATCATACTTCTGGCTCCAAAACTCTCCCCCTGAGAATAATAGAGCCAGTTTTCACTGCAGGAACTTTTCCAAAAACCCAGGTTCCATGTTCCTCTGATGGATGGAGTCTAAATATTCCCTTGGATTTACTAGTGTTTTGACCACAATAACCTTGGTTCAAAATGTTCCTGGTTAAGACTGAGTTTTCGCAGCCAGAACTTTTTCGTGAACCTTGAAACCCTTGTAGTAATTTAGCATCTTAATTAGCATTTGTCCAAAACAAAAGGGTTTAAATAGTTCTGTGCCATAGTCACAGGCTGCAAAGAAGTCTGCTCTGGGGATATCATTTTTTCCGAACCTGTAACTATTAAAGTTTAGTTAGCAGTGCTGCTACAACTTGTGCACAGCAGTCATTCACACAAACAGCAGCCGTATCAACATTAGGATGGACTTACGTTATGTGCTAGAGATACTTGATGCTTTGCTGACAGTCATTCTTGAGTTTTCAGTTCCGCCTTTGTATGTCCCGTTTGAAACATCCAATCAAATAACACTGGGAATCTGCTGACTATAAACATCATGATGGCTCCATTAAGCAGATTTCATTTTGTTATTGGTCTATTTGCTCAGTTCTCATGCTTCTTCGCATGAGGTGGAAACTCAAACAGGAATGTGCAAAAGGGACTTTTAGTTCCTGGTTAATTTCCTGACGCTTTTCAGTTCCTGGCAGTATACCTGCTTTACCACATCACTACGTGTACTAAACAAACAGTATTTATGTATTGGATATTCTTTATTTGCAGTGATGGGAACTCCGCATGTGTATCTACACTAGCTGTGCATGGACCAGTAGCAACATTTAATCAACTCATGAGTGGCTACATCAGCCAGCAGTAAAAGTGCTCAGTGTAGGTGTGCACCAACTTTGTTTCTGAGAAAAGACACATATACTATATATGTACGGCAGCATATGCGCTCTACCAGTGTGGTATTGAGTCACATAGGTGCTACGTGCAAGATCCTCATGCTCAGAAAATACAGAAACCACATTTATGGTTTCCTCAGGTTAAAAAATAAATAAACAAAGAACAGTTGTAGATACGGGGGCGAAGTTAAACTGTGTCAACAGTTGTTGTTGTTCTTAAAATAAACCAAACAATACAGGAGGCCACCTCTGGGACAGATATGCTGCTTTGCCTCAATACAGTGGGGAAACCTGCCCAGTCAAGAAACAGCACTGTGCAGACTTATGACTTACCAAACCTAACAACACAACAATCTCACAGAGTTGACTAAAAACCTCTACAGAAATCAAACATTTTAAGCTAAAGAAAGGTTTTTATTACAGGTTATCATGTTGTATTGATAGACGGTGCAGATGTTTCTGTAATTTTGTCCACTTCCTTTATGTTTCTGTAAGTCAACTGTGAAATTAGCTGTGGGGCATGAGCCATCTAAAAGGAAGAGGGGAAAAAACACTGATAAAGTCCTCAATTAGCTCATCTCACAGTTTGCATTTTGACTCACAGTTTCATTTCACCAAGGAAGTTCAGTCAGTTGTGTTGCCCTGTACATTTTCATTTCTGCTCTTCTGGACAGAATGTATCATCTGCACTGCCTGAAATACAAACAGCGTCTTGCACATGCAGAAATCAACAGGCACTGAAATGAATAGTGATTTTCTTTATTACTGTCTGCAGCGGGAGTTCTCACAACCTTATTTTATCTTGCCTGAGAAGCTGAGATAAAAATGTCTTGTCTGTGTAATACACAATGAATATCGCAGCTCATGGCTTCATGTCGGTCGCTCAATGTGCAGCTTTACTAAAGAATTCACTGTCTGTAAGAGAGAGTGAATTACAGTGCAATATAGGGCATTGTTAGTAGTGACTAATGGGCTTTATGGGATTATTGCAGCTTAATTTAGCGTAGGATTTAGTTGGAAAATACATTGAAGGTCATCATTTTTCTGCATTTGTTTCCGCAGGACTCTGGAGTGGAGAGAGTGATGAGGGATCTGAGAATTTTCCGAATCTTTGAGGGCACCAACGACATCCTGAGGCTCTTTGTGGCCCTCAATGGATTCCAGGTAACATTAAACATTACTTTGTTGTATTGTTTTTCCTCAGACTCGGCTGATAATGGCTGTGTGGAAAAGTACAGACATTCTGTGGAAAGGAAGTGATTTCTGCTTGCTGTCTAAAACTTACACAGTACTTCCTATACAGCTTATGAGGCACGGCTGCATCTTGAATCTTTTAAAATGGGTGATAGAGATGCAACTTCCTCATTCTTATTTTACACCAAGCATGTGTTTCCTAATACTCCTGTGTCCTGTCAGTCTATTCTGTTTCTTAAAGTAAAGATTGAACAGACAGACAGCACCTCTGTTTTAAATCATCCACTCAAATGGGGCAGAAAAGTAGCTCACATCACCACAAGCTGCTCTAAACCGCTTTTACCCACCTGCTGGAACAAAAAGCAGCCCAATGAGTTGGCGGAAAACCACACTGTCTGGTAACACTGACACCATTTTCTTATGAGTTTTGTCAATGTTATTGTTGATGTTTTGGTCCTTAAAAAATAAAAAGCAGGGGAACCAAAGCAGCAGCTGACGGTGTTTAATTGCTGGTGTGGATACAGCCAGTTAAATATAGGAAGTAGATGAACGTATCAGAAATAATTTCCCTACATAGCAACACACTGAAAACGCACATCACGTGACCATTCATGTGCACTAGGCATACATGTACAGAAAGCAGATTACTACTACTACTACTACTGTACTGAAAATACTACGAGTAACAGCAACAGTCAAAAGTAAGAATTTAACTGCACAACCCTTGCTAGCAAAGACCAAGTTCAGCAACCCTGTTGGTTATCCATGCATTCTGTACTGGTTGTCGAGGCTGGTAAGTAACCAGGAAGAGAGCTTTTCTGCCCACGCAGACAAAAACACAACCCCTGGGGCCAAACGTAGCAACAGTGATGCAATTTAAAACTGAAATGTATTAGTGTGGACACTCCTCATGCCAACTACAGTCAGGTCATCAGGGAGAGATTTTACAGCACGTGAACCATCAAATGTCTAGTCTAAGTTCAACATAGCAACAACTGTGTTACATTCCTGGAAGTACACCTGGTCTAATGCAGTGCAATGTATTCTCATATATGTACATGTACATGGCTGTTGGTTAAGTGTGTTTGTACTTCCTCAGCCGTGTTGAAATATCATTGTCTTCTTCTGTTGTCTGTGTGTGTGTGTGTGTGTGTGTGTGTGTGTGTGTGTGTGTGTGTGTGTGTGTGTATATATATCTAAAATGCTTTTTACAACATGGAATACTTGTGACCAGTGACAGTCATTGTTAGAAAATCCTCCGCAGGTCGTAAGTTCATCACAGAGGACATCATTTAATCTGTGGGTTGGGTGTGTTGGGTTTCGCTAACTCCACCAGCAATCGTCAGCGTCTGATTCAAATGTTGCTGAATCCTGATTGGTGCAATCTCACACACTTCAAACTACTGATGAGAGCACAGATGGGAAAAAAGGGAACATAGAAATTGGTCATGTGAAATAACCAAAACTGTTCTGTGGCAGAAAATTATGTGTTCGTGTGGGATCCCATCAGTTAGAATAAGAAGCTGATATGAAATATATTTGTCTTGTGTCAAATTGTTGTTGATGTATTGTGCATGTCCCTCTCTGCTTCTCTCCAGAACGCCGGTAACCAGTTGAAGGGTTTGCAGAAGGCCCTGAAGAGCCCGCTCAGCAATGCCGGGCTGCTCGCAGGAGAAATCACCAAGAGAGCCAAGAGGTTGCATCACACACAAACTTCTCTTTCCTCTGTCTCTTCCCGTCTAGGGAACGGTGTAAAACCACTATAGCTGATGGTGGGAGATGGGGACTTCCCCTGCAATACACGACGGATGCAGATTATTAAAGCGTCGGTTCCATCCTTTAACTTTATAGTTAACACAGTTCATAAACTGACAGTAGTTATGATGTGTATAAACACAGAGGTCATATCTCAAGGACAGTTTACTTTCAGTTTCTATTTTCAAGAATTGTGAAGCATTTGTTTACTTACATTTGAACATTGCCAGGGCACACAGCCACCTCAGAATCACAACTTCCTGCCCTCTTCACTTAAATGTGATTGAAAACTTCCTACAGCAGTTAAGCTAATGCTTTCAGATGTGCTTTTACAGCGCAGAGGCTCAGCTTATTACTGTTCTCTAACGCAGATTAATGTTTCTGTATCCCCTTCATCCTCCCCCCTCCTCCCACATTACCATTTAACACTTAACTTAAAGAGGCTGTTGGAAAATGTGCGCCGTTATTCATGTATTTAAACAGTATTGTATTTGTCTCCTCTACGACGGCAGCTGTTCACTCTGCCTTTGATTGCTGCTGTTAAGATCAGCACGTCATATGAGACTAGTTTGTTTCGCATCCAATCAGGCCTCAAGACACACTGTACAGGACAAAGTGTCAGCTGTGGGTTTCAGTCATAATAATCAAATAAATGAGCTGTGTTATTGCTCACGTTTCACTTGTACTTAATATTTGTATCTGCAACCCAAAGCAGCTATATAGGCTTTAAGTTTATTTTCTTTTGGATTTGAGTTATTACCATAAGTGCATAATTATCTGTTGGTGTGCGAGTTTAAATGTCTCTAAGTGCACAGCAGGACTGTAACTGGGCACATTCAGTGTAGACACTAATGGAGGAGTGAGTGATGTTGAGCTGTTTTCTCTACATGGCTGTTGGTTAAGTGTGTCGTCGTCTTCTGTTGTCTCTGTAGGAAGGCAGGTTTGGGCACAGGGCTGACACTGCAGGGAACTGTTCATCCTGAGCTGGCACAGAGCGGCGAACTGGTATGTTTCCGTTTCAGGCATTTATACAAGGGGGGCTTCCCCCACAGCAGCTTAGACTGAGTGAGTAGGTGTCCAACTGACAGTCTGATAAGACAATGGGCTAATGGTGTGATACAGGATTTTTCCACCTTGCTTGCCTTTTATTTACTCTTCAGTCCTCATGTTGCTTTTTTCTCTCTGACCATCATCTGTTTGTGTTTCTTCTGCTCTCTAGGCAGTGAAAGCCATCGAACAGTTCGGCACCGTCATTGAGGACCTGCTTATTAAACATGGCAAGAAGATCATCGGTAAGTGCATTTGCATATATAATTGTGAAGGTGAGAAAAAAATTTTGTGGGTGTTCCGTACAGAAAGTCCCCAACTGGCACATGGTTTCAGCTGGATGTAGAGTCATTTCAGACATTTGTGGTTTGCTTTTTGAGCAATTAAATAGAGAACAATTATGCTCACGCTGCATTGTATCACAAACACATCCAACGATTCCAGTTTATTGGCAACAGTGAGAAGCGCTCTTATCATTTGTTTGGTTTGTGGTCATGTGATAAGTTTGTGATAGGTCATGTGAACAAGCACTTTTCTGTTTCAGAGGAACAGTTTGTCCTGTGGAGAGTTGCAGACTGTGCCATTGACATCTACTCCATGGTGGTTGTTCTGTCCAGGTACACAAACACTCAAACAATCGAATAAACTGTCTTGGTTTTGACTCATCTTTTTTTTCTCTCACACCTTTTTACTGCCCCCATTTCATGCCACCTCTCTTGCAGTGCACTCCAACTCACTGTCTCTGTTATTTTGTTTTCCACAAAAATACTCCCACGCAATCTATAGAGACATTTCTCTCTCTTTTTTTTTTTCCCCCTCCCCTCTATAGGGCCTCGCGCTCTCTGAGTCAGGGCCATTCCTCAGCTCAGCATGAAAAGATACTGTGTGAGACCTGGTGCATGGAGGTAAGACACACACTGACAAAAAAATGTCTGACAGAGTTTGAGTCTGAAAGTTGGATTAAATATTGTATAGTAAAAGTGAGAGAGAAAACTAATCTATTAGGCTACTACAGTCACTTTTCCCAGAAATCATATAATTAGTTATTAATTAATTGCACTTTACAAAGTCAGTAAACAGCCCCTCCTTTATCCATTAAACCCAAAGGCTTCCGCACTTGGTTTGATGTCATGAATATCCATTTAGCCCAACTGTATAGTTTTCTAGATTTAAAGGTGCTATATGTAAGTTTCTGCTATCACTACAACGTTAGCATTAACAGCTGTTTACTCACAAAGAGATTCCGCTATTGTTATGTTTACGTCCTCATGTTGGACTGAGGGAAGACTGAACACTAAAGTGACTCACTATCGCAAAGTGGTGTTACAAGATGGGACGGGCTGGAGCTAGCTGGTTAGCATGCTAACCTAAGTGAAAGAAAAGAAGTGCTTTCCACTGCTGGAGAGTAAAGAAATTCTGTTTGGTGCAGGGCACGCAATGTTCGTTCTAGACTGGAGAGTAAACAGCTGTTAATGCTAATGTTGGCTCTTTATCCGTATCAAGAACTTGCATATAGCATCTTTTTGTTTGTGGATCTTATTCCACGTGTACCTCAAGCCACACTCCCCAACATATCTGCTGGCAAAAGCTCTTGATGTAGCAGATAAATTAGTTTTAAAGGTGAAATATTTTAACTTACCTTTTAATTCCCCTTTCATCTCCTCAGGCCTATGAGAGGATCACACGCAACATCAAGGGCCTGCAGTCCAGCGATTCCAGGCGCCTCTTCAAGAACCTGCGGTCCATCTCTACAGCCATGGTGGAGAATGGAGGAGTGGTTTCTCCCCACCCTCTGGGTTTCTAAATGTACCACACTCCTTTTTTTTCCCCCTCAATCTCATACCAGGTTTTAGATTTCATCTACTTTACTGTCATCATTGCTCCATCATACATCAGTGGTACATGGTAAATTGGCTGCATTTATATAGCGCTTTTATCCAAAGCACTTTTTGCAATTTGCCTCTTGTTCGTCCATCGACACACAGACTCACACACAGAAGGCAGCAAGCTGCTGATCTGCCTATCAGGAGCAACTTTAGGTTCAGTCTCTTATCTAAAGACATGACATGTAGACGGGAGGAGCTGGTGGTTGAACAACGTAACCGACCCACTCTGCCTCCTGAGCAGTGGCTTTTAATCCGCCCTGTATGATTAAGCATTTGCGTAGTGAGTTGCAGAATTGTAGAATTTCTGCAAATCATTCAGCTGCACTACCACTGAACAGCTGAATGTCTTGAGCGTGCGTGGCGGTTTAAATGCACCATGTACTGTAGCTGATTGAGAGATCTCATTATTTAATCTGGTTTTGTTTCTGTCTAACTAAACATAAATACAACAACTTCAATGCAACTAGATAAGAGGCCAGTTAACAGAAGAAGTTTTGAATAAATCAGTTTCAAGCGATTTAATTTATACACCAAGGTGTTTTAAAGGACAGATTTTGCTCTTGAATTTGTACACTTACCTACGTTGTGTTCAGATGTGTGTATGTGTATATATATATATATATATAAATAATGGTGTGGCAATTATGTACTTCAATGCCTTTCTGCATGTTTAAGCTCACTCGGTGCTCATCACATTAACGTTAACATCAGGAGCAAAGCCTTTGCCTTACAAACCGGTTCACAGATGCTGTTAGCAATTCCTGTTGTGACTTGAGACAAACACAAAATGTGTAGATCGACTGTTCTTTGCTAACAGCCGTCACATTAGTTTAGAAAGTGAGAGTGTGTCATTTCTCTGCTAAAGGTAGCAGGCATCATGAAAGGTGCTGGTAGAACATCTTTGTAGTTGGACCTGGTGTTGAAATTTATGACTGAGGTTCATGTCCAGCATCCATCAAACTTCAGAGAGCTGCACATCTCGCCTTCTCATAGTTTGTGTTGTGACAAACAGACATGCCACCTCAGCTGTTTTGGTGGAGTGTTTGTGCAGATCTACTTTTAGTTTTGTGGTTTAACAACACATTTTTAATGGGATTAATAAATAAACTACCTGTTTATCTGATTGTAAACGTACCTTTGTCGAGCCTCTGCCTGAACAGAGTTGCAGTACAAGTGTTGCATCTATAATGTCTGGGTTCTTCTAACATTTTGTCATTATATCTGTGAATGTGGCTTTTAACAGGCCAAACTACATTTACTTTTTCTGCTTTCCACTACAACCTTTTCTAACCTGTAAAAACTGATTAAAAATCAAAGCTCAGAAAAAAAAAAAAATCCTCAGAACCATATTTTCACCCTCTTCCCGCCAGACTCACTTCCTATTTCTGTTGTATTCTTTATAATCTGCAAGTTCGCTTTCACTTCTGCAGCCCAAATTCTTCCAGTGCGTTAACACTTTACAGGAACGCCAGTGAGTGCTCGGCTGCCACATGGACTCTGGGGACTCCATGCTGCTAATATATGATAAAAACAGGAACTCCTTCCTGTCCTTACATGCAGACAGACTCAAGTGTAGCTGTTGTGGGGGTGAGACTGAGAGATGCTGAGGGCTGTGCCACTGCTTCGTGAGCCATGTGGTTAAAAGGTTTAGAATTTCCCCGTTGATGTGTGACCCTGTCAGACTAAAAAGTACCTGACGAGCTCAGCAATTGTGCCACAAGTCAACCAAGATACCAGTCTTTGCTTTCCTGTAGACGCTCCCCACTAAATATATAACTTCTGTTTTTCTGTGGTGGTAAATATTGAAGATGAGGAAGCATTTAAAGTAAAACTTTAACAACTGTCAGCTTTGCTTTTAGAAAGTTTGGCTTTTCAATCCATTTAAGAACCACTACTTTAGCTTAGTGTAAAAGTTAAGCTAACATGAATTAAAAGGAATAATTCAAAATTTTTAGAGTTGTGACGACAGGTGTGTTAATCAATTGAAATGTGTAAATTCACATTCCATTAGCCATTAGCAGTGAACACATTCTGTGTTGTTTGTTTGCTCCACTAAAAAACTGCAAAGTAAGAAAGACATGATGCTGATTTGTGAGCTTTAAAAATGTTTGGACGGGATAGCTGTTTCTCGCTTCTTTAAGCTACACGTCTCCTGAGCTGCTTGGTTTTAGTCCGATACTGAATAATACCAGGGCCAGGACCACTAATATTAAATTGATACTGTTTGATGATTAAAAGCAGCGGATGTAATGCAAGGGAGAGATATGTGTCATGATTCATGAAGTGAGTGTATTATTAATGCCCCAGGTTTTAATATATTTTATATCACCGGAGAATAATTTGCCAATGTTATACATCTCTTATTGCTATTCTCTGTTAGTTACTTAATCGCATGTGGGTTAAAATGTGAAAGAAAAATCTCTTAATGATAAATAACAAATGCTTATTTCTCTTGATTCTCTGTAATTAGGTAAACTCTACCTGCATCCACAGGACAGCAGCAGAGAAGAGTGTTCATATACCCAGAATGTGATTTAACATGTGAGAAGTCAATTTTCTTGGTATTGATCCTCTTGACACCAATACTGATACTGAAAACAAACACTTTTTCAGTACTAATTTCAGTTTTTAGGGGGTCAAACTGCCTACACCTAATATTGAGAGTGGCACTGATCTACATATTATTTGGCAAGAAAGTGAAGCATATTTCTGTGTGTTGAACTATTTCTAAATGTTGGCAGCAGACAACAATCATTTCACTAAAATGTCTTCATGTATTTGTTGGTGTTTCCTGCCTTATTGAATATGAATGTATGTGACCTTTCCTCTTTGATTTCAGAGTGTTGGAGATATTCAAGTGGATCCAAGATCATTGAACACTGAATTTTTAATATCCACAAGGTTAAGAAGACAAGGAAACAACATTCACGAGACGACATGCGATATTAGATCCTTTATCCCAGTCATTTTAATTCCAAATATTGCCGGGCTGATGTAGCCCAGAGGTCAAAGAAGTTGTCACTTGTGGCCTGAACACTTCAGGCTTTAATCCCTGGACCAGCCAGGAAAGTGTACAATAAGAGAGCTGCCCACTTCTACTGAGGCCACGCTGTCTTCTGTCGGCCACTGTGACTCTTCATGTGCGCTCATGAGACAAGAGGTCCAAAACAGCAAAACATAAACATGCTGATGTCCTCTGTTTGCAGCACTTCCTTGTCTAACCGCCCGTTATCGAGAGGTCTGAGGAGATTCCTTTAGTTCGTCTCCAGGCCTGAGCTGACAACACCAGCTGTTTATCCAAATGTTCCTACGCCAGTCGGGATCCTGACATGAACATGCTTTTTCCGCCTCATCAGGCATTGTCGGTATCACCTTGACATGAGTCATGCGAGGAACTCCTGACTGACATTGGCCTGGCTTCCTCCTCCTCCTCCGCTGGGACTTGTGGCGTCTCCAGGGAGATGATGGTCTGGGCTGTCAATGTTCGCTCCCTGAGGGGGCAAAAAAGAGAAACCTGAAATTACACCAGAGGTTCAGGGATTAACTCATGTGCCCTTTTTGAGGTGTTGTGGTGAGAAGTCAGGCACGCTCAACTTTCCAAAACACTTAAAAGGGAAGCCTTTCACCCTGAAATCATGCAGCAAATGTCCATTTTAACTGCTCATTTAGTCATAACAGTAACAGTAGACACAGTAATATTGAACCTTATGCAAATGAACTAGTTTTGCACGTTTCTTTCAATCCAGTGATCCACCTTTGATCTTGTTATTAATCATCTTTGAAGAAGGGAAGGTTTTTTCATTTTAACACTTGAATTCAGCACTAATGTTTTGAATAGTGTTCACTAGAATTACAGTAATCTGGTAGTCAAATCTTTAAATACACAACTTGATCGCATAACCGATTAAGCTGCTGAGAGTTTGTTGAGAAGATCGTTACCACTCTCATGATTGTGTGTTCAGTGTGAAATTACAGTTAGCGGTTAGTTTAGTTTAGCATAACGACTGCTTACAGTTAGCTTACCTCACAACTCCAGGAAGTCACTGCTCCTGGACAAGAAATAGTCCAACACATAACCCCTGACTCAAACCACAAATTTCTGTTTTTACACTTTGTTTTTTTTTTTTTTTTTTTACGAATTAAACAAACAAGATGTGATGTTTATAGCAATGAGCTTTAGAAGTGCTAGCAGGTGGATTTTTAAAAATCTTTTGATAGAGCTAAGCTAACGTCTGGCTGTAGCCTTATATTGGGAAGTGGTGTCTTTCTTCTAATCAAACCCTTGGCAACAAAGAGAATCAAAGTATTCTCAAAATGTCAAACTATTCCTTTGACTTTCTTTTATATTTTATATTCCGAACTCTAATTTCAGAGGGGAAAGTGTTAGGTGTAAAGCACATGTTTGATCTGGATGAGTCGGCTGCTGTATGTGAACTGTTTTTCCAACGTATGCTGGCATTTCATGTGACTTCACGTGACAGTGTTTACTTGTGGTGTGGGAATTTCAGTTACTAGATATTTCCCCCCCTCTGGTCATTGCTTTTATCCCCATGCTCATAAAAAAGTGGTTTTCATATCCCATATTGACGCCACTTTCCGAGAAGTTGTAACTAATTGCTTCATTTACTGGTTAACAAAATATTTACTGGTGTTTTCAGGTATAACCCTGAACTAACTTTGTATTGACAGGTTGTGAAGTTTCTCTGTGCCTGGTGCTCAGCTTCCTCTTTCAGGACACTTTCTTTGTCTTTTCAGCTCTGACCTCTGACCTTTTAGAAGAGCTGCAATCCACTTATTAACCAATTATTATTAATTTACAACTGAAAACTTAATTAAATATTGAAAAAAAATCATTTATCAGTGATGATTAACATATTGGAGATGACTTCGTAACTATTATTATCATAATATGATGTGATGTGATGACCCTTGGTGACTTAGTAAAAGTATTACTGTTAATGACTCACCAGTAACAGAGATCACAACCTGACAACCCGAACTTCACTCTTACATGTGGCGTATACTATATTAGTAATGTGTTAACCACTTCGTTTGAGCTGGTAAATGCGCCCTGATGTCTGTGGGGGTATAACTGATGCGTCCATTGGGACATACCTGGTTCTGTGGTGGGGGTGTTGCCAGCTGGCCCGCACAGTCCAGCCCAGGACACTCTTCAAGTATCGGGAACAGCAGGGGAACCTGTGACTCAACTGCTCCAGAAGTTCCTCTTTGCGCAAACCGTAAACAACTGGCGCAATGCACTGCGCCAAGCTGAAGAAAGCGAAGACGACCACTGCGGACAGCTCCTTGGTCTCTGTCTGAATTAACTTCCGTTTGTACAGCGTTGTCAGCACGAAGTTCACGAAGGAGGGGAGGATGTAGACGGCCAGCTGGGTGCCGTGCAGGGCGATCGTCCTACACCCAGCCCGGTTGCGCCGATTGAGCACCCCTAACCTCCGTCCTTCCACCAGTATCCTCACATAACTGTACAGTATGAGCACCGTGCACACACCTGTGAGCAGCACCTTCTGCAGCCCGCCTTTCCTCTTCAGCTGCTCCGCACCGCACTCCCCGTTATAGTTGGCTATGTCGGCCTGAGTGTCCGGGTGGAGGAGCAGACTGAGGGGGATGACCAGAGCCACCAGCCAGGTGAAGACGCCCAGCAGCCAGGGCCAGTGCCCCGCGGTGCAGGTGGCGGTGTAGCGCATCGGGTGGCACACGGCGCAGTAGCGGTCCAGAGCCATCACCGTGAGGGTCAGGAGGATGTTAGAGCCGCTGCTGATCATTATGGTAATCATCACAAGGCACGCGGTGCGCCCCGGCCGCGCGCCCAGGTGGATCTGGTAGTAGAAGACGCTGCTCATGCCCAGGTAAACCAGGGCGGACACGAGCAGGTGGAAGACCAGCGCGAAGCGGGCGTGACTCCGGAGCCGCTCCTCGCGAACTATGGTCCAGTTGATGATGAGGTTGAAGAAAAGAAGCACCGAGAAGGACACGGTGGACACGTAGAAGCGCACGCAGGTGTAGTCCACCGCCGTGGTGTTGTTCGCTGACATTATTCCTCAGCTGGTCCTGGTTGGATTCACAGGAGAAAGGTGGAGATGAGGATGATGAAAGTGGAGGTGATGGGAGAGAAAGCTGACCCGCCGCATGATCCTCTCTCACTGCTCCCTCACTGAAGACTGACTCAGTAACAGCACGGCTCACTTCTCCTCTCTCTCTCTCTCTCTCGGTCTCTCTCTCTCGCTGTCACACACACACACACACACACACACGTGTTTGTTATTCTATACTTGTCAGGAGTCCGTAATACCAGCACAATTAAACACGTAACCCCATTACAGATAAATAAACAAGTACAAATCTTTATTTTGTCCCTAAAAAGTATAAATAATTGCATATTTTATTATGACTTTATTTTTTTTAATTTCACAAAAGCTTTTGACACATATTTTCCATTTTCCATTTCCATGTGTTGACCTTTCTCCTGCTTTAAAGGTGCTCTATGTGAGGTTTTTTTTTTTTTTTTTTTTTTTTTTTTTTTTTTTTTGCAATTGCTACAAAGCTAACGTTTACTTACCAGTCTAGAGGAAAAAGTTGCTCCTTTACTCACCAAGAGCTGTCTCCAGTGGTGTAAAGTGCTTAAGTTAACTCTTGTTTTGCTCCTATCTATTTCTGTCACTTCTTTTCTTCTATTTAAATTAACATGCTAACCAGTCATTTCTCATAATACATTTTTGTAATAGTGAGTCACTGTAGTGTCCAGTCTGCTCTCAGTCCAACACGAGGGCGTATGCTAACCTCTTGTCTTGCAACAATGATTGAAGCTCTTGGTGAGTAAACAGCTGTTAATGCTAACGTTGGCTATGCAGCGATAGCAAAAACTCACATACTTTAAGAGCAGTGATACCATGTCTGGTAGCTCAGCAGCCAGCCAGTCAAAAAATAAATAAAAAAATAAAAATTAAAAATAATTTCACTTGTGCAAATTAGGGATAGACCGATTATTATTGGCGCTGATATTCAGCATTTTGACGCATATCAGCATCAGCCTTTTTTTTAATCCGACGGCCGATAAGAGATCAATTTAAAACTGGGTTATTTTGGCTCTGATGCCTCTCTGTCTGCAGTCACTACTCTGTCTCCAGCATTGTCCCGCCCACAGCACCATCTGATTGGTTACATGCAGAGCCACGGCACAGGTAACAGCCGATCAGCAGTGAAAGCTCACACATGCTGAACAACTCTGCTTTTTGCCCCACAATCTGGTGCTGCTCAATTGGGACTACTAATTGATTTGAGACTCACATTTCTGTGCAAATTTTATTTAACTTTGTTTTATTTACTTTATAAAACTTCAGGAAGCTATTATTATTTATATAAAAATTCAGTCAACTTTATAAGATGCTGCTGACCCTGGACTCCCTGCAAAGATAAGTGAAAGATTATACAACATTTAAATTATATTGAAATTTTGGAAAACTTTATTTACTGTAGAAAACTTGTATTTATATTTTCATTTAACTTTATAAGACATGCTGCTGAGCCTGGGAGCTCCCTGCACTTTTTGTAAGAATTTTAAAACAAAGATGTCTATTGTCTAAGTTAAAAAAAAAAAAACCTTTAACATGTTGCACATCTGAAAAGCTGTTTAATAAACATATGCTTAAAGGCATTTAAACAAGGTTAAGTGTTGGAGTTTGTATTATTCAAAATTTTGACGCCAATATTTTCACTTTTACTGCAAATGAATATCGGCTCCAGATATCGGTTATCAGCCTCCTTGACTATTAATAATCGGTATCAGCCCTGAAAAAAACATATCGGTCTATCTCTAGTGCAAATGTGACCAAACTAGGCTGAAACCTGAGCGATGCCTGACAACGTGAAGCTGAGCCTGAGCTGGTAAACTTTAACTATAACTTCATGGCTCACAGATGAGATGATAGCCGCCTGGGAACAGATCCTCAAAAGTGAAACACATGCAGCCTCATCATGGTGTGTACAGTGTTATCTGATGCATGTGAATTGACATATCCTGCAGATAGAAGAAGTGGTTGAGTAGCTGGGAAGTACCAATCTGGGGACCACATCAGTGTTTGTCTCTTTGGCTTCTGACTCCCACACACATGTTTTCAATTAATCTGGTCGATTAGAAGTCTGCTCAGGTTGCGGGTGGGTCACAGGACTTCATCAACAGGAATTTAAATCTGTGTTTGACAGCTGCTTTAAAGGTGATATTTACTGATGATGGTAGCAGATATGATCCTGCTGGAGTGGATTTGTGATGAAAAGTCTGGACTTTACCTAAAGGTGAGAGAAGTTTCTCCCATGTTGCTCCTTAGGTTTTGTGCCTCCTCCAAAGACTAAATAAAAAGTCATCAACACAAACTGAGACAGTCCTTCTCTTACTGTGGACATGTTTACTCCATCTTGAATTTCTCTTTATGTCTCAGAATGATCTCAAACAATATAAATCTTTTTATTCTTGCTAAACATCATCTCACTCATAAATGTAAGTTCACTCATGCAGATCATTTGTTAATTGTATGTGAAAATGCACTTCATACGCTATTTTTTTATGACCTTCTCCAATTTGAAAGCAACTAAAACTGGAATATTTTAAAAGTATTTTTTCTCATGCACCTGTTTGATATCTTAGCATACATATCTTCCTCACTGACGTTACTGTAACTTCCTTTGTTTGTGTTTTCCTCTTCACAACCCACAGACCTGCAGGTGGTGCCAGTATACTGTCTTCGACATGCCTGCAGCTTCATATTTGTTAAAGTCACTCATCATTTTAGTAAGTAAATCATTTTTTTTAGAAAGGGTGTGCAAAATAACTATATCTAATAGATTTTTTTAAAAACTTTAAATCATACTACCATAAGAGGCACTTAAATCAGTAACTGGTGTCATCTGTTTCCATCTGTTATATTTTTGTATAATTCCACCTTTCTCACTATGTAGATCTACTATGTAAAGTCCTCTGACAGTCCTCTGTTAGATGAAAGCTGTAGCCTAATATAATGATTTATTCCTCCTCACTTTAAATGTGTATTGTCTAGAAACACAGACGCCAACCTCTCTATACTCATTCCTGAGCTCAGCACACCACCAAGTGCACAAGACAGACATTATCACAGAGAGGAATCTAGTAGTTATGGCTGTTTGATCTATATATATATATACACACATACATATATATAAAATTATATAAGCTGTTATACAGTGAATAATATAACAAGCCTTTAAAATATAGCACATTGTTAAAGAGTTGAGAGTGTTGTTTGTCCTGTTTTACTTTCTGTTTTGTTGGTCAGTCTGCTGATAAACATTTTGAACTGCGCAAACCTTTATAAACTTCATCTGGGACATTTACAGCGAGGTTACTGTGAGGTAATATATATATATATATATATATATATATATATATATATATATATATATATATATATATATATATATAATTTATTTTATTTATTTATTTATTTAAAGTACTTCCTAACGCAAATAGCTAGTTTGCATGTTTACTGTCACTCACACTGACAACATGTATGGAGTGCGTCAGTGCAGGTGTGGAGTGTGTGTTGAGGGGGCTGGCCTTCGTCAGAAAAGAAACTACTGTTTTATGTGCAGATAAAAGTGGAGCTGGTGCAGAGTCGCAGCGTGCGTTCAACACGTGAAGACCTGAACTCATCTCACTTTATTTGAGTTTATCAAAGCAGAACCAGAAAAAAAGGTAAGAAAAGTTTATTTATCAGCCTAAATAGGCACAGGCAGTAGTGACTTTGAGATTTTTTTATCGATCTTATAATAGTAATATAGTGGGAATTATTTATTTCTGTTGTAGTATTTCTGTAGTAAAAGAAGAATAATGTCTGCACCTCGATAAATGGATGAATCCTAACATTATATAGTCACATCTTTTGTAAAAACACTTAATTTTAGCTGGTCAGAAATGTAAAAACTGAGGACTGTGGGCAGTGCCTGGGGAAACAAGATAAAGAAAAAAAAAATGCTGAATAATAACAACATGAAATAAACCGTGTCAAAAACCACTTTAAAATTGAGAGTAACCACAGTCGAGGCTTTGAATTTGGCTCTAACCTCGCTAAAACTCTACCTAAAAATAATTTAGTGTAATAATACAATAAAAAGACAAACTTTGCGGGGCAAGAAAACAAAATTATATTTTTTAAAAAGGTGTTTGAACGGTTGTATTTGAAGCTAACTCACTGCTGCACTTGGCAGAGCTAGCCAAACATAACGGTTACTCAGGCTAATGCTAATATTAGCTGCGCCTACGTTTGTGTGAATTTTTAAACACAGCCAGTAATTAAACATGTAAACTGAGCGGATATTTTTGTTGACCTAAAAAGACATTTTCAGACATTGACTGAAGTATATACATAGATGGCCAAAAGTGTAAGGACACCTGAAGATTAGTGGTGGGTAACCTCCTCTAGCTGTGTGTAATTTAACAAAAAGAAATCAATTTATATAGAGGAATTACAACAAATCTTTGTCAAACTCTAATGGATTAAATGACCATACAAGAAAGTATGTCCCTGATGTTAAATGCCAGACAGATCAAAATACCTTATCGCTTTGGTGCAGGGATAATGTAAAAATTAAATCCTGTCATAGCACAGTCCTGCTCAAAGATCTGCAATTTCACCCACATTAACAAATTAACAGACTGCTATGTAAAAGCTCTGATGATAATATGTAAAAACATCAGACTGTAATTAAAGTCATATTGTCTTTTGTAGAGCATTGATATTCTCCACTGGTCTTGGGTAATAAGGTCTAGTCTGAATTCAGATTTCCTGTTCATGCTGAAAGTGTCTGTTTGTGGTTGAAGACAGGAGTTTGCAAACAATTTCATGTGAAAAGAGACTTATTCTGTGCTTCCTGTGTTTCCCTTCCTAGTTTGTCCTACTCTAATTCAGACCATAGAAATACTGATTGGGTGTGTGTGTAGAAATGCTGCAGTTGAACACACAGCAGTTTAGGTCTTTGTTGTAGTTTACATGAACCATCTGTAACTTTCTTCCTCTTGTGTGTGGAGCAGTTCCCAGTTCCTTCATTTCTGTCTTGCATCCTCCAAGATATGGCCGTCTACCAACAGCCAGGGCGGGTGGTGACAGTGACCACCACCAGCCAAGCCCCTGGGACATGGAGCACTGGCCTCTGCGACTGCTTCTCTGATATGGGCACCTGTAAGTCTACCCAGCAACCACCAGCCATGCTGCTCACAACTCATCACCACAGACTTTGTCTCCAACCCACAGTGTGCAGTATGACCCCAATGAGAAACAGCAGTAGAGGAAATGCTGTTATTGCTATGTGTTGTTTTGACTGCTGTGCAGCCATGTTTAGTGGTCCACTCACTGATTGGTTTGAAATCTTGACAGCTAAAACTGCAGATCCTGGCTAAAGTGAAAGTAAAACTTAAGGCGAAGAAATTCTTTCTTGGATAAACTATGTTTATTTCACCATGAAGTCAGTTTCATGTAGGCAAGTCTCACCACTCAGCAGCCATCTTGGCAACGCCCTAGATGTTCAAATATACATTTTTCTTGTTCATGTTGGCATAAAAACTGAGGCTCAAATTCACCATTGAACTGGGAAACAGCAAAAAGAAGTTGAAGACAGTATAGGACCTCAACCATGTTGGTTTTATGTATTTAAAAAGATACACATAATATGAGCATTTGCCGTACTGTGAGACATTATGAAAGGGTTCCCCAGCATTTCACCTTCAAACAGCTGGCTGACTCACAAGAAACAGATTTTAAAACAAATGGTTAAAACCCGATCAGCAGAAGCCTGTTAGTCTCCTGTATGGCTCCAAAAACCTATGCAGTTAGTCATCAAAGTCTCTCTGAATGTTTTTCTCTGACTGTCCAGCCAGTGCACAGTGGACAAGATATGAGCTCTTAAAAAAATGCAGATAAACACATCTGCGTCACATATGCCAGCAAGTGCTTGGCAGCATTTTCTCTTTGGCCTTGACTTTTGCCTCACGAGCAGTATCAAGGCTGCCCCACTTACAAATACTACAAATACAAACTAACACACAGGGAAAATAAAAATAATTTAGGATGTGTATAAATGCAGGAAATAAACAAGACAGATCATATATTAGCTTCTTTTTCTCCGCTCCTCTTGAAGGTTGCTGTGCCCTTTGGTGTTTTCCCTGCATGCAGTGTCAGACTGCCAGTATGCACGGCTGGTGCTGCCTAATGCCCTGCCTAGATGTCTGCTGTATGGTGTCCTGCTTCCTCCGGTCCTCCATTAGAGAGCGTCACAACATCCCAGTAAGTCCAAGATCTATTTGTGTGTGTGTGTGTGTGGGGTGGGGGGTGGGGGACTGGTTGGTGGAGGCATGCAACCCTGAGGTGGTTTTTTGTCTTTTAATTGAGCTGTGAAGTGACTGTGATTTCTGCTGTGCTTCTGAATATGAATACATGAAGAGATTCTGGGTTTTTATTCTAAGAGATGAGGCAAAAAGGTTCACATCTCAAGTTCAGTCATAAGTAAGAAAGTTTTCTTTATAGGACATCCAATACTAGTATCCACAAACAGCTTTAGTTTCAGTTCCCTTTAGTCCACTTCTAAATGAAAATCAAATGTTTCAGTGAAACTGAGATGCAACATTTCCTCAATTTTCTCAACCAGAATCGTGTAGAATGTGCATGTTTCCTCACAGTCACTCATCATTTATTTCAGACCCTTGCAGTGATTTAAATAAAACAACAAATATCAAAAAAAACAACAACCAGCAATGGATGAATAGTTGATATATTCATTCAGTCGCCCCAACTTAGTCTCCACTCATTTTATGCTGGTCAATGGCAACATGCAGTGTACACTGCTAAGTAAACCTGACAGGCTTTAAGTTATTATATGGGCTTAATAATTTATACATGTACTCAGCATCAGTATCTGATCAGTGTCCCCCAAAAATATTTTACATGAACAGACACACTGAGGAGCAGCATGATGTGTTTTCATGGTATCACCAGTGTGTCATTTTTTTAAACTGACCGATCTGTCACATTGTTCAAAACTCATAAAACGTTCTATATAATCTTATCAGTACGTGTATCATGTACTAATCTCTTGAGCCCCGGAAAATAGTAGTGTACATTGTATACACAATAGCCAGTGTGTATTCGGGGATTTAATTCATTGCATTCAAACGTTGTTAAGACTACACAGATTTTTACACAATAGCTCATACAGCCTTGCCCTGAAGCCTTCTGACATACATGTAACATGATAAAAGTTGTTTGTTCTTTCCATTATGAGAGTTTGTTTAGCAGCCCATTAGTTGTGATTGCTCAAAGTAGCATTTGTCTATTGAATACAAAATGACTGACATTAGATTTTAAACCACAGCAAAATGTAGTGTTTGGTCACAACTTGGTTCAGTTTGCAATTCAAAACTCTACTGATTTATTCTATTTTGGGAATAACATGTATCATTTGCTATGATTAACACAATGTTGTGCTACAGTATTTCATCAAACCAGGTCAGATCCACGCTAGAAATGACACTTGTTGACATTTTCGTGGCATGCATAGTATGTTGGGGAGTTGTTAGCCACGGGGACAAAATGCAGGAGGAAAAAATGAAAATATATTCAAATACCTTCTGACGCCTGTGTGTCATTATAACTGATGAGTGCTCTTCAGGAAACTGCTACCACTGACAGACCCAGAGATTCATCACAACTTCCAACTGCAGCCCACAACTTCACAGCTAGTTCTTTGTTGTGTTTTTGTCAACTGTGTCCAGCTTTAACATGGTTGGTGTTTTCGCCAAAAACCGTACACTTCCTTCCCAGCACCCAGCAACGGCAGCTAGCTGGTGAACACAGTGGAGCATTTAGCAGCTTTTTTTGAGCTTTTTTTTTTTTTTCCCAGAGTTTGAAGCCCCTTAAAACTGCTTTGAGTCAACTCAGCTGCAGCTAGGCTCATTTAGCCAATTCAAAAAATCAAATGTTGCTGTGTTATTTTCAGCAGGCTTAGCAAATACTCTGTCTCTCTCCTTCCTCCTGCAGGGCTCATGCTGCGACGACTTCTGCAAGCTGTTATGGTGTTACACATGCGTCTGGTGCCAGATGCACCGCGAGGTGAAGATCAGGGGCAACAGGCCGGCCACCAACTCAGTGGTCACCACACAGGTCGTCAGTGGATAGTATGCAGAAATGTTAGTTGTGAGTTGACGGAATATGACCTGTTTTCCAAATAATAATTT
The DNA here is from genome assembly GCF_001640805.2 of Lates calcarifer. Classification (NCBI taxonomy): domain Eukaryota; kingdom Metazoa; phylum Chordata; class Actinopteri; family Centropomidae; genus Lates; species Lates calcarifer. Next base: position 8,547,760 of record NC_066846.1, read on the forward strand.
CATAATAATGGTGTGATACATTTCTTAATGTTGTCATAATATACAAAAAAAGCTTTGTTTTATTTGTTCAGTGAATGTTACACACGACTTGCCTTTGCTTCACCTCTAATTTGTATTAAACTTATAAACTTATAATAAAATTCATATTTTTTTTAATGGCACAAAAACATGTTGCAGCATCTTTGCCAGAACATAATCACATTATTTTGTCAAGCAGCTGAAACTCTCATCACAGATGTTTTACCGATTCTCACTTCTGTCTTTTCATGATCTGAAAAGTGAACAAAACACTTTTGATGCACAGAAATGTAAAGGTTTGGTTGTAACTCTTGGTTTGGCTGCTGCGCTCTCGCCACAGGACAGATAAGGAAATAATTTAGCAACTGTCTGCATACTGTTTTTGCACATGTGGTTTGGTACTCCCGCAGTGTGGGTCAGTGTTTGAGAGAATCACAACAACAATTTCTATCAACTGCTAAGTAAAATATTTATGGTGTACAGTATTGTACACTCATTTAAAGTTATATTTGGAACACCATACTGATACTGGGGAGGAAACACTTCATTGCACTGTTGCCACATGATTGGCTGACTGGATAATTGCCTGAATAAGCAGGTGTGCAGGAGTTCCTGGTTCTGTGGTGAGTTTACTTTGTTACTAAAGAGGTGTGTAGTTGTTGCAGGATTATATATTTCAGTTAGTTAATTAAATTAACTAATAAATAAATATACTAAAAAGGTAAAGACGGTGAGAGCAACTTACAGAATAATGGTTTGTTTAAAAGTTTAAAACTGACGCGGAAAAAGACCGAAACACTGAAATATTTGTTTTATATTCAAAATCTTTCTGTAAATGTGTGTCATTGAGTACTTTGAACGCTAGTAAGAGCTTCAGATGTGGTAAAAGAGGCTATTAATCAACAATTTGAAAGGGTTTTGATGACGACCTGGTAAAATTATAAAGTAGCCAATACAAACTGTCTTTAAAATCATGATAACACACAATTTATGAAACCACAGAGAAGTGACAAAGAGGAAGAATGGTCACAAACTGAAACAACCCAAGAGGGATGTTGCAGATATATAGATATATTGCACAGTAGAGAGTTTCACAAATATAAGGCATGTTCGCTAATCTGATGCACCTTTTTAACAGTACAATGTTGATATTTTACTCTCAAAGTATTACTTATTATTAGAGGATGAAATATAAAGTTACAAGTTACTGTAGACTATGAATATTGAAATGTCCCTGGGATGTGCCCATAGATTTCCTCATCTGAACCCAGTTGGGGATCTTTGTTGAATTTCTCTCTGCATAATATATTTTAAATAATGTAACAAACATACTGGCTCAATTGTAGACTATGATTCTGGATCCATATACTAAAGTTACTGCAATTCATACACAGGTAGACATGATTATCTATCAAATTTCATGGAAGTTCTCTCAGTAGTTTTCAAAATATTTCACTACATTTGCAGATGAAAACAACACAGACTGATGTGATCATGACAAACAAGTACAGGGGGATGGTAGTTAGATTTAGCAGAAGATACAGAGACCACATCCTGAAGCTAAACATCAAAGGGACCTACAAGTGCATATACATTTCAGGAAGTGGAGATGCAGAGGGCACATTCAACCACCTACAAATTAATTAAGCAATGGAAAAGTTCCAAGCTTCAGGTGCTGTAGTCAGACACTGGAAAAGACTCAAGTGCTCAGTGCACCTGAGTTAGTCATCAAAGCCACCTCCCACACCCTGGATCATATGTGTGTGAACAATATAAATGAAGGTGCGTGTTGCAGTGATTCCTTTGGGTGCACTGGGGCCAAAGTTCAGCAATAATTGTACAACTTCATGGCATTTCCTGACAATGTCCAGTTGTATTTATCATTAGCAGGGATTGTCACACTTTGTCTTGTTTTATTTAAGCAGCTCAGTGGTTAGCAGCGTTGGTCGGTTCACCACTTCGGTCCAGACTTAAATATTTCAACAACTGTTGATGGATTACTATGGCATGTCATACAGGGCTTCATGGTGCCCAGAGGATGAATCCTAATGACTTAAGTTAGTGTAAATAAAACAAAAAGAATATTTTCAAATATTACAGACGAATGTAAAGGTTTGCTGGTTCTTCTGTACACATTAGAGTGAGTGAGATAGTGATAAGTTGTGAAGATACATTACAGTTAATTAGAACTCAGTTGTGCTTCTTCACAGAAACAATGAGAGTCTTTCTTGGTTTTACCACAGTGTTGACAACCTGACAACTCCTCCTACTGCACAAGACTCCTCTAAGGTGTGAAAAAACTGCTCTGCCTTGTGACCCACAAGCTTTTAATCTTCTGCCAAGAACTTGTTTCAGCTGGTTTTACATTTCATGGTATTCTTCATTCAGCCAACTTAGGCTGAAAAGATTGGATTGGAGTTTGGTTTCAGCACAAACACTTCAGTTAAGGTTAAGGTTTATATGTCCAGTCATGAGTTACTCAATACAAGGGTAACATGGAATTTTACTTCTCCATAATTTCCAAATCATTTCCACGTGGTTTCTTCAGAGAAGTGTGCAAATTAAGGGGCAAGTGAAGAATAAAAATTCCAATAAGAAACAAACAAATAATGAATATTAACTTGAGTTTTAAGGAAGTGCCTGTCCTTCTTATAATACTAAATAGAATGCAGTTATTAAGGAAACATCGATGGAAGTTATTAACACCTTTGTTTTTAGATTCTTACAGTTTTTATGTCTAAAAAGTTTTATCAGTAAACCAAAGACAAAACTCCACTAGTTTCTGTTGGTCAGAAATCTGAGTATCACTTCATTCTGACGTAACAGTTGTTTCATCTTGCATCACTCAAGGTTTTATTCCATCTACCTGCACAGGACTTGATGTTACATTACTTATCTTGTTTTATGTGTCATTACTAATCTCACTTTATTGTTTTATTGTTCTTCCACGGACCAGTCAGTCATGCCGGTAAGATGTTATCACACCCTCCGTCCGTTTGTTACAGGGAGGAAGAGGCTGGGCCAAGAGAGTGGAGAAAGGAGGAAGCAAGAGTTAGAGACAGGTCAAGGTGATGAGGAGGTTAGGAGGAGTGTGTGGTGAGAAAAGAAAGAGAAGCCACACACTCACTTTCTGTTATAGTCAGCATTAATGACAATGACATTTAAAACTGATCATAATGTGGATGACAGTTCAAGTCTACTCACGTGTTAAGGTTAATGACTGGACTTGTGAATGCAGCACCCCCAGCTGGCTGTAGTAATGTTGCCTTCAAGTGCTTTCAGAAATATTATACTTCTGAACATTTAACTAAGTGGTAAGACTGGGAGTTATCATTTTGTCATATGTATTTTTAAAATAAAAACATAGGGATGGTAAACACAAGTGCATTTATCAACTGAATTGGATGCAAAACCAATAAAAGACAAAACACACACAATCACACACATACACAACTCATGATTTGACTTTGAATGATGAATGAATAAATGAACTGCTACAGACATGATGTAAACTTGCTGTGTGTCTTTAACACATGCAGACATAACTCATGGTTGTTTCTTTTCATAATAATGAAAACAGAGCTCATCACGATGAAGGTTAGTGTTAAATTTGTTCCTTATTACCATACACTTTAAGCTTAATGGAGTCACTGGGAGCAGCACTGCATTTTGTCTTCACACTGACTGTCACTATATAGTTGATTCAACTTAATTTCTTATGTTTATTGAGCTTATTTTCTGAATTTCACTTAACTCAGTTTTACAAAACTCATAAAATGATGCTGAACTAAGTCTGGTTAATTCACGTAGAAGTGGGAAATGAACGTAGTTAGAAGTAACAAGAATCATATGTTATATGTGTAAATAAATTGCTCTGTGCAACTTTATAAACTGGCTCTGGCTGGGAGCTGGCCTGGAACAGCACTGTATGGAAAAACATGGATGCATCTTGTTAAATGAGCCTGTTGTAAGCGTGGTTTGGTAGATAGGAAGTCATTTGGCAAGGACCAAAAATAAAGGAAGATATAGAGCTCACTAGGCTGAGATAAGGCTGGGTGTGAGGTGGTACCTTCCGTCATATCTAACTCTGAATTAGTTATTAGACAATGTGCAAAACTCTGATCTGCAGAATGAAAATAATGGACCACAATCACATTTTTAAGGCGGCACAGGAACTTGCATCTCTAAGCTTAATGAATTTAACTTATTCACTGTGTCTTTACAGATAAAAACGACCAGTTAATGAAGGTTTAAAGCGTCACCCACCATCCAAAAGTAAACTAAAGGTAAGCCACCAAAAATCCAACCACAAGACTGGAGCTTGTTAGCTCTCCCAGACTGACAGATCTTTCAACAAACACCCGACCAGTCAATATCTAAAACTAGTTACAAATAGAAGAAGTTAAACTGGTGTTTTGATTCATAATTGATGGAGAGACACACCAATGCAGTTTATTCATTTGTAACACATGGTTTTCATATGAATAGACTGATTTATGTGTTCAGAAATTCTATACTGGTTGTTTAAACTTTAAAACAAATCCTACACAAACAAACAACCTTCATTGCTTGTAAAAAGACTGTCAGTGTGTAGATATGGCTTCGCGACACTACAAACCTCAACCACCAGCAGCAACGTATTGTTTAAACGCTGCTGCAGGAAGTAACTGAGGGCCTCTGTGGTGTTGTGGTGAAACATTCACTGCGTCAGAGCAGTCAGAAATGTTCGGCTCTGTTAACATCAGCTTAGACAGACACACAAAAACATGAATGAAATAAAGCTCCTGAAGAGGTTGTGCTGTCAGGTCTTTTCCTGTAGAGGGCAGTGTTGCATTAATAAAAACAGCTCCTCAGCTCTTTCTCCATTCTTGACTATTTCACACTGTCACCATCAGCAAATGAATTCAGACTTTTACATGTTTATCACCAGATATGGGTGTGTGTCTTTATGACTGTTAATCTGATGATGACTTGTTAAATATGCAAGCTGACCCCAGTTTAGGCTGGTATGGTCACATAGGAACTAGTTAAAGTTGAAACACTCATCATGATGAGAGAATATTCAGCGTTTGTTTTTTTTTTAAGTTTTGAATTATAAATAGTCTGCAGCCAGTGTGATGAAATAATCACATTTATAGGAAGTGAAGTGCAACTGTGGGAATGGATTAAACGTGCCTGTTCTCATCAGTTTCAACGGGTTTCACCCAGACAGGAAGCTGTATTTTCCTCTTTTGTGCATCCTTAGTAGAAAGAGGAAGTTTTTTTTTTTTTTTTTTTTGCCACTCAGCTGTGAGTGTTCACATGCTGCGTCTCCAGAGTTTTCAGCCTGTGCTGCGAGGGGAAGACCTCCGAGCTCCGATGGACATCTACCAGGAGGCTGTGCGTTATCTGGAATCACATCATGTACCAGGTGAGGCACGGAGACATTGTGTTTTGTTGTGTAAGGATAAAATTAGTTATCAGTAGTCAGTATATTTCTCCTTGGAGAAACACAACACTCACTCATTCAGCATTAGATAATCCTAAATAAAACTGAAAGTATCCAACCTGAAATGTGCTGCTGTTTGTTAAAATAACAGAATTCATACTTTTTGAAGAGTAAAAGCCACAAAGTCAAAGAGCAATTATCTCTTTATTTGTAACCACAGCTGATGTGTAAACATTTCAAGGGGGAAGCAAATATGGGAACTTATTTTTTTTTACTGCTACAACATATTGTGTGTTTGCATGTCAGTTGTAGTGGAAGCAGAGCCGGATGTCTTGGAGGAGGATGTGTTCCAAGAGGAGGCAGTGTCCTGTTTTCTCTCTCCTCTCCAAACAGAGAGTATAGATTTCCCCGACACCCCTGTGAGTTCACATTTCATCCCCATCACAGATAACATTCTCCATTGCTCAGTCGACTCTCTGCAGTTCCTCTTATTTGCTTGGTGGGCGATACAGTCTTTCAGCATTTGTTTTATTTTCATGATGCCAAACTGATGATGGAAAACTGAGAGGGATCCAAGGCCACATGCAGCAAATGTGGTTTTAGATGCGCCTTAAGATGCATCCCAAACCTTTCAATACTGTAAAACAGCTATTACAGGTCCTCTGTGTATGCCTTAAAGTTTATCTGATTAAAATAAATTCCCTCGATCCCTCTTACTGTTTTGATCACTGTGGCCATTTGGAGTGTCACTGACTGAACGATAGTCGTGATACTGATTTTGTTGTTTGATTTCAGACGTTGTGCAGCCCGGAGGAAATGTTGGAGAGGAGACTTGTGGTCCTGAAAGGCATCCTGGAGAGTGAGGAGGTTTATCTGAGAGAGCTGGAGGCACTACTCATGGTAACACATAAAAATTCATTTAGATTTTGACCTATACCCTGTTATGATTAGTACTGTTAAACTTCCCTTTTGGTGTTTACTGGCGCCACACTGAAATTAGACTTGTTTTTTTTTTTTTTTTTATTACATAGCTTACAGGAAAGAGAACTCTTATTATGAGTAATTTTAGCTTCTCTAAACCTTTTTTGGTTTATGTCACATAAACACACAGGAGGTTATTTTATTGTTCTATATGTGTTTACTATATCTGAATTTGAGCAGGAGTAGTGTGTGTGTTTCTGCTTGTGGTCATTGTGTCATTCAAGATTGCAGTACACATCCAACGTCTTTATTGTTCAGCTTCCTTGTTTGACCACAATTGGATTTTTCTCTGATATCCATCATATGAAACTACACAGCTATCAGCTGGTTAGCGTAGCTTAACATGAAGACTGTAAAGAGGAAACAGCTAGCTTGTCTCTGTTCAAAGCAAACAAAAGCCACATATGAGCACCTTGTAAGCTCGCTGTTCAATACTTAATATCATATTTGTTTAATATGTACAAAAAAGACTCTAAAAACCAAAATTTGCAATTTTATGTGGGATTAAATGCTGTTCAGATGGTTGCTTGGCAACTGCTCCAAGAAACAGTCTGGTGCATAGCTAACAGAAGCTAATGCTAACCCCCAGAAAACTGCAAATGGGCTCTTTTTCTCTTATAATAATATATAATATTAGACATGTCAATGCTATCATTAGCATTTCAGCAGCTAGTCGGTGAAAACAGATTTTTTTTTTTAAGGTTTGGGTTGACTCTTAATATGAGTTGACACTTGGTAAGAGTAGAAATAAACTGAGGCAAAAAGGGCGTTCCCAGTCAATTTCTTCTGTTTTACTCTGTGTTATTAATAGCGACAGCAACCTCTTGTTTCCTCATTCTCCTTCATGATATGACTCGTCTAGCTTTAAAAAACGTGGATGTGAGAAATTAAGCAGAAAGTTGATGTTGAATCTTGGTCTGATTGTCTTGTTTGTACTGCTGTAGGTCATCAGTATGCATAAGCCAGTGAGCGGGTGTTTATATTTTTCGTTGAAACATGTTTTCTATTCTTGCTTTTATGTAGAAGTGCCTTTATTTAGCAGTACATGTGCCAAAGTTGAGAGGGTACTAAATACATGTGAGTGGAGCTTGGTGGTGTGAGCTGAAATGTGAACTGTGCACTCAATTCAGTAGGCTATGTTCACACATTCTCATGTTTCACCACAACCTCTGTCTCTTTTATATTTTCTCTCTGTCTTCTACACAGCAGCATGTTTTTCTCACCTACACTGCTAGTCTTTAAACTTTCTGCTGGTACAGCTCAACTGTTTTTTGTTTTTGTCCCTTAGCCCATGAAGGCTCTGCGGGCCTCAGCCGGGACCTCCCAGCCAGTCCTGTCCTCTCGACAGGTCCAGACTGTTTTCTACCAGGTGCCCGAGCTCAGAGACATGCACCAGAGCTTCTACTCAGGCCTGAAGGACCGGCTGAGCGCTTACTGCCAGACACATCCCAGCCCGGGTGAGGAAAGAGAGATGAGCCACCCGGGCTTTGAGCTGATAGTGGGGGACTTGTTTCTGAAAATGGTGAGTTTAGTATTTGTTTTTTGTGTGAGTTTTAAAAAAGAGGCTCTGTTAAACTGACTGTATGACAGACAAAAACAGTTAGAAACTAGCTGTTGAATATAGTGAATCATTTAGAAGAACCAGATACTTTCCTCAGGAGTTGGTGGAGACCAAATCAGAGCTAAAAGGAGAGTGAATATTGGACTTCTGTTCATCAGGTGGACACAAACACAACTTCAGATAAATAATAACATCACTAACATGTTCAGTGGCTTCAACATCAGTTAATACTGCTTTAACAACCTTTTATATTCACCTAAGCAGCTTTAAGATTAGAAAAAGTAATTTCTTTCCACACTGTCTGACAGTATTATACATGTTCTGCATCACCCTGTTCCAGCTCTTTAAAGCTCAATATTCATCATATTTACATATTTAAAACATATTATGAATAAACATATCAAATTCTTCTGTCTCACTTAACTGCATTGAAGAGCTTCCAACCTTTTTCTTTATTACTTTATTTTGTTTTATGCATAAAACCTTGTTTGTGTTTCGTGTTAGTTATATTTTAGTGTTGTACTTTGTCTTTCTGTCTTTATATTTTCATATATCATACTCCTCTGAATCTGTTTTATTTTCTTAGGATAACTTTTTTTGTGTAGATTTTTTTGCACTTATACATGTGCATGTATTATGTTTTTTTTTTTTTTAATGTATAAAACCAAACCAAAACTTCAGAGCAGAGGTGTGTTGCAGCAGGAGAAGCACAGGTGTGAGTAATGATAGTAATTAGGCATGGCTTCAAAGTGCAGCCAAACAGCTAGCATGCACAATGCAGAGCCTTGGAGCCAGTGAACCTAAAGGTGTCGTCATGTTATTTGTTCCACCTGCTGCAGCATAATCATCCCCCACAGTCAGAGTGAATGGCCACGCCCTAATGTGAACCTATAAAACACCTGTGCTCAGGTAGCACTCTTGATAGATCTTCTCCTGAATGAGTGCGCAGTGTGACTGTGTGTCAAGAATTGTGTGTCCGTGTATGAGGGGGGATTGAAACACTGAATATTTAGTGAGAAAATCTTCAGGCAGCTGCTCTGTCCCCTTTATTCCTCAGCTGTTATTCTATCCCCTGGTACTGATGCTGAAATTAGGAGATAGCACATGTTGGGAAGCCATGCTCAGGCCAACTGTGAAAGTTGACTTGTTTACTTTCCCTGTATGAAGCAAATGAATAAATAAAGAGATGAAGCAAATAAATAAAACCAGAGCACTTACATGCAGGATTGTGGAGACAGAAGCACCTTCACTGTTGTCAATCACAAATTAACAGTGGGTTCAGGTCTGAACAGGGCTAATCCCCTTAAAGTCTGTGTAAAGCAATGATACTAATGTGTACTTAATCACACCACAGAGAAAATGTGCTATTAACCACTCGGCTAAATTTGAATGGTTAAAATCAGCAAATACATAAAATTAGGTTTTAAAGTCATGAAAAAATAAGGAGCCCTCTCTCTGCTCTGAGACACTGGGGGCGTGTCAGCTGCAGGCGATGAAACCACGCCCACTCGGTGCAGCACAGTAACCGTTAACTCCCTGTTAGCATCCTGTGTTGGTTCTGCCTCCTCCAAAAGTGACAGCAAATTATCTATGAATTCCCGTTGTTTCCGATGAACGATTGTAAAACTAACTGGAGTGAAAGCGCTGTTATTTCTAACGGTTACAGTGTTAGGGGCGGGGTTATGCTGGGTGGTGGCTCCAGTGCGTCATCGAGCCACCATTTCAGACCCGCCCATAAAATCCTGAGAATGAAACTGATGGAAAACTGTGAAACAGTCTAACTCCACAGTGCAGTAACACAGAGTTTACACGTGTTTTAAGGAACTATTTTCTAATATAAATTATGTGTTTAGAGACAAATCTCTGAATTTGCTTTACACTGACTTTAAGCAACCCAGTTCCTCCTAAGAGATGCTTACACAGCATTAAAACAGTTTATTTTTCACGTTCGTTAAATTGCTCAAGTATCTCTTCACTAAGCTACATTTATTCTTCATTAAGGTCTAAAAAATTTTAAAATAATCCACCGCATTGCCACACAGGGATATAATTCTAAATCTCTTTATCTTTTTGTTGAATAATAGTCACATTTAAAGACCTTTATTCTGAAGAATCAGAGTCCACCTTCAACATCTCTTGCCACTCTAGAAGTTAAAAAAGTGTCATACATATAACAACTGGTAACCTAATATACAGGGGAATACAAGTTGGATTTTTATTTAAAATAACATGTATGTTTCTAATTGGGTAATATCGTAAAATGCAACCTAATTCTAACTGAACTGAACTGAAGGAGTTTTTAAACACAAGACTCTCCAGCTAGACTGGATTTGACTGATACATGTGTTCAGAACACAAATCTTTTCTACGGCAGAACTTGTTTCAGGAAAAGCATTGGTGGAACCAGTTCAATTCAACAAGTTTGTTCCAGAAATGATTAAAATGTGGCAATTATATTAGTCACAGCTGTGTCAAAATTTCTGCAATGAAAATGGTCTAACTTTAGTCTTTATACATATTTATCCTCTGGTCATATATCCTGCCCATACAATGGCTTTGGCTCTCCCGATTTGGGATCCACAGTCATAGGAAATTATGACATCATCTGCAAAAGTGTTGATTTTCTGCTGTGTGACTAAAACATACAGGTTGCATAACAACTTTAATTGCAACAGATTATTTTCTAGGAATTTTTTTTTGATGTTTCACATCATTCATTCAGTATTTTACTCATACAGGTGAACCAGATCGGTCTGTACGGTGGTTTCATTGGAAACTACGAAGAAGCTGTTGAAATTGTTCGCAAGTGCACACAGTCAGACCCTCGCTTCCGAACTCTGGCCGAGGTACCAACAACTGTACTTCCAGGAAAACTGAGTGAATGCATGAATACTCACCTTCTGTAACCAGTTGGATCAGGGTTATCCTTACCAGCCTCACTTTGTCTCTTGCTGTTTCAGAGCATGATGTCAAACAACGGTGCAGACAAAGCTCGGACCAAATACACATTCGAAGGTACAAATTTTAAATTTGTGTGTCTTATGCAGAATAAACTTGTTGGCTCTTGGTGTCTGATTGTTGTCTGTCCCTTTACAGCTCTACTGTACAAACCTTTGGACAGAGTCACCAAGACCACACTAGTGCTGCGTGTGAGAAAACCCTGGATAATTAATTCACATTTGATAATTCGTTTCAAATCCTGAAACCCCAACTTCCTTTTTTATATCTGCTACTGTGCTCAAATTTTTATCTTGTATCAACAATTTGACTTCTGATTACCACTGCTTTCCCTGGAGTAGATTTTTCTGACAAGCCAACTTGTCCGTGATCTTGTAGGACCTCCTGAAGACGACACCAGTGGAGCATAAAGATTACGTAGCCTTACAAGAAACTCTGAGATTGTCTCGCAGCTTCCTTTCTGGTGTCAATGAGAGTTCACAGCGTAAACGAGAGGTCACGCTCAGTCACGGCTTGGTGAGGCTTGTCTGTACCAAATCTTGACATGTTTACATGTGCACCTGTCCTCCCCACCCAACTGTGTACAATAACTGAAGCAGCAAAATGTACCTCAGACCATAAAGTGTGTGTGTGTGTGTGTCTGTACGGGTGTGTTTGTAGAGACGTCAGCTGATGCGTGACGGCTTTGTGGTGGATGTGAGCGAGGGGGATCGCAACCTGCGTCACCTCTTCCTTTACACCGATCTCCTGCTGTGCACCAGATTCAAACATGCAACCAGAGGGTGAGTGCAGCGAGAGAGAAACACCAGGGCTTGTGGGAAAAGTGGTCTGCATATTGAGAATCTACCATTAACCAGTAACAGCTCTGCACTCTGTGTAGCGTATGTTCACAGCTGTTTGTCATATAAAGACATCACAGTCCATTGATTCTCAACCAGGGGTGCTTGATGTGTTAAATGACATCCAGTTTAAATTCAGTGAACATGTTTGTAATATGACTGGTGTACTGGAGTTCACTTGACAGGACAAAAGAAGTTAAGAACCACTGTCATAGTTGATTGATATGATGTTAAAACTGTACTTTCAGCATGTTAAGAGGGTCTCAATAGCACAACGTATGTTAAGACATACATCTGTGTGTATGTATGTTTCCTCCAGGAAGCAGGATCAGTACAGGTTCTGCTGGTACCTGCCTCTCGCTGGTCTCAAACTTCGCTGGGTTGCAGATCAGGAACGATCATGTGACACAAATCTCCGCCTACACACCATACGAACCAAGATGTACCTCCTCCGACAGCAGCTGCAGCAACAAGCAGTATGTTTATGTGAATGAGCCACAAATACAGAAAGGAGTGTGTTTACTCTAACTGAAATATAAAAATGTGTTTGTGTGTGAAGAAGGGATACAGAGGTTTGCACCTGGCGGCTCGTAGCAGGAAGAAACTGGAGCAGATGGAGCTGATGTTGCTCACACATTCTCCTCATTACAGATTAGAGCTGCACAGCCCCAGTGACAAGGTACACAATCACACAACCTTAAATATTCAGTATAATGTGTTACTACTAGCAATAGTAACTAAAGAGTAATCTGTTATTTGTCACTGCAGAGCCACACTCTCCTCTTCTCTTCCTTGTATGAACTTGAAGAATGGAGAGAAGCCATTTATAAACTCACTACAGATAGTAAGTCCACGTTACAGTGAAGCTTTTGACTGATCTGGAGGCCATTAAAAAAATTACTAGTTTTACTAGCTTTATTAAAACTGTTGAATGATTGAGAAAATGTCTGTTACTGCATTTTAAACACAACTGTTAGTGGGTAATTTCTACAAATCAACGGCTGAGTTCACTAAAACACAGTCATCTGTGGAGGAACATTTTGTGGGTTTTGCTTCAACACCACGCTTTGGTCTGGATGGTATGATAGCTGAGTGCGATGCAGTTGTGTTACTAGGTCAACAGTCTACATAGGTGAGAAAAACACCTCAGCTTAATGTCGAACAGTTTTTGAGGCACAGTTCCTCCTCTTCTCTTCCTCTTGACAGGAATTCAGTCGAATGTGTTTCAGTGTGTATAAGCTGATTGGTGCCTATTCTTGCCATGTGTTATCTGTCAGACATAGAAACTGTCCCTCCAGACCTGCTCACTCTCACCAGTGCATGTGTGAAACTGAGAATGACCCAGCAACCGCCACTACAAAGCTCAAACGCCGGTACAGATGCCAATTCTCTTTATCAGCCTTTTCTTCTTTACCACAGAATCACATCCTGTGTCTGAAATAAAATGCACTGATCTTTATTTTTTGGACCACAAAACCTATCAACACTATCTATCTCTTACTAAGCTTCACTTTAACAATTAAATACAGCGAGCTTCAAGATATTTTTGTCTGTCTCCACCAGTAGAGGACAAGGAGGCGTTGTGTGGGACTCTGAGTGTGGCGATTCACTCCGCCTGCAGCCTGCAGCAACCAACCTGTATGTTTTTAGCATTTTCAAATTACAATAAAAACATTTAATTAAAAAAAAAATCATTGACAGATATAAATTAGCCTCTGACTGAGGTGAAAAAGTGGTTGGTCATGTAATTTGTTTTTGCTCTTTCTTTCAGGTGTTTATGTGTGTGTAGAAGTGGATGGCTATGAGTTTTACAACAAACAGGCCCAGACTCACTCTTCAGTCCACAGCCTCAACCCACACTGGGACCAGGTTAGACTTTCAGCGTTATTCAGTGTACTGTGGTCTGGAAAGAAAGTTATATGTGAAGTTAAAACATAATGTGGCTGCCTTTTTATTATGGTCTTGTAGATTTGACACCGTTGGTTGTCAAGCAGTCCGTGTCGCTGAATGACGTCTTTGTGTCTAGACAGCATCTGACATGATGTCAGGCCTCACAGGGGATTACAAAGTCAGCAGTGTGGCTCTGCTTTAAACATGATCAGTGGCAGTAAAATCTGCTCTAAATCCAACTGGTAGCCAGGATTGAAAGGCTTTACAATAAGGCGTGAATGCTCTTGTCGCAGCTTTAGGACACTGGAGTGTTTGGTATGAGTGCGAATGACATCTTCTTTATTTCAAACAGGAGCTGTGTTTCCAGGTGGACGGGGCTCAGAACCTGAGGGTGCTCTGTGTGGGTCAGTCTGACGGTCAGGACGAAGCTGTCCTGGGAAAAACTACTTTAAAGGTACCAAGATACCATAGCTTTAGAATCTATCTTCAAAACTACAAATATTAAAACTGTACTTTCTCAAACTGGACCCTCCTCAATCCCTGCTACGACACATAGTTTAACTGTAGTCACACTCACAGATGAACGAAGCAGCCTTCATTAAGGTATAGAGTATAAATACAGCAGGACTTTCCTGGCTCCTGTGAAAAGAGGAACTGTTGTAACTTTTCATGACTGTGGTTTTATCAGCATATCATGCACAGTGCTAATAATAGGCTTTTTAAGTAACGGTGTGGCTAGTGAGGTCTAACCCTGTGGGGAAGAATAAAACTTAGTCCCAAGCTTCTTTGGTTGTATTTATTATATTTATTATACAACACTTCACAATCAAATGAACATTTCCTGTTCTCTAGACTAGGCGAAGGTGTATATGATCCTAAATATGTGACAACCTTTTAAGTTGTGTGCATCTGTGTAGTTTAATGTCTCTTTGTTTACAAGTAAATGTTTGTATAGGTACTCGCAGGGGACTTACATTTGTACGGAGCGTGTTCCATGACAAACACAACACAGTTTTGTAACCCACTTCCACTTCCCGCTGTTTGGTTTGGGATGACACGTTCACGTGGAGGGTACGCCACATGCAAACCGAGTGGAAGTGGGTAGAGAGAGGGTGTAGGTGGTGGTTTGAAAAAGGGCCGACGTGTGATGTGAAAGGGGTCGCTCGTCACCAAGCAACAGACAAAGTTATTGAGCAGCATTTTGCAGCTAAAAGATGAAAATTTTTCCTTCAGGAATTGGTAGAGACCAAAAACGGAGCTAAAAGCAGTGTGACTTTGGACCACTGGGATTCCTGCCCTCATTGATTTGTACATATTTTTGTGTTTATCAGCTGGAATCTAAATCCCTGATTGAGCGATGGAGGAGACGGACTCTACAGCTCGGCCAAGTGGAGGTGACTCTGTCCCTTAAGTACAACCCCCACCCGCTTGAACCGCCCAGCTCCGCAGCCCAAGAACAGCCTGTCTTCTGTGTCCCTATTGAAACTGTGGCTCAGTAAGTTCCTACCAGTCTTTCTGAATACAAGAAAGTATTTTCACCGACCCTGCCTGTGCTCGCAGAGTGTTTTAAAACACTTGAAACTGAAAGCTACAGCTCAGTCTAGAGTTTTATTTCCCTCCTGTGCCTTTTTGGACAGCTAGTTTCAGGAAGTGAGGCGGGTTGTTTTGTGGGACTGTGGACTGAAGAGAAGCAGAAGTGTGGCAAGACTGAAGTCTGAAGAGAAATACAATCGACCTGATGTATTAAACATCTGAGGAGGGTTTTTTTTTCTTAATACCTTCAATCCTCTGCCAGACAGGAGGGGGTGCTGGTCCCTCATGTGGTGCGATGCTGTGTGGAGGAGGTGGAGAGGAGAGGCATGGCTGAGGTGGGAATCTACAGGATTTCGGGGACCACCAGTGAAATCAGCATGCTCAAGGCTGCGTTCAACAGCAGTAAGAAAACATCAGCTTTCTGTTGGCACATGCTGCGATGTTTCACAAGTGTAATTCAGACCAGTTGTTGTTATTTCACACTCTCCAACTGCTTGAAATAACAGGTGTTCGTCATAGTAATGGAAACAGAAATCCAAATGTCTCGTTGTGGGCTTCCAGACAATCTGGCTTCTCTTGACAGTTTTCTCTCAGTTTCACATTATCATACCAACACAAATGGCTCAAAACATCTTTCATTGTCAATGAAAATATGAAAGCTTATAACAGAACAACATAAAGATGATTTGGACATCAATTTGTACAAACATTCATGTCCACTGCAGACATTCTCATTATCCTCAGCTTCACTTTGTGTTTAGTGCTAATTAGCTGATGTTAGCATGCTGACATTCTAAGCTAAGACTGTAAATATTAAAGCAACGTTATGCAACTACTTTGTCTAAAATAGCAGCATCAAAATCATTTTGATGGTACACAGACTTGTAATAAGAGGAACTGCAACTCTGTACAATCTTCTGCAAGAGCTGCGTAACATTTGTGCAAGGTGCATAACTCTTTATGGCATTATGTTACACACATAATTCACGATTGACAGGCTTTGTTTTCTGCACATGAGCTTCTAGGAGTACGCTGCTTCCAGTACCTGTAACCACTCCAACTCTGAGCCAAACAGAATTTAATGCAGCAGTGTCGTGTAATTACCACTTGTAGCTGCAGAGGCCGCTGTTGCCACAGTCCAACAAAATCTACATAGTGTTGCTTTAAATCTGCTGAACATTAGCATGCTAGCTGATGTTAGCAATTAGCTTAAAGCCCCACTGTGCAACCTCACAGCTGCTAACATGTTTGTAGACACATATTTAGTGTTTTTGGTTTGTTCTGAGTAACTACACTCTGAGAAACAAAGACCTCTGAAACTTTTACCAACTCCAAAAACACAAGATAAAAATTGTGCAAGTAGCTTAACATTTTTTTAAATTGCTTAAAATGTTTTTTCATTCAAAATAGTTTGTATCACCACTGTAAAAACCTCTGACTCACACTGTGTCAGCTACATGTTCAGCAACATGACAGGGCTTTTGTGCCTATAAGGAAGGAAGTGTGTACCAAAAGAAGACATGGTAATAATAGTGATCATCATCATCATCTGCCTCGCACAGATCTGCGTGAAGCAGTAACCAGGCTGAGGAGTGCAGAGGTGAACGCCGTCTCTGGTGTCCTCAAACTCTACTTCAGAGAGCTGCCTGAACCCCTCATACCCACCGAGCTGTTTCAGAGTCTGGCCAGGACACTGGGTGAGAGGAACACATCAACAACACATGACAAATCGGAAAAACTTCCCTAAGACCTGAGAGAATTACACAGATGTTTATTTAATCTGCAACGTTTAAATTTTATACAGGCAACTTTTATATAACACATACAGGTTCCTCTTTTTGGCATCTTTTCTAATGTTATTTTCATGCATTTTGAAGCTATCATAGACAGATAATTCATCAGCCTGGCCTAAACTAGATTTTGTGCTCAGTGTTTTATATCACTCTGCATACATTGTCTGGCATCTACACACTGGAAAAACATTAAAACATTTCCTTTTACATCACATCCATTTCTTTTTATTTAGTATTTTCACAGTTGTCAACACCTTCTTTGACATAAAATTTAACAGTACAGATGAGAGGATAATGGCCAGTAAAATGAATTTTAAAGTCTTCTCAGCAAAGTCCACTCAGCTGCATGTGAACTGTTTCCCATTCAGACATCCAAGACATGGACTCGCGGCTCGTCTCCATGCTGTCCCTGCTACAGTCCTGTCCTGACGCCAACCGTCACACCTTCCTCTACCTCATACGCCACCTACAACGGTCTGAATCAAATACACAGCACCACATAATCACTAACTCTTCAGTTTAATTATTGATCTTTTTAAATGATGGGACAAATTTAGTTTGGGTAAAACTTTGCGTGTTTTTCAATGAGGAGGTAAATGTGAGAGAGGTTTACCTGTGTTGTTGCTGCTGATCATTTGAATCTGAGGTGTCGCCTCCAGTTTCTTGCTCCTCATACGTCTCCTAATCATTTCCCTCCCAGAATATCTGAGAGGCAAGACATCAACAAGATGTCTCTGCTGAACCTGGCGACAGTGTTTGGTCCGAGCCTTTTACGCCCCCCTGTGGCTGGAGTGGGACACGACGGCCCTGCTGTGGATATCTCTCAGGAGGTGGTGGTACAGGTGGGTGTGTAGCAGCTGTAACAGAGAGCAAACTGTTATTGTCAGGGTTTTTTGAGGTCATCTTTGGAAACTGTTGACCAGGCGCTAAAAAGTATTATTATTATTATTATTATTATTATTATTATTATTATTATTATTATTATTATTATTATTATTATTATTATTCCATTAATTGTACTGTGATGTTTGCTTTCTAACATGAAGATTTAAAGGCTGGACTTTGAGGTCTTCTCCACAAAGCCAGAAGTAAAATTATAAAGGGGAAATACTCAACACTTTTTTGCTGATGTTAGAGTTAAATTTAAATTAATCAACTCTAAAAATATATACATAGAAAATATCCATCAATAGTGAGTTTCTAATTATAAACTTCCCCTGACTTTAAAAACTCTCAGATCTCCATTTTAAAAAAGGAGATAATTAGAGAAATGATTTCTGAAAATGCAGCTCTTAGTAGATATTTCATAGGAAATATTTATACTTTTAATTAAATTAATAAATATTAAAAATTCTGCCCTGGGAAAAAAATCACTTAAGAATTAGTTGAGCAAAAGGATTAAAAAGTAAAAGTAAACATCTTAAAATGAAAATACAAAGATACACTGACGCTTTGATATTTTTGATGCTATCAGTGTGAGAAATTTATTATGTTATGAAACTCACTACATAATGAGTTTTGAAAGTTTAAATGATTTTTTACTGAAGCGAAGATGAATGTGTCACAAGCATGTACTGTCCAACTGGGTATATTCAGCTGTGGTGTAAAGGTTAAGAGATACTTTTTAAAACTCCTGCTGTTTTGTGTGTGTGTGTGTGTGTGTGCGTGTGTGTGTTCCAGGTCCAGGTGGTTTTCTCCTACCTGCAGTGCAACAACCTCCCTGAAGCCCAGATCTCTGTGCCATATGACACAGACCCTGAAGATGCGACCACCCACATTTGAGACCAGCACCGGTGTCACAACGGCTGGCAGGAAATTCAAATAGAGTGTGTGTGTGTTTTTATAGACATATAAAAACTATACTGACTATACTGTACAGCTGATGTGAAATATTTAAATCAAACCATTTTCGTGCTACATGAATTCTCAAAGACCTGCAACCATTTCGGCTTTTAATCTGTTTTAAATCAAATTACACTACAGTAAAAGAGCTTTCAATCATATCACATTTTCAACAGCTCAGGGAGTTCCCCATTCATCTTGGAATATAAATGTTATCTCTTTTTTTGACTCATTGACTTCTCATCTATGTCAGCTTAAAAGTTAAAGTTCATCTGTGACCTGGAAACAGTCCTCCCACAATGTACATTTACTGTATTATTATTTATGATAAAAGTTAATTTGAAGTGAATGTGTGTTCTCAGGACTCCTTATTGTTTTGAATGTGTATCCAGGACTAATTAGAAAGCCGATGGACTTGTTGGCTCGGAGTAATGTGAAGCTGAAATGTGGTTGAGGAGAAATCAGGGGCGCAGATGTTGTAAAAAGGTCAGAGGTCACCTCCCTGAGCCTGAAATCCAATCAGTTACGGTTCAGATCCAACTAGACGGAGTTCACCATGAAGTGTATGCTCCATAAAAGTCATGCACACACACACACACACACACTCTACGGCCCACGTTCGACCCATCCACACTACAGATGGGAGTCTCTTTTCAACCGCACCACCTGGGCAGACCAGGCTAGTGTTACCTCCAACCTTTTACCCCAAAATCCCCCCCCCCAAGTCTTTTGATCGCTAATCCTGGACCCCCTCTGGTCCTGCTCTCCCAGCACTAACAGACTGTGTGTGGACGCCATAACAACATCCAGAACAAGGCTCAAACTGGGAAGGGGGAAAAAAAAGGTAGGATCACTGTGTTGCCCTGTTGCGTCATAAATCATCTGTCCCCTCTAACACGGTGGCTGCCAAAATAAGGTTCCGCTTGACGACTACAAAGACAAAATGAGGTTCCCATTGCAGACTACAAAGCTGAGGAAGGCCTGACTGAGACGTCCCAGACATTTGTGGCTAAAGACCGGACCAGACGAGTGGTCGACACCTGGGGCTGGTGGGAAAATTTTTACAGGGGAAGTCAGATTCTGGACTTGTGACGGCACTCGTTCCATACAGTCCATGTTCCACCTTCAGACACTTGACCAGTAATTTACTTTAGACAGAAATCCACAGCTACATATTGAGGTTGTCAGCGTTGATCTATTGTGAATCGGACTTTATTGTTAAGGTCAGGTGAACTCTTACCATGCTGCAGCTTGGTTTCTAATAATAATATTTTATGGATTATATCATGATTCAACATCTTTTTAATTTATTACTCAACAGACATCGCAACACTTTTAACTTGTGTTTATTAAAAACCATAGTCATGATACTTTCATAAATGCCCAGTTTATTTTAAAATCAATCACATACAATATAGACGTTGATTTTACACTAGTTCCTCAGGTGGAGCCGAATGAAAATAAGTTAATTTACTTTCTTTATTATCTTGGATTTCTGACATCAATGGATTATCTGATATATTTACAATCATAATATTATCTCATGGGTGATGTATGATTATTTGGGATTCATTGAATTTACAATTTAACAGACTTTGTGAAGGTATAAACACCAATATACAGTAATAAATGTCGATTTTTTTATAGGGATATGGATCAATCCCGTGTAGATTATAGAAGAAAGTATTGCACAATTGTACATGTTGATCTGAGTAATTAGGAATACAATCTACACAAAACGTACTGCTCAAAGTATTTCTAATTATGATGAACCCAGCGAGCATCACAACACAGCATCCACACTCCATTACCTTCAGCACTGTTTCATAGGAAGTTTAAAACAGTGAGAGCTCAGTGTGTGAACATGCTTGAAGCACAGTATGTGTGTGTTGTAGCTGCGTGTGTGTGTCATGGCGTTTCTGCCCGGAGCCGTGCCATGCTTGATTAGTCCTAATCTAGCTGGGAGTCAGGTTGCTGTGTCGGCGGCGTGTCTGTATGGAAGGCATGCAGGCTGTGGATCACAGGGATTGACCCTCTGCCTCTCAGGTTAACAGAAGCACAGTGAGTGTGTGTATGTGTGTGTGTGTGTGTGTGTGTGTGTGTGTGTGTGTGTGTGTGTGTGTGTGTGTGTGTCCTGAAAACAGTATGGTGGTGAAACTTGGTCAACTTGGACTTGAGTTCTTGAGTGTATGAGGAGGAGGAGATGTAGAAGCTAAGAGGAGAGAGTAAAGTGAAAAAGTGTCTGTGTGTGTGTGTGTGTGTGTGTGTGTGTGTGTGTATAAAGGGAAATGAGAGGATAAAAATAAGAGTGTGTGTTTGCAAGAGCTCTAGTTGAACTTTGGCTCTGGCCGCGGTGCAGGAGAAGTCACCTCTCGTAAAACGTACCCTCAGCAGGTTGTAAACATAATACCACACACACACAAACACACACACACACACACACACGTACACACACACACACACACACACTGCTGCCTCCCAGGCCAGAGGAGAAGAAGCTGATCCCCATTTTCCATACTCCACCAAGACAGTAGGCCTGTCCTCCTCTGCCGCGCCTTGGTAAAGTGTGTGTCGTCAGTTTAACGTGAACAAAGCCACAGACGACCTGCCTCCCCACCCCACCCCCTACTCCTCACCCCCCCTGCAGCAGAGAGCTTAAGCTGTCTGTTAGTGTCTGTGTAAGTGTGTGTGTTTGGGGAGTTTTAGGATCAAACCCTCATGTCGACAGAGGCTGCAGCGACGAGACGACCACTGACAGGTGCTTCCTGCAGCAACGCAGCAGGTGCTTTGCGTTAAAACACACACTCACACACAAGTGCAGATACTTTGCCTCCAAGACATCGTGCATGTAGGAACATGCACTCTTTGTCTGTCCTCTCCCTCTAACAGACAGAAGTTTGTATCATTAGCTTATACATATGCGACTGCGAGGTGTAACTCCGCACGCTACATGCTACAGCTTCACTGCTTTGTCCTTGTTGTTGTGTTGAGTTTGATTAGTGTTAAATTTTTTTCTCAGCTTTGTTAAAATGAATCAGTTCGAGTTTATCAGCTTAATTTTCACCTTTTGTTGTCTCTCAAATTTCAGTTTTCCTAAGCTAATGCCAATGTCATCTAAAACCAAAACAATGAGCTGAAAGATGCTAAACATTTGCATGAAGCAATAATAATTCTCCATGGGTTTGTCCTCTTACACACACACACCTTGTCATTTGATCCATTGTTAATATAAAAATACTGATATAGCAGCTTTAAGTTCACATTTAAATAAAATCATTCCTCTGCCTGTTTGTTATGCAGAATAAACAGACCTCCGACCCTCTTTTCTTGTTTAACAATAATTTGTATTTACTATTTTCAAGCCAGTATTTAAAAAAACAAACAAACTTGTAGCCACGTTTAACGCAATTATGACATTTAACTTCCTCTTCTTCTTAAAATCTGTAATTTTAATCAGTCAGTATTTGATACTTGATGATGATATTTCTCCTGATTATTTTCTTTCCTGGCTGTAGGCATTTTGGGGGCCTTAAGAAGGTGGTGGGATAAAAGTAAAACTCATCAAAGACAATTAATTCTCTTGATAATCCAGAATCTTTTCATCACTTTGTTTTGTAAAGTGAAAACAAGAAAACTGTGCAAAAGCCAGGATTGCATAACAGGCTATTGCATAAAGATAAAATAAATCTAATAAAGGATTTTGTTATTTTCTTGTCTGGGGCCCCTGTGTGTCACTTGGCCCCAGGAAGCTGCTGCCTCTGGACCCATGTGGATGTTAGGACCTCTTTAGAGTATAAAAACAAGCCGACACACACACTCTTCTCGTCAGTGTAGTGTGTGTGTTGAATCACACTGAGCGATCATCAGTCAGCGAGTCTATTTTTCTCTTTTTATTTTCAATCACAGGCTTCAGCACAGCAGTGCAACCAATCACTGACACGGCCGCTACCAAAACAACATGGCTGCTCAACAAATAGGAGCTCCTCCATCTGTCTTTATATACCCTCCACCACCTCTACCACCACCTCCGCCATGTCCCCTGGGCTATGACGCCATATCTCCCAAATGGAAACAGAGGACATGACGACAGGTTGCACCGATGCTTTTTAGATCCATATCGAGGCTCGTGGCTGAGTATCTGAGGATTCCTGTTCGGTTAGAAAATGAGGCTGAGGTTAGTTTGGTCTCTGTGTCAGCTGTCCAGCGAGGGAGCAGATTGTAGATAGTGTCAGTTTCCCCAAATATTGGACATAATGAATGCAACGTGTGTGTGTGTGTGTGTGAGAGACCTGGAGCTTGCATTACTTCTGTCCTAACTACTGAGAATGTATGTAGAGGGAAAAATATGCAAATTTCTGTTAAAAAAGGAGATTTAGTAAAAGAAACACATGAAAATTGTCCAAAATAAAGGGATTTTATGAATTCTACTCACATATTAGTTCACAAATTACTAGAGCAGTATTCAGTTTTTTTTTTAAAGTCACTGACAAACTGTTTATAGCTGCTGTATAATGTAAGTTAAATGACTGTGAATGAGTTTTGTTCAGTAAACTTTCTCTGGTTCTGAGTTATTATTTATCATCTGTTTTAAAGTTCTGTGCTTTGTACAGTCAATTTAAAACTATTTTTATTTAGCACATTTAATAAATGTTAATGTTATTTTCAAAGTTATTGGCTTCAATTGTAGTAAAACCTTTAACAAAAAGTAGAAGAAAATCATTTATATAACATGATCACTCTCTTTGTTATTTATTTAAAAACTGTAAAATCACATTTCTAAATATGTTTTGGTTACATTTGTGTGCAGTAAATGTGAGGTAGAAACCCTTATGTGTGTATCATATGTCACTTTCCCCTTGTGTGTGTGTGTGTTATATAAAGTAATCTAAGAATAAATATGATTTAAAAATACTGCATGGCCTCTCAGTCAGAGTTTAGTCAGACTTTAATTTTCAAAAGTTTCTTTAATAGAAAATATTAAAATTCTCATAACTAATAATTCACATAGCACCATGTTTTTCGGTGGGTATTTCATTATTTACCACTTTGTCATGCTGCAGGACTCACTGCACCATTGTGAGTTTAACCTTTAACCTCCAGAGACACACAAATGGCAACAGTTACATGAAGAAATGTGAGTGTTCACATTTTTAGATCGGCATTTCAGCATCACATAACAGGTGTGTGTCTGTGTTTCTCTGTGGAGAGTCAGTCCTATTTTTCCTGGAACCTTCAGAAAAGTCTGTTTTCAAAAGTCTGAAAAAGCACTTTATTCTCCTTTTTTGGTGGAGGATGAAAGTCAGAATCTGTCTTTATTTCTCCTAGTGTTTTTTTTTATTCAGGACCAAGAGTTGAACACACCAGAGCAGGTGTAGTGGGTGATGGGGTCGCCGCTGTGGATTTAACCTTGCTCTCTGCGTGAGGGTGTGTGTGCGGCAGCTTTACTGAGCTCTGAGTCTTGTCCACATTTGCAGAGTGTGTGTTCACACCGTCAGTGTCTTTCTCAATCAGCAGGTGAGGGGGGACGTACCCAGTCTGGGGTTTTGAGTGCTCCCTGTGGTGCTGGTTGTTGGGGGATTTCGGAGGGCAGCGTCCCCTCTTGTCCTGCCCCCGGAAGCCCCTGAGTTTGGGGCTCCAGTGTTCCCGCCACTGGAGGGCCAGGGTGGAGCGGTCCGCCACCAGACGACTCTCCTCCGGGCCCCAGCCCCGCTCTCCTTCCTCTGCGCCAATCAGGAGGTAGGTCCGGCCCACGTGGAGGGCGGGGCAGCCGCAGCCGAGGTCGCGGTCGGGGACCCAGAGGGAGTGGGAGCCCCTGCGGACGCGGGAGGTGGACCCCGTGCGGAAGACGGTTTGGACTGAGATGGAGAACTGCCACCAGGGACCTGAACGCTCCATCCCCCTCACCTGCACCTTCAGCACTGAGAAACACACAGTTACAAAATACACATTAGTATTATTATTATTAAATCCTACATTATGATTATTTTATAACACAATAATAAATAAAAAAAAAACCATGACACCCACCGTAGTCCTTGAGACAATAGGTCTCCAGGTTCATCCTGACTTTAACCTGAGAAGGCTGGCAGTATGAAACACACTCCTCCGCTAGAAGAGAGAGTAAAGAGAAAGGGGAGGGAGGGAGAATGCATCAAATGAGAGGGTATCATTTCATAGCAGGCATATCAGCACATGTCTTTTCCCCTAATTACAATATGGCTGCTTCTATTTGTCATCACAGTATCCTGTGACTAACAGATGAGCCCGGGGTGCAGCAGGTGGGACATTCCTCGAGCTGCCACTAGGAGGGAGTGCTTCGCTGCTGCAGGAGGAGTTAAAGTGGAGCAGTTTCAACTCAAGGTTCCCTCTGTTCAAAAATGTGGCCCAAGGCATGTCACAGAGGATTTTTTGATGTATGATCCCATAGAAGACCATGAATCTGTTTGTTGTACATGAGGTGACATCAACAGTGTTATATGATATGTTTAGAGAGCGGAAAAACTTTATTCCACAACAGAAAACGACTAATTAATTGCAAGATCACTCATTTTATCAGAGTTTTGCTTTCCTGGCAAGCTACAATTACTTCACTAGAATACATCTGCATTTTCTTTGTTTTCATTAAAGCAAAAGCATTTTTTGCTTTGATTGAAAGTGGCACTGGATATTTTTTGAATTACAAGGTGCTTTACAAAAAGTTCAAGAGAAACTGATGTAAAATTAAATTGTTACAGCTCCACCTGTGTTTCATAGTAAGCCCCCAGTTTTCCCTTGTGTCTCCTCCCCTTTGTTTGTGTGTGTGTGTGTGTGTTTTCTTGGGGGCGTGGCTCTGCAGTCAGCACCTGCATCATCAGCACACCTGCTCCTCATTATTCATCAGCCACAGTATAAAAACCTCGGCTCAGCGGCCACTCAGCGCCAGACTGTTCCACTGGTAACGTAGCATCACAGCAAACAATAAATACTAAATGAAAGCAGGTGTAAATCAGTTCACCTATGCTGTATTGAGGCTGGTACACTGGGGTTGGCGCGACCTCTTGAATTCCTGCGAACATAAACACAGTTTCAGACAGGTGACAGGAACAGATACACAGACAAGTATCAGCTTCCTGCACCTACACAAGCTGTCAGGTCATTGCAGTTGTGTGTGTTATGTGTGTTATGCTTGGATGCCTCTCAATGCGTGAGGCATGCCTGTGCAGAAGATAAGCAAGTGTCAGACTGTTTGTGTGGTCCTTTTATGGGCTAGAAACACACTCACACACAGATACAAACTTTACTTTCAGTAATTCACTATGGTCAAACCATCACTTGTTGTACAGTTTTGTCTCAAACATTAAACAAGTAATAAAGTTCCCTCAACTGTGTGTGTGAGAGAGAGAGAGTCTGTGAACTTGTGGATGGAAAATGAACAACCTGCTGGTCTGTACATATATTATCCAGACCTCTTGTAAAAGTGTGTGTGTGACAGTGCAGCCATATATTACCGAGCTCATGCTCACGCCGTCCCCCGTTCATGTCCTGTCCTCTCTGACACAACTGGGACAGTGACACCCAACACCCCCATCCAGCTGACTGTCCCCCCATTTTTAAAAGACAGGAAGTCGCTGTGTGTTTGTAGATGTACATACTGTATATGTGAGAGGTCATAACGAGGCAGCTGAAGGCACTTGTGTGAGCAGAGCTGGGTATCATTTGAAGTTTCTTTTTCACACTTTGACAATGTTTTCATTTAATAAAAGAGACCAAAGTTATCAAATAACTAAATGTTTTCTAAATAAATCTAGTTGTGAAACATGAAGGTGAAATTATGATGTTACCAAAAAACAAATTAACTTTGGATAATCTTCATGGTACAAACTTAAATTCAGCATCAGTATGTTCATTCTTTTGTGTCCCCTGCTACTAGTTTGTTTAAGAAAATGAACTTACTTAAACTTAAATTTACATTCTATAGTTTGTAGGAGTTAAATGTAACTGTGTTGCTAGGTGTCAGTTAGCCCCTCTACTTTTATTTTTACTTTGAGGCTAAAGTGATAAATTAATGTCCGTCCTTATTTATTTATTATTTAAAGAGAGCTGAAATAGCATGAATTTCACTTGAGTTAAAAGCTGAGACAACAGCTACTGAAATCTGGCAAGCTAACGTGAGTTGTCATGGCTCAAGCTAACGAAACTTCCGTTAGCTTGAGCAGGAGTTTAGCCGGGTTTTTTTTCCTCCGTCACGGTACCATGTAGCTACTGCTCCATATAACTATGTGGGGAAAGTACCTGAATAACTAAGATTTCAATTTAAATAATAAGTCAGTTTTGCCTTTGACACATTCTTAATTCTGTGAACTTCCTGCTGCTCAAGGTTCTGACAAGAAAGCTTCAATGGGAGCTAACGTTAAGTTTAGCCTGACTGCTGCATGCCTTTTGGTCTGTCTGATGAGAGGAGGAGCCGCGGTGTTGGATGTGGTGGTGTTGGGAGGGGGTAAGGGATGCTATACATAGCCTGAGATGGGCTGGCAGTAAAAACAAACAAGGTTTTCTTTCACTCACTCCTTTCACTGGGAGAGTTATGAGTCTGGGCCCTGTGATGGGGGCGTTTTGAGCTGCGCAACAGGTGTGAAGCTCGTCGCTGCTGGCTCCCTATGTCACCTGATTGGGGCTTACACGGTGTCAGTGCCTGTGTAGTTGTCGGCACTTGTGCGATTAGCCGGGCGAGCGCACGTGGATTAGCGCTCGTGGCTGGAGGTTTGGTGCTGGTCAGGGGCGGAGATATGAGCAGCAACAATCCACTTGATCTGACGCTCATCCCAGATCAGTTGGAGATGAGGTTTCCCTGTAGTGGTCAGCTCATGTTAACGCTGCTATGGAAACCGTCTCCCGGGATGATGAGAAGAGGACACGCTGGAAGATTGGGTCAAATTGGTCTCGACAGCAGCGGCCCCTTTTATATTGAGCTACTATTTGATAAAGGATTACAGCTCTTGATAGGAGGTTTAATCCATTTAGGCTTCTATCAAATGAGTTTGAAGGAGAAATTAAAAAGGTCACTTTGTCATGACTGACAACAGACAAGAGAGGCAGCATACATCAAATACAAAGAGAGGAATTTTAAATTAAGGAAAGTCCTCCAACTTAAACAATGAAATGGCTTGTCACTGATCTCCAACACAACCCACATGACCCATATTTTCTGATCAAATACTCCAATCAGTTTTTAAAAATCTGATCTGACCCTTCATGGTGAAAGTTTGGTTGTTAAGGCAACTGATGATTTTGGTCATTGTCAAGGGAACTTGATGTTTTAGCGTCAAAATAACATTGGGAGCAATGTTATTTTGACGCTAAAACATCATCCATCTATTTTCTTCTGCATATCCAGGGTTGGTGGCCGCAGGCTAACCAGGTAATTCCAGACGTTCCTCTCCCCAGAAAAGTTTTCCAGCTCCCCCTGGGGAATCCTGTGGTGTTCTCAGGCCAGATGGGATATGTAATCCCTCCTGTGAATTCTGGGTCTAACCTGGGGTATGCTCCCAGTTGGATGTGCCCAGAAAACCCCCAAAGGAAGGTGTCCAGGAGGCATAACATGCCAATGGTTTTTCTCATAAGGATAGTTTCAGTACAGATTCTGCTTAAACATCAATACTGGCTGTAAACTTACGTATGCAGGGCCGTAGAGGGGACTTGCCCTGCTTGTATCCCGGGGCACAGCGGTTGCACCTGAGGCCGGTCACTCCTTCTCGACACAGACACTGACCTGAGGTCTGGTTGCACCAATGACCCACTGCTCCCAAAGGATGGCACTGACATGCTGGAAAAAGAATTAAAAGATTAGAGAAGTGTTAACTTTTGTTGTATTATTTTAGAGCCCTAGAGGTAAATGTGGCCCAGGTAGGGCAGTGCAACAAGCTGAAAATCCAACACTGACATATTACTACCTTTTAGAAAACTGATGTAGTGAACGTGTTAGCAAACAGTTGCCTATTCACACATCCAGTATGGACAGAGCAACATAAGCGTTGTATTGTACAATGGGTTTATCACATTTTCTTTGCTGAAAACAGCTTCCAGGTAGAAATATTGCTATAAAAATAAAAATGGTGGTTGGTTGGTTCAAACTCCAAGGAAGGTTTTCAGTGATGTGGTTGTACATACTATCTTAAGCATGCCAATATATTTCACACGTTTGAATATGAAATGGGCACAGAGTCAAGCAAGTGCATCTGGTTTTGTGTCCTGCCTTCATGGAGAAGACAACATGGAAGCGAGTAGAAGATATTTCAAGCTAAAACGTGTTAAAATCTGTGACTGCTGAACACAACACAGACTGCATAACAGGTAGGATTAAGACAACCATCCATCAACAACAGAACCCAGGTTTAATCCTGTATGACAGCAAGCATCCGTCCTGAGGGAGCGTCCTCGAGCAAGTCACAAGATGGGTAAACAAAGACAAATTCCTCCATGAGAGTATTAACTGAATATCACATCAATGGTTTGGCTTACTGACAATATTTCACTTGCTTTTAGTCTACAAATCTTCAAGCTGAATACACATCTTGTGTCTAGATTAATTTCTCTTCTGTTTTTTCCTCCTATATTGGCCTTTGTGGTGCTGTATAATGATTACTGCCTGGATTTGCCACAGTTTATACAGCAAAGCTTTTTATTTACCACTACTATCACTGGATAAGACCAAATGAGAGAAGACAGATAGAGAAAGGAAGCCACACTTGAGCAGCTCTGTTCACACTCCAGTAATGTTTACACAAGCCCTTACAACCTGACTGGAGAGAATGACTGATTATATCACCACTGGCCTCTGAATAGTAACCCAGTGAAATATATTAATAATAAATTAAGGCTGAGATTCAAGGCTGTGTAGTGGAAGATGTGACTTTGTGGGTTGCTATTATTTCAAACATTTAAAAAAATAAACACATGGGAATGTTTAATTGTAGCTCATTTTTTCATCCCTGCACGTGTGTCAAGCTCAGAGGGAGCCCATTAACTCTGGATATATTAGGCCCGTGGTCAAGCTTCCACATGAGCATACCAGAGTGTCACAGTCACTTAGGACATGTGACCAGTCAAAGGTCAGGGGTCACGGCAGATGCCAACCGGTGGTAATGATGGGGATACAGGTGGCAGCTCAGTTGGGTTTTTGTGTGTGTTTTTGGTTGCATATCACTAACAAGAATAGCTGTCCACTCTCACAATGTAACCACCCTATAAACACTTGTGTATGCTCAGACAGAGGCAGAATGGCCATGCAAACACACACACACACAGACTGTCAGATATAAACAGTCTCTCACACTAGTTAGTTAAAGTTACATGTTGCATGTGCACAACTACACAAAGAGGAATCCACATTTTTCCCCCTTGATCCTGTCACAAACACACATGCAGTAAACACACACATGTCTAGAGACTGACGTTGGCAGGCCTTGCGGTGGTTCAGTGGCTTGCTGTGGTTGCGAGTGTATCCGTTCTGGCAGTACTGGCAGTGGCGTCCGGCGGTGTGATGGCGACACTTCTGACACACACCTCCGCTGCGTCGGCCCGACTGCTGAAACACCTCCATGCTGAAGCGGCACTTGTTTGAATGGCCGTTACATTCGCAGGCTGGCAGAGGAAAATGGCAATGAAAAAAAAAAAAAAAACAATTACAAGATCTCACTGGATTAGCTCACTGTAAACATTCAGGTTGAGTGCCAGGAAAATGACACAATCAAAAGATTTTTCTTTACCATTAATACTCACACTTCATCCATAACGTAACAAATTACGTGAAATGTCAGTTATGGTTATATTTGGGTCATGGTGCTTATGCGGACCAAAAAACTGGCCAAACTGATATATATGAACCAATATTACTTTTCTGCAGATATACTGGTGTTGATGTACCTGGGTGCTGATATATGACAAGATACTTCAATATAGTTCATACATAGTTTGAATAGTTTCAATCAGAGAGTGCTGCCATGTTTATTTTTGATCTGTAAAATGTCCTGCTCAGTATGTATCTTTGTCACAGTTCTTTAATAATCAAATAACGGGATCTGGCCTCAAATATCCAGTATCAGTCAGGGTCTAGTGTTGTAACTAAACGATAAGATCAATATGTCTGGTTTGTACTATTTAAGTGACTGAAAATACAACATTGCTGGTTTACAATTTCACAAAATTTAACTTGCTGGATTTGAGAAGTCAGAGTCATAGACTTGTCTTTGGTGAGAATTGAGTTTGATCAGATGTTGTATGTTGTCTATTAATTTAAATTTAATTGATTTTCCTTTTTATTTATGAAAAATACATAAAAAAAATAAAATAAAGAATATATGTCCTACACTTATTCTCCTTGTACTGTCTGCCTCCCATCTCCATTTGGTTTGTTACTGTTCATTGTTGTTGCGTGCCCTGTGCTGTGTTGTACTGTATGTTTGTCATTATAAAAGAATTTTACAAGCGTTGTAGAATACCTGAGCAACTTTCTGTAATGTTTTAACATAATTTCATGACTCACCAACACAGGGGTTTGGGTGTGTGGGTGTAGCTCGATGCCACGGTCTGTCAAAGTAGAAATCCTCACACACATCACAGTCTGGCCCCGCTGTGTGGTGCTCACACACACATACTGCTCGGCCTGTGTCGTCACGGCGACACCTGGAAGCGTGTCCATTACATTTACACCTGCCTCCAACCTGCAGGTCCGAGAGGGCCAGGGGAGGTCGGACAGGAGAGATAAAAGCGGACGGCGTAGCCAACTGAAGATTCCTGGCACTTTGTCTCGTGTTGAGATTATTGTTCCTCCTCTTCCTCAGTTCCCGCCCTTTGTTGCCCCTGCTCCGCCCCTCCACTGTCCAATTGCAGCCGCCATTAGGGCAAGGCAGCCAGTTACTGTTCTCCTTCTTATGACCGCGCCCTCTACCTTTCCCACCCTTCTTTGAGGAAGTGAGAGTGTCCATGCCAAAACTATCCCCACCTTCTTTGCTGGTCACATTGTGTCCATCTTCATCTTGATCTGAGCCTTTATTATGACCCTTCCTTCCATGTTTGTCCACTTTCTCTCCCCTGTTCCTCCCCCTTATGTCTGAGTTTTTCATTTCCCTGTCAAAAAATACCAGTGTATTAGCTGCGTTTAACTTGTTGACCTCATCTCCAGTGCGACCCTTGAAGCCAGATCTCCACCTCAGAAGTCCAGTCTCTCTGTCGTCCTCTCCACCATCACGCCATTGTGGATCTTCTTTTTTATCTGAGCTGACGACTTTGGACACCTGATGGAAGACCACACGTATGTCTGTGGCCGTCACCCAGTCTTGGAGAGTGGGGCTGTGGTCAAAATCGGGAGAGGACGGTCGTCCGTCCAGGGTGGAGAACGCCAGCACCATGCCACCCCTCTGCTTTTGCAGTGGTCGAGGGTCTGAGCAGAGAGCTTCTGTCTCTTGATGTCTGGTCTGGGCCACCGTCTGGGACGGCAGCCCAAAGTTTTCAAGGCAATTGCTGGAGTAGTGTTGCATTGGCTTCCAGGTTCGCCCGAAGTCCATCGACTTGAGGATGGAGATAGAGATGGGATCTGATGGTTCCCCCTGATGGCAGAACTGCAAACTTATGTAGGTGATCTCAAAGCGACGGCCCAGTGGTACAGTGAGAACCCATTTCCCGGTGTCAGTACCTCTTTGAGCCATCCAGCAGGTGAGGTTGTGAGGGTTATGAAGGTCTGTCAAGGTGGTGATGTTGCTATCATTATCAGGCCCTGGTAG
Organism: Lates calcarifer; assembly: GCF_001640805.2. Classification (NCBI taxonomy): domain Eukaryota; kingdom Metazoa; phylum Chordata; class Actinopteri; family Centropomidae; genus Lates; species Lates calcarifer. The sequence continues at coordinate 8,580,360 of NC_066846.1, forward strand.
CGAGTGGCTAGCATTGACCGGGACCCCATAGGCAGCGTTGATGAACTCCGACAGGCAGTGTCGCGAGCGGCCGTCTAGATGGTAGCAGGGGTCATGAGGCGAAGTCCAACTCAATGGGGTGTAAGAAAGGGAAGAGGAGACGAGGGATGGAGGGAGGAAAAGGAGGAGTAGAAGGAAAACAGGGAGGAGAGAGGTGGAGAGGAGAGGGGAAAAGGGTAAGAACATCATGTCATCGAGCCTGTGGAAGAAAAAAAGATGATTTTTAAGAGAAAACCATGGGAGCTAGATCATAAGAGAAGAAAAAACAAACTGATTGATTTATATGACTTGCATTTAGAGCCAAAGAAGGAAATCTAAGAATGACCACCTGCACCTTTATTGAAAACACACGATACCAGCTCACCGCATCCCTTCAACTGCACCTTATTGGCTTTCGGTAGATGCCAGTAAAGATCTCATCCCGTAAAAATGTAATCTCCGATCTTCACAGCAGCGTCAGCCACTGGTTTGAACCCATGACCTTGACAGCCTTTAAGAACATATTCGTCTTGAAACTCCCCTCAACCCCAAAAATGAGTGGATGAATGGGGGGGTGAAGAAGGGCGCGAACCCAGCGGGTCTGTCTGAAATGACAAAAAACATGCCCGACAGCTGGGGCTAAACCCTGAGCTGGACCACATCCATCACGTTTATGGCTCTCCCTTTCAAATCACTTTACCGTTGGTCAGTGCTGCAGGCGACCAAGGGGGGCTGAGTGTGAGTGGCTTGAAGCATTATCTAGCAGAAAAGAGGGTATGAGAAAATAGATGGACAGAAAAGAGGGGAGGGAAGAAGCGGAGTTGGAGATTAGCGGTGTGGATGGTAGGAAATGATTTATAGATTGAAATGTGTGTTCAGCTTAAGCCCCTACATGGATACTTCCGTGGTAAAGACAAACATGGACTTGTGTATGTCTGCATTGTGAGCAAATCCCTTCCTGTCTCTTACAACTGGAGATGAGAGTAATTTATTCCTCTGTCAAGATTTGATACCCGAGAGCGTTAATTTTGGCACAAGGACATAACAAACAATGAATCTGCTTTCTCCGGAACCAGTGATTTATTGTTTTAAACAGCTCACACAAATCCCAGAAGCACATTCCCAACAAACACTTCTTTTACTTGATTCTTGAAAAATAAATTCAACACCTTTCCACTTTGATTTTTGAGTCGTTCTAGCTTCTGTCCCTCTTAAGAGGACTGTCATTTTCTGATCAAAAACTACCTTCCTTTCACATTTTCAAGCAACTTTCCCCCCCTGCTCTTCCGTCTCCCTGTCCATCTATCACCTGCCCCCTTCATTCTGTTCTGGGAATATTCTTAACTGCTGCGAGATTGATGATGTCCTAACAAGCGTTTGACACTGACAGCAAAGTCAGCAGGGCTGCATAAACCAAACCCGTAGGAGAGGACGGGGCTGAGAGCCTCTCCGGCCTCGTCATCCCGCTCAATTAGCCAACGACCGAAACATGAGGCTTCCCTCGGGGACCACACAGCTCTGAGAGGACCTGCGAGGAGGCCACGGCACTCCCTCCGCTGCCTTCGGACCGACTGCTCCATTCTTGACCCCCGAAACTAGAAGACGCGCTAAAAAGAGGATCACTTAAACCTGGTTGAGGATAAAGGGGAAGATCAGACACATCAGGCAACTCTTTTTTGAAGGAAAACACTACAAGCGGACTGACTGTGACCCTGGTGCCACCGAGCCACATTCCTTGGGTACAGAATACCTCAGCTGGTCATTCCTGACGTGTCGAGACATGCCCCATGGGAATCTGAACGCACTGATAAAAAGCTGGACTTATAAGTTGATCGGATGATTAATTAGATCTCCGGTTTCATTCGGTGTCAATGTCTTGACTGTGTAAGAAGGGAAGACAGTGTCGAGGGGGATTATGAGCAGGGTAAAGGTTATTAGAGGATTCAGGGAAGTAACAGAGCGTCGAGAGTATACTGAAGAATTCATTCTGGATGGGGAATGAAGGGTGAGCGTAGGCGGGCGGGGGGGGGGGGGGTGAAACACATGAGGCTAGAAGAGAAAAGGGGGGCGGTTGTTTAACATTCCCATGACATGCACTTGCTCTTGTCTTTGTCACATTACATGACTAATTAAACATTGGCCCATTACAACCACTTTGATAAATGGATGCTCATGTGAGAGAGGCCCCTGAGGTTTTTAATGTGCCCCACTAGGCCAAATCCAGACTCTCTCTTCTTCCGAAACCAGATCATCTGTCTGGCACCGCCACTGTAACCCACCGGATACGGTTTCAACGGTTTTTCTCTGTCGCTTTCCATAAATTCACACGGCTGGGGTGTCGGAAGAACATGTTGAAGATAGGCGGCATTCTCTGTAAAGTGCCGTTTGATGAGGAGAAAATGCTAAAACTGCCCATCAAGGAGTATTTTACACCACCTCTTCTGCTAATGTATAAGAACTACAAATAGCGTGTGTTTGAAAGAGGCCATCAATACAAACAAATTAGAAAACCCTTTAAAAAATACAAATATGCCTCTTATTTGGACTCAAAGTTTCAGTGAAACAGTTTTGTAATAACTTGGCAGCAATCTCTTGTCTTGTCAAAAAGCTTATACAGCCAAATAGTGGTATGATGAGATCAACAACATCTCCGGCGGGTGATCTTTAGAAGCAGCTATGCTTGGCTGGCAAGTGGCTGGAAAAATACTTGCTGACAACCTGGGGGCATGTTTACAGCATAGTCGAACAGAGGGGAGCGAGGAAACTGCCGCTCATGTTCGTGCTCGAACGCCGGAGCAGCAAGCTGCAGTCCGGATTGATTTCCTAATGTGAATCTCCTTCATTCATTCTTCACTTTGCTGCAAATGCAATGAAATGAAAGTGTGTAATGAAGTTGAAGGAGCAGCAAGAATTTGTGCACTTCCTGTTGGGCATTTTTATGTTTTATTGTCTAATAACTCTGAGCAGATTTAAAATGGGTTTTTGATGTAGATAAACAGAAAACAGATCTCTACAGAATCCTTGTTATTTGCCCCCTTCAAGCCCAGTACTGTGTCAGTGCTGTGTTTTTAAGAGTACAGTGGGGTTATCAGAGGAAGGGGTGAATTTGTGGGGTAATAAAAGGGGAACAATGGTCTGTTTAAAGAAGAAAAAGGGGAACCATGAAGATATTTTTATATGGACATGTAGATTTGTAGCTCTGCGGTCTCCTGTTGCTACATCTGCTTGTTTTTTGGAGCGGTGGGGGGGTTTATATCTACTTCTATATTTCCTGTATTCTTGCTCTCCATGACTTCTATTGTATTTTTAAAGCTTGTTGCAAAGCAAAGAAATTAAGGGAAAAAAGATGATTACAAGCAATGTGGGATCTCACCAGTGTTTTGACCTATACTTTGATTTTTAGAGCTTTATTCTGTTCTATTCTGCAGGAAAATGAGACTTAAAATTAAGGAAATAAAGTGTGGAAACCTCTGATGTGTGGTATTCCCTCTTACTACCTGTTAACTCGCCTCGGCCTGTTCACACTTTTGGAGCTGTGGGCCTGTCAGGGTCTGGGTCTGGAGCTGTTCTGGTGAGCAGATGAGCTGGATTTGGCCTGTCTCTCACATTTTAACATTCCTCGTCATGGACAGCAGCTCCCTCCAGCCACAAGCACAGCAGGACAGAGACAAATATTTTAAAATTCAAATTACCCTGCTACTTCGTGATGGGTTTCAAAAGACTAAACTGTGGTTTGTATAAATAAACAAGAAGCTTCTGCAGTTTAAAGAGAGTTTTATATCAGGGCCGATAGTCGCTGGGAAGATTTCCCAGGGTCCTGCACTGCGGCTCTGCTCCAAGACACGGAGCCTTTAAATAAATATGATCAATTATATGAGCTCTCTGTTATAGCCTACATGTTTGAAGCTGAACCAAGGCACCTGTTGGCGTATGTTACCACACTGACACCTTTGTTAATTTGCAATTGTCCTCAGCCGGTCAGAAATACAACACTGTGCTCCGGGTGAGAAGAGAGAGAGAGGCTACGTATGCGGTCTGTATTCCCAAACTGCATTCCTGCCTGCACAGTTGAAGCCCATGTGTGTGTTATTCCACACGGAGCAGATTCCAGGAGCTCTGTTTTAGGTGTAATAATCTAATTTTAGTGGGAGGGGGGGCAGCCCAGGAGGTGGAAGCAACATACAGCACAAAATGGATTATCACTGCTTGTATCTTTAGCTGAAGTCCTCTGTCCTTCACGTTTGCACCTCAGACAAACTGCCAATCCGGTGCATGTGCTGGGGCGGGGGGGCCCTCCACAGACACACAGAGGGCTCCTCTGCCTCTGCATTGACCCATAAGCCCTGCTTACTTCATTTTTTGAATAAGAAAACACATGTCACCCACTTGATATTTAAGTTTCCTGTCAATTCTCCACCCCCTTTACAGCCTCATACAAGTTGGCAAGAGGCTTTGTGCACAGCTCCAGCTTCACATGTTGATATTGAAAAACAGATGGAAATGAAATCATTGTGATTCCATGTTGCAGTCACGCCAAAGACAACCTCGGGCATGATGGAAATATGGTTGGAGCTGCACATCAGTTAAACCCACACGGTGTCATGCAGCGGATTAATAATGAAGAGCAGGCGGTAAAATAAAACAAAAACACTGCAGGGCTGCTTCTTTTATATGAGCACGAAAAACAAATAAAAAACTCCCATGAATTTTTTTGTCAGCTGATTTATTATTAAACATGACTATAAAAAGAAATACACAACAGCCTGGTTTAATTAATTTCTGCAGCCGCCCAAGTACATTAAAGGCCTCAACTGTAAAATTGCTTTGACCTAGGAATTCAATTCAACTTTATTTGTATAGCGCCAAATTACAACATACATTATCTGAAGGCATTTTACAGAATAGGGTTGAGACCTTATAATATTATATAGAGAAACCTAACAGTTCCCACGATGAGCAATGATTTACCCTGTATCCTAAAGAAATAAATAAATAAAAGGAGCAGTCCGTCTATATATCTATTAAAGGAAACATGGTGTGTTTTCTTTTGCTGCAAAGGGAATTTTGGAAAACTAATCAACCACAGACAAACAGCCTGAAGTCACGCGCAGGTTTTGAAGGCGTTGCATTTAATGGACCTGAATAATAATGATCCACTCGCCCACGGTTAATTAAACATAAATGTTTATCATGTTTTAGTCTGGTTACTTTGGCAGGAGCTACAACAGCGAAGCCCCGGAGCCTAATTACATCAATCCTGCGCAGCTAATTGCACTTGTTAAGCAGAAATTGAGCTTTATCTACCAGAAAGGAACAATAATATTTACAGTGTGAGGCTATCACAGTCTGATCAAACAACTTCACTCAGATTTTTTCTTTTTTAATCTTGATAATTAGTTGCATGTGTTTTGCTTTTTGAACATTATTCCAAGTTGGGTTCAACTAATCAAAAACCCTGATATTGTCGTGTTTTGTTCATATTTTACGTTTTGATATTTTGTTTTTCATTTTGAACATATCTGCTTAAAATTGCTCACAATTATCATAATAAAGGTGGGAGTGTCCCGGCGGCAACATGCAGAAACTCTCTGTGAAAAAAAGTTACTTAAATTGAGGAGTTATAAAGAAATACAGCCTTGGTTTTTAAAGCAAAAATGTTGACTTTTTTTACGTTTACATGAGCTGTAAAGGAAACCGTTTTATAAAACCTTAAGTCATTTAATTCAGAAATAGGACTGTAGCAAATGTATCCATTTGGCCTGTAGTCTCAAAGGTTTATAGCGTGCAGCAAAAGTCTGTTAAATAAAGTACAATTAATATAAAAGTCTCTGTATCCAGAATTTTAGAATAAAAATTATTATAATAAATAAAACGCTGAAATTCGCCGATTTCTAAGGAGAAGTTGAGCAGCAATGACATAAGTTAAAACATAAATGACATAAATTACTGGATACGTTTCACCAGAAAATGCAACGTTGCGCTAAATGCTCCCCTCATACAATTATAAGATTCATTTCGCAGATACATCTCTGTGAATTTCTGCTTCCAGTGATTAAAAAGTACAAGATCAGACTTGCCGCCCATCTGCTGCTTCTCTTTACGCGCGACAGAGAGAAAACTTCACCTCAAGTTTGACAGAGTCCTCCCAGCTAATAAAACTTCTGAGAGAGGGGAAAATAAATCACGAGTGCTCACCATGTGCGTCCCACTGATTCTCCTTCTCCTCGCTCCTTCTTCTCTCCCTCCTGATCATTCAGAGGAGCGCAGCAAGTGTCCGGACATCCAGCTCCAGCTCGTCTGCGGAGAGAGCGGAGCAGGGCTGAGGACAGACCTACCGAGAGGGGGCAACACACGGAGGAGGAAGAGGAGGAGGTGGAGGTGGTGGGGAGGGAGAGGGAGGGAAGCAAATTAACGGGATCAGCTGGGAGGTGTCTCTTCTTATAGTAACTGAACCGAGCCAAGAGCTCTCCCACCTCGAGAGGAGCCACATCCTGCTTGACGCACGGCGCGCCTCTGGCAGACTGGCTCACATGGCGAATATAGATCCATCAAACTCAAACAAGGAGGTTATTAAACTGGGCTGATAACCTTTGATATAGTTCAACGTTCTGTTCATTTCACGTTCAAAATGTTTGTGAAGAGCTTTTCTTTTGATAATGATACCCACTACTCCATCATGTCATCCCCACTAACCCATTAACTATTCTGTGTAATTGATCTTTTGTCTATAAATAATATATCGCATGCGCCAGTGCATCTTTCCAATGACTATCATGTGACAAAATGTATTCCTCCAAAGTCCAATCAGGTACTCACTAAACAGAAAAAATGTCATGTGATTTTTATTTATTCACCTTGTACCACTTTATCTAGTTAATATAGTAAAGTATAATACATTTAAAATTCGAGGCCTTTGTCCTTTTTTTCAGAAGGATATTAAGTGCTTTAAACCTTTATACTTTTTAAAACACACTACTTCTACTCCACTGCATTTTAAAAGTTAGGATTTTACTCTTCACTCTGAGACATTTCTCTGACAGCTGTACTTGTCACTTTTATACACAAAACCTATGATCCGCTTGTAAAAGTGGTGCATTCAGGGGCCATTTATCTGCAGTGAGTCCTGCTGCAGTCCTTCATCCTCACTCTTCACATATCAAGAATCAACTTAAAGTTCATTCTACAGATTATACTGCTTTACTTTTACTTACTATGTTTTCTATGCAGGACTTTTATTCACACATAAGTATATTTATGTAGCTGTTTTAACTTTAGTAAAATAATCAGAATACTTCCCCCACCATCATCATTTTGTTAAATGATGCACAAGATAAAATAACATGCAATAGTAATAGCAGTAATAATGTTCTGTTTTATATTATACATTTTGATAATTCTGTTCTTGATAGAGAATTTTTTAAATGTGTTTTTTCTTTTATGTAACACCCCTGAAAATACAATTTTAAATCATAAGGAATTATAAACAACAATTAAAGATCCCAGACATGTTTGAAAATATAAATCCTCTGCTTTGAATAAATCATAAGTCCTTAAAATTACATTTACCCCATCTCTCTCAGTGAAAAATATACAGTCATTTTAAAAGTTGGATACAAGATGTTGTCTACATTACTGAAAGTCCATCCTCCGTCTGTGTGCAATGCAGGCGTCAAGTTTCCACATCACACTTGTCTAAGTTGTTTATTGGACCAGGATTGACTTCCAAGCTGTGATGCCACAAATCATCCTTACAGGTAAAAGCTGTGGTTTTCCAGTGTCAGACTCTGAACATACATCATTCTGCAGAGTGACACTGACCAAAACACATTTTTGAGTGGAGGGTGACTTTAAAGTTTAGGGGAAAAAATTGTTAAATTGTATTTATTAAGAATTTAATTAAAAAAAACAAAGTCAGTTCTTGTGATTAATGAGGACAGTGGTCTGGCATCATAAGCAAACAACACCACAACTTTCATCTTTTTGATTTTGATTCGAAAGTTGCTAAATCCCAAATGGTGCATGAAAAGTACTTTACCTCAGCTTTTCCCAGCAGAGCCCCACCCAATTAAAAACAGTGAGAACAGACACAAATACATACAAAAATCTCTCAAGTAAAAAAAAACAAAGCACAACTCGTGATAAGAAGGTAATTGAGAAAATATGTTTTCAGGACCTTTGAATAAATCAGAGTACTTCTTCCACCGCTCATAACATATTACAGTCACTTGGTGATAAGCTGAGAGTCGTAATTTATCTGGAAATAGATCGTTTAACTGTATTTGTTGTCATAAGCTCTGGAGAAAATACTAAATCGCTAAAAAAAGGTTTCTGATCTGGATCAGAGACAAGTGGCCTTTTTTCAACTGTGTCAAGTTTTCCACTTTTCAAAAGATTTTAAGACTCAATTCAACATTTCATGGCTTGTTAGGACATTTTTTTTTACATTGTGCAGATCCTCTACCTCAGGTTTATTATCACTGGCGGGCAAATTGAGGACACAGAGAGAAGCCGGTTGCAGTAGCCTTATCTCATATCGTCCAGGCTGAGAGCTCACCCTACAGTTTGCTCCAATTATCCCTCGGTGGAATAGGAAAAATGGCCGAAGTTAATTGGCTGGAGTGGATCGTTCTCAGATGTGTAGCAAAACTGATACAGATGGAAATATATAAGAGAGAGAATTGAGGCGGAGGGAGGGAGGGAGGGAGAGAAGACGCTTGATTGGAGAGGAGGAAACTTTCCCAGAGAAAGCCATAAAACTGATTGATGACTTCCCTCGAGGAATGTTTCCCCAGGTGTGCTTTGTGTGTATGTGTGTGTTAGAGTGTGTGTCAAGTAGTTACAGTGCACTTAAGAAATGCTATCCTTGGACGCAGGACAAGTGCAATAAAGTAAATTGAGGGGTGAAATAGCACGTTTATGCGTCAATATTGCACTTTGGCAGCATAAACACAAAGACACAAGAGATTTCAGCAAGCTGAGATGGAGGTGGAGGCAAATTGGTCCCATTTAATGAATGATTTCCATAACAAAAATGGTAATTGATAACAGAAATCATCCCTAAAATGATATCAGAAAATGTTTAACTGCTTAATAAAACACCTCAGGTGGTCCTTGACAGGTGTTTTGCACTGCCAACGGTTGAACCCCTGCAGCAAAGCGTGTGCTGAGAGACTAAAATCATAATAAACAAAATACCACGGAGGTGTAATTATAAAAGTCAACATTACGCCACTATAACAGAATAAGAGCAGATTTCACAATACATGGGCGTCAATTTGATGGATTAGCTGTGCTCAAATATTTAAAGTGCTACAATATGTCATTGTACTTTGGTTTAATGATCAGACAAAGACATGAGGATGCAGTATGTTGAAAATATGTTTACCTAATGTCTGTATTTATTTTTCATTTACAGGAGTAAAGAAACACTTAAATACTCTCACAGAAACTTAATTGCAATGGTCAAAAAAGTGATTAAATCTAGATCTTAAATTAGCCAAATGTTTTTATCTCAAGATAATGATTACGACAAAATTGAACACTGTATTAATCTGGAATAATAATCATTCCATTTTCAGGGGAAAGATTAAGAACAACAGAGAAATTAACTGAAAACAGTTGGTGTACCTCAGTTAGGCCCACTATCATTCCCACAGTGTTACCAGATGGAACAGCAAATGTATGCTGATGACACTGCTGTATACATCTATATGCAAAAACAGCTGAGCTATCAACTGTAGAGCTGTTAAGTGCCATGAGAAGGATTACACATCTGTTTGAATATTGGTAACACATATAGTTTTTATCTCAAATCAATATACAGCCCTATAATTTTTACATTTTCATTTTACATTTGATAATAATGAACTCATATCAGGGTTTAATCCTGGATTAAAATCTTAAATCAGTCTAGTATCACCAAATGGTTCTATAAATAACATAAATTTTATGTGTTATCACTTCACATTTCTCTACTTCCTGATACACGAAAAACTTCATAGACAAGTGAAATGTTCTGAAAGTGGTGGGCTATTTAAATGCGATCCCATGAGATCACAGAAAATGTCGAAAATTGTCATGTCATAAAACAATTAAGTACAACTTGGCAAATTTGTCTGACATGGTCTCTCTCTGGATGCGGCCAAGATATTTATCTATAATTTGATCTTTTCCCATATGTCCTATTGCATTACATGTTACAGGCAGACTCCAGAAACAGACAGTAAACCACTTGGGTCCTTGTACAAACAAATATGGAGATTACGGGTAAAAAGTAAATTCAGTATCGCTGCTGCAGGAAACTGGAGAAACAATCTGGACCTTCCTCTGTTATGTGACTTTAGATGTGGTGTGTGTGATATACCCCCTATTTGAGCAGATTTTCAGGGAGATCATGTTCCCTCCCCTCTGACCTTCTCCAGGGTACACAGCAGTATGAAGGAGAAGGAAATGATGGACACATTTTTGACACGAAGTGTTTTCTTTTCTAACTCTAATCTCCGAGTCTACACCAAACACATTCTTGATGGTAACGATGATGATTTGTTTTGCAACAAGGAAGACGTCTCTTAAAAAAAAAAACCAAACAATGTTGATGGAGCTGTTTGGCTCTTAAACATGGTTGGCAAAAAGCGCACAGTGGAAAACGATTCTGGTTGCCATGAATCCAAATGCAATGTTTTTGTTTTTCCACGTTTTCCTTCACTTTGTCTCTGGCACGAGTGTTGACAGGTGCTGGATGGAGAGTGGGAGCGGGCTGTTGTTCTTCACTGGAGGAAAAACTCACCAATAAACCGCGAGTTAACCTGCTGCGTTCAGGGATCAATAGTCAAGAGGAAAGACCACAGTAAAATGTCCAGACTGGTTTACTTTCCCCTTATGACGGTATAACAATACCTTGTCCTTGTAGGGAAACAGAAAGATGACAAATGGCTGGAAATTCTTCCAGCAGGTATTTATCATAGCTGTGGCCTAAGGCCTTAAGATGCTGAGCAGGGATGTTTGTTGCATGTAAACGCCTCTTCTTCTGTATCTCTCACCTCATTTTCTGTCACATCTCAACTGTGTACAGTCTAACAAAGTACTTAGAAAACAAGCCGTCTGTCATTATGTCATTATGGTTGAAACATCTGTTGGGATAAATGCAAAACAGGCACTAAAGATCAAGTTAAATATAGGCTACATTAGCCAAGAGAAACCATGTGTTTGTACAGAACCAGTATGTTTCTGGTCATTATCCACCTTTACAAGATGAATAATAGCACCAAAAGTCAAAGCAGTTCTTTCCTTTTTGTTTTAATTCAGGTACCTGACTGCTTAAATGTTCCTAGATCCTTTTTATTTTAAAGTTAAATGAGAAAAAAAAACGGAGCTCTCTGACTACTTTGTCCAACAAAAGGTTAAAAATAGAGGCTTCAACAGAGACACAATCACTCAGCAACACACTCCATGACCTGCCTGTGTGATAGGATAAAGATATTGTGTATGGTCTTGTTGTGGTGTCTGGCAGGAGATTTATCATCAAAGGAATTTGCATGTAATACATTTCAGAAGTGTGGTGCTGACAGACACTGATCTTTATTTTATTACTCAAGGCTGGCAAACACCACAAATGAAAAAAAAGCTGCATCTCTTACAAAGATTAAAAAGCACATGATCACATGAGTTTGACCGGCCAGTCAGATTTCTCTCATCACCTGACACATGTGGCACAGTACGGATCGACCATAAGAGGATCCAAATAGTTGCATAATAATCAGGCAAGAATTAGGACATGGGTTTGATAATAATGGCACTTATTTTTTGAAAAATGAGCTCAGCAAAATTCATTAACTATAACCTGATACACAATGATTAATACAAAGGAAGAATTTTTAATTAAAATTCCTAAAATATATCTGAAATGGGAGTTTTGTTTTTGGAGATAGTGCTTTATTACTCCATCTGGAAACTATCAATTCACTGTTAGTTACAGATATAACTCTGCAAATATTCCAGTATCCAGGGAGATGACATCACACTGTTGGATTAGATCAAATGTAGGAAGCATGTTGATATTTCAGATGCATCTGTAGGCTAAAGGGTCAGAAGTCCAGCAGCACTTGTTATGAATTTTTATTGTCAAACTGATGCATTTGGCTCGTGGCTTTTTGTTAAAGTCGAGGTTTCCAAAAGAAGATAAGTCTGTCTGACAAAATAAATGTTCTTAAAACAATGAAAAATGACTTAAAAACTGGCTTCTTTTACATATTTCATAATAAATACAACTAGTTCAGGTAATAGGATAGAAGAGTAATACCATTCTGTCTGCTCTTTGTTTTGCTCATCGGCGCCCTCCTGTGGCTGGACTCAGCACTGCTGCTGAAATCTGTCTTGAACCCCGTCTCTGCCACCAATCTCCACCTGGATGGGTTCAAATATGTTTGTAATGACAGATATATACAGTGAGGTCCAAAAGTCTGGGACTAGTTTTAGTATGTTTAATGTGTTTTTAAGGATAACTCAAGCTTTTATTTTCATTACCGGGGCAGAGAGAAGAGGGATAAAACAGGAGTTATGAGATTGTTGAAACCGACCTCCCACTCATGATAGAACAGGCCTTTCTCACTGCCCCCAGGTAACGTGTAATAAAGGAGGCAGAACAACATGATTAATATCACAGTGCAGATCAGATTATTTTTAGTTGATGATAAAAAAGTAATTTATAGATCTGTGCTGACAGTGCCTCTGTGTCCTGGTGGAGGAGGAGAGTTTGTCCTGGACTTGCTGCAGGAAATGAGAGCTGGAGTCGTTTGGCTTCAGTCTGTAAAACATCTGCAAAGAACACACATGCTGTATCATTATCAGATGAAACATCTGCCCTCAGCATTTACTGTATCAGTAATTTGGGTGCATTTTATAACAATGGAATACAGGAACTGGACTGATTTATACTGACCACCAAAATGTGATCAGCGGAAGTTGTTTCAGTTTGGAAAATTAACTGGAGGAACTACTGTAGACATGAAAGACAGAGGACTCACCACTGGTGGTCTATGAAGGGGAACACAGCTGTCCACACACATTACACCAGTTTTAGTTCCTCTCAAGTCCTTCCTATTGATTTTAAGTTTGATTTAACTCTTAACATACAAGCTGTTAAATGGTCAGCTGTTGTGACCTCTGACCTCTGAGAGGAAACCTTCTCTGGAACAGGGACTTCTGTCTGTCATCACCCACCTTCTTCTTTTGTTCTGAAAACTACAAAAACACACTTTTCTTGTTGTTCTACCAACAATACACAGACACATACAAAGCTTTAGAGACCATTGTGTCTGTGTAAATGCACCTTTTATATTCACACTGCAGAGGAATGGCAGCTCCGTCCACCTGAAATCGGTCTCCAGGTGAGCGATCAGCATTGTGGGTGAACTTAACTAAGTGTCAAGGACAAAGAAAGTTGAACCACTAGGTGGCAGCATTAAGTAACTATGACTCAACTTTGTTTTCTTCTTGTGCATTGAACTACACTACCCAAGTGACTGGTGTCCCTACTTGTTCTATAACCTCCTCTAAATCCCTGATGTTAATCAGAAAACAGGGAGTAAAGTTCACTTTGTTCCCCCATCTATGATTTCCCCATCAGAAACTCTGCTTTCACATATTTTCTCATTTTTCTTTAACAAACAGCAGAAAAAACTACACATGCAACAAAATCATAAAAAAGCATTTTATTCAACATGAAAAACTGTACATATTGCATTTAAAGGCGGCTATTTGGGGTAAAAACATGATATGTACCATAGAATATTGTCATAAGGAAAAGATGTAACAGCGTTCATACATGCTGTAACAGGGGTCTCAAACATTCATGGTAAAGGTTCCAAACCTTAATCCAAATAGTCAAGTGTTTTAAAAAGGTGTAACAGTTTATAAAAGGCTTTATAGAAAAATAACAGGAGAGATTTAGTGATAAATTGTATAAAGCATAATCTCACAACATCATTGTAAACGATAACATGATTTGGCACCAGATATTGTGTTGACAGATTCAATCTGCCATCCATTAAAGCTAAAATAGTGTAAATGTATGTTCTGGACTTTGCCTCCAAGAATGCAGCTGAAAACATGCCTCAATACATAATTGACTTGCAGTTTTTCTGCCTGAGGTTTTGTGTTGTCTTCTGCATTTCCCTTCCTCACAGCTCCTCACGTGTCTTTCCCTGCTCTTCCTTCGTGTTGTCATTCGCTCCCTCCTCTTCAGCGCTGTCGCTCTCCACCTCTGCAGCCCCTTCCTTCTTCCCCATGTCTCCTTTCCACACCTCATTTAGACATTCTGAGAGAGGGAGAGAAAAACAGCATGAGGAGGAGGAGGAGGAGGAAGAGTCTTCAGCAATATAGTTTGTTTTCTACAGAGGGGAAAAAGCCTGAGTTGACTTTTAATGTTTGGATTTCAGTGAGTTTATGTGCAAAGTTTTAATTTTTGGTGATTCCCACACAACATACACTTAAGTTACCATGCTAACCAGCTAGCTTTGGCTCTCCCACTCTGTGAGAGAGTCACTGTAGTGTCCAGTCTGCCCTCAGTTCTCAGTTAATGCTGATGCTGGCCGTGCAGCAACAGCCAAAACTTGTACATGGCATCTTTAATATAGAGTTTATATAGCCAAATATCTGGATGAGACTTCAGTGAACATGTTTCTGAGCTGAAGTAATAATAATCTATGTGGTGTAGGATCAAGCGTGCAACTAGCTAGCACTGCTTTCTACATGTCTCCCACCTTGTTCTGATGTCTTGAGGACGTGGTTCTGACAGAAGAAGTTCTCCAGTCTCTGGTCCTGATGATGGAAGTACCAGTCCTCCACCACCTCCTCAAACTCCTCTAGCATGGTCTCACACTGCACAACACACACCCCAACATCAGGTGTATCAGGTGTTTCCGCATAACCCTTTACTACTGAATGTAATGCTGTGTTGTACAAGTACTACAGTTAAAATGAGACTCCACAAGCTCCTGACACAGACAGACACACGTACACCACCCTACCTGTTTTTTCATGTCCGACACCTCCACTGAGGGCTCGTCCCACAGTTCAAACGGCAGACCCAGCTCCACTTTGACTCCTTTGTGGACCAGGTTCTTCAGAGTAGTCATGGTCTGACTGGCACCCTGCAGTCACACAAATGACAAAAACACAAAAAGAGCACTTGTTCAGGTTTACTCCTGTTAAAAACAGAACAGTAAAACTTTAAATACAGCCAGGTTAACTTTACCTTAGCGTATCGGAGGCTGCCAGGCCTCTCTGCATGAACGTTATACTGAAGGATCCGCTCACATATGTTGTCCATCGCCTCAGTCAGCCGAGTTTCCCTGAAATGAAAACAGAAAAGAGCTGCAGGCTTTCTAGGAGTTTAGACAATGCAAGAGTGTGATTTCCTTTTAAAGGGCAATTCCAGAGATTTTACAGACAGACCTCAACTACTAGTCATGAGGTAAACAACTTATATTATTGAATATTATTATTAGAAGTAGAAATTACTTATAATTTCTCGACCCCTGAGTGTTTTCTGTCCATTTTAAAGTGATATTCCTCAGACAGAGTGGACTTACGAGGTGTTGTATTTTATCTTTCTTCTTCTCTTTCCTGTGTCCAGCACTTCTCCAACCTCCAGCACTTCTTTGGAGCGAGCCGTCCTCTCCAGAGCCTCCTGCAGCTCCACTGACAGGAACTTACACACTGACAGACAAGAAAAATAAAACCCCTAAACAAATGACCAACTGCTACTACAACGCCACAGTAATGACACCATAACAACTAGCTAGTGTCACTTTCTCGTCCTACCTTCGCATTTATTCGGCAGCCTCTCGTCTTCGTCTGCTGTGACAAAGCCGCAGATACAAAACAAAACCAGTACGAAAACGTTCATTTCAACAGTTTGCTCTAAAATCCCTCAGGTGAGCTAAAACTTTAATATTTCAGCGGCCACATCGGCATTTTTGAAAGCGACTTATAACTGCGCATGCGTAGTTGTCGATCCCTGATGTTTAGATTTGAGGGGAGATTAGTCGATAGAAGAAAACGCGAACTCATCAGTCTTCGAAAAGTACGTATATGTTTATGTTTACTGTCACATATTTCAGTTTTTTACTCCCTAAAAGTAATCGTACCTGTTCTCGCTTGTCTGGCGCCTATCAAGCTGTTTTTTCCACACATAATTTTGAGTATTTGATTTAATTTGAACGTAATTCGACTAATATGTCATATGAAAATATTGCTCCACATTATTTAATCAAGGTATGACGAGATGTGATTTAAAACTGCGATCAAGCATCACGTGCTATTTTAGTTTTGTTCACCAAATATATACTTTGTTATATACATTAAGATGTAGGCCTATTTTCTATTACCTATAGATAAAAGTTGTTTGTTTGTTTGAGTTGTTTGTCTGTGACAGTCTGTGTAGTTTAAATCCAACAAGGATTTCTGTAAAGAGCAGTGAACAGTGTATCCATACCTCATATATTAGCATTTATGGCTACAAAAAATTGTGTACCTTAACATTTATGGGACTGATTTTGAAGTATTCCCATATATGTTAATGGGATTGGATTCAAAGGGTACTAAACTGATGAGCAAGTGTTTTCATGCTTCACTGATGGTGTTTTCTTTCATTCACATTCTGTTTTTCAGAGTTAAGTCTTTGCCTTTTTGTCCCTTAACATGCTCCTCAAAAAGCATTATTACTTAATCAGTTACTTCATTTTTGTAGCCACTGCAGTCATTCTGCTGAGACAGCTGATCAGTAATGTGCTTCAGGTTCACCATATATAAATATAAGAGGCGGAATGGGGGATAATCAGCTTGATGTTTGGCAGTGAAGCAGTTAAAAAAGAAGGTGCTTGCCCTCTCAGTTTCTCGGGTGTCAGGGGCAACACATACACACTCGGCAGCAACAGATACCCCAGGAGTCTGTGTAGGAAAAGATAGAGGAGAGGAGAGGAGAGGAGGGGGAAGAGGAGAAGAGCCTGAGGAGATAAGGGGGAAAGAGAGAAGAGAGGGAGTCATAGGCCACGTTAAAATGAGGAGAGAGGAGGAACATGGTGAGGTACGAGCAGGAGGAAGAGGAATGTGCACGGTCACCAGGCAGAAGTGCAGAAGCTGCAGTAAGCTCCTAATAAACACATTTGTATATGCTCTCCAGCAGCACGCAGGTGGCAGAGGGCTCAGTGTTCATCTTAAGTGTCTGATACTCTAGAGTAACTGCAGTAAGTGTAGCATTTTACCTGTCTGAGCGTTTCCATGGATACAGCTGTGTGTTATGTCACTTGGCGTGGTGTCCGTCTGTCTATTGTCTGTGTGAAGGGAGATAGAGTTACACAGCAGCAGTGTCACCCTGCCCTGTGTGTCACGGCTGCATGCACACAAACACACACACACACACTCATGCATCAACACTAGAAGCTGTTTTACACACACACACACACACACACACACACACATACATATGATACACACTCATAAAAGATGGTGTCAGGGAACTAGAGGCTCTCACATCAAGCTGTACTTTTGTCCTGAAGCACCAGAATATCATTATGACTGCACTTCTTTGCTGCATTTTAGGTCCAGTGAAGACAAACGTTAAATGAGCACGCGGTGGAAATGAATCAAACGCTCCCGACAGATTTGGAGGAAAGAAGAAGAAACTGTCGCTCCAGCCAGTTGGCATTTAACAGCTGACTCAGAGCCAAAGAGGAAAAGAGCGGACACATGTTGCCTGTTTCTCAAAACAGAGCATGTACAGTTGTCTCTAAAAGAATTAGGATTCCCTGAAGGATTTCCTGAATGACCGGAGGAGGACATGAACCTGGATCTACTGCCGGGGCTCAAGGAATAGTCTCATCTCAGGAAAAGCAAGTGGATAAACTTCCAGTCTTAAAGGTAAAACACTTCACATGCACTTACAGAAACATCCAGTGATCTGTCCTGATCTGAGTCTTTAATCATAAAAATGTAAACAAAGGGGTCATCAGGGACGACAGCCTGCTGTTCAAGCTGAGGACTGGATCACTCCAACTGATGACAGCTCTTTTAATACACTCACACACTATATCTGGTGTCTGAGGTTTTCTGATGCTGTCAAATGTTTTTAGATGAGTAATGCTCACTTGTATTTTCAGTGAAGCTTGTTTGACATATTTAATAATCTTTTAAGAAACAAACAAAGCTTGTTTTTCACCTCAAAAAACTGTCTTTGGATTTGTGAATCTTAACTGCTGTTTACATGATCAAATACATGTTCTTTAACATTAAATTTCTAGTTGTTAAATTACAGATAAATACATTTTAAAAAGTAACTTCTTCAATGTGTATTTGATAAGCTGCTCCATAAAATAACTATAAATCTGGCTTATGTCTGTTTTGATCAGGCGTCGCTGCTCTGTTTGTTTGTCTGCTTGTTTGTTTGTTTACAAGTTCAGTTCACACACGACAGAAGGAGACGTGTTCAAAGTAAACAGAATGAAAACCATCCATTAGAATAGTGTCACACATTAGCTGTAACTACGACGTGGAAGACCAGCACATAAGAAAAAGTTATCGAAGAAGAAAAAGATCTGATTTAAAAGGAGCGTTTGAATCTGCTGCACCTGGCCGTGCACGAGGACACTACATCCTCACTGTAACAGGAGCAGCAGTCTGAGCCAAACATGAACACACATGAGCGCTGGCAACTTTATGTAAAGCTGTAAATGTTTCTACAACAAACTAAACAAACTCATTGGAAAAGATAAATTAAGAAATTTCTGGTAGGTTTAGATGTCTTTTAAAATAGTGGGAAATCAGATCATTTGAATTATGATCTGAGCCACCGGATTTCATGATATATCTACATTCACAAAAACCTGATCAGTGGTGGAAAGTTATGATGAATTTTGAGGTACCTGGACTTCACTTGAATATTTCCTTTATACTTCTACTCTGCTATATTTTTAAAAATAACTTTAGCTACTTTACAGATTCATGATACAAAATAGACTTTATTGATCCTCAAAGGGAACGTAACAACCACCCAGGACAAAATAAAGTAATTCAAATTAGCCCCTCTTATACCAGCCTCAACTATAGCTACAATCCAGTGATCTACTATACATCATTCTGTATAATTACTACATTTTATTCTTATTTTTACACTGTGATGTTGCTACTTTTACTTAAGAGATGTGAATACTACAGCTACTACAGATGCTGTGATACTGTAAGTCATGCTTTGATAAATAATATATTGTGAATCTATGTTTACTTTACATGTTTTCCTGCTGTTTGTGTGTCTCTGCATAAATCTGATACGAGGAAAACAAAACCTCACTGATAATTGATAACACTGACCTGTGCGGTATCTGCAAACCCAAGCACCTGAAGGTTTCATCTGTGTTTGTCCTCTGCACTGCAAGGCCCTGAGCTGACCCTAAAACACACACACACACGCACAAACTGCACCTGGCATACTATCTGACACAGAATCACACGGCTTCTCACACACTAACACACACCAGTTGATATCCACACACACACACATACTCACACACACTCGCTGACTAAGGGTCCTCAGCAGTTCATATCACTGATGACTAAAACGGTACCATTACCTTACTGCTGTTCTCACCATATCCCCTCTCCTCAACACACACACACACACACACACACACACACACACTGACCCTTCCTCTGCTCCTAGAAAATACAGAAAGACACAGTATTCACATAAAAACCAGAGGTCAGTGCACATGATATTTCTAATGGCATCACAGTGACAGTCAGTTTTCTGGCAGGTTTTGGGTGCAGGAGAATCTAACTTTGAACTCACAGAGAAATTTTACCAAAAGTACCACAGTTTGAGAAACTCCAGCTTTTATTTTATCAAAGATTTTCAAACATTTGCGTTAAACATCAGACACAATAATAGTCTATAAATGCATATGTATGACACAGTCCATAAGTAAAATGTGAGTTTTCCAGCTCTACACTCTACACACCAAACCACTGTAGCACATCATACAACATATGTCTTCTGATAAACTATGTAAACACAGATCGTGTTTGATTATTATCATAGATACTTAAACTCACTATAAATTCTAAAATCTTTTCTTCAAAGGAGGTTAAACATGTTAGATGTTACTCCATGATTCCTGGCTTTTCTGTTCATTTCAAATTACTGTAATTGAATTTATTGTTTAGTATTTCAGGTTATTATATTTTTGTACAGAAGCTGCCGCAGCTTCAATTCATTTCTCTTCATCTCATATTTAGTGTTTTGTTCTTTGGAAAACCTAGCTTGTGGCTTATCGCAGGATATTAAATGCTCTCTTACAGGCCATAATAAAGTGGTGCAGTGAACCTTTTCACCTGTTGAATAACAAGGGATCTCTCACGTTACATTAGGCCTTAAATGCAGCTGAGCAATTTAAGCAATGGGATGATAAGAAACCAAAATGTTTAGTGTTTTGATATTTCATATGTGTGACTTCATGCTGTCAGTGTAATCCCACACTACTTAAGTGGAGCATGGCTTAGTAGCTCAAATTTCTCACATTTGACCCTTGCAGTTATTTTTCCTTTTCCATAAATCTCTCACCTCTCTCCTCTTTCCGGCACCTCTCCTCAGGCCTCCTCTGTCCAGCCAGAATGCCTGAGCAAGTGAGCAACTTCCAGGGTCAGAGCTTTCACAAGCTGAGGAGGGCCTGCCTGCGTCGGGGAGCCCTCTTCAAGGACCCCCTGTTCCCCACCACCACCCAGTCCCTGTTTTACAAACGGGCGCCTCCGCCGGGACTGACCTGGAAGAGACCGAGGGTGAGTGTTGCGGGAGAGAAGCTCCTGGAGAAAGAGGAGGATGGAGCAGACTCTTTTTAACAGCCTGTAGTAAAATTATTCTCGGTCCTAATCCGTCATCTACAGGAAAGTCCATTAAATTACGAGTTCTAGACACGTTTTCCTGCATCAAACCAGTTCACATCACTACAAAGAGTTTCATTTTACACATCTAAATCCAGCGTCTGGCTCAACATGTTACATTTCCATCAGATTAGGTTAATTAAAGCACTTTCTATTATAGGAAAGGCGTCAGGCAGTGAAACCTTAGCACCCAGGGAGCAAGTGGCGCGTGCTGCCGATGGGTCGCTATACTGGTGTGTGTGTGTGTGTGTATACAGTACAGTTGAGTTAAGGGAAAGCAGCAGCCATTTTAAATAGACCAGGTGTTTTTAGCTCAGTGTTGAGATGGGTGTAGCTGTGTATAAGTATAGGTGTTTATTGTGGCCAAGCTGAGTGGCCTTTAATGGTGGTGTAATACACTAGAATAAACACAGTAAAATGAGAGGTTGAAGTCAAGGTCAATTACTTATTGTCCAGTGCAGACAAATAGGCTGTGTATAATGGATTATACACATGGATTAAGTGTGTATACGGAAAATTGTCATTATATAGTAAAGAGTAGGTTTTTATTTTTGTAGGGAAAAAAAGCATTTTTGGCACAAGATGTGGCAAATATCTTTTACTTCCAGTCTTCTAGTCATTTTTTTTTCATTTTTGTAAGTGTCACTTCTGTTTGAGATAACTCCAAATTCTCCACCACAAAGCTTAAATATTATAAATCTTAGAAAATTACTGACTAAAATTCCAATTAAAGACTTCTCTAATACCACATAAGATGCAATTCAATACCTTTTTCACAGTCATTCCAGTCAAAGAATAATGGAAAACTAGGAGGGACAGTAAGGCCTACATTTATTATTTAAGCTGTGTACAATGATTCCTTGTAAATGAGTGAATGAATGTGAACTACACACACATAGGTGGCTGAAAATTGATGGATGCTTTATCCAATTAAAAAAAGAAGAGTCAGTTAAATACCCTGAATTCACTAATTAACCACGTCATCATTAGTTCATGGAGTTTATTCAGCGTGAGGGCCAGGCTTTCACAACGTGAAACCACACCAGCGATTAATCTGCTGATTCAGGGTGGAGGAGAGAGGGTTAATGGTATTGTGTTCCTAATGCTCCACTCAGATATTTTAAGAGTGTATCAACAGGGAGTTGGATGATAGTGTGACATCTGTCGCCTTGGTACGCTGACGCTGACACACACACACACACACACACACACACACACACACACACACACACACACTACTCAAAATTCACTCAGACTTCCCATTTGCTGCCATAACCTTCCACTTCACAATCTACGTGGCCTCATCTGCTCATCTGTAGTTGTTGATATCATCTTAGAGAGGGACGGTTGAGATCTGGTCTAGAGTTACATTTAAAGAGGTTATGACCACTGAGTGTGTATTCCTGCGTGTGTATTCCTGCGTGTGTGTGTGTGTCCAGCAGCAGTTCTACGGTTACCTGACCCTGTCCAAACTGAGATCAACAGGTCCACACAGACAGGATCTGTCTCCTCAGCAGTGTTCTGACACTCTGACTGAATCAGCTCACAGGCCTCATAAAACACTGCGACGCTACTAACTCCTGCGCTCATTTATCACACAGTCTTAATCCACATTACTGTGAGCGCATTTAATGCTGCTATATAATCCATATTTTATATTAACAGTAGATCAAATGACTACGTGTAATGTGACAGGTGTTTCTTGTGGAGATGAACCCACTGATTTCACCTCAGCTCCGCGTCACATTTTTGAGTCGTTCAGCTCATTGTTTTGGTTTCGGATCCCAAAACCTTACTGTTTTGGTTGATTCTCAATGGGTCTCATCATAAATTTGCGACGAATAAACAAAGTTAGCGTCTAGCTAGTGCACATATTGTAGCATTTAGCAGCTAAAGAACTGCACGTTTCTCTCTCTTTCCTCTGATCCCAGGAAATATGTAAGGATCCTCGTCTGTTTGTAGATGGCATCAGCACTCGTGACTTGCACCAAGGCAGTCTGGGTAACTGCTGGATGGTGGCTGCCATTTCCTGCCTAGCATCTGAGCCATCTCTGTGGAAGAAGGTTGAGTATTCGTGTTCCTTCTGCCTGTCTTTCCTCTTTGGTTCCCTCTTCTTTTCCCTCCGTCATGGCCCCACCTCATCTCCCACCCTCCTCCTCTCAGGTCATTCCCGACCACGTGGAACAGGAGTGGAACCCAAAACGACCTGACTTATATGCAGGAATTTTCCATTTCCGGTTCTGGCGCCTCGGTCGTTGGATGGACGTTATCGTGGACGACCGACTGCCGGTCAGTGCTGATGGCGCACTGCTCTTCTGCCGTTCGGCTACACCAAGAGAGTTTTGGAGCGCCTTGTTGGAGAAGGCCTATGCCAAGTGAGTGGCAGTGGAAAATGCTAGATGATGTTTTATGGGGCTTGGTTTCTGTGTTTCTGACTGTTTTGGGATTACCTAATTTCCTATGTTTGGCACTGCTACTTATGGCAGTACCATTGTCCCAGGATGCTCTCTATTCCTCTCTCTAGTCCAACTTAAGGGCTCCAGGACATTATTTTACAATACCAGTATTCTTGTGTGGTGACAGGGTTGTGGCAAAACACAGTACTACCACTTACCAATGCCCACAATCACCATAGTAACCAAACACAGACAGCATCTTGTAACATCTGAGAAGCACCTCAAATGCCTGTCCAAAAAAGTCCACTTCATCAAGAGAGGAACACAGTCATGAATCATCAGTCAACTAATCAATAAATCAGCCTGTCGCACTCTTGGATGCCTTTTAGGCTCAACGGCTGCTATGAGGCTCTAGAGGGAGGAAACACTGCAGAGGCCCTGATTGATTTCACTGGAGGAGTTTCAGAGCCCCTGAGTCTGGATCGCGAGGCCCTCAGCCGGCACAGCGACCACAGGAGGATGTTCTTCCAGACCTTAGCCAAGGCGCATGAACGCAAGGCCCTCATCACCTGCTCCATACGGGTACAACCTTCGTACGAATCTTCAAGATTTTAGAAACTAGTGAACAAGCTAAAATAACTCCTGTATACTTTAAACTTCTCAGCCTGCAGAGGGGGAGACGGTGGAATCCGTGTTGGACTGCGGTCTGGTGCGAGGCCACGCTTACGGGATCACAGCGGTGAGGAAGTTGCGGCTGGGGGAGAGGCTGCTGAAGACAGGCGAGGCGTCCCGACTCTTCATGGTGCGAATGAGGAACCCATGGGGGACCACAGACTGGACGGGTGCCTGGAGTCAGAGGTGAGGGCACATCGAACCCTTCACTGACTTCATCTGCCACATGTCTGACTGCTGCTGAGTACATCATACGTTTTACAAGAGCTCTGGGAATTGAGCCTCAGCTGACATTTAACAGTGTCAGCCTGTTTTACAACATTTTACAGCGCCACTGTAACTTTTTTGGACAATTTCTGACATTTTACTATAGTTTTGGAATTGTTTTACTAGGGGACATCTGCCATTTTCATTATGAAACTCTGAGAAACTCTTGAAATGGCCAAAATGGACCAATAAAGGTTTCCAGAAGTTGAACCACTACTTGTAATAATCATATGCCATTTCCATCGTGCTGGATGTCACAGCATTAGGTGTTTTTTTTTCCTGCTGCCTTTGACTTTATTGGCTTTGCACGCCTCCTGCAGGTCGCAGCAGTGGCAACAGATGAGTCGTGCAGAGAGGGAGAAGATGGGTCTTGTTGTTCGAGACGTTGGGGAGTTCTGGTACATTTGTTTTTATTATTTGGATTAAAAAATAGGTAATAGTCCCCAGACCTCTGCTATAATTTATGTGTATGAATTATATTTCTGATGCAAATCACCAATTAAACTTCCGCTGATTTCCTCTCACTCAGGATGGATTTCGAGGATTTCTGTCACTACTTCACAGACGTGGTGGTGTGCCGGCTGGTGGAGAGAGCTCTGCTGTGGCCGAGCTCTCACTGGAGAGAGGCGCGATGCTACGGAGAGTGGACCCCAGCCCCCTCCACCCCTGGATCACCTCAGTCTACCGTCCTCCACAGCAACTACCCGCTGACTCTGGGTAAGAGCAACGTCAAACCCGGAGGGACCGAGCGGAGAGGGAACCGGAAGGAGGCCCGACTCGGGGAGAGTCAGCAGGAGGGAAGGAGGAGAGGAAGGTGCGAGAGGGATAAGGATGCGAAAAAAGCGATAAAGGAGGATGACGATGGAGGGGGGAATGGAGGATGGGAGGCACAGGTGGATAAAAGGAGTCGATGTGGAGGTTGCATCAACCATAGAGAGACTTTCCTGCACAATCCACAGGTAAAACTAAAGTGGAAGTCTTTGAATGAGTGCACGAACTTTGAGCATGAACATAATTCTTCTGTGTCTTTTTTCCTGATAGTTTATGTTTGAAGTGAGAAGCAAAGAGGAGGAGGTGCTGATCTGTCTGCAGCAGGAGGACAGGAGGATACAGAGGAAAGACGGAGGAGGAGAAAACCTGCCCATCGGCTTCGAGGTGCTGAAGGTGAGCAGGTCTTATGAACGCACGTCTTCTCAAATCCTGCAAAAAAAAAGCTCAGATATCATTCCCCCCCCCCCCGCTGCCACGTCGTCCACAGGTGGAGGTGAACCGCTGCAGCCGGGTGCAGTGTGTGGTGGAGCAGGCGGCCAGCTCCGTCTACATGGATTCCCGCAGTGTGACACTGAGGGCGACCCTGGCTCCGGGACGCTACGTGGTGCTGCCCACCACCTTCCTGCCGGGCGCGACCGGACGCTTCCTGCTACGACTCTTCTCCCATTCCCCCGTCAGACTCAGGTGTGTGAGATGTGTTTGTGTGCAAGTTTGATAGTGGCAGCATATATGAACATATTGTGGATTATTTCCTCCTTTTTTACAACAACTGTACCTTTTTCCCCTCACTCGTCTTCAACCCTGATCTTTTTTTCCACGTAGGGAGTTGAGGGAGGATTTGCCGTCTCCCTCTGTGTTCCAGTGTTTTCTACCTCAACCCACAGTGGTGACCACAGTCCATCTCCGCAGGGCGTCCGGCCTCAGTCCTCCCAAACAGACAGGTCACTCAGCACAATGTCTCTTCACACACACACTTGTTTCTTCCTTTCACCATCTTACATTGAGTTTTATGATCACAGCTCCAGATGTTTATGCCGTAGTGCGATGTGAGAACGACACCATCAGGACACGGGTGTTCAAGGCGGAGGGAAACCCCGAGTTCAACCTGAGAGCCATCTTCTACAGGAGATACCCTGACACACACATCTCTGTAGAGGTATACTCACATTACCTCTCTCTCTGTCTTTCACACACGCTGATAAACAAGCACACACAGTTGATTCTAACCTGCGTCTGTCGTGTGCAGCTGTGGAGCAGAGGTCTGCTGTGGGACTCGGTGCTCGGCACCGCTCGACTCCAGACGGCACTGTCCGAGAGGAGCCGGAGCCACGTGATCGATCTACGAGGCGGCCAGTTCCGTTCAGGACACAGAGGCTGTGTCTATGTTGAGACGTCCTCCAGCGTCTGCCTCACAGACTTGTGACGACATCGTCTGGTTGCCCTGGTAACTACATCAAACCATGATAACCACTGTCCTCCCTGGTGGAGACGGCAGTTTGAGACAACTTTATGGACATAATCTCTGATGGACAGTTCATAAAATGATATTTAACAAAGGTGCTGTAGTTGAATTTAGAAGTGTATTTTCTCTGTGTATTTTAAACCAAATTCAAGTTTCCATTATTTAAAAGACGTGTGCTCATGTGTTTCTGCTGGTCAGATAAACGCGTGAGCATCACTCAGCAGTTTAACAAACAAAGTGAAGCTGCTGCCAAAATTAGTTTGTTGTGTTATTATAATATTTATTAATAATACTCTCATTGTCATCATTGTTTTCTTGCTGTTGTTGCTGTCATATTTATTTTTTGCCATTATTTCTGTTGTTGATAATATGTTTGAATGTAAATGTACAAAATCACATTTGCATTTTGATTAAATAATTAACACTGTGTGCATGTTTTTCATATCAAGGCCACACGTGTTTGTTCATTCACCTCTGCTCACTCCAGACAGACTCATATCTTTAAGTGATGAGACGAGACAAGAAGCAGATCAAACACACAATCTACTTTTCGTGTGAGTCGATTCCAACACAAAGTTCATTCTGATCTTGGAATACAGTGTCTTTAAAATCCCACTCACATAGAGGGGAAAGAGCACAAACACGTTCCTGATAAAATCTGTTTTACTAAATATTGTTATGGACAGTTGACAAGACACATTTACAAACTTTTTTGCAACATTACAACAACTTACACTGCTCAGGAAAATCATCCATCTGTTCTTCTGTTGAGTTACTAGAGCTAAGTCCACACCTGTTTAAATGCAAACCATGCAAACACTAGATAAAAGGCGAGGACTCATTCAGCCGTTATCTGTCTTCATTTGAAAGCATTTGTTTATCAGGAGACTCAGCCTGTTACTGAGTGCTACTTTAGGAAGTGGAGGATCTAGAATTACTATTACCTGCGTTTACCTGTAGACATGCTTTGCGTAATTCAAGGTTTTTACCGGTTATGAGTGTGTTTATGACTCAGAGGTGTTCATATTTTGTCACACTTTGATAGATATATGCTGTGATACTTTATTTCATCCTGTCCATCTGCTTTTTATGCCATTTTTACAGCCTTTACACCTTTAAGACATATGTTCCAGCCTTCTCTTTGTTTATTCTTCATTTCATTTCTCTCAGGAAAATCTTTGTCTCCCTGACAATCACATGTCGGGAACAAGCAAGAGCGCACACAAAATTTTATTAAATTATCTGCTTGTTTTATTTCCACTACTTTCATTTATTTTATCCTGTAGAACTGTGTTTAAACATTGCATCTAAATGAATAAATGTTTGCACATTCCAATTTACTGAAATTGAGTGTGAGAATTTACAGTATTGCATTCAACTACACACTGAATATTGGCTTGTGACTCCTTAAAATGAAGCCAGAAACACAGGCTTGAAAAAAAAAGTTATTGTTTTGCTGTCCCCTTTCAATCATCTTGGGACCTCTTTGAGGGTCACGACCCCCAGATTGGGAATCACAACTCTAAACATAAAAAAACATTATTATAAATGTGACCTTTGGTGCACGTGGACTAATCCCTGTTAATGTCATTTTCTTGAACAGGAGATGGACACATTTCCATTTTATATCACGACTTACCTTTACAACCAACTGAGCGCGTGGACGCCTCCCCTCCCTGTGCATGCGCGCTCCCGAGAGGTGGAGGCTTGGCATCCTACTGGGCGCGGCGGCCAAGAGCAAAGATTGCAACCAGAGAGTGACAGAAGGAGGTAAGTGTTGGAGAAAAACAAGACATGGAGAGAGTTCAGGAATTAAATTGCTACTTTCGCACGTTGTATTTGTAGACGACACCCGGCGAAGTTGACTTTCTGTCGGTGTGTTACCGGGGCGCGGCGGCGGAGGAGCTTAAGCAAACTTAATAATAAGGGTTTAACGTTATCTGTTCAGGCTTGACAATGTTTGTTTGGCGTGTGACTCATCTTTTACTCAAGCTGAACGTGTTTTAGTGCGATTTACTTTACTTTTCTTAGTGGACAGGTGTGAGCAGGTGTATATTTACCTGTTGTAAGTGTTTATGTCTTGAACTTCTTGTTAACTTTGTGTCAGAGTCATTTAAAAACGTTACAAAACGAGTCCATGTTGAAGCATCTCTCATCTCTTGTCTTCTGAAGCGCACAGGTTGTGTCCTGTCGCTGTTCCTGTTATATTGGCCAGACTGGCTTTCAAGAGAATGTAGTCAAACCTCTTTGCGCTAATTTAAGGAGTAGGTCAGGTAAACCTAGGTTCTGTCCTGATTCCGCACTGTGTTAGTTAAAGTACCCAAGGCCTCATAAATAAGAGTTGCACGAGAACTGGATTAAATTTACTGTAAAACCTGACACATGATTTAATGAGTCTAATGAGCAGCCACATGTCTGTAACCCACCATGTCTTCAGTTTATGTTAAAAAAAATACATTTCAATTCAAAGATGACTCCATGTGTAATTTCACCAATAACCCACAGGGGTACTCCACCGGTTTTACACATTAAGCTCAGTTTACTTGTCACAGTTAGAACTACTCAGCCTGTAAAAACAGCTGTACATCATCTGCTGTGAGCTGTTGACAAAACAAATTAAACTTTTTAACAGACAGCCTTCATAACAAACTGAAAGAAAGAAAGTAAAGGGCGTTTAAGAGCCATTGTTTGGATGCTTGGTTCATACCAGGGACTGAAAGTCAGGATATCAGGTCCTTCTTGTCAAACCAGCCTCTTGTGAGTTCCCTAACTTTATGGAAGTGACATAAATTTCTGAACTACCGCTTTAAAACACTGGTCACAAAACAATCAAAGCACCTGCACTTACATGGATATTTTGATATATGTATTTTTGTTAAAATCTTCTGGCAAAAGCTTCACTTAAAACCAACCAACAGATTGTGGCAGATGTGGTGAAGAGTAAAATTAAAATCTAGAGCTAGATCTAGTTTGGTTCTGGTTTTTTGTTTTTTTTCCACACTGCGCTGAATCTTTATCAAACACTTACTGTATTATTTTCTGCCATGAAACATTTTACTGTGAACAACAAATCTCAAACACATGAGCAGCAGAATGTCCAGAGAGATTTATTCAAAAGTTTATTGCGATTATGAAGGCAACTAATAACTATTTCTGCTTATTGCCTTAATTAATCAGACTGCTCCTCTGTCATGACATCTCAACCAATATATTCAGTTTACTGTAATATTCTGTATGACGAATGAAAGCAGCAGATCCTGATGTTTGAGGCACAATGTTTGTATTTTTGCTTGAAATATGACTGAAACAATTGTTATCAAATAGTTGAATAATTATTGATTGACTGATAAAAAGATCATCTGAATATCATTCTTCCTCTAGAAAATGCAACTTATTTAATTTATTTGTTT
This sequence comes from Lates calcarifer, assembly GCF_001640805.2. Taxonomy (NCBI): domain Eukaryota; kingdom Metazoa; phylum Chordata; class Actinopteri; family Centropomidae; genus Lates; species Lates calcarifer. Next base: position 8,610,287 of record NC_066846.1, read on the forward strand.
TTACTTTTGCTTAACTTGCTATTTAAAGATGTTGCAGGTGAATTAGTGAGAGAACGATGGGTGGTAAAACTTGTTCTTGTGTTTACATACTTTAAAACCTTTGTCTGCTCTTCACTCTGTCACTGCCAGCTGCAAATTTAACTTCATTCTGAGTTATTTATCTTCCTCTGCAGGTCTGAGCCCTCATTACTGTTAGGATGTCAAACACTGGTCTCATTCGACACATCCGCAGCCCTCCTCAGCCCCCAGGGCCGATACTAGGTGAAATCTGATGGTCTTGTGCCTTAGATGAGGTTCATAAAAGTGTCTCTGTTTTCAATGAAATCTGTTTTTTTTTTTCTTCTTTCAGGATGTTCAAAGTTGTTTCTTTGCATAATGCCTATTGCTCAGATTGCAATTGGTGAGTGAGTTTATGCATGTTCAAGCATTCAAGCACTGGTTTCACCGAGTTATGACTTGAGACAAAAATGAAAATGTGGACTGTCTGATCTCCTGTTGTCGCCCATGTGTCCAACAGGGTCGGTGTATTTACATGACTGTCCGCGGCAGCGCTACGTCCCCATCTACTTGATAGTAGTGGGAACGTTTGGCCTGGTGCTGGCGCTGCTCTCCTGCCTGCCCTGCGCTCAGGAGCCCAAAGATGGCACCTCCAACCCGCTCAGTCAAGTCTGCACGGTCTGGAACTCGCTGACATCTTTCTTCCTCTTCTGCTGGTTCATCGCTGGTGAGTTTGAATGGCGCTCAGGAGGCGAATGAGTCGGGAAACAAGGTGATAGCGTGGTGTTTGACCAGGGAAATATGTGCTTCTGGTTGGAAGGTGTCTGTTTGAGTTGTGTTTTGGTATATCTCCAACACAGCTGTGGTCAAAAGATAAACCACCATTCTGAATTTACACCAGTGAGATTAAATATTAACACTTGTCAGGGTGATGCAATATAGTTCAACGGCACCACAAACTGCAGCCTCCAGAATAACCATAAGCTGAACATTATAACCCTAATGAAGGCAGGATTTATTGTATTAGACTGGATTAGTTTCACCTAGGTGGACCTAATAAACAGGAACTGAGTGTGTCAAACTGCAGGTAACCATAGCAACAAAACTGAGGCTACAGGCCATGGCTGGAGGTTTTATTTTATTTTTTTTTGAGTTGTCCATCCATCTGTCCCATTCTCATGAACGTAATATCTCAGGAATGCATGGAGGGAAATTTATAAAATTTAGCACACACATTCATCTGGAGTTAAGGATAAGCTGATCAGACTTTGGTGGTTAAGGGTCAAAGGTTGAAGTCTCTGTGACCTCACAAAACACATTTTTTGTCAGTAAAGAATTCAGGCACTAATTATGACAAAGTTTCACACAAATGTCTTAAGAGGATAAAATAATGAAGCAATGATATTTTATATCCAAAGGTCAGCTTCACCTCACATCATAATGTTCTGCAAATACACTCTCCTAGCCATTATTCAACACCATAACTCAGAAACAGAGGGGAGATTGTGACCATATTTCCTGCAACATGACTGGCTGGTGGAGGCAAACAACCTCCATGTGGTAATTCCAGTTTCTTTGACAAGTGGCCTTGGTTTAAGTGTAGTAATGCACTACAAGGTATCCTAATGAAAGAAAATAATGGCCTGATAATGGAAGCTACTCTTCGTCTCCACCTTGTCCATTATTTCATTAAAGTGGGTATTATCTCAAACATAATATTCTCCCATTTGGATGCTCTCCAGGCTGCAATTTGCCTCACTCCTTCCATTAAAGTGCACGAGTTAGAGAATCAACATGCTGTAGTAACACATATCGGCCACTAGATGTCACCCTCATGTCTCCCTTAACACCCAATAATAACACACCACACCTTCTCACAATCAGACAGCTACACACAAACTGGTTGATAGATTCTGTTTGGACTCAACATATGTTAGTGACTAAAAAGTAACCTCTAGTGTGATGTCTGTAGGGAAATTGCAAGGTTGTTGTGTCAAAACCTATAAAGCCTGTTGGTCTCTTTTTTTCCTAGGTAATGTGTGGATCTACTCTATTTACGAGCCCAACTACAACAAGAACACAACGACTGTGGACTCTTACTGCAATAGAACGGTCTACTTGTTTGCCTTCTGGACCACCACTCTGGTCTACATCCTCTTGGGTCTGTTCCTGGTAGGCGGCTGCTGCGTTCTCTTCTGCTTCTTTCTGTGTGGCCGAGCCGACCCCGGACGACAACGTCTAGGGACTTCCTCAGACAAAAGCGAGGCAGACAGGTTCTCGTTGCCACTGCTCACATCGCGTTTGCTGCTGAAGCTGTTAGCTGTTCTCTGGACCCAGGCTTGATGCAAGTGTTTGTTGAATGAGTTGCACTTTTCTATTGTACGTTAACAAATCTGAAATATACTGTAAAAGTTATGGGGAAGAAAACACAGCACGGTTTAGACTTAAGCATATGGAAAGCACAGTAGAGTGATCTTTCTTTATTAAATACATAATTTGCAACACAAGACTAACATGTCTCATTTTAACATTTATCTCATATTGTAGTGGCACAGCCCTCCTCCTTGCAGCCCCAATAGATACATACATTAAGATGACACAGATTTTAACACAGATTATAAATAATGTTGTTATAATTAATGCATAATACTGTCATTGCTGAGCCTTTTCTATCTCTGCAGATGTATTTGAATCTCTAACTGACTTTCTTAAAGATAAAATGAGATGTATTTGTTGAGCCAGAAATTGGGCTCAACCTTTATATATAGAGTACAGGATGAAATGATAAAATGTTCTGTGTGAATTAATTTCGCCTTGTAGTTATTAGTATTTTACTTTAATACTCATGTTTATCCATAGTTAATGTCATTTAACCACTGTATAAAACATAGTGAAGTTACTTCAAATAAATAAATACCAACAGTTAAGAAGATACTTATAAGAGGACACTGAGTTTGCCTGCCTGAGATCTGTAGACAGGGAGGTTCACAACTGAGGGCCTCTAATGGCAAAAGCTCAGTCACCTGTTGTGATAAGTTGATATTTTCATAATCACTTCTGCTTTGGAGCAACTGTAGGAAATATTTAGACATTCTTTTTTTATTTCAACAAGGCAGGACATAGCACAAGAAACATCAGTGGTACCATGTTTTATCGGGTGTCATCTGCATAGCAATGAAAGCCATTGTCACACAGTGAACAGGAGGCAGGCTAGATACAGTGCTGGCCAACACATCTGACACTGTTGACTTATACAAATATATATTAGTGCTGTCATAAATAATTTAGTCTAAACTGAAAAACTGTGGAAACCGCAAATATCTTTCACGATTGTTGAGTTAATGAAAAATCTTAATCAGTGTCTCATGTCTCTCTAATGCACTAAAGCTGAACTATTCAAGTTGAAAGGATGTTTTGACTTTTTATCACCAGACACTTATCATACAAACATCATGTTGCTACCAGGAAGTTCACACCCACACATACCGTGTGTGGGTGTGAAATTGTTTTTAAACCATTTTGAAGCTGATGAACAATGTGTGGACATGATTCTCCAGACACTGCTCTTAAGAGAAAAGATTATCTTATGGATGTAAGTACATAACAATTGGCTCTGCAAAATCCTTTCACTCTCTCTTCAAGTGATCAGGGAGCAGGTACACTGAAGACGAACGCTCACACACAGACAGGTACAACATGACCTATATCAGAAGTTATACTATTTATATTTGTAATTTTATGTATCATTTTAACAAACACAGAAAACTGTTTGGTAATAGTTTGGTACTCTATCTGTTTCTGCTGGAGGGATTTTCAAAATCTTTGAACTTGTTTGGTAAATATGTTTATGTCCCTGTTCTTGCTGTTAAAAATCACTTTTGACTTTAACTGATGTAGGCTACAGTATGTTCTTCAGTGCTGCTATTCCACAACTATATTTTAAATGAAAAGCACTTTTTGTGAAGTGTTGTCCCTCTGGCATCTGGAGTGTACAGACTGGATTTTGCTGTGGTGTAGATGACTGATGTATCTGTCTGTTGACCCTCTGTAGGTTGGATTTATCGTTAGTAACAATGTCAGAGAGTGCCGTATTTGAACGCATCCCCAAACCTCCTAAACCTCCAAAAGAAACAATTGGTGAGAGACAGTGATGTGCAGAACTCAATTACATTTGTCTTCTCAGATAAACATATATACCTCACAACATCTACAGCTGCCACAGGTTTCAGGGAATTAAAATAAAATTCTGTCTGTCATATCTGTCTTCCCTCAGCATGTTCCCAGGTCATTATGTTGGTTTTGCCCATTGCTCAACTCATAATAGGTAAGTGACTGGTGACACCTAATGCATTCAGAAGATTTATACTCCGACTGGCAAGTTATCAGACAATGTAATTTTGAATTGCATTATTTGTCCATGTGTCAAACAGGAGCGATGTACCTACATGACTGCCCAAGGCAGCCCTACATCCCCATCTATTTGATAGTAATGGGAGTCATCTGCCTAGTGCTGAATTGGCTCCCCACCATGCCATGCTTCCCTTGTGTCATTAAATACAGAGAGGCCTGGGGCTGCTTCTTGTTCCTCTACCTCATCTTCCTCTCCTGCTGGTTCATCACTGGTAAGCTAAAAGACTGGAGTGATAGACACAACAAATCCCCAGTCTCTTCAAAGCTTTGTAGCCCTTTGTAGCCCTTGTTATATTTATTAGACTCAGTCAAACTGCAAAGACAAAGTTGGTGTCCAGCATCCAGAGGACACAGATATTTTTCTCAGGAGTTGTAGGAGAATCAAAGCTTATGTGCAAAGCTTTTGGTGTTTGCTAAGATTTAAATTCTTGCAGCCTGATGAACGCATGTGGCCAAAACAACAACAACAAAAGAATGCAGCTTTAAATAAATACACGTGTGTAAAGTTAGGTAATCATGAGCTGCCCCCTAGTGGCCAAAAAAAAATAAATTCACACAGGTTTAAGGAGAACTAAGACTTAACAAAGTCCTATGGATAATAAATGCACTGCAATACTTACCTACACAATTATTAACTGTGAAGCCAAGTGGAAACTTTACTTGACCATTACACAACAGGAAATCAGTTTACTTCTGTAAAAAGTACACATTTTCTTCTTCTTTTTCTTAAGGGAATGTGTGGATCTACTCCATCTATGAACCGAGCTACAATGAAACACTGACTGGCATGGACACCTACTGCAACAAGACACTCTACCTGTTTGCCTTCTGGTCCACCACCATTTTCTATATCCTACTTCTAGGTTTCATCGTTCTATCCATTTGTTGCCCTATGTTCTGTGCTTGTTGCTTGTGCTGTTCTGCTCACACGCCTGATTCTACCTAGAGTGTGTCATCAGATTTTTATGAAAAATACTGAGATCCTTTATATCACCTCAAGGATCAGCATCATGTTTAAGGGCAAGTATGTTATGGATTTGTTATTGCTGGTGCCAATTCAGTTCCTTAGTTTAAGGTCAAATACCAATCAATACCTGTTTATTTTTCTACAACCTCGTCTTTCTCAACAAAACATGTCATTCCACTGTGTCAGCATTTTAATACAAGCAGCCACACAAAAACTATGCTTAAATAAAATGAATTTAAATTCAACTGTCCTTAATTACATGAGCAAATTCATAATAAAAGAATTAATATATATATATATATAGATTCAACTGGTCCAGCACTGATTTTTTCTGTTACAAAGCAACTATGTCACAGGATACATGCTACTTCACATAGAAAATAATTTCTAAGCATATTTATTAGCACAAAAAGCATTTTGCATTAAGATGTTGGGATAAATTGCAGTTTTTTTTTACTGATGTATGATGCAGCCCACAATAAGACTGTAGCAGATGTGGAACCTTACCGCAACAGGACACTGTACCTGTTCATTTGCACTGTTGTTGATGTTGTTGTCACTCACATCAGTCCATTTCTTAAGCAGGACTGATTTACCTCTCTTCTGGTTGAAAAGCCTGTAATTCTCCACCTGTCCAGTAGTTGTCCTCAGTGTTTTCACTTCAGCTCCAGCTTCTTGAGTCCCATGCCCACCTGGTCCTCATTCCCCCATTAGTCACCCCGTATATGCACTCACCAAGCACTTTATTAGGAACAGCTGTGCACCTGCTTATTTATGTGATTATTCAATCATGTGGCAGCAGTGCAGTGGACAAAATCCTGCAGATAGAGGTGAGGAGCTTTTTAATGTTCACATCAAACATCAGATTGGTGAAAAAATGTGATCTCAGTGACTTTGACTGTGGTATGATTGTTGGTGCTAGACAGGCTGGTTTGAGTATTTCTGAAACTGCTGATCTCCTGGGATTTTACCCAGACTGGTGCAAAAACAAAAACCATCCAGTGAGCAGCTGTTCTGTAGACAGAAACGCCTTGTTGATGAGAGAGGTCAGAGGAGAATGGCCAGACTGGAGCTGACAGAGAGGCTACGGTAATTCAGATTCAACCTCTCTTTAACACCAATCAGTGTTTAATGCCACAATAGTTTGTGGTGTTGTTGTTGTTGTTGCTGTGCATCCCTTTATGGTCACAGTTTATCATCTTTTAATGGCTACTTCCAGCAGGATAATGCACCATGTTAAAAGCTGAAGTCGTCTCAAACTGGTCAAATGAAGGACATCTTAATTGTTGACCTGTAACATTACCCATAATTACTACTAAAAAAGACAGGAAGATAAGATAGACAGAGTGCGGAGAAAGAGGAATTTGTCAATAAGAGAAGAAAAGTTTGATGTTTAGGCATTTGGATTCTTTTAAAAATGACTAAGTAATTAATCAACCAAAAGTGGTTTGGTTCAAGAAGTTAAATTTTTTAGAAGTTAAATTTTTTTAAAATTTAATTTAGCTCAACACAAGTTGGTCCCTACTGCAACAAGACACTCTACTTGTTTGCTTTTTGGACTACCAACTTGACCTACATCTTATTAGGTGTGATCCTCTGTCCTGGTGCTGTTGTAGACAACAACACCCTGATGATGATGACACACAACAACTCTTGCAGGGATAAATAACATTAGATGAATGATGGTGAGTGGTTGTGGAATTAATGACCATAAACATAAGAATATACATCTGTGTTTTCATGTCTGTCTGAGTTATATTATACTTTGAGTGGATCATGTGATATTTTACCATAAAAAAATAATGGATGTCAGATGTCAAAATCACCCCAACCACCAGCATCACATGGTTTATTGATGTTCATCTTTTAACACAGAAATCATATAATTTACATACAAAATACAAAATGTGATACTTAATGTTGCTTAATATTCTGTATTCTATCATATAAAACTTACATTTGCATATTACTAATAATATTTTCAGTCCTTATGTAAAGTTACATGTTATTAGAGAGATAGCCAGGGCTGTTAATGTGATTGCTGGATTGAGCTGTGACGTCAGCATGATTTGCGTGAAAGGCTGGCCAGTGCTTTGGCATGGATGGGCTTGTAGAGGAGAGTGAAGCTGGAGGGGCTGAGGAGGCCGTTGCCCTGTTGATCAACTTTTCCCATCAACACGTAATTCATGCCTAAACAAGAGACAGAGCAGAAAATAAAGTGAAATATCAGGTTGTACAGAGGAGGTGGAGGGATCACAAGACCAAATATTGTATGAAGATGTATGGTACTGAAAACCAATGTAATAGTTATTGTTAATTTATTAATAGTCACTTCCAAAAGGAACCACACAAATTGATAATTGCATCCCATATTCAATTTGTATAAGACACCTATTAGTTTATTGCCTACATTACTGCCTTTAAAGACTGGGACATTGGTTAAAAAAAGAATCAAATCGTCTGCATACACTGAGAGTTTGTTCTCTTCCTGTCTTTGTATCCTGTATTCAGTTAATTCACTGAATCACTGAAAAGGCCAAGAGATCCTGTTATTTTTTTCTATGTGTCTGATATATATTATTTGTGATCAACATTTAGTTCAAATATTTAATGGTATGTAGCAGTCTGTTTCTTCTGTAAGATTTGGAGTATTAATGGCAGAGGTCTAAGTTTTTGTATATCAGAGCTCATTAAAAAACAATTTAACAAAACATGCCACACCTCTGAGTTTTGTTTCATATTGTCTTTACACAAGCAACTGTAAAAAGTTGGCCTCAATAAAATCAAATTTCCTGACTTATGACTTAAGAATCTAAAGAAGCATTTAAACACCTGACACATTTCATTTTGTACTCAAAATGTATACATGCTTGACACCTAGCCCTTGTAATGCTGTATGTAAATATGTGTGTGAAGCAGAGCAAGACAAATACTGCGAATACACAGTGTTGTATTGTACCTTTGGTTATCCCAGGGCACCTCTTGCAGGTGGAGGTCAGTGTGACTGACATGATGGGTCCTGATTTGGTGATATTGAGGCGTCCTAACTTGTAGGCCTTGATCAGGGACACCTCGATTGTTGCTGAGCCCCCCTGACCAGCAGTAAGAGATGTGACCTTACCCGTAATCACTGAAAGAGAGACCAGTTACTACTATTAATACTTTTGCAAATTACAAAAGGGATTGTGTTTAGACTTCACTGTCTGCATCCTTGGTACAAAGTCAAACATGTTTTCAGTGGGTGTTAGACTCTCCTTGTCTCTGATTCTGTTTGCGATATTCATGGAGAGGATCTCAAGGTGCAGCTGAGGTGAGGAGGGTGTCTGGCTTGAGAATCTGAGTTGTGTTGCTACTCTTTTTAGATGATGTGGTTCTATTGGCTTCATCAGACCAAGACCTCCAGTGCGCACTGGGACACTTTTGCTGCCTGAGTGCAAAGCGGTCAGGATGAGAGTCAGCACCAGCACCATTCCAGTTATGCTCATGTTGTCTTGCTAAACATGATCCTTGTGATTATGATCAGAAATCTGTTTTTCGCTAGGGAAGCTGATGTGAAGTCACAACAAAAGCATGTTTCACAGAGAGAAAATGAGAGTAAAGTGGTGAAACGTGTGACATTTTGGAAAGGTAGAGATGTGAAAATAGATCTAGAGGAAGTTTTGTGAAGACCATAGGGCACGTGATGTTGTGTGGCTCACCAAAGTCATGAGGGCAGAAGCTGGACTGGAGAGTTCCTGTCCTCTTACAGGGTTGTGTACACAGTGGGTTCAGTGGTAAAGCTGTAGGAAACACAAACAAATAATAAACACAAATACCGTACAAATGCTGTAAACACATAGAGACAGAGAGCAGATTAGAAATTGTAAAATCAATTAGTTCCTCTCACGTTTCTTGCTCACAACGGGCTTCTTCGTCACTGTCTTGCTTAGTCCTGGTTTAGGTGTCGCTTTAGGTTTAACTGTTGGTTTAACTCCACTCTTGGGAGTTGGCTTTACTGGTTTGACTGCAGGTTTTGAGGTGGGCTTGGTCTTCACTATAGGCTTACGTGTGGGTTTAGCCTTGATGCTTGGTTTGAGCGTTGGCTTGATAAACTTAGGTTTGGGTGTTGGTTTAGCTCCAGGTTTAGGTGCGGGCTTCTTCACAGGTACCTTAGGTGTGGGTCTAGCTGGTTTGGGTTTAGCCGTGGGCTTGACTACAGGCTTGGTAGGTTTGCGCACTGGAGGTTTCTTCACCAGTGTTTTTTTCGTGGGCTTAGGCTGGGGAGTAGGTTTAGGTTTGGGGGGTGGTTTGGTGGGTTTGCTCGGCCTCACTGGTGTTTTTTGTGGCATGGAGGTCGTCTGAGGACTGAAGATGAAATCTCCCCCAGCTGTGGGTCTTCGAGACCCACGTGGCACGCTGGAGTAGTGGGCCATGAAGCCATCTGAGGTTATGCTGAGGTCAGAGACGAACTGGACAAGCAGCTCATTCCCATTGGTCACTATTGTTCTGTGTAAGAATAAGAAAAGTAGAGCGTGAATGAAGGGAAGGACAGGAAGAAGAATTTCACAGATGTTTTGCCTTTTTACACACTCTTATCAACCATCTCACCCTGGTGGCCTGTCTCCACAGAATTTTCCAATTCTTCTTGAGTTGTCCCTCTCTCCTCCATTAAACAACGCCACATAGTCGTAGCGACAGTACGTGTCCGGCTCTAAGTCCAGCTTCTCAAACTTCACCTCAATCACCTGGAAAAAAGGTGGCAGCATAAACATTTATGATGAGGAATGAAGAACGTGAGCTGTTACATACAACAAATTTTCATGAAGCCAGTACAGTGCAGACATAGGTGGAGGTGGTGGAGGAGGTGAAGGGCCTGACTTCTTTAATACAGAAGGGCATTTACTCCCTCTCTTGCCCTTGCTTCCCTCTCTCCTTAACGTTCAATCTCTTGGCACACATGAACACGCCTGCGGGCCTTCAATGAAGTCTTTCATTTGAACTTCGTCACAGGGCCGCTGTCACACACACAAACACACACACATACACACTCATACTACATTAAGGGCCTGAGGTAGAACATTTCCTTGTGACGGGCCCCTTCACCACTATTTTAATTCCTCTTTCCCCTCCAGCACCAACACACCTTATGTAACACACCTACCTTAACCTAAAGTCAGACTGAAATTTGAATTCTTGTGAGTTTTTATGCAAGGAAATAAAGACTATAATGATTCTGAAACTATTGTTAGTTTTCGTTCTGTGTTGTGTTCATCCCAAATTATACAAAGATGGGGGTCTAGCTAGCATCAGTTGTCTCTGTTTCATGGATCCAGTTGTGGTGATGGCAACAGTAGTGTGTAACCTTAGCACTACCTAGGGTTAGGGTTAGGGTTAGGGTTACAAATCACAGTGGCCATGTGCCATCCCACAAAGATACTGGGCCAATCAAATCACAGTACTGACATGAAGTTGGAACCAAAATTTATCATCCAATTTATGTACAAAAAGTCTGCCAACGATTTTTATACTTCATAATGCGTGACCATGAACCTTAATTATATAGAAACTCTGATGCGATGCTCACTACATCCTAAAAAGGGAATGTCTTAGGCACAAGACAAGCATGAAACACAAAATGTAACATTATCGGCTTACGTTGTTCGGCTCTACAGAGATGTGCCAGGAGCAGCTGATGCCTGCTGGGTAATTAGAGTTGGGCCAGTTGGGCGTCCTGACAGAGCCCTGCTCTTTGGTCAGCCGTCCTCCACAGAACTGATTCTCTGTGGGGGAACAAAAAGAGGAAATTAAATACTCATATACCAGACCTCAACCTCCTTCAAATAAGGGAAGGAAGTCTTATTGTCTCTTGATAATGTAATTTTCAGTTGCTTTGTTAAACCTGACAGATGGAAGTGATTTGTTTATCCCAGGGAGGATTCGTGTAAGCCCTTCTGAGCACAAACAAATCTTATTTTCACCAGACAATAAAAATATGTAGGAGCACCAGCTGAAACACCCAAAAGTGCTGCCATTTACAGCTAGAAAAAAAGACAAAAGTATGTAGCTGAAGCCTCAGTGGTTCATTATGGTCTGTATGTGTCTTTCTTTCTTTGTTGGATTACATGTCCACACCTTCCACATGTGGCTTCCCTGCGGCGAAGGAAGCCAGAAAGCCTCGTCCCCCGGTGGCGTCGTCCGACACCATCTCCAGCATCATGGTGTTGGAAGTGGAGATGAGGGCGCCGGGCCTGAACGTGCCGCAGAACCGGCCCAGCTTTTGCACCAAGCGGGTGTGACCGTTGTAGACGTCCAGGTAGTCGTACCGACAGGTGGGGTCGGCCTCCATGTCAAAGAGGCGGAAAGACAGCATGACCACATGACCCTCTGGGACCTGAAGGAGGCGACAGGTGAATTTTTATAGGAGAAAATACGAAGAGAAAGAAGGTGTAGGAGGAAACGTGATGTATTTGTTGGATGTGTTTTAAAAGAAATCAGAAACATTTCCCTTTTTTAAGTAGTTTAATCCTCACATGACCACAGATTATTTGGTGGATTGTGATCCAATGTTAATGTTACCTTACCTTTTGCAACATACGTAATCTCTTTTTACAAGAAGGCTCCGCCCTCTCAAGGTGCAACACGAAACAATGGTTTTTCTCTGTGTACCATCTCAAATTGCATAAGAAGTGTTGAATTATTGTAAAGATAGTTTTTAATGATTATAGACTCCCTAAGCTCACAAACCCACACAAATTAAAATTCTAGTGGATATCTTTTCAGAAGATACTGGATATGTCTGACTGATTCTGGGGGTTAATATGTATAAAAGGATGCACAAAACATCTATATATTATGTATCTATTATGTGGTGTGTATTTGGTTTGATGGTAGAGCCATAAAATATATGGAAGGCTCCTCCCATTTCTTTTTATTCCCGACATTAACATGAACATGTTTTCTGTTTATTTGAGTCCAATGTTTGAATGAATCCTCTAATTTATCAGTCAGGTCACAAAAAGAACCAAATAAAAGCTTATTTAATATGTGTTAATCTGTAAAAATGGTTTAAAAAGAGACTTGTTTTTCTGCTTGTAACATTGGTGCCAGTGAGCTGCCTGATTAGTTAAAGTGAAATCAGGTGTGCATCATTAGGCCCTCTCAGCAGAGGGTGACAGGGCACTGCCAAGTTGTGGTAGAAGGGGTAAAACTGTGCTGCAGTAAATGACCTTTACTTAAAGTTTGTTTGTGCATCAATATGCATGTATGTATGTACAAATAAGTCATGATTTTCAGCAGTGACATGAATGTTAAATTCATGTTTTCTTTGTTACTCTGTGCACTTTGAAAGATTTGTGTTGGTGTAGCCTACCCCGTGGTTACCTGAGCAGATGGTATGTTCCAGAGATAATAAAAGGCCAGATACTGAGGGATAGTCTTGGGAGAGTGGGGCTGCTGTGGGGCTGCTGTGGGGCTGCTGTGGGGCTGCTGTGGGGCTGCTGTGGGGCTGCTGTGGGGCTGCTGTGGGGCTGCTGTGGGGCTGCTGTGGGGCTGCTGTGGGGGCTGCTGTGGGGCTGCTGTGGGGCTGCTGTGGGGCTTTTCCCCATCCCTCCCTAGTTTAACTTCTTGAGGAATTTTTGGTGACAAAATGCCACCTTTGTGGCATAGACACCTGCCAACAGATTTGTTACTTTGGCACAATCAAGTTTTCTGGTACCAGAAGAAACGGAGACTGTCACTTAAAGGGGGGTAACAGCATTACAATCATACAACTTCAGTGACTGGTTGCAACAAATATATGTGATACTATCAAACAATGTCGAATAAGATTATTTTCCCACTTTACTGCCATGTCAGCATCTCTTAAACTGACTGTTTTAATCCCTATTTATTTTTCTGCTTTTAATAAATACAAGTTTAAACAGTTCAACTGAACCGTTTTCCAGCAGGAAACCCCACTAAAGTCCCACAAATGGAAATGGTGCACCTATTTAAAGCAGCATTATGTAACTTCCAAAGAAAGAAATGTGTCATGTGTCTCTGTTCAAACAAAACACTGAACTCACAGCCCATACAAAGCACCACTGCTCAGCTCAGTACAATCAGGGGATTAGCTGCCACACCCTTAATTGGTTGTGACCAGAAGCTAACAGTGGGTAATGTTAGCAAAGTTTTGTCTCTGTGTCCTGCTGCTACACAATGTTTCTAAGCTACAACATTCTCCTGAACCCTGTCACCCCCCAAAGGATTAGTGAATTTTTTTTTTTTTCATTTCATTGTGGAAACATTTTGAGATGCAGTGAATAAATTACACACTGAGACTTCAAACACTCAAAACGGTGCAGGATAATTATAGTGCACCATATATTATATAAGGACTGATTCCTGGATACAGCCTTCCCCTTTCAAAGGGCCCTGCTCACCCATAATGGCAATTACATGAAGTCAGACTCCATATACCAGTACTCTGTCTGTGACTACACAGTACTGAGAATCAGCCAAACTACCTGTGTAGGTTGACAATGGTCATGCAAGGTTTTTATTGACTCAAACTGGAGACATGTGACGACACATTGGTTCACAATCATCTTGGGCTCAGCGTAATGGAGCAGTAACTTTAAAATGACTCACAGTGATGTACCAGGTGCATTTACTGTTGGGTTTGTAGTAGCTGGGGAAACCTTCACTGGCCACGATGCCCGAGTCTGTGACCAGGTGGCCTCCACAGTGGAAGACAGGCCTGGAAAGAGAGAGCAGGGGGAGGAGACAGCAGTTCAGCTTTTAACTTGACGTGCTACACTAGAGGAAAATGCAGCTTCCCTATGCAGCTATACTGAAGAGTATTGAGGCAAAAACCTGCACACGCACACACGTTTACATACACGCTGAAAACCACAGTGGCACAGTCTGTCTCTGTTCTCCGAGTTCGGGGGAGGTACCCAATGAGCTGTTTTTATTTTTTTCATAAAACTTAGTCAAACCAAGCCAGGAAGGCCGTCAGTATACAGTATATGTGCTGTGAGCTTCCTCCACACACTGCACCACAAGAAAGTTGTCAGTAGACATAACACATACTTTACTGCAGCAGACAGGCACTTTCAAATGCTGCACAGCCTGCTCGCACATGGAGTTTGGTGACACACACCCGCTCTTTCACACTCAGATAAACAGAGATCAAAGCAGGGCCAGCCTCGACTTTTAATTTTGCAGCCCCACACTCATTAATTTAAATGTTGGCTGCCCTGAGATCCCATCCATTAGGCTCCTCTTTAAAACCTGTCACTGCATTTTATCCTTGCGATCAAACTTGATTCTGTTTTTGTGTACATTTTTCTCAATTAATCATCTTTTTACATTGTGAGGATTGTGTTTCTGTGGATCATCAGCCATCATGGTCCCTCAGGCATGCCTGTGTCTACTGTGGTACTGTAAGGCCACATTTAGGCCAAAAAATCCCAGTGGTGGAGTCCCTCCCTTCTGACCCTCTGGAGCTTGAACAGCCCACAGGCATTTGTTTGTCTCATGTTCAATTAACACCCTGTATGTGTGTGTGGAAATCGCCCTTTCAGTGTTTCACTGCACACACTGGGGTCAGTAAGCATGTCAAAAAAAACAAAAAAACAACAACCTTGAAATGTGGCACTGGAGCTCAAAACTCTGAATTTATTGCCAGTTTTGACTAAAAACACAAGACATGAAGACAAACTACTGCACATTTGCCCAGTTAAATCACTACATCAGTTACAGTATGCTGTCATTTTGTGTCCACCCGCCTGTCTGTGTGTTTATAGGATGCCAACCACATCTTCCTAACACCGCAACCTTCTATTTCTACTGCATTTTGCGTAATCATAATACTGTAACCGGGAGAGGAAAAAACACAGTGGCTGATATAGACAGATGTGGAAATGCCATGCCACATGTGCACATGTAGGAAACAAAACAGATGCACAAGAGGGACCATACCTTAAGATATGTGATCTAAAATCTCTCACACAAACTCACAGCTCTTACCTGGTGAAGTTGCTCTGACTCTGAGCCTCCGTCCATCCCAGAGTCAAAATGACGAGAAGGCACACAGTCCACACCCTGTCCTCCATCCTGCTGTCCTCCCCAGATTAAGAAAGAAGGGAGAGGAGAAGAGGAGGCAGGAGGGGAAAAGCAAAAGTAGAGGCGTGGAGAAAATGTAAGGTTTGGAGAGGGGAGGGAGGAAGAGAAGGGGAGTGGATGTGATGGGTGAGAAGGTGGTGGAGGGGAAGGAGAAGAAAGGAAAAGGTGGATGAATGTGATATTGAGGGGGCAGAGGGTTGTTTGACGCAGGTGAACAGGGAAAACATTAATTACACTGTACACAAACTCAGGGCCAAACATAATGTATATACAGCTCAGAGCACAGAGTGCTGCTTATGTGTGTTGCTGTTCAACAGGTAGAGTAATGGAATATATGGAAAGTGTGTGTTTCTACAGGTGTGTGTGCTGACAGACGCAGAGTGTGTACATTATGTAATGACTTCACTGCACCAGCAATAAGCTACAAGCCAGGGTTTTGTTAGCCACTGCTAGCTAGCAAGTTGTCTATGTTTGGAAGTGTTGGCTCGACAATATCTCAACAAATACTGGATGGACTGAAATTTAGTGGATATTCATGGTTCCCAGAGGATGGATCTCTCTTCCTTAAGCGGCACCAACAGGTCAAAGTTGTCCCAACATCTGCTAGATGGACTAGCATAATATTCGAGACATCAAGGTTCCAGAGGATACACCCCGTGAACACACAGCTGTTAGTAATTCAGCTGAGGCAACACAAATTTTCACAATGTTGAACAAGTTTCAGCTTAGCAATAAAAAAAAAACTACATGTACCCTAGGGCTTTATAAATGTACAGAGACGAGAGGAAAAAGATGAGACTGGAGGAGACAGATGAACGAGTTCTGAGTTTAGTCAGAGGAAAAACCACAGTCACACCCCCACATACATGATGGGTATGTGAGTTGCTAGCTAGCTTACGGTTAGTATTTCTTATTCAAGCAAATGACACAAGGTGAAAATTTGCTTTGCTTTCTGTCTGAACACACCTCGACTTTGTCCTCTAACTCTTCTCTAGTGCCACCATGTGGCTGATAGTGATTTTACAATCGCAAATGATCTGATCTCAATGGCCAACCAATGGTATAACTTCATCATTCAGTCAGTCAAAGACAGACATGGTGATCAAGCCAAAAAGAAAAAAAAGAGCCTGAATCATAAGATTCAGATCATTGTAAAATACTGAGTTTTTTTTTTTTTTTTTTTTACAGTGAGTTCCCGTCACAAGAGGTGGACGCTTGTAGTTTTGTGAAATACTTATTGGATGGACATTCATGTTCCCCTCAGGATGTGATCACTTGACCTTCTGACTTCTCCTCTGGTGCCATTTTTCAGTCAGTTTTATCAAAGAAGAGAAACGCTGAACCAAAAAATAAAATGACTTCTAAAATTATTAAGGCAAAGTCAGTTAATTTTGAGTTCAGTAACACTGTCTTAATCAGTTTAGCAGTGTTACGCAAATATATTAGCTCCTGTATACTTAGTGGGATATGTCTGCCTTGTCATCTGTCTGGACTTGGAGGTATTGCTGTTGTTGTTGTTGGTGTTGGTGGTGGTAGTAGTGGTGGTTGTTTTTGAAGTGTACCTGGGTCAGAATGCACAGTTTACTCTGCTGGAGAGCAAGTGAAGGTTAATTATGAAGATTAAATTCCTTTCCACATAATTCATGGCAGTGGGAAGTAAGTTGTAAAGGATGTCGGTTTAATTGCAGGAAAGAATGAAAAACACAACGACCAAAATAGAAGTGAGACAGGACTCTTTAAAAGTAAATATGGATACATGAAAACAGCAAAATATACTTTATTTTGGCACAGAAAGATCCACTGCTTGTTGTAAAATACTATGGTTTTAATACACATAATGTGACTTTAAGGAAGCTCTCCAACTTGTTCATTAACATCAGCTCCCTCACAAAATAACCCACACACATTACAATCATTGTCGTCATTGATATAATCATAATGTGCAATGAACTTTGTGTTTGTCTAAACGAGGGCATGCCTTTTGTCTTTTTTAAGCTGCGGTGACCACTCTGGGTAAAAACCACAGTTGAATAGAAGGAGACTGTGGTTCAGTGAGGAAAGCAGCTGCCCCGATCCGCCAGTTCATTCTGGACACTTCTGAGTATCCAGGCCAACTGTTGCAAAACACCCACCAACAAAAATAGACTGCAAAGAGATGTAATCACAAAACTAACTGAGCTGTAAGAGGCGAAAAAAACAAAAAAATCAGACTTCACATTTTAAAGACTTTTCAAGTCACTTTTATTGTCTTTTTTTGTACAAAGAATTTCACAAAAATATTAAGAAACTGTCGCAGACACCACTAACGCCATAAAGCATAGGATATCACATGACCAGAACAGTGCCACAGAGAGGAGGAGAAAGAGTGAGAGAGGGACAGAAAGAAAAAGAAGATAGTAAACACTGTCCGATCTCTAGACTTCTTTTTTTTTTTTTTTTTTTTTTCCAAGAGTTAGCGTCCATCTCTTTCAAAATCCACGTACCACCATGAGAAAGCACTGGTAACACAAAAACTCTTCCCTCAGCTCAAGGCTTTACAGCTCCTTAGAGTTTGGATGGGGATGTGGATGGGGGGGTGAGGGTGGGAGGAATACTGTCTGTGATATTTGTTTGACAGACTCATTCTCTGAAAGAGGTATCGGTTCATTTTCTCACTGTGCACAAGCTTAATGCCCAGGCCGAAGAGGAAACCTTAAAGTCCGGGTTCGACTCCCGGCGATTGCCACGCTGCCCCACGATTTTAACTGTACATCGCGCTACACTGTAGTGTCACAGGAAAAAAAGAGACTGTGATCTGATTTGTTTTGTCTCTCCTTCTAAATTCATAACACAATGGTTTTTCAATACACTTTTTACAGTACAGACACTTTTTGGGCAATGATCCTTTCTCTATTTGCAGTGGATGAAAGTATAAAAATATACACGTTTTACAAAATAACCTGGCTCGTTATTGGGTGAAAATTGCTGTTTCTTTAATTGGGGCACATTTAAAAAAAAAAAAAACAAAACAAAAAAAAAACTAAACAATTCAGATGGGAAACATTCTGTCACAGGTAAACCCGCTTCTTTCCTCACCAGCTGAACCCTGAACAGGGGAGATAAAAATGTCAAGGAGGACACTGTGGTGAAGCACATCCATCTTTATATAAAGGCGTCTTTTTTTTTTTTTTTTTTTTTTGCAACACATTCACCTTAGTCCTCTTTGATTATTTTACAACTTAAATAAATATGCTAAGAACTACGACAACAGCGGAGAGAGAGAGAGGGGGGAAAAAAAACTCCTAATTCACTCTCTAAAACTGAGTGTGTGTGTGTGTGTGCGCACGTCCTGTGTTTTCCAAGGCATTTAATATGCAGTCATACAACATGCCTGGTGTGCTGTCGTCAAAGTCAGACTCCGTCAGATGAAGAATCGACTTGGCCAAGCGTCCTGCCTGACCTATCAAACAATAAATGGCAGTTGTCTGGATCGATATGCACCTTAATGTCCCAGCGGAGCCCGTTTTTTTTTTTTTTTTTTTTCCACACACAAACTCCTGGTAGGTGCACATCCTCTGCATATCAGCGTAGAAAGGTCATGATAGTGTTTATCTTTGGCCACCTACTTCAGTGAGTCATGTCAGACTCGGGCGGCTGAGCCTCCACCTTCTCCTCCGCGGCCTCTGAGGTTGCTCTCTGCTCCTCTGCCGTCATGTCTTGGTTGCAGTCTTGTGTTTTGGTTCCTTTCTCCTCCACCTCCTCGTCCTCGTCCTCTGGGTGAGCTTCATCCATGGCCGCTTCTGTCAGATTTTTCTTGCCCCTGCCGGCGCCCTCCTCCTGAGCCTTCAGCACGCTGCACAGCTCCATCTCGTGGATCTCCACGTCGAAGGGGGCGGCCGCAGGCACAGAGGGGGGAGACTTGCAGCCTGTGCAGCCCTGACACCGGAGGGGAACATGACTTCCTGTTAGTATTTCAGTATTTAACCTTTCATGGCTCAGGGTGGAGCTCTGGTGTGTGTGTGTACTCACAGAGATGTTGATGGCTCGTGGCAGGCGTCCTGTGCGAATCCAGGGGTGAACCTGGCTCAGCTCCCTCTTCTGCTCCTCAGTGAAGCGTGGCTGATGTTTCTGCATGCTCCTCAAGGCCTCGCGGTCCTCTCGCAGCACCGTCTCCATGTCCCTGTTAGGAAGAAATGCTCACTGTAAACCTGCCGTCTTTCTGGACCATCAGCCAGTTGGTCATAACATGCCTCATGGACGGAAGTTACTGGTTCAAAGCTGAAAAGTTGCTGTTTTATAACAAATGTTGATGCAATAACACAAGAAATAAAACTTACAAAGTACTGTTTGCTACAAAACTTTAATGCCAGTCTCAAACCAATTGGAGGTAAAAACACTACTATACTTAAGAAATTCAAACATCCTTATTAATAAACAAACAGATGTCCTGTATCGTACCTGACGGGCAGCTGATACGTCATCATGACCTTGTCATCTGTGTTGGCCATCAGCAGCCAGATGGGGTCCTGGAGGACACACTTGATGAACTGCTCCTCGCCACCATCTCCCCCGGCACTGCTGCTGCCACCTGCTGGCTGTTTGCGGGAGTGGTCGTTCTCGGACGAGTCGATGCTGCCAAAGTACTTGCTGGTGTGGCTGCCCTGACTGCTGCCTGCATGGGACAAGGAAGATAAAGCTGAGGATTAGTTGTGGCTGACTTTGGTCTGTCTGTGCTCCAAACCATTCAAAACAATTACAAAATTAACAATTAAAAATCATGAGCTGGTGAAGTTAAGTCTACTGACTGGTGCCACTGGTGCCAGAGGAACTGCAGCCGTTTGAGCCAGAGCCTGAACCTGAGGACCTCGTCCCCGAGAACCCGGAGCCAGAGGCAGCTGACCCGGTGCCTGAGCGGGAGTCCTCCTGCAGCAACAGGTCCAGCAGGTCACTGGAGGTGGACATCGCATCGTGGTTGGACTCATTTGCTTCACCCTGAAACAGGAATGCAAAAAAAAACAAAAATCTAAATTCTTCCCACAAAAGAATATTTTCAACTCACATTGTGATTTTGAAGACTATACGCTGTCCCAACCATCTGTGTACTCACATTCTCATTCTCCTTGGAGGTATCATCAGAGCTCCCCTGATTGGCTGAGCTCTGTCCTCCGGCTGGACCGCCCTGCGCAGAAGGCGTGGCTTGCTGTGACGCCGCCAAGGCCGTGGCAACCTCTAACCGGTTGCTTGGAGATTCCTCCAGCTGCAACAAGTTGAGGGGGGAGGAGCATCGGGACTGGAAGAGGGGGGACTCCGCGCCCTCGCGGTCGGCGGGTGTCTGACTGTAGGACTGCGGGGTGCTGCTACGAGATGGGGCGCAGGTGCCGGGGATGGGCATGGGGTTGGAGACAACGGAGGGGACGACGGCCGGGGTGGTGCTGGGGTACGTGAAGTTAGGGTTGTAGAAGTGTCCCGGGGTGGCGCCTGGCTGAGAGATGGGCGCTCCCATCTGGGGGAACATGTAGTTTGGCAGGACCAGGGCCATCATAGGAGGAACCATCTGGGTAGGGGGGAAGCGTGATGGGTCTGGGATGGGTAAGGCCTGCGTAAGCGGCGGGTAAACTGGGTAGATCGGAAGCATACCGGGGGCGAAAGGGGCTGACGGGATGCTGGCCTGGGAGCCCACAGAGGGCCAGGAGGAGGAGTTTGTCGAGGGTCCGAGAGGCATGTTGAGGGGCATGGAGGCTGTGCTGGTTCTCGGGTCTCTGCGGCTCCCGCTCAGGCCCAGAGAGCTGTGCTGGTCAGGTGACTCCTGGTGCTTTAGTCTCTTTCCTCCACGACCACGTCTGTGGCTGGTGCTGCCTCCTGCAGCAGGGTAGTCACGGGAACAACGCACTCCTGGGAAAGAGAAAACAGAGAATAAAGAATACAAGCTGAATTTTGACACTGAATATGAATAATTTTGCTTCTTTCACAACAACAGATTAATAAGAATTATTGAACATGAGTGGCTCGATGATATCCTTTCACAGATCCATCACAGAATCAGTGATAACCTCAGTTTTTCAGTGGTTGGAATTGAAATTTCCTACACACTTCGATAAAGAAGGCTGCTTTCCACCTTGACAGACATTTGTATCTGAAGAATTCACAACAAAAGCTAAATCCATTTGGCTAATCCTGACCCTGCTTATGAATATGACATCCTCCCCTCTGCACAGAGATGGAGGTTTCCAAAAACTGAGTGCAACAGGTTCAAGTTTTTCATTCTTTCCTTCAATCATAAAACTTAAGCAGTGATTAGTACTGTTGGTTCTGGGTTCAAACCCCAGTTCACCCGGGGCTTTTCTGTGAGGAGTTTGTTCTCTCCGGGTGCTCCGGCTTCCTCCCACAGTCCAAAGACATGCAGTTTAATTGGTGGCTCTAAATTGTCCGTAGGCGTCAATTGTTGTTTGCCTGTATATGTTGGTTATATTACAGGGTCTGAATCCTTGCTTGAACATTGTATATACAGTAGTGTGTGTGTGCGTTAGACTGGCGGGTGCAGTGCGCCCCTACCTCGTGACAGAGGGTTGGCAGCTGGGGTGTGACATCGCACAGTCGAGGACGGCGTCTGATCGAACACGCGCAGCTTGCTGAGGTCCTTGAAGCGGTCGAGGAACGCCTGCTCCTCCTGCTGGGTGTGGGCGGAGAGCACCTCCTTTGTCAGACCCAGCCGTCCACCTCCGCCTCCTCCGACACTTCCACTTCTCCGGCTGTCCCTCTCCGGCTGCGCGGCTTGGGGGAAAGGAGGCGGGGGAGGGGGTGGAGGAGGAGGAAGAGGAAGAGTAGGAGGAGGAGGAGGGTGAGGAGGGGTGATGGCTGCATTGGCAGGGTGTTGGGCCGTAAGCGGGGGGAGTTGGTGTCGTAATAGATGGAGGAGGAGCCAGCGTGGGAGTTGCAGGAGCCTCCTCCATGATGATGTCTGTAACAGAGAGGAAGAGGCATGGTGGGGTGTTAGAGAAGTGAATACTGCTGGAGGAAGATTAAAGTGAGACGATTTTTGGTGGAAGAAATAACAAATTCTCTTACAAATGGAAAAGGTAAATTCATGAGCAATAAAAACGCTTTCGCTAAATTCAATAAAGTAAATTAGATTATGGTTACAGCCTCAGGTGGTCTGGTATGACCAGCTGCTAGTGGTAGCTAATGTTAGCAAACTTAAGATACAGACAGTAGTAGATAAGCAGCACTTTGTTAGTGGTGTTACACTTTTTATTAAGCATTTAACATTAGACCCTTGACTGGGTCGCTGCTTAACATTATAACATATGTTATGTAGTATCACTTCGTAAAGAAAAAAGTGGAGATGACAACCAGAAATTTTAAGAAAAAAATTCAAGGTCATATATCATGTGGCTCAAGGTCTCTGCAAGACTTCTTAAGTGCTGTAATAAACGCGTTTTTGGTCACTGCCCTCGCAAAATAAGCAAGGAAGGTAAAATAAAGCGGTATCAGTTTTAACCACATCAAAGGCCTTTCAATTCATTTCAAGACACAGAAACACCTCCATACAAACCTGTCGGGTTTCACATAAACTCACTACAGAGGTAAACAGGCACAGATGAGTGTTGGTGATGCCCACCTGACTCAGGAGGCTTCTTGTCTCCCACGTGCACGATGGTGCTGCTGAAGCTACACTGGGACGTGACTGAGGCTACACTCTCTGCCTTTGCGGCCATGGTCAGCGGGGGCAGAGGAGGTGGTTCACCTACGAGGCTAACTGAACCACCTGCAAGGAACAAAAACACCGAGGAAAAATGAGTATAACGTGGGAAACTCAAGAGGCTGCGCAAGCTTCTGCGCTCTGCAGACAGAACCAAATTAAAGAAAGATGAAATTATCTGTAACATAACAAAAGTGATAAATGATCAGAATGTTTTTCTCCACCCATATAAGCTGCTGTACCATTACCTACACAACAACCCATACTTGTTCAAGGCCAGCATTAAAAAGTACCTTTATTGTTGCCACTGGCCTCCTGCTGTTTGTCGTCATCAGACGTGGAGGAGGCGGTGCAGGAGGAGGAGCCACACTTCCGTTTAACTGTGTTGGGAATGTTGCAGCTCTCCAGGTACCTGCGTAGAAACAAAGTATTGTTGGGTTGAGTGAAGTGATGAACAACAACAAAAAAGACAAGATAGTGTATGGCTTCAGGCTTAAACACACACCTTATGATGCTGTCCAGACAGTTGATCTGCTGGTAGGAGTAGCCGGTTGGAGGATCCTTCTGTATGAGCGGCGCGGGGACCAAAGCTTTGGGTGGTTTTGTCATGTCTGCTATCAGACCTCTGATTGGGTCGCTGCTGATGGCTCTGATGTTTGTTGTGCCTGGGTGAAGAACGGAGAGGAACAGGAAGTGAAAACTTGAGCTGACTGGTTCGCATACTGCTCAGTGAAGTGACACTACACATTAAGGACTTTTTTTCCCCTGAACTGATAACTTGGAACAGTCGAAGGTTTGACTGGTGCTCTTTAAATTACATCATCCCGCTGTGCTCTTTTCCTGCAGTGTTTTAATGGCATCAGTCTGGAGAATAAGTTCAAAAAACCTGGCATTACTTAAAACTTTCTTGTGCCAATTTTCTAGAAAATCAGTTTGTGTCACATGTGGATGTAAACTCATGATCTAAACTCTAATTTCAGCTAGAAATTCACAACTTTTAGTAGTAACGTGTGAGATATAACCAGACAATATCAGTCAACTGTTTATTTTACCTGCGCTGGTGTTTTTTCTGGGCGGTGGCCGGTTACGGGACTCGATGAAAACCTGCTGTCCGTTTGTCTTGACCATGTGAACGTCTTTGCAGATCTGCTGGAACGTCATCTGGAGAAATCAAAACATCAAACTCAGTTAACTCGGCAATAGAATGAAGAAGTCCAGAAGTCATTTTGTGTTGGTTTTCCCTCTACAGGTCTTGTGTAGCATCTCTATGTTGTTGCTCAGACTCACAGGTTTGTGTAAAGCGACAGCAGCGGCGGCCTCATCCACGGCGGGGCCGTTGCTGTCGCTGGACGAGGTGGCTGAGGCACTGAGGTGCTGTTGGTGCGATCGGCGGGAGCCCCGCGAGCCGCTGGACCCCAGCGAGCTGTAGCCTTGAGAGCCGCCACTGTGCACCGGCTGCACCAGCAGCCGGTGGATCTGCTCGCTCAGCTGGACGATGTCGGGGGTGGTGACCCGGCTCTCGCAGCCCTGCGGCACGGTGAACACGTCTTCATTTAGAGGGCTCCTGGAGACAGATGGAGAGGAAAGAGAGACGGACATAAAAAGTTTTTTCCTTTTTCATAAATGAAAAACAACTTCCTTCTAGTTTTAAAAAAAATCCAAATACTTTCTAGTAGATGTGAATGAATAAACTTACGTTCTGACTTTGTGTCGCCCTACGATGAACGCTACCTTCCTGCTCCAGGGGTTGACAAAGGAAGACCAGCTTGTGTCGATGGTCAGATACTCCCCACTGCGAGCGCACATTCTCAGGGGTGAATACTCAAACGGCTGCCCAGCAAACTGAAAGACTGAAGAGTCACAACATTGTATGAGAAAACTGAGATGAAAGAAATTAATTTAAGTGGAAATTTCTAAAGATTTGTTTTAAAAACACAGACTGAGTCCATCTCTCTTTAACTGGAAGATACAGAGCTCATAATAGCATCAATAGCAACTACCTGTAAATACAGGACTCAGTAAATGATTCATGTAGAAATCAACAAATGAAAAAGCCCATTTTTCAACACATGATGTATATGAACAGCAGCTGCAGTTCAGACAAGAATTAAGTGTGAAAATAAACTCACTCTTCTCATGAATGGCCACCATCATCGGCCTGTCCTCGGGGTGGATGTAGAGCAGGATGGGGGTTCCCACCAAGTCCTGAGGCAGGTAGCCCAACAACGGCACTGCCCTGAAAACAAAATATATTTACACACTGTTAGACAGTCTTAGTACATCTGCTCCTGCTCTTCAGCTGTAAACAGATCAGCTTACAACTAAATATTCACAGAGGGAAAGTGATGAATGACAGAATTGTTTTTGACAATTTCTAAATTAAAATCAAGCTGACTGAATCTGAGTATAACTTTTGAATATCAGATACTTGAGCTGTATTGTACAATCACACACACAAACATATCTATATACTGGATATTATGTTTTTGAAACTGCTCAATTTGAAATCGACTATTACACTGTTCAGACATCGTCACTTCATCTGTCAAAACACTACGGCGTTAAACTGACCTCTCATCAACCTCCTGGAAGAGGCAGCTGGGAGTGTGACTGGTGGTGAAGATCCTCTTGTCTGGAGGGATACGAGGAGCTGGAGGACACAGAGGACACACACACACAACAGATGAAAGCATGTTTTGATGAGTTTGACCATCCATTCTGTATATATGATAAAGGTTTATTTGTAATTCTGAGAGACGTCCAATCATTTGGTGTCAATAGCATTATCCATATTCAGGGGAATATGGTGTTCGAGTACTAATCAGTGAGACACAGTCTGTCGCTTTTCTTTTCCCTCTAACACACTCACTCACACACACACGCAGCGCTCACTCCAAGTACATTACAGTTTCAAGTGTACCATTGACTAGTTTTAAATTATGCAATGAGTAATCATGAGTAAAGTTCTTAATCATGTAGAGAGTCGCCCTATTGAAACAAATGGCGTCTGCCTGGAACAGCACATAAGAAGGATCTGATCTTGATACTAAAATACATGAATCACACTTTTAGTCCAAACATCAAATGATGAATAGAAAAGAATAATCCAGCTGAGCTGATAATCAGATTGTATGTGTGATGCCCGGGTTACTCTGACATAACATTATCAATGCTGCACAGCCACAATGAAAACATGAGCAACACTGCTCATTATTAGAACTCAGTTATTAGTGTTACAGGGAAAATAAATAATGATCTGACTACTGCTCAGTTTAAGAGTCAACTTAATGTCTTTAGGAATATTCCATTACATAACTGTGAGACGATGTTGGTCACAATCTGCCAGAGTGTATGATACGAATTTGGGTCATGTCATACTGTGCAGTGAATGCATGGTAAACTGTAGCAGTGCAATGGAAACAGGAAAAAGCATATAAGAGCGGAGGCACGTCACATTTCACATCAGTCATTTGCACTGCTCTTATAAACGAGCTTTGACCACAGTGCTGACACTTTATACATCCACTGTTTTAGTTTGTGTATGAGTGGCTACGTCTTCCCCCTGTAAGTTAAATAAAAATAGCCTTTTCTAACTGTTGCATCAAACCTGTGTATTCTGCATCAGTTCATGTCATATTCTGATCAGTTGGTTGTAGACATGGTAGTACTAACACTGTAAGTATTTGGCACTGAAACATCTGAACTTTGCTTTGGCAAGACCCTAAAAGCAGTGGATGTGTCTCACAGTGTGATCTAGGACCATCACTGACTGGCTGATAGACACAAATGTGAACTTTTGTCTTAGCCAGCTCAAAATCATACAAAAATAAAGTTGGGTGACAGCCAGAAGATTCCTTGCTATCTTTGCATCTACTGTTTTTGTGAAGCACCTTGTAACTGGTTTTGAAAGGCGCTATTGTTTGGTAGTGTGCTGTTAAACTTTAGCATCAAAATGCATTAAAACTGTGGGCTTTTATCTAACTTTACTTGGACTATTATTGTTGACATTTGAGTGTTTTCCCTCTCAATGTCAAACTAAATTACCTTTATTGAAAAAGTAAGTCTCAAGTGATTAAACGCCTCTGTCTCTCTCACAAAACAATACCTTCATATCCAGAGTGGACCCTCTCTGCGATGAGCAGGCAGCAGGGCTGTGGTTCAGCAGCATCTGAGTCTCTAAGAGTGAGCTGGTACGGCGTGAGGCGGAACGGGTAGTAGCGCATCTCGCCGCCCTGCGTCCGGTCGGCGCTGATCCGACAGAACATGGACTTCTCCTGAGTGCAGTCGACTGGAGGAGAGGCTGGGAGTGGATAGAGGGGGAAAGCGTCAGTACCACGACGTTTGATGAAGACTACACATTTTCCTGATTGGATTAGTGGAGTTCAGTTCTAGAAAAATCAATGTCATACACTGAGTATTCTTTGTCTGAAATCGTCTCAACTTGCCGTCATTCTGGCTCTTGAGATTTCACTACCTGTGAGAATTTTTCTTCTACATGACCCCAAACCGAAACCCTTCCCAGATTTTCCTTCCCCTCAGCTCACCAGATCCGATGCAGGAAGCCCAAGGGGGCAGGCGGCAGGGAGCCGTGCCGCTGTAGAAAGTACTGACATCCTGCGGGGCCAAGAGCTCAGAGAACATCGTCCCCTGGAGACACTCGGGCTTACAGCGCAGCAGGGACGAGCCCTGGGGTGACACGTACACGACCTTCCCTGACAAGAATGACACGGCCATGGAGAATGTGTCCTGGAAAAAAAAGAAAAACGGGAGATGGGAGTTTAGGGAGACATGTTGTGACTTCTCCAACAAGCTGTCAATTAGATCTTTCTTTGGGCACAGTTGCACTTGGCAGCTTTAGTAGTATCCATCTCTGTTACTGAAAAAAGAAGGGTGTGAGGAAGGGTGTTTCTGTACATGAGCCAAACAAAAGTTCCATGAGAAAATACAGTTTTTAAAAGCTAATAATAACCTGTGTGTTTCAGTGTATTACTTTTCAAACACAAGCACATGTGTTTAAAATGTACACAGAAATGATCCTAACAACAATGACAATGTGCCCTCTCTACAGTGTTTTTCCATCACTGAGCTGTTAATAAAGTCCATTATTTTGAAATATGTCCAAGGAAACAATTAGTATCATGCTGAGAGAGAGAGAGGCTTTTAGCTAAAAGTTTGGCTTAGATTAAGTGTGGGCATTACTGTAGAGGAGCTTGACTCAAATGGCTTTTCACGAGTGGAACTTGAATAAAACATCTTCGAGTTTAACATAATCACTTCTCTCGATACATACGTGGCTCGCAGCAAAAAAATTGCAGCACCAATTAATCAAGATCCCTCCGTTATGAGTTTCTCATAAATCTTAATGGCATTCGAGGCCATGTGACTAAAGCAATGTTCCTTTCCATGCGGTTACATTTCATACCTAGGGGCAGACACAAAAAGTAATGAAAAGACAATGTACACGGCTCGCAAACCAGAGTAATGCGATACTTGTAGAAAAAAGGCAGGAATAAGTGAAGAACTCTGTGAACTTACAGTGTTTTTGAGGGTGTATTCTGAGGTGATGTTGTCAAGTTCCTCAATTGTGAAGGTGGACAAGTCCAGGCTGCAGCCGTGACACTCCTCCACGCTCCACTGGTGGTAGTACTCCTTGTTAGCTGCGGACATGGAAGACAAAATTACACGCTGCACTTAAGAGCACCACACCTGGAAATACATTCAAGAAAAGGGCAGAGGCTTAAAAATCACAGCTGAAAGAAGACACAACCCACCTCGGACTTGTCTGACACACTGAAGTGCGTATTTGAGTGCATTTAGAGTGCTGGAGTGACCCTTTGCCTTGCGCTCAGCTGGCAGGCGGAGCTTCAGCTCCTTGATGGCCTTCATCAGCTCTTTCTGGGTCTGGACCCTCGCTGACTGGTCACTGCTACAGCCGGAGGTGGAGGGGGGGTCGTGCTCCGAGCTGGTCGACAGCAGGCTGTAGGCCAGGGAGCCGCTGGGAGGTGAGAGGCTCTGGGAGTTGGAGCTGGGCGAAGGAGGAACGACCATTTTTACACACAGAGAAAAAGGGCTGGGTATATCTGCACTGCTGCTGTACTGACACCTGCGCTGTTAGCATGTGCTTATGTTACCAGGCCACTGAAAACACAACCTTTCACTTTGGGATATTGTAACAGACCAAATGATTATTTGATTAGTTGAGAAAATATTCAGCAGGTTAATCAATAGATATTACAGGACTTGGATTCAGGGGGGCAATAAAAATTTGATCTGGACAACCCTAAAATCTAATCCTTGGTTTGCCAATCTATAAAATGTTTCCATAAACTTTGTCCTGGTTACTGTGCACTCACAGCAGAACAGTTCAGCTTCCTGTAATAGTACATAATCAAAGTGTTATAAAATCTGTCTTTCCCTTCTTGCTGGAGGGTTACCTATTATAACCTAACACTATTTGATGTGTGTATCATGCTGACGACTGTTTGAGAAAGAAATTAATTTAAAAAAGCATTTCATTCAGCATTTCTGTCTCCTCTTCTTCTCTTACCTTTTGTTGCTCTCCGTGGTTTCCAGCATCATGCCGGAGTCCTTGCCGTTGGAGCTGTGGGAGCTGTGCGTGGACTGGCGCCCACGTGACCCGTTCTCCCTCTCCATCCCACCCTCGCTCTCCCTCTCCCCAGAGTCGTTCCCGCTGGAGAGGCCGTCCATATCGTCCAAGTTAGGCCCCCTTTGGTCCCCGGATGAAACTCCGGATCCTGACCCTCCGCTGGGCGACGAGCCTCCTCCGGCTCCGCTCCCCTGCTCCTGAGGGGCGACATTGGCACTGGGCTGACCACCGCTGGTTTTCGGGGAGTTTAACCCCTCAGACTCTGCTTCCTGGTCGTTGTTTTTCTCGTCGGCCCTTGCCACTCGCCCCCGAGTGCTGCTGCTGGGCGTTGATTTAGAGTTGTCATAACTCATACTAGAGTAGGATGAGGCTGGTACAGCTAAAGATGTCAGCCGAGGAGAAAAACAGGTACAACCTAAATTTAAGTGGGGCTACTATGTATCCACAGGTGAATCATAGTTGCTATTTGCTGGTTAAAAGAACTAAGGAGAGAAATTCATGGTATCTCCAGCCAAAAGCCTGTTAAATGAAAGCGTTTTGGGCTGTGAGCCCTTATTTTTTGAGAGTTTTTCAAAATGTGCAAATGGCAGGAAAATCTTTCAAATGATCAAAAAGCAAAGGCTGCCTTTCCAGAAAGACAGCAAATTATCTTTAACTATCCTGAAGGAAAGTGTCACTCAAAGTAGTGCGGACAAGAGATGAATGTCTGGTTATGAAACAGCCTTGGCATAAGTGCTCCAGCAGATGGGATGAGAGATTGCGAGGGAGAGTGAGAAAAACAGCTCTTGGTGAGAGCAAAAAACATTAACTTCACTCCATATCTGGTCTTCTTGCCTCTTTGGAGATGTGTTGCTCTAGGTGCTAAAGGCCACCTGAGATGACAGAAAAAAACAGAGAAACAGACAGAAAGAGAGTGAGTAATATTAGCTGCAGGATTACAAAATGCTTCTCCCAAGGATTATGACTATGAAAAGACAACAAGAGGGAATGCTTATCATCCGTTTATCATGTTGGCCTTCAAGGAAGAATCAAATATGGCCATGAGATGTTTTCCCTGCCTTGTGGTGCAGGCTGAACGTTTGTCAAGGTGAGTAGAGAGTGTGTGGCTTTTGAGCACCCAGCTGTTAGCCTTTTACCCGGATTACTAAGAAAAAACAATCACCTCATCTTGAGCACAGAATGACAATCTCCTGCTCCTATTTGCATGCAGCAAGTGCGTATGCATGCATCTGAATATAGATCCAGTGAACATGCACTAATGCCTGAATTACAAGGGACATTTGTTAGTCGTCATAGCTTAGTCCCCTTTTACCCAGAGGACAGTCAAAACAAACAGAACACCAGGTGGAGGGAACAAAGCTTAACATCAGAGGGCTGGTATAAATTAGGGTTTGCTTCTGAATAGTGTCTCTAAGTGTATATATGGCCAACACCTACGCAAGTAAAAGTCTAGTGCTATTTATTCCTTGGGTAAGGGAGACTCCCCATAATCCTTTAATCCCCGCAGACGCAACCAGAAGACGACGCAGGCCGGTCCTCAGTCATCAAATCCTGTCAATTTTATACACCTAGCTGTGCCACAGCCCCCTTTACCTGCCTCCTGCAGGTGTGCAGTGATGCATTTGGTGCAGAATTTGCTCAGGACAGGTTTAGGTATGTTCCTGCGCCAACAGCTCAGACATACTTCAGCTTCCAGTCCCTGACGCAATAACCAAATACGGCTAAGTGGACAGTTTCAGGAGCAGCCGCCACCAGCTGGAGACTGGTCATTAGTCCTGACACGAGGATAACAGGTGTGGACAGCTAATGACAAA
Source organism: Lates calcarifer (assembly GCF_001640805.2). NCBI lineage: Eukaryota > Metazoa > Chordata > Actinopteri > Centropomidae > Lates > Lates calcarifer. The sequence goes on from NC_066846.1 coordinate 8,641,846, forward strand.
TGCAGCTTATTACTCAGAAATGTCTCAAACAATTTGGAATGGGAAGTAGCGATCAACCACAGGTATATGAGTTTTCCAAATTCATGTTGATGCAGCGCTGTTGCAACTGAGCTGCAGGCCTTGCCAGGCATGAAAATGCTAATCAGCATTATGTTTAGTCAGACAGATGATGCACACTTGCACATGACAAACTGTGTGCGCGCTACAGCCACACTGGGTGGGGGGGAGGAGCAATTATGATCTGGAAATATGCAAGCAGGGTGTGAGTGGGCATTGAGGCAGGCTGGCATCCATGCATACTTCCACGGGATGATGGCAAAGACACACGGCAGTGGGTGGAGGTGGCGGTGGTGGTGAACTGTGATCAAGCTACCTGGATGTGCCATCTTGGCCCACCCATCCTCTTGTTAAGCCAACTGTAGTGGGATATTTGCTCAGAGGGTGCATCCCCAAATTGAATCCATTTTCTGTCACGCTGCTGCGGCCAATCGCAGCGTGCGTGAAGTGACGGGGCGGGCTACAACGCAGACAGTCATACTCACTGCACCCACCTACAGGCAATTTAGAGTTTCCAGTTCAGCTAACCTGCATGTGTTTGGACTGTGGGAGGAAAACTGGAGCGGCAGGCAGAAACCCACACAGACACGGAGTGAGCATGCGAACTCCACACGGTGAGGCCAGGAGCTGGGCCGGCCTGGGTGGGTTTGGACCAATGACTGTGAAGTAACAATGCAAACCACTGAGACACTACGCTGCCCACTTGCTTGAATTATTCACAGGAAATGCACTCAGTAAGACCAGTCTCTGATTATGCAAGACAATGTCTATCTTAATGTGGGAAAGAAAATCTAACATGGCGTGCTGACTGTGACGTGGTCAGAGCTGGATTGATTTGGAGACAAATGGCTACAGGCAGGACACATAACCATAATCTGCCTCTCTCCCTTGTTAAAAAAATAAAAGCTAAAATAGCATACATGCTACTTTTTAAATGCGTTTTTAGTGACAGACATCTGACTCACTAAGCGGTCTTAATTAGCCCATGGTGTATTTTTGTACGGCGTGACAAGCAATGAGAAATGCATGTTGGGAAAGTCACAGTGACACACAGGCAAATCACTCTCTCGTGTTACTGAAACATCCACAACCTGGTTGGGGTGTCACTTAAGTCTGAGTGGGTGAGGTACATTTAAATACACATTGTCATTTAAATACACAAATTAAATTGCCTAGTTTCTCATTTAATTCAGCCGTTCTCTATAAAAAGGACAAATGCTAGGTTGCATTTCCTGTTTTGGTGTGATCTCCTGGCCAGCTCTGGTGAAGCTGCAGGTCCAAAGTTCAGTTTAATTCGACTTTGCCCTGCCGATTGGCACGATTAATCAACAGGTACACAGATGTTCTGCGTCAGAAAATATTGTTTATCTATCGGTCGCCCGTCACCTCAGAGTACAAGCAGCAACATCACTCATAAAAAAAAAAAAAAAGAAATATTGCACAATCCCTAATTCTGTATTAAATCTTTGTAAATAATGCAACTGATTAAATAATCACTATATCAATCAATAATTCAAATAATCTTATTTCCAGCATTACTCTGCTCAGTAATTATTGATTACCACATCAAAGCCGTGACATCATATCCCTTTTCAGGGAAGAGTGCAGGACAGTTTCATTGATCAGAAGGTTAATCATCGTGACTGTGTCTTCAGTGAGAATGTTACACTCCAGGTGAAACACTTTGCCATTCAGGGTAAAAGTGGCTGTAAGAGTTAGAGAAGGCACATGGCAGTAAACGCACCATCTCCAGGACGACCGTAGGCGTTCGCGGCAACAAGCACCACAGTGCAGCACACATGTAGAACTGGAGAACAGTCTGTTGTCACCATCACAACGTCTCTTTTAAAGTGATTACCCCATGTGTCGGGGTGAGACAGATCATTTGCTTTACCTAAGTAACAACTGTAAAATCAAGAAAAGCATCACTGTAGTCTCGGCTGTAAACAAGATGCAGGAGACACCAGTGAATTTAGCAAAGTCATACCGCATCACTGCCAGTGAAAACAGCTCTTCACTTGACTTTGGCTGGGCTCTGCTCCAAAAGTTGGCCACAAATCTGCTCACTACAAGAAACAGGTGTCAGTGACTCTAAATTACTAATTAATTTGGATTCAACTGATCATTGTAGCAGAGCAGACTGACTATTTTAACAAAGCCTTGGTCCCTATGACTTTTAAAAAGTGGGTTTTTAAAATCTACTTTGCTTTACATTTGACTTGGTTTAAACCAACAGATCATAAACCTAATGTCTGTGCTTGTCGGTATAAACAAAACTCCTCTAAAAGCAAGAGAACAAAGGAAACTACTTCTGGCTGATGACATGTGCAGAATGAGCCTTGAGGTTGCAGTTAGAGCTGAAATGATTAGTCAGCTGATGAGACCCAGATGCACAAAATTCACTGGTTGCATCTCCTCAGCTGTGAATATGTCAGTTTTCTTAGTCTTCTATGATCGCTGACTGAATACTTGTGTTTTTGGACTGATGAAGACATCACCTTGGGCTCTCCATGGTTGTGATAGTCACTTATTACTAATGTCTGACACTATTAAGACTAAATTATTGACTGATTAACCAGAAAACAGTCAGTTATTTAATCAGTAATGAAAATAATCATTACAGGAGCCCAAGTTTCAGCCAATATAACTGAATGTGGCAGCCTTTGTGTGTTGTGCTGTAAAGTAGTATATACAATGTGGAAGGACACGCCACAAACATGTAACTTTAGTTAAAACACGGAAGTTATAACACAAGTTGTGCACAAAATAAGTTTTGTTTCCATATTAACAGAGACTAACTTAAACTTGAGCTTGAGCTTGAATGTGAATCACAAGCAACTGTCTCCCATTATGTCAACAACAGCTGCACAATGAAAGTGTGCTATTCTGACAGCTTTTCATTCTACAGACAAGATGTAGACATTATCACAACAAAGACAAAACAGTAGTCACCTGAAATAACCTCAACATAACATGAGGCACTTCCCTACTGCACTGTGCAGATGGAGACTGCAGGAAGGTGTGGCGTGGCTCCGTGCGTGAACATGTGTGAACTTCTCCGCTTGGCTCAGAGAAACTGCTCCGTATCGCTTCACCACGACACCGACATGTTTACACGTAATATCCAAGCACAATTTTTAAAAAGAAATTTAATGTCGTTTGCCTTGTCGCCCTGAGCATCCGCGGCATGCGTGCACAAGCGGCTCGACCTGTCACTATCCGGTGCGTACACAGCTTGCAACATCAGTCCTGCTCCGCTTTGCTTTCCTGTGTACATTCGGCACGTGTCCGCGGCGGTGTTTTCCGCAAGCCTCGACGGCCACTGATTGGCTGGCTCGCTGGACCAATGACACGGCGCGCCCTGTAGAGGCTGGGCCACAGAACAGACGGTCTGCCAGGCACTGGTCTCAGCTCCGCGTAGGGGTTTGACTCTTGAGTATGAGAGGACGAGGGACAGATGCGCGAGCTGATTCTAGATCAGTGTCTGTGGAGGACCGCGCGCTGTACATAATGTACATTTATAAGACAAAGGCACGCGCTTTACATGAGCGGGTGAAAAAGAACACGACCAACCTCTTCACATTATAAACACATGACTTCTTAAAGTTGCAGGACTTATATTCTAAAATATTATTAATAATAAAATATTAAGTTATTACATTATGATACATAAAAGATATATCTAGTGTTGATTATATTTACCCTAGTTGAAATTTCTTAAGATGAAATATATGCGTACAATAGCACAGATAATACATAGAACTCATATTTGACTATAATTTAAGCCTCACCTAATATCATTTAATGTAATCAACCTAAACGTTACATGTATAAAAATAAGTTCTGTGATCTCCCTGAGCATAATGAGTGATTCTTTTTAAAAAAAAAAAAAAAAAAAGGAAAAAATGCAAAATCCTGGTGATTGCCAAAGTAGGTTAATTAAATCACGAGAAGTGAAGACTGGTTGTGGCGCAGGTGAACATCCAAGCTGCAGCACTCTGAATATAATCCAAGTTGCTGAAACCTACATTACAATAACCCCATAGGATTATGAATGTGCGATAAAATGGTTCTGTGACAGTGGAGCAAAGGGGAAGGTTGAAGCATCCTCTGAGGTAAAAACTGCTCAAAGTGTATGCTGAGTCATGTCTAATGATTTCTACTTCCTGGATTTTTCGGTGGAAACTTTGCTGATTTTTCAAACTTATTTTTATACTGATATTCATCAGGGCTGGGCGATAAAACAGACTGTTGCTCCTGAGTGAAAACTGAAGAAACCAGATGTTTAAATGTGGTTTAAAACTTTTCTTTATGGTCAGAACATGACAAATGTTTGCCAAAAACATTTCACAAATCTGAGGTAGAAAAACACATCAAATCTAACCTCACTAATCTAAGTCCTAACTTTACCAATTCATACCTCAACTCCTGTGACATAATTGGCAGTTAATGATTTATTTCTGAACATGCTATCTAAGCATGGTAATTAATTATATTGATCATATTTTCCAGCCCTAGCATTAGTCCATAACATTTGCCAGTTCTCTCCACGTCACTGTATGGGTAAGCAGCTTATTTGATTGGTCATCCCTTGAAGTACTCTGTTGTCAGTGGATGATCATGGTTTTCGTTGAACCTGCCAAACCACAAAAAAGACTGGGATGTTGTGTCATAATGGTATATGCAGTAGTTTGACAGGCAAGTAGGAAATATCTAATGATTATCTATATCTGTATGATTATCCTAAGGAGAAGAAAACAATTTTAAAAAAAAACTGACTGAGACAACAGAAATGGATGTGACATGCCACTACAACAGACCGGACTATCATAATATTAGCAGCAAATGCCTCTTTAATAATCATGTTGCGCCAGTTGGCGTAACTAAAACTTAAATCTAAGCATTTGCTGATATGACACTTCTGTTGTGATTATTTTAGTCAAAACACAATTACTGATGGGGGAAAAAAAACTTCAAATAGAAACATGTGGCATTAGATATAAAGGTGTGCTAAGTTTTTCGTGCTGCCACTTTAACCACAAGCCTGGACAGCCTCATCAAATTATCTCTTACAGGAAAATGTCCCATCCTCTCAGTCAACAAATCAATGATTTCTCCATCGTCCTCTACAATAAATATTAATTTACCAGCATGCTCCTTCTACACCACACTCAGTCTGGAGTGTGGTGTAGAAGGAGCTTCTTTTCATATCCAGTATGGTATTATGGTAATAATGAGGACAAAAACAAGAAATATAATCATCCCTAATTCCAGCCAATGAAACCACAAATATAACACATTTAAAAATGGCTGTAAGACAGCCTCTTTCTTTGACAGATCCCTTCATGTTTTCAAGTAATTTTTCCACGTGTTGTGTTTTGTCCTGCTGTCTTGTTTAAGTAGTAAATATATCAAGTTACAGAGACAACAACAAAAAAAGAAAAAACTTAAGCCGAGAGGTTATATATAATGTTTGTTAATTGTTGTTAACACAAAAACAGATCATTATATCAGCCTCAATCTACAATCCTTGCCTAACACAAGTAATACAGGTTTATAGCACATATCAAGTGTCTGATATAAACAACATGAGTCACTATTCTCATTGAAGCCAACTTCTCCACCCTAAACTACAACTTGGGAATTATGAAACATATTTCATAAATTCTACTGTGCATAATCAAAGGTTGATAAAAAATAGTTTATATATAAAGATAAAGATAAAGATAGTTTTGCTTGTTCAGCCCGCAAGCAAAACTATCTTGAAGCACTAGAACATGAAGCCCTGAATCACCAAATACTTGAGATAATAACAGAATAACTAATGCTACAAACCTGCATGTCTTTTTTGAGTGACCCCTGACAAATACAGCTGTAAATAGAAAAGTGTAATAGAAATGAAATGAGAAACTGTCACCACCAGATGAGGCTATTACAGCTCTGAGTGTATAGCTAAAGCTAAACCTGGGATTAATAATTCTAAATTGCAAGACAACCCTCAGAAAAATGGAAACCCTACCACCACAGGCAAGTTTAAAAGCACCACCAGTGAGCTATTTCCTGGCAGCCTGTGGTTAAGTTTGGTGGCCGCGATTGTTTTATTGCCGTCTGAGAACACTGGAGGACACGCGCACTCTCGTCTTCTACTAAACCATTGTCCTCAAATCTCTGTCTCTCTCTGTCCTTCTCTGCCTTAACCTTTTTGTTTTTGACCATTTTAAGGCAATTTAGTTCAGTTTATAGTGGAGTAGAGATGCAGTGGGGGACGTTGTGTGACTTCTTGTGGCCAGTGAAGGTAAAAAACAATGCTCTTGAAGCCAAAACAGGGGTGTGTGGGGGAGACATTGTGTTGCTGCACTGCTGCCTCACCCATCAGAGTCCAAACTAGGCACTGCTGGTGAATCACTCAGTCTCACTTTTAACTATCACTGCGACGGGGAAACCATAGACTGTTTATTTGTCTCATGTGTTGAGTCAGTCCCCCACATACATGTGATCAAATAGGTTACATGTGGATCGCACCACCTCTATCGCTGCCTGCCATCTCGCCTCTTCTGCCACCAGTGTGAAATGACTGCTACTCATTGGAGTCAGTAGTGTCAAGTTTGATCTTGACACTGGAAGAGTCATCTTTACAGTACCCGTTCACGACTCTCCCTCACACATCGGCCGAAGGTGGGATACTTGGTTGGCACATTCCTGTGTAAACTTTTCTGAATATTTATGCGCAGCTGCTTTGCACGCTCAAGTGCTCAACAGGGTGCAAGAACCTACAGGGTTGCATCTGTGAAGATCAACATCAAGCTGTCATGGCTGTTGTTAATGTCCCCACTCTGTGTGTGAAACATTGACTGAAAAGCAGAAAATATGGCATACCACACAGCGCATCTATAGGGCTGGAAGAGGTTTGCAGAGATGCTCAGTACATATCTTCAAAAATGCCACAACATGTTGCATATCACAGAGGGTGATGCTACAAATGCCAGCTTTTCACGTCATGGTTGCCAATCGCCATGTGTGAACTGAACTGAAACTGAAAACACTGGAAAAGGCCCAGGCCCAGAACCAGGCCCCAGTTTGTAGGTAGCAGCATAATATAGGGGCGTGGTTGGATTATAAAAGTTGTCGATCACAGGACATCATTTGATTGGCTAGTAGCATGCTTTCTGCACAAATGTACAGTTGCACCTATGCCAACCCAACACAAGACTGTGGATCACATGGAGAGTCATGAGTGTAAATGTATCCACGGAATGGCTGTAATGATGCTCTCAGAATAAACAGCCTTCAACAAGTACATTGTGTGCACTTGGGAACCTCTAGTAGACAAAAACTAAAACCAAACTTTAATGTACATTTACAGTTTAAACTTGTGTAATTACATAAAGTGTAAAAAAAAATCGGCTTAATCAAAGTTGTGAGTAATAAATCTGAACAAATAATTCAAAATAAATGCTTAACATTAGAGGTGAGGCGACCATTCATCTAATGTGGCTTACCAAACTACAACTACTAGCATATAAATGCTTTATTGGAGTATTATAAAGACAAATGCATTATTTGATTTATATGTGTTTATGTTCTTCTGCCTGTCACAGAAGACACAAACATAAGGGTTGACAAAAGGCTGCACACCCAAAATCACTTGGGTGTTCACTGATAATAAATCAATGGTTCACTTGGTGGTTGGTCACAACAATCTGTGAAACAGGACATGTTTCACGTCACTGTTAGCAAGCATAACGTAAATACACCTCAGTATGAACCTATTACAGTGGGATTGTGCAACATCCACATGCACGTCCACACCACAAATACTAAAAGTGACAGGGTCACGTAGTTGAAGAAAGGCTGGTCTTTATATGTGGATGAATGCCGAGATTTCTAGGGTCTCTACCTGGTTGGTGCTGTTAGCTTCTTCTACTTAGAAGACGCTATAAATGTATTATTATGGTGGTGTACGTTTACATGAATGGAAGCACAATTTCAACTGTAAATCTTGAGCATTTTTTATACCTTTATATATATATATTTATAAGACATTTTCACTGGCTATAATATGAGACACTTAAATAAAGGAGTGTTTGCAGTTTGAACACTAGCACACTGATAGCCTGAAGTGACAGCTAACATGCTAGCTACAAAGCAACGGCTAAAGACACGACTACAACACAAACCCGACCACCTTACCTTTGATATGCTTCAAAACAATAACAACAGCTTTGATATTCCACGTTGAGGTACACGAAAATCTAAAAGAAACTGCATAAATCCTGGTGGCATCGACTGTTGTTGGTTAGCGTCTGTGTATGTTCTTCAGACATTTTTTTTGTTCGCCCCCCATCAGTAGTTTACACGCAGGGACACACGTGCCGGTGCATGGTCTGGCAACTAATATTGAATTAGGCACCGTGATTGGACTGCTAGAGGCCGAGACCCCGCCCAAACCCTCCCCCCACCCGTTTTGATTGGCTGAGGGGGGCGGGGACAGCTGCACGGGGCTCAGTGGTCACGTTGCAGAGTGACTGGTCCTGAGTTCCTTTCCAAACATACTGGAACATGAGAGGGCGTAGCCCGTGCCCACACTGCTGTAGCCTACTTGAGCTGACCGTAATACAAATAATATTATCGCAATGGAATTTAGTTTGAGGAGATAGCTATTTTGATTATTCAGTATTTCTCATTAACAGTTCACCCACAGGTTTACCGCCACACACAGTTTTATTGTACCTATACCTACTTATAGATGGAGGGTTATTAACCATGGTTATTAAAAATCAGTCTTGAAGACGAATGACAGCTGGTAATTTTTTACAACAACACCTCAAACGGTAATAGCCTGAAAAAAAACCCTTCTTGTCTCAAAGTCCACTTACTGCCTTTTTTCTGAGTAAAATGTGAGATAAGGAAGAAAGCTCTACCAAGTGGACTTTGAGTTGAAACAATTATCATTATTTGTTTTTTATTTTTTTTATTTAATTAACTTTGCAACTGAGCAAAACTGACTGCCAGATGCAATTGAAAGTTCCAGAGAAAAAGCTAGTAAGTGGAGCATAAGTTGAGATGCGTTGTTTTTTTTTTTATACCTTTCTTTTTTTATATTAATTTTGACCAGTTCTTCCTATCGTCCCTTAAAAGTTGTGCCTAAAATTGCCTTATTATTATAAGATGTTTTCAAATTATAGGTGGTTTGGCAAACCACCTGAAAAAGCCGTAACCTACATGTATTGCCAAGAAAACACCAAATCTTTCCTGTCGAGTGTCACAACAGTCACGCTGGGGGCTGTTCGTGTTGCGCCGTTTGCCTCGTATTTACGGCTGCGGCAATTCCCTGCATGCACAGTTCAACGTGCTCGCAGCATAGTAACGTCATTTGTTCTGCTTGTCCTCTCTGAAGGCACGCGGCCGACGGGGTGGTTGTTCTGTAGCTGTAAACACAGCAGATGTAGGGCACATGCCAGAGAGTAAATAACCATTACTATAATAATACACTTCAGATTTGAACAGGAGCAGATGCTGAAGGGCATAAAAACAAAAAACTAGGTGAAATCTGACACTAAACATTAATATAAATAATGTATCAATACTTCAGTATGAGCTTATCTTCTATTAGAGTGGTTAAGATTATTGTCAATCAGTATTTGGTTGTAATTACAATACAATAAACACATAAAGCACATTTATTCTTGCACTAATCTACTGCTATAGGTGGCAATAAATGTAAATTGAGCCTAAAATGTTAAGTCAGATAGAAGTTGAACTTAAAATGGATCATAAATCCAATTGCATGTTAATGAATGCATGCACAATCAGAAATTTACATCCTCTTGCACGCATTAATACATTATCAGTTAATGACTGGTTCTTCTCTGCAACCCCATGACTACCCCATTCAAAATATTCTAGACACACCCCTGTCTGAATGATACACTTTCTTTGCCAGTCAGTGGTTCACATGGGCTGTCTGCCCTCTGGGCTCTCTGTTTGGTAGGTTGCACTTGGCTTGTCTGAGTGTGTTTACTGGAGATGGCAGTGCAACCTGAGACTGTTATGCTGGAAATTAAGAGCAATGACCTAAAATCTGCACAGAGCTGCAGGACTGTGTGTTACTTACCATTGGGTCTGGCACGAATTCAAGTGTTAACATGATATTAATGTGTAACATAATATGAAACCTTCATTAATGAATCTTCTTTTTATAGTAACATGGAATCAAATGACTGAAGGACTGAAAGATGAGGAATGCAAAACAAAAAAACAACAGATTCTTCTTTTATTTATCTTAACATCATGTTCAGCTGCTTTGAAAATCACGCCTATTTTGCTGATGTTTACAGACAGTGACAGGCAGCTCTCCACCGCAGTCACTTTAAAATGTGTTTCATTTTAACTGGTTGGATACTAATTTGGATTCATGGCATCTCATTGGTCGAGCTGCTCACAGCCATCTGGTGAGAAGTCTGGCGTTCACCATTGGCAGCAGATACTGACAGGTGCCTGTGTGTCCACGTCTTGCAGCAGACAGGCAGAACAGTTTACTGCACTGTCATGTTTTCCATTTTGTAAGTAATGAAAAAAAAAAAAAAAAAGGCAGGGTTTTTCAGTTCATGTGACCAAGACTGAAAGTACTTGACATTTGACTGAACAAAAAAATGACATGCAAAGAAATTTAAAACCACAAGGCACCACTCCATTTTAACATCTTAATGTGATCATTTTTAGTTTACCACACAATGTTGTGTTTTATTCAACTGGAAAGTTGATTTGCAGTTAATTTCTTTGACTACAAATCATGTATACTACATACAGTGCAAAAACATAAGTGTGAAGGACAGATTCCCACATATAAAAAACTGGCATATCACAAACACACAGTATGAGGCATGTGGATTAGTCACTGTAAGAAGTGGATGTTCAAATGTAAGTAGCATGACTGTGTCCAGTAGAGGGTAGCATTGCATAAGATTGTCTCCATAGGAGTGTGTTACAGCAACTGAAACTATAGCTGGAGTAACTGCTCTGCAGAAACTCTTCTTTCTCTCAGAAGTCAAATACAGTATTTGTGTAGGTGTAGAGCAGATCCTCAAGTGAGCAAAAGCCTGTTTTTACTTGTGTTGGTGAACTAAGTACAGCGGTGGTGAGGTATGATGGGGCTGGTGCTGTTTATTTTTGCTTGACATTTGAATGAACACAAGATGAGATGTAAAGAATCTTAAGAAATGTAAACCAAAGAAAGAAAACCAAATAACAAACAAATTAAATTCAGTTCAATTACATTTATTTACATAGCACAGTATCAGAACAAAAGTTATCTCAAGGCATTTTTTTAACCGTACTCTTTATTTTATTATTACTTAGAAAGAGAGAGAGAGAGAGAGAGAGAGAGAGAGACCCAACAATTCCCACCCTGAGCAAGCACTAGGCAACAGTGGCGAGGAAAAACTGCCCTTTTAATAGGCAGAAACCTCGAGCAGAACCGGACTCAGGGTGGGTGGTTGTCTGCCTCAACCGGTTGGGGAGAGAGAGAGAGAGAGAGAGAGAGAGAGAGAGAGAGAGAAAGGGGGGAGAAGAGGGGAGGGGGGACTCCAAGGGTTTGGGGTTCGCTGGTTCCAGGGTCCGGGGTTAGGAGATTGGGGGGGTAAGCTACTGTTGAAAATACAAACAACAGTCATCAGCATAGTGTCAAGAGTTTTTAACTAATCCTGCTGATTTGCTGATATCTGCATCTTGTAAACCAACACATGAAATACAGTTAGTATGTGTTTGTGTATGGAGCTGTTCTCTTACCTGTTTCTCATAAAACAGCAGGTAGGCCGTCCTCTGCCGCTGGCGACAGGCAGCGGTGCCCGTCGTCTCACTGACGTGCTTGTCGTTGTAGGTCAGCCAACGGTCTGTCACATCTCCGGATGTCTCTCTGTGAACACCGTCGCAGATGTAATGGCCTGAGACGAGAGGAGGGGACACACTGGTTAATGACACATCTGAAGAGGAGCTGGATTCTCAAACCTGGAGAGTGGACTCAGTTTCAACCAAACACTTACCAGAGTGAGCTGTGTGGCCCAAATGGCTGACGATGCTCACCAGAGAGTAGCGAGTCTTTGTCTAGAAAATAGCAACAGCTAGCAATGGTTAGCTACACACACAGATATATTTCATTTCACTGCAGGTTCAGAGCATCTAACAGGCTGTGTCATTACTTTACCTGTGTGGTGCAGGTGGGATCCAGATCCACTAACAGCTCCCGTGTCAGATCCACAGGCTTGTTAACCTTCTCCAGGCTGAAGGAGCTGGTGAACCTGAATCTTTTGAGCTGGAGGATCAGCACGCTGACAGGAAAAGGAGGAGGAAGAGGGTTGGATCAGAAACTGACAGAGGAAGACACCTGTGGTCAGGTTTTAGGCCGTTTGTGATGGATGTGATGTTACTCACTTTGGCAGGGTCAGGAATGAGTAGCGCTGTGCTGAATCCTCAGTCCCACACTGGCACCTGTACTCTAGCTGGTCCTCCTGCAGCAGGGAACAAGAGGAAGAAGCAGGTGTGAGTGTGAGGATGGAGTGTGTTGGGGGTTAAAATCACACTAAACTCAAAGAAATTTGACTCTTACTTTCAGGTACTCCTGCAGGAGCTTGTCCACTGTGCGTCCAGGCAGCATATCCAGGGAGAGGTTGATGTAGTCCTCCGCCCTTGTGGACTGGATACCGCATCTGCAGAATAAAGGGACAATTCAAATGAAAATACACCAAAAACAGATGTAGGAATCTCCACAGCCTGAGAAAAATGCGTGTGACCATGTGTTCGTACCCTCTGCAGGTCCTTGTGCTCAGCATCTGGAAGGCGATATGAGCACCGACAGGGCAGGTGTAACTGATGCCCATGTCGACCGCTGCTGTCTGAAGGTCAAACGCAAGGGACCTCAGCATGTCCAGCACACAGCTGAGAAACTCATGGGCGTCCTGCACAGACACAGATGGAGAAGAAAGTTGTAATGATGCAAAGTTTAAAAACTAGTTTAAAAAAGAATGTGTATCGTAATTAAAAAGTGTTCTTACTTTCTGACTGTTGTCGGCAAATTCTGAGTTTGAGTCAGAAATTGTGCGTTTGAAAGTCTTCAGGACCTGTTTCTTCACTGCCTTGATGTTAGAGAATTGGCAGGCTCCCACGTCCACAAACCCTCTGGAAGCAGCAAAAGCAAAGAGAGAAGAGAGAGAGTTGTTTTTTAGTCACGTTGCTTCATGTTGTATCATTACTGGACGAAGCAATAACGTCTGTGTGAGAGTGTCTGGTGCTGTACCTCAAAATTTTAGCGTTCTTGTTTGAACTCCACACCCTCTCCTGTCTGTGGACCTCCTGAACGAAACCAGTCAATGTCAGGAGGCCTTGTAGGGTGGAGTTCATGTAGCAGGTCTGTGCCAGGTTGGGCAACCTTCAACACCACAGGACAGAGGATAAAAGTCACTTCAGAGATGAAGACTCATACTAAACTAAACTAGAATATAAAAACAATATGTAAACATTCAGTGGGCACGTTTGAGTCTTGTTGCCGGTGCTTACCCAAGGCAGTCCAGCTCCTCTCTTGAGAGGGTTCTCCTACTGGATGCAGTGTTCCTATAGGGTCTGGATATTTTTGTCCACAGGCCGGGGCTGGTGGTTTCTTCCTGTACGCTCCCACCATGGCCTGTTGGAGTCGACTGCTTTCTGTCAGGGCCAGTGTTGTTAACAGCAGCTTTCAGCTGTTTGTTGCTGCTGTTGTCATCACAGTCTTTTTTCTTTGACTCGCTGTTTGGAGGGCTGTTCTTAGCTCCTTCCTCTTCCTCAGTTGGAGACTCCACCTTTTTCTTTTAGGAATAAACACAAGAGAAGTTAAATGTAGCCATAACATGCAGACTCCACATTTAACAGCTTGGTAGCGTCTCTGTGAGACGTACCTTTCGGCGTAAGAAGAACAGCCGACGCCACCAAGACTTCCCCTTCTTCTTGGTCTTCTTTCCAGTCTCCGATCCAGCTGAGACTGGAGCATCTGTGGTGGGTGAAGCTTCCTGCTGAGCTTCACCACCTTTGGTCTCCTTGATGGTGCTGATGATAAAGGGACACAAAGATGGTTATTCTACTGTTTGGTCCAGTCAATATAACACAATATAATATGGTCAGTCAACTGAAATAGAAACAGACAGTCAAAGAACCTCATACCTCTTGTCTGTGGCAGAAGGTGGAAGGCTCGTTTCTTCTTCGTCAGGGGTGATTGGAGTCTCCTCCTGGACAATGGCTCTCCTCCTTTGTCTCCTCCTGGACGGCACTCTCATCCTTGGTGTCCTCCTGAATGGTGCTCTCATCCTTGGTGTCCTCCTGAATGGTGCTCTCATCCTTGGTGTCCTCCTGGATGGTGCTCTCATCCTTGGTGTCCTCCTGGATGGTGCTCTCATCCTTGGTGTCCTCCTGGATGGCGCTCTCTTCCTCGGTGCTCCTCCTGGACTACGGTTTCCTCCTTGGTGTCCTCCTGGACAGCGCTCTCCTCCTTGGTCTCCTCCTGGACGGTGCTAATACTGGTGATAAAAGGACACAAAGATGCTTAATCTATTGTTTGGTCCAGTCACAGTAATGAAACCAAGTGGAGATAAAACAATCTCATACTTCTTTTCTGTGGCAGAAGATGACTCGTTTTTATCTTCTGCCAGGTCTTTGTCCACAGACACTGTAGTGACAGGGGAGGGTGAGGCCTCATGGACTCCAGCTTCACCCTCACACTCCTTGTCTGTGGGGACAGTTGTTGCTCCTGCCACATCCTCTGCCACAGGAGTCTGACGTTTGGTCTTCTGTTGGGTACAAACACATGAATAAAGTTAAATACAAGACAAACACAAATAACTGCAACAGTATTTAATATTGAATAAATATTCAGCTCTGTTGAACAGACCTTCTTACGACGCCACCAGAAAAGCTTCTTAGGTTTTTCTTGGGGCGTCTCTGTCAGTGCTGGGACTGTGGTGGCAGAGGTGGTAGAGGTGGCAGAGGCGTTGGGGACCACAGATTGTTGTTTATGGTCCTCCTCTACATTAGTTCTATGTTTTTTCTGTTTAAAATGAAGAAAACCACATGTGATCACATGTGACAGACACACAACCAGCTGCTTCACAGACAGATAGAAACAAAAAAACTACAAGTTTCTCAAAATTCAGCACCAGTTGTCACAAAGCACAAAGTTAACTTAACACTTGAGGAAAAAGAAAATCAGGTGTATACCTTGTTTCTCCTGCGAAACATCTTGCAGAGATTGATGTTGTCGAGATAAAATAAAGTTTGTGTGAAATTAAAAAGGTGTATATGCTCTTCTAAGTTCAGTTGCACTGAAGTGAAGGTAAGAAATGTGTATACCGGAATCAGTGTGAACATAGAGGGTCTATAGTGTTCTACATGATGAAATAGAATTAGAATTAGAATTAGAATTATAATAAATTAGAATGGAGAGAATTCATCATAAAATACATGCATGCCACAGACAGATAAAGATAAATGATTCACAAATATGTTGCCATCAGTAGATTTTTGATGAACAAGCAGCTCCTCCATCATATCTAAATAAACAAATACGTGAAACTATTCAACAAGAAGTCTCCTTGAAGTAAAATTCTGTGCTTTAGTGAAAGATTAAAGTTGTTGTTTTTTTTTACTTTTACTGTCACAAACTCATAAAATTAAAACAATTTCTACAAATTCTACATCCTCAGTGACTGCAGCAGAGAAACATATATTCGTATATTTATTTGCCATATATTTACATATTATATACATATGAATTTAGGATTTAACCTTTTAAAACATGTTTGTGATTTTATGATTTGAGCAGGACTATTGACTGAAAACAATATTATAAAATCACGTAGACCTGCAGGACCTGGTCCCCTATCCTGTTTCTTATTGCAGTTCCCCAAGAAGGAAAGTTTGTTTGTTGACATCTTAAATTGTGGTAATGTGTTAGGATGAAGTGAAAGGTGGAGGACTTACCTATTCACATATTCCCCTCCAGACCAATGTACCTGGACTCTTGTGTTTCAGTGGTACACGGTTGATACACAGCTCTGAAATGACATTTTTAACAACTACAGCAAGTATGACAGGTGTTTAGCATATACAGCAGTAGAGCAGCTGACACATAGAGCATGAGGCATTGAAAACAGTTCATGTAATCCTGATAATTTAGAGTTTGTTGGAGACAACAACAGGATGAGTTGATTTATAGTTTTGTAAAGCAACATTAGGAGAGAGGCAACAGAAAGTTCTCAGAGTTTGTTATTCTGAGATTGTTTATGCTCGTCAGTGATGTGTTGATCAAAGGCTGAGTTTATTGTCATTAATCCAACATATTTGAAGCTCTTGACCTGTTCAACTGTCTTATTGTGGATGGATGAAGGTGGGGTTCAGTCCAGTGTGAAGTGTATTTGATAAGCTGGAAACTAGTTCTTTTGTTATGTCCACGTTCAGCTGGAAGTAGTTGTCAGTGCACCACTGTGTGAAATGAGATATTAGTGTTCACAGGTTGTAACAGAGTTATTGTCAGTGCTGATGAGAGTATGGTAATGTCAACAGATGGCCTTTATCAAAGCTGACTACCTGACTGTCTACAAAATACTTTAAAAAAGGTTTGGTGTACTCTCTTGGAGTTTCCTGTCCTGAAACTTGAAACATTTGGGATTGCCCTCTTGTTTCACGTGGAAGGGGGTAAAAAAAAAAAAATCTGCTTCATTTCACTGACCAGACAGAAAATATTTAGTGCTGGCAGCTCAGTAGTCAGCCAGTGATGAGGCTTGTTTCACTGAGGCTCATTCATTCACAGTAAGTGTATTAATATGTCAAGAAAAGGGATTTCATACTGAAAACTTCCCTCTTTTAGCAACACCTGGCGAAACCAGAAGTAGTAATCAGTGACTCCTCTTGCTCCTTCCCCATCCCTCCTGTGCGTTACTCTTTGTCGGGGGCGTTTCCATTTTAACATCAGGGCGTATCCGCGCTTTGGGAATCAGGAAATACGTTAATGCTGGAAAGAAATCCCTCCCGTAGTGAAGTTTGGTTTGACCACGGCTGCTACTGACCGACCAGACGTCCAACGGTCGCTTGTCAGAAGCATCAGCGGCAACCCACCAGGCCAGCCGCGGTCCCGTCCCTCAATGGCTAACTCAACCATTACGCGTAAGTTTCCAAGTTTTTAAAAAATATATATTTTTAATCTGTTTGGACTTGTATTGGTTATGGTGTAGCACCGTTGCACAGTCAGACTTGTTAATATTCCGTATTTCTCATATCTTCCTCGTGACCGTTTGTTCTCTTTTCAAAACTAATCAAGTTATAGTGGCGGCAGGATGTCGATACGGACCTGTGTATACAACATGTAGCTACCAGCTAACCTGGTTTGTAGAAATTTAACTGCAGGCAAAGTTTTCCTTGAAAACTGCACATAAGCTGTTTGACAGTCAACAT
This sequence comes from Lates calcarifer, assembly GCF_001640805.2. Taxonomy (NCBI): domain Eukaryota; kingdom Metazoa; phylum Chordata; class Actinopteri; family Centropomidae; genus Lates; species Lates calcarifer. The sequence goes on from NC_066846.1 coordinate 8,659,372, forward strand.
ACTACACAGCCAACGTAGAAAAAAACATAAAGCACTTAAAAGCTAGGCTATGGAGGAGAAATGTCATTCATTTCCTCACTATAAAGGTGTTGTATAATCCCATCCTCACCACAACTTTTTTTTATAATTATAAGTTTGTGTATCTATGAAACTTAGACATTTTATATGGTATTACTGTTTTTCAGTCAGTCCCTCCTAGTTAATGTACCAAAGGCTACAGGTTGTGCTTGCTTGCACTTTTTTTTATTAGTTAATTACTAATTTTTCAAGGTTACAATGTGATGAGTCCTACAAAGGTAAGTCTGGCACATCTTCACCTGCCTCCAAAGTGCATAGAAAAGGGAAAAAAGTCTGAAGAGGTGAACACTCCAGCAACACTTAGCAGTATAAAGAATAACTTTATTATCAGACCAGTGTGTTTCAGCTTTTGGCCTTCACCATAAATGAGTGGAACTAACTACTAGGGCAAAATAATAATCTTTATCAACAAAAGCCCTGTTCTCATCAGTCTTTCATTGACTGCTGAAGATGTCTCATGAGCGACACTGAATGTTTTACACAGCTATAAAAAAAAAAGCCTCTTGTGGATCTTTTAAAGCACAGCCAAGACCATTTATGTGTCAGAGTAGATTACTGTTAGTGTCTCTGCATCAAGAAATGCTCAAGCAAGTGCTCTCTCTTTTTTTAGTTCCAACCAGTCTCTTTGGTTTTCTCCATAACCTTTAAAATACTGCTGGGCTTGTTTCCATTTTCCATGGCGAGTCCACAGGAGTCTGTGGCTTGCAAAAGGCCGAGGCTGAATCCTCATGCTCATTCAATTAGACCTAGTTATCCAGTACTGGTTTGGAAATAAGAATACACTAATGCACTGTGTGCGTGTGTGGACTGTACAAGCGTACTGTATTTTTTGGATATTTTCAGCTGGCTTCACAACTTCATGTGTTGCTGAACTTATTGGTGACTGGGTGAGCGGCTCCCAACTTGGGGGGTCCCAAGATAAATGCGAGGGTTGCAAGATGATTAGAGATGATTAGAGGGTTTAACTTCTGTCCTTTTTTTCTTCTGAAATTCTGAAACTTTTACTCATTCAAGCCTGTAAAAATCCTTTAAATGAAACAGTCTCTGAGGGAAAACTCGCACTCACGTCCACACAAAAGAAGACCAAGACAAGGGGTCACAAACTGAAGAGAGATGGGCTTTATAGGCAGAACATAAAGCAGGCATAGACTGCTTTAAATGTTACTGACAGTAACATTTATTTAGCTACAGCATTCATTGTAAGACTAAAGCCATTATTAACCTACTGGTAGTTGTGTTTGATATTGTGTTTCATGTTTTATGCATCTGCATACTGACGACTGAGGAAGGGTAGTTTAATGTGCGTGGGGATTTGGGGTACTTTCCTCTCTGTTAATTGCAAATCATCATTTCTTTAGAGCAGACTTTTGCAGATAAGAATTTAACCTGCTGATGGATAGAATTTGTCATTAAAGTTTTCTTGTAATGTATTTCCACTTAATCAGGTGTTGATGAGGCTAGGATGCACTAGTGATGGGTCTGGAGCTGCAGCACTACCTGTGCCAAGCTATATTTTTAAAGCTCCGACAGCAAAATGATCCTAGGTGGGGTTTTTTTTTTACATGTGCAGTCCTGCAGTTCAGTTTTTAGAGTTTTAATTCCTCAAAAATGAGGCAGTTGTTGCCTCACTCCTCAAGTGAATTTTGAATTTCCTGCTTCACTGGTCAGTGTGCAATGTGACAAGGCGGTTAAGCAACTTTTTGCACAAGTGTATACTTGCTAATGTACAGGGTTGCACTGTATATATACATTTATCATTGTGAGAGTTTGTTGTTTTGTAATAATCACAGAGCTAAGATGTGATTATGAAATGTCTCATCTTTATTCATGGATGAGTGTGTTGAGTGACTAAGCAAATAAAGGACCGGGATTTGAAGTGACAGCATTGTCTTGTGTATTCTGGAACAATATGTGGGCAGTTTATGTGAACAGGGTCTCATGAAACACTGTAGGTATAAGCCACAGTCAGACTGAGCCTTTTAATCCATTAATATTCAGTGCTGGAGGTGGAGAGCACAGATTCTCATCCTCCTGTGTTGTTGTGGTGAAAAGAGAAGCTTTGGCGGTGTGTTCACTGTCACTTTCTCAACAGTTTAGAAAAACGGTAACTTTTAATGGACAAGAAAAGAAGGATTTGAGGTTTGGAGGCCTTGTTGTGTCTCTCTGAGCTTTCTGCCTTTCTGAGGGTAAATGGACCACTCAGTCTCCTTGAACAGGTCTAGATTATGAGAATGAATGTGTGGCATTTTGGGTGTTGTGCCCTCAGTTTAATGTTGATATAGACATGGTTGTAAAATGTGAAGGAGAGGTTATTCACTAGCCAAGCAGCAGTGGATGAAGAGATGTCGAATGGTTTCCATTTCCCGTGTCTCTCCTTCTAAATGGAGGAGAGTAATGCAGTTGCATCTGGTTGAGGATCACGTTACTGACGGAGTGCAGCTGAGAAGTCAGTCACTGTTCGATAGGAAACAGTTTAAAGTCTTCACTCGGACTATTATTATATAACACCCAGTTTGCCAAGAAGTGACTCATAAAGTTAGGTTTAGGTTTGTAAACATGCAGCGTGCTTCCTTATGCCATGAGCTTTTCTGCTGATATCAGCGGGTGGAAACATTAACATCCTCTTTTCTGAGATGCCCTTTGGCTCTGTGGTCTTGTCGACTGGTCATCTCATGGATAGTGGGTGGTTTCCATGTGCAAATGTGAGTGGCAAGCAAGAGCAGAGACAACACAAAGTTCAAGACAGGGGAAGATAAAGGGGAAAAAAGAGACAGAGACAGAAAACACAGCTCAGTTTTTTCCCCTAGGTATTTCTGAACACAAATCATCCTCCTTCCTGTGTGTGTTTTTGCAGAGATTGATTTTACATCATCCCGTGAAAGAGGCCGTCGCGGCAAAGACGTCGATAACCTTCAGGCAGACGACTTCTCTCACAGACTAAATCCTAATAAAACTGCAGGAAATTAAACTAGTGGAGCAGTAATGCAGGCCTGTTCGTGTACATCCAACAAAAGGATGCTTGAATTGATGGATTTGACATTAAGGACAGGAATACTTCAGGACCAGAAAATGGGAATATCACTTATCAGAGTGAGTGTTAGAGAGTGCCTCAGTGACTTTGGAGGGAACCACTGTCACTTTGAGGTTGTGGTTTGTTCATAGAGGTCCAGTAGTATTTGATATTTATCTGCTACACCCTTCAGTGCAGCTGCTGTTCACTGTAACACAGCATGTTTTCCTTGTAGCCACAGGGCAGTTTGACCCAGTGAGTGTTTGTCAAGGTGTCACGTCAAGTTCCTCATTTCTAGTGTCAATATGAAACCCGTGTTTATTCCTTTGACAAAACCAAAGCCAAGCCCTTTCAAAGACGGCAGCATTTAGTGTTGTGTTAACATAAGCAGCATCACAAGTACTGCAACTCATAACTGCATGTATCATTTCGACATACCATACTTTCCGGACTATTGAGTGCACCTGACTATAAGCCAGCACCCACTAAATTTAAAAAGAAAAGAAAAAAGTACATATACAGGTCGCACTTGTCTATAAGCCGCAGGTGTCTAAATGTTTTTGCGGCATGAAGCTCGTTAGCCCGTAAAAATCTATAAATTAGCCGCATCATTGTTAAGCCGCAAGTTTCAAAGCATGTGAAAAAAGTAGCGGCTTATAGTCCGGAAATTACGGTATGTGAAACAGTAAATTACAGTACAGAAATGTCAGTAACTTATAAACAGTGTTGATATTTTTACAGTTTATTTTTACACTGTCATTTGTCCCGCTCACTTAGTATCTGGGTCACAATTTCCTAAAAAATTTCTTGTCGATTTGTATCAAGATTGTTTATTTACATTGTGTTGTTGTTTTTTTTAATATATAAAAACACAAGTATCAGCTGATGTAACAGATTTAGAAAACATCCAAATATTGGTTGGTAAGTAAGTTGGTGTTGAATTTCAATGGCAATAATTCATAGTCTGACATGGATAGAGTCAAGCTAACCCAATCCCTTGCAATACTACCTAGACAATAGCAGTTGTCATAGCAACCAAACTCGCAGCACTGACCCTAAGCTAGTAAGCCATGTGATAAACCAGCGTGATTTAAGTCAATCTATAATAAAAGTAATCAATGGTTGCAGCCTTAGATTTGTGATCTGGAGATAATTAAAAAAATGTCTCAGCATTAGTGTATGAATCCACATGAACCACTGTGTGATGTGTATTTGTTTTGAATCGGTCTGTTGGCTCTCTCTCTGTGGACTTCCATCATGGCACCAGCTGTGGTTGCTAAGAGATTTATGACTCAACTCTAAATCCTCCTCAAGGACTCCATTCAATCCATTTGCCAGCCTCCAGTCTTTTTTTGATGCCTTTTAATACAATTCTCTAATTGATGATTATTTCTGAGCCACATGGAGAAGCATGGGACTGAGCCAGCCACTGCAGTCTTCATTACATATCAGCACATGGACACACAACAGTCAGTCACAGGGCGGTCAGCAAGCAGACAAAGGTCTTTATCAGTGTGTTCAGTCTGATGCATCAGGGGACTGGGACAATGGAGGAACACAAATGCCCGTATACATCAGGAGGCACATGGTTAGGTATACAGATACATGTCTGTTCACACACACACACACACAGCGCTGTGGTTGTGGTGCGTTTCAAACCGGGATGAAGGTGTAGTTTCATTCGATATGAGTGAGATTCAGTCCAAACGGTGGTGAGCTCCCACATCTCTCTGTCTGTCTCCGTCTCTCTTTCGGTCTCTCGCTGACTTTCTCTGTCTCACACACACACACACTGATACAGACAGGAAAACAGACAAAAGCCCTCTTGTGTGTTGTGCTGGAATGCCTCACGTGGTTCTCCAGCAGCAGGAGCCAGGACAGGGTTCGCCTATAGCTGACTGCAGGTCACAGTCTACACTTTGACCTCTGACCTGATCAGTTTTGTATTATTTTGTCTAAACTGTAAAATGTAATATGAGAGCATTCAGTCATGTAAATGGAAAACCAGCAAGAGAACCATGGCTTGAACTGGACATCCAGGAGAGAAATTGAATCTCAGAGTATCTTCATAATCAATTAATTAATTAGTCATTTTTAAGTATGATTACAAAACATTTGCTGCTTCTCTTTGCCATATATGATCATGAATGGACAAAACAAGCAACATGTTTATTTGATTGGCATTTTCACTGCTTCTTTATATATCATAGATTAAACAATGAGTGTGTTTCCATCCAGAATTAACACCACCAGCTGTTTCTCTTGATGAAAATGCATATTAATTAACATTTTCTTTTGCCAATGTGGTTAAAGTTTGTACTACATTTGGATGGTAACTCGGCTTTCGAATCGATTAATCAAGACAATCAGGTGATTAATTCTCCTTTTAGTCATTATTCACATCCCTAAAATTAAGTCTTAAAGCTGTGAAATTAAAAGTAGAGTATGTGGTCAGGACTTGCTTCAAGCACCCTTCCCAAGAGTCCCATGGCACCCTGATGGGTCTAAAGTCCAGTGTGTAGGTGGTGGGCATATGGGAGTGGGAGCAGAGGGGGCTCGAGCTACAGTAGTAAAGTTTATGGTCCTTGTGTTCTTTTTGCTGCAGTCGGTTACATAACAAGCCCTAAGATATAACAGACTCTGCTACATGTAGACTGGGTTTATGTGTTTGAGCAGTGTAGTTTATGACTTTACATTTTAATTTCACATCAGGAGTGGGAGTGTAGCACTTACTGGCCTGTAAGGCATCTTAATGAAAGGAGCATAATGAGAGAGAAAGCACTGGATTGCTCCCATCATCATTACCAACAGTTTATAGGACACATGTAAAACTGTCTTTTGGCAGCTTTAGTGAAGTCCTCATTCTCTCTTTTGGTCTGAGTGAATGGAAGAGATGAGTTGATGACATAAACTTTCAAAAACAGTTTCCAAGTTTATCTCCGGTTTGTCTCTGCCTCTTACTCCAAATGGGTCTTCAAAGCTGTGGAGAGGGGACACAGTTTGCACCAGATTGAGCGGTTAGAGGGCAAGAGACAGCAGCGGGCTCGACTGATCCAGGAAGGGAACATGAAAGCTCTGTCGTGTTGCAGCTGATAGCGTTTAAATCCCCTCAGCTGCTCGGCTCAGGCCTCAAGTGCACCCTCAGTCTCACTGTGGATATCAGGTTGCCATCAAGGGCGTTGTAATGGCTGTGTTTTCTGCACTCTGTGTCCTGTTGCAACTACATTTAACCTCATTCCGTTTTTTTGTGTTTGTTTCCCCTCCAGCAGGTCAAACCACAGTTATAGAAAAAGGTGAAGATGGAGCAGCAGGGACAAACCCAGACTACATCGCCTTCGTCCTGGTGCCCGTTTTCTTCCTCTTGGGCCTGCTGGGGGTGGTGATCTGCCATGTGCTGAAGAGGAAAGGCTACCGCTGCACCACAGAGGCCCAGGATGACGACGACGAGGTTTTCGAAGAAGACAAAGACCCCGAACTGGGCGGAGGTAAGGACATCTGAATGAAAGGCAGAAGGAGCTGAGGCAATTTCAACAACTCCTGGGTGTTGAAACAAAAAGGGACATGTCAGAATCTTGGACATTTGTGTGGAACAGTGTCTGACACCCTTGTGATTCGCTTTGTGTTCATTACATCTACATACTCATTGTCTTTAAGACATCCATCATCTGTGTACAACTCACACCCAGAATTACTGCTCAACCAGGCTTATATTAATCCATGTTTATGAAGAAGAGATTCAAGAGCAGCGAGGGAGGGAAGTGAAAAGAGTTTCACGGAGTTGAAGCTCTAAACTGGTAGTACAGTGTTGGTCGGATATTTGCAAAAGGTTTTCTTGTTTTGTCCTCACATTATCTGTGGACAATCCCAGTCAATGCAAACTGCGGCGACAAATAACATACATTGCGCTTACACTTTTAATGTGGAATAGTTCAGCTTATATTAGCAGTAGCCTAATACAACTGTAAGATTGTGAAAAGTAAACATTGAGACTGTTATCAGTGAGAAAGAATTCAAAACAGTAACACTGTGTAACATGTTTCACCCTTTCCTGTCAATTCCTTGTGCACATGAAGGTAGCTTGAATCCAGCACAAGAATGCCTGACCCCACAACTGATAAAAGTACTATATAGACCCCTAATTAAAATATGTACGTAGATTTAGTTGCTGAAAAAATGCAGTGTAACGAATTCTAACTTTAATACCTTTCAGCCTCTCCACCTTGTCTTCCACTTTGCTTCACAACAGAAGCTCATGAATTGAAAAATTCCCTTCAAGTTAAACATTAACTATGGCCTAATTCTCTCTATCAGACTGTGATGCTATTGTTTCTCAGTCAATGGAAAAGTAAATGCAGAAGAAGTGATTTCTTTCACGTCGGTTCCCAAATTAGTCATTGGGCTGCATCTGGTTTTCCTTTTTCCTGTCATGTGGTTTTGAAAATCAAGGTCACACATGATGCAGTAAACTCACTTTGATGCTCTCACCTGTTCTCTAGTTCTTACAGGCTTGTATTACATTCCTGACTCTAATAAGCTTGGAGAGTTCCACGTACTGTAGGTGCGGACAGATGATAAGAATAGACAAGTGATGTGAATGGCTCCTTTCTTTGCCAAAATCCTGGCGCTGTCACCAGTTCTGTGTGCAGAAAACAGATTAAAAATGCTATAACTCGACATAGGTCAGAGCTTATTTAAGAAATATATATGTATTTTATTCATCATTGAATAAAAAGTGTCGTGTTTCTCAGAAAACGCCTGTGAAATCACATATGTAAGCTCAGAGGTGCTATCACTGCCATATTTAAGTTATCTCCTCCATCATTTTTCTGTTAAATTCCTGTCTTATCTCAGCCATGTTCCTCTGTTGAGAGAAGGTCTCTGTCTTTTTAAGAAGTGGAGGCCAACAGAAACCAGGAAGACATTTGGCATTCACATCACTCATGTTCTGACTCAACTAGGGGTGTGTTAAGTGAGGTGAAACAAAAAATTTCTCCACACAGGGCCTGTTTAATTTCCCTTGGCTCGTAATTATATGCTAAATTGTTATGGAACTTGTGTACGTTATGAGTTTTTCTGCCCTTCTTCTCGGATATCACAGTTGACTCCTTGAACTTTACTGGACAAAAAACACATGTTTGCTTCTTTAGTTTCCCTTTTTCTGCAGGAGTCATGCCACTTTTTTGTGAGTACAGTGCCACTCAGAGAGAGCTAAGATTTGCGATCTCTCTATTTCTTTCTATATCTCTCAAGTTCAGACATGAATCTTGGCATCGCTGGTTTGCCCTGCGGTATGTCACAGGCATTAGAAATGTTATGGAAAGAAAGAACTGTTTACTCTATGCTGCCAAGATCAGCAGGAGACCCTGCTGTCTGCCTTTCTCACTTATCTGTTATCATACAGCTGACCTCTCCACAGTTTTCCTCCCAGCATATAAAGTCTCCACTGTTTCCCATGTTGCTCCAAGGCCACCATTGAATCCTGTCAATTATTGATGTCATTTGTTATGTGGAGTAGATATTGAAACACAGAGGCATAAAGCTGGTTTCTACCCGGGCAAAAGTCATGAATGCACTCGGGTATTCCCCCGCCTGTCTCTGGGTTTCTGCCTTTTGTCAAACAGCCCTACCCTTTCTCTGTCATATGTCGAAACAAAAGAGTAGGGTATACATAAAAAACAAAAAAACACGTGTGTGTTTTGTCCTCTTTCATTCAGTCCTTCCAGTCCTCTCTTGTTTCCTTGATCAGGTTTCCTCTTCTATTACTCCATCTTTCTATCTTTGTCTCTTCTACCTGCCAAACTGCTTGGGATGTTTATTAGTTATGAGCAGTGTCTTTACATTGTGCAGGTCAGTGTTAAAAATCAGGATTTTCAGAAAGTGCTGAAAGAGTGTTATGTTTATCAGAAGTAAGGAAGTAATCAACAGGAAACTGTAGGAAGTGCTCACAAGGGTGTGTGCTGTATGGAAGGGCTCATTGTCAGATATCTTGAGAAAAGACAGTTAAAGACGTTTTTAAGACTGAACAATGTCAACCAAATTAAATGACATAGTATTTTTTACCTGATACATAGACGCTGATACTTTCACTATATTTTAGGAAATAAATTTGATGAATTAACAGACGTAAGAAATAATTAGCAATCTATGTATGATGGCCAAACAGACATTTGTTGTTTACCACACTCTGTTAGGATAGCCTGACATGTTGTCATTCTGGCAACTTTAATAGAACCTGTAAAGCTGCACTAATCAATATTTTTTGTTTTACCAGTGCATCAAATGACAGTGTATCACTCTTAGTGATAAATTTACAGAGAATTATCAACCAACCTTGCACTTCCTCTCCGTTGTACAGGACTTTTATAGCATCTGTCAGCTCATTGTTTTGGTTCTGCAGCCTGCAACTTTATCGTTTTGATTCACTCCCACAGCTCTCATCTGCATACAATACGATACAATAACAGTCCCTCAGGACTTGGTGGAGAACAACACAGAGCAAAAAAATAGGTAATATGAATACATTCGTCAGGATGCTCAAAACACAGCTCAGAAGGAGTACTAATCTTGCTCCTAATAAGCAACTGTTCACTCACACACTAGCCATAATTTAAGTTAGTGTTGTGTGTAGAGCTTCTTCTACTGCCCCCAAGTGGCCAAAAATTCCATTAATGCAGGTTCAAGACTCCAAAACACAACAGAAAAAAATATTAATAATATTTTCACAACCAACACCCCAGACAATATCCAGACAATATTGTATCAGTGTATTGTTAAGCTTTAATCACTTGAAAAGATAATAATAAAACAAAATGCTCCATAAGTCTATGTGTGGTCCCATTACAACAAATTAATTGCATTTCTGCTCCAGTACAACAGTAAAACCTGGGGGAGTAATGCCATCAAGCTGCGATATTAATAGGTGCTTTTCAATTATGATTTATGGATGTCTCATTTTACAAGGTAAAAGCATCCTGCCTGTTGAAGCCCTTAGGCCATGCCTATAGTCAGTGTTTTAAAACCTCCTCTGAAAACATTTAAACACAAGCTTTTAGGCTGTAGTGTTTTTTCTTCATGTTTTACTGACGCTATATTTCCCTGACATGTTAATTAATGTCTGGCTCTCAGCCCTTTGTTAAGCTGTAGCTTCAATTAATGATGAACCATCAAAGCTGCTTGATGACGTTATGATTTTAAACGGCTATTACCAACTTACTAATGGCAGTGTTTCTATTTGTGTTCTGCTTGTTGTTTCAGAGCTGAACGACACCCTCAGTGACAACAATGACACAGTTGGACAGATTGTTCACTACATCATGAAAAATGAAGGTATGTGTCCGACTAACTAAACGAAAACGTCACATTAGACCTCTGTTTTTGCGTCTGTCATTTAAGGAGCAGGTATTTTTATGACTGTGCAGCGGCTGTGGATACATGTCAGTACAACAGCGTCTCACAGTTTCTCACATCTTATAATAAAGGTCTTTGAATGCATCACTGTGAGGGGGTTAAACCTTGGTCAGGTCCAGCCTTTATTAGCTCTCCTCACTGAAGTTATTACGGCCAGTACTCCATTATTGTTTTGGCATTGTCACACACTATTCAGGAAGGAAGTGTGTGTGTCGGTTTCTGTTTTGCAGTAGATGTGTGTAATCAGAGCACTTCTCAGAAGAATTTGGCTCAGGGATCAGGATCTGGTAATCAGGACAAACTGGACACTGCTGAGGAATTTCAAGGAAAATTTATGACGACTGTGGTTACATCACTGTTTCCTGTGTAAGTTATTATATTTTGTTTGACATTTAGAGGTTCAGTCTTAAGTTCCAGTTGAGATTATTTCATTGTTATTAATAGCTTTACTTGGGTGATGTCCATAACTTGACACAAGCAGGCCAGCTGAACATTTTATTGACTGACTGTCCACGCTGGAGATGGAGTGTTAAGCAGAATTGTCTGAAGTAAAAAGAGGAATTAGAGTCTGGTTGTGTTGTGACAGTAGAGCTTTGACTGACTGTGTGGTTTTAGCCTGTATACATAAAGAGCAAATGTTAGCTTTCAACAGTTTACGCTTCGTCAGACAGCACAGAAATCATTTGTGAAGAGGCAGAGACAATTACACTGCAGCAGATTGTACTGTCATTTTTACTGCATGCCATGCGAGCTGTTTAGGACACGGGGTTCAGTTCAACACTTCGAAAATATAGCTCTGCATCTCATTTGTTATAAGATGTAAAAGGCCAGGAAACTCGTGGCTCAAAGCTCTCAGTTTCTGGCAATATTGGCCACAATTACCATCCCCGGTTTAGCAGTTTCTCCAAGCACAATCAATATTTCGAAGTCCGTTTCTATGAGGATCCTGTCCTACAGCTGATTTCAACACTGCAGTCTAAACCCCCACGATATCATATCTTATCCAGATGTCTGACACACGATGACAGATGACGGTTGTCCTGTCTCGGTAACTGGCCATCAACACTGTGTTATAAATTGATTTTTCTGTCCACCCCTCTGAGGCGAGCTCTGAGCTGACTCATCATTGCTTTTGTTGCAACAGTAATATTTGCAGTTGGAGTTGGAAGTCCGTTAACTATGACTCACCCTCACAATGTCAGACGTGGCATGATTCGGGACTCCCAACAGTGGAAATATTCAGTATTCTAAGGTTGTCACATATTTCCATGTTTTCATGGAAATACTCCTTGAAGTACATGTGAAGTGATTTGTGCATGTTATATTTCTACTTGCATCAGCAGTGTGTATAAATACACAGAAGAAGAACTGAGTAGAGCATGAGTAACAGTCGTCGTTTTTATGGCTGAGTGAAGACTGCCATCTACAGAGAGTACTCATTTAGTACCTGTGTTGCCTCATTACATAGCAAAGAATAATAGCAAGAATATTATACCCTTCACTTTTCTGTTCTTTTTCAATACAATATTAAGAAAAATAATTCTTAAAGATGATAAGACCCGTACTCAAATTGCTATATGTGTGTCTTGTGGGCATTTTACCTTGTGATTTAGAGGCTGAAGAGGCGTTTCACTTCTGAGGGAGTAACTTCAAAACCTCTTAGACTGAAAGTTGAAATTACCCACAGTTAGTCAGGTACTGTATCTGCAGGAATTAGATAGTGAAAACATTACAGATAGTGTTTTTTTCCTTTTAAAAGCCCCTGTCTTGTCCATGTCTTCTATAACACTGAATATTCACTAAATAAGCACCAATAAAATTTATGTTTTGACACAAATAACAGTAGGTATTATTTTAATTTACCCTGAAATTCTTCTTCTGGACTGTGTGGGTGTGGTTTGGTCAGATTCGATTGACAGTGGCCTGCATCGTAAGCAAACAGACATCAGCGTTTCAAACCAGTCTGAAAAAGCAAGACTGAAAATACAGAATGTAGAACAATACAGAAAAATACAGAAATCCATCATGTAAAATAAACTGTTGTAACTGACGCAGGAAGTTGTGTTTTCACCTTCAGTCATGACTAAGAAGTTTTGTTTCGAGGGTCTGTAAAGACCAGACATTGACCCAAACCCGAAACCTTTTTCTAGTCTCATATTTATTCACCCAGTGCCACAGTCCTGAACCAGTATCCTCGAGCAGACTAAATGACTAAATCAAAAGCATGTTCATAATACTTCGGGTCTAAAAATACCAATGATATGAGGATGACACGGGGTGATAAGAGGGACAGTGGTGTTGAGTCAGTCGTCTGTGCATGATCACATGGATTCATAACATGAAACTCCTGCCTTCACCTACATGAGTCATCTCTGGGTGTCAGTGCGGCTCAGTACATCCTCCCATTTATTTAAGGTATGGACGAATTCCTTCATGGCGAAGTCAGTGAACACATCAGGGCCAGGCCTTAGGGGAGCAAATTATGTAAATCTCTATCTGTCTATAGCTGTCTGCTCTGTGTTGATGCTACACGGTCTCAGAAGTTGATAGTTGTTGTTGATGTGCAGTAAAGAAATTCAAAACCTGACCAGGAATCAAACTTTCAGAGTCATATTCTGGAGTTAGTTTGCTCTGACAAAAGTTCTCCCTGGTTTGCCACTCTCCCCTGAGGTTGTTGTGTGTACAGTAATTGTGTTCAGTGACTGCATGTGATGTGCCATTTAATTGTGTTAAGGAGTTAATCTGTTGCAGCCATCTTTCAATAAGCGCTCACTGGAGCGTTCTCCTTGCTTATTCCCAATGCAACTGTTATCTCTCCTCCTTTCTTCTATCTGTATGAGTGTGTAACTTCCTCTCTCTCTTCTTTTTAAGCAAACTCGGACGCCCTGAAAGCCATGGTTCATGAGAACAGCATTGATTCTGATGGGTAAGTTGCTACAAAAAACAATCAAGTTCCTCCAATTCCATCTGCTATTAATATTACTTTTTGTCTTTCTCTGATTCATTTGAAAATAAATGAGCAAAGGCCAACACTGTTATCCATCTCAACCACCAGGTGGCACCATAAGCCTCCGTTACAGTCTGTTGGTGTCACTACTGAAGTGACTGAACTGAGACTTGTTAGGGCAGGAAATGAACAGTCAAGGCAATCAGGCCACATTTCTCTTCTGATACTTTTCCAGATTGGCAGGGCTTGATTGAGGGTAAGCAGCTGGGGACTATTCCCGAAATGCCACTGTGCCCCATATCACTGTATTGAGGGATTATTAAAGCATATTGAGCACAGTTGTTGGCATGTTTCCTTAGCGGATTTCAAGCCAGAATACACTGAGTGTGACCATGACTCCACTTCAAAGGGGAGCACTGGGCAAAGAAAGAGTAGATATTTTTGATCTACAGCTTTAGAACTACAGAAGTCTGCATTAGTGCTGAAATAATTGAATGACTGATGATGAATCTGCAGTTATTGATAATTGATTACGCCTTATTGTGCAAAAATACCAAATATTTGCTGGCTCCAGCTTCACAAATGTGAGTATTTGTTCCTTGTTTGTTGTATGTCACTGTAACTTTTTGACTGTTGGTCAGGCAAAAGAAGCAATTTGGATACACACACCATCTTGGACTTAGGGAGTTTGTTTTACTATTTTACCTTGATAAATATTCTAATACTATTATAAACAATTGACAGATTAAAGGTTTTATATGTAGGGTTTTTTGTTTACAATGTTAGCATTAACTGCTTTTTACTTACCCGTCTTGAGGAAACGTTAAGAGTAACATAAAACTTTATTTCTTTACTCACCAAGAGCTGTGGTGGAAAGCAACACCAGTGTTAGCTCTTGTTTTGATTCTGTTCATCACATTTCTTCTTCTGAAGTTAGCATGCTAACCAGCTAGCCTCGGTCTGTCATGTCTCATATTAACACTAGAACAACAATGGTTGAAGCTCTTGTTTATAAACAGCTGTTAATGCTAATGTTAGCTATGTAGCAATAGTAAAAACTCACATATAACACCTTTAAGTGATAATGAAAATAACTGACATTCACTAAATCCCTACCCTGAACAGTGTTCATCTAATCATAGCTTAGCAACCATAACTAGGCACAGCAGTCGTGTCAATCTTCAATTTACAGACTAAATTTTACGGACCAGAAACAAAGTTTAATCTGCTTTAACGTAAGCTTCAGTTGTTAGCATGTCTGGCTAAGTAGCTTTCTGTCTACAGTAGAGTGACAGAGCCTGACTGCCAGTTTCAGGTGGGGTTGTGAGTTATGCTAAGCAGCTAAACAGGGCTGTGTTAGAATTAAATATTAGTCTGAATCTTACATTTTTTCCTCATCATGCTTGATTACTAGAACCAGCATGCTCTACACTGCAATTCAAAAACAATACTGTTTATTTATTTCTATGTCCTCTGCATGAATCATAAACTGGTGACTTTTTACCTCCGCCCTCCTTTGGCCTCATTTGACCCTTCTGTCTGCCTCTGTTTCGTAAATCAAAGACGTAATGTCTCAAAAATCTCTAAGATGTTTAGTTGTTGTATGAGAATGGAAATTATCACAGGCATAGCAACAGTAACTAAGCTGACGGTCAATAGAAAATCATCAGTTGTTATTTGCAGCTCTCGCCTGCATTTGATGACCAGGATCCTATTTAATAGCATAAAATCTATAGGCCTTGAAACATTCACATCGACTTCTCAAATCAAAGGCTGCCTGCTTGTCCCTTCTGAAACGACCCTGCATCATAAGCAAGAGCTGATGGTTCAAACTGAGATTAGACGTCATCACGATTCATCCCACCATTCGTCTGCACAGAGCAGAGTAAATGAGCGAGTGTTGTGCAGCTTTGTGGCTGAGATAAGGGGAGAGGGAGTTGGGCAGATAGACAGATAGGAGGAGGAGATGCTTGTGACAGTGGAGGAGTCTAAGTAAATCGAGTTAGCGGAGTATGTTTTCCCCTCTCTCTCCTCCTGTCATCTTTCTTGTCCCGCTGCACATTGTTCTGGGAGGAAAGGAAGAGAGATAAAGAGAGGGAGAGATGTTCTCTTTTGTTGGGGAAGAAACAGTGTTGATAAATGGTGGGAGCGTCGCCTCTGCCAAGAATTAGGTACTGAGGTATTCTGCTCAGTCACATTGGGTGTCCTGGAAAAAAACAAAATAAAACAAAAAAAAAAATCAGCAGAAATCTGCAATCGCACACATTTCCCTGATGTCACTTTCATGTGTCTCGCTTCTTCAGTTCTCTCTCCAAAATCTCTTTTTCCACACATTTCCATGTTTTCTCTCCCGTTTCCCTTCACTTTGTAGCTCATTTTGTTCAATACTCTCTCTAGTTCTCCCTCCGATCTCTCGCTGTTGCTCTTCATATCGTTCTCTGTTTCTCTCAGCCAGGTCGGGCAGCCTGCCAGTGGATCACTTAGAAATGGAGGAAAAGGGGGGAGGAGGGGTATCAGCGAGGGTAATTTATGGGACACTTAAGGGGGTGGAGGGGTGGGGGAGGGAAGGGGAAAGGAGTGAGGGATGGAGAGATGCTACAAGGAGGAGAGTGACTGTAGTGTGGCCAGGGCTCACTATCTGCCTCTCCAGGTTCAGTGCTTAACTTCCCCTCAGCTCACTGCTGCTCTACCCATCACTACTCCAGCATCCACCTCACCACCATCTCTGTCCTCTTTCCTCTTCCCACAGCACCACCTCTGTTCACATCACTTTTTTTCTCCCTGTAATCATGTCTTCTCTTCCTCCTGTGGAGCAAACTGATGTTTCATACTCATCACGGATCCTCACGCTGCACATGTGCATCATACATGTTTCTACACATGCATGTCACTGGTTGTATGTCTACCACTTGATACCAGATCATTTTCCCCCTTGAACATGGTATTACGTTGAAAATATAAATCTGTCAGTCCGCAGGCTGGGAACATGCTGGTTTATATGGTATGGCCATAAATATGCACACATACTCTTTGTAGTTTTGGTCTGAGGCGATTTTTAAATGATTTTTACTAGGCCCCTGAGTTCCAGTTGAGGGAAGTCTAAGATAGTTCAAAACTAGAAGCACAGCTAACAATTATTTTTATTTTCAATTTCCCAAAGTGATCAATCAATTGTCCATCAAATATCTAATAAAATGCCTGGTATAATTTCCCAGCGCTCTGTTCATTTTCCCATCACTTGACAAAGAAAAGCAGCAAATCCTTTCATCTAGGAAGCTGGAATCAGACAACGTTTGGCCTCTTTGCTAAAAAATGCGTGAGAGAAATAATCAATTATCAAAATATGAGTTAATTAATTTTCTGTCCACTGACTTACCACTTAAACTCTACTTGAAACTGATGGAGACTGTGTCTTATTACACCAATATATTCACAAATTTTTCAGTCAAATCTGTGAAATGTCAGAAAATAATGAAAATATGTGTCCAAGTAAAATTGATATAGCAGAGAGTTTGACTGTTTTTATTTGATAAAGGGCTTAAATGATTTCTCACATGTCAGAATAGTTGGCAGTACATCTCCTGTCGATTGAATAATCCATTACTTTGATTGTTTTAGCTCTACACAGAATAATATTACAGTGCTTCACTTTGTGGTAGCATGTTAATCTTCAGTTGTATACTGAGCATCCCTCCTCCCACTGTCTCACAGTGAGCGTCCATTTCCATGGTACCTCCCCAGCATTGACTGAGAAAGACACACAGCTCATTATTATTCCTCCTGTCCCTTGACTCACATTGTGTAGGCATACATACTGTATATAATATGTTTATGTCAATGAGCAGAAATACTGTTTATTCTACCTTTGTGTGTAAACAGTGTGAAGAGCTGCTCTCCAGGGTCATAAAACATCCACACACAGCTTCTCTCAAAAAAAGATAGAGAGCAAACAGACAAGTGAGCTGGCCTCAATTAGTTCCTGTTAACACACTTCTAAGATAAATACTGTATGAAACAGGAGAGAAAACAGTGTGTGTTGTGATCGCTTGTATGTCACAGGTGTTGCCAGTGTGTAATTCTCTGCCAATCAGATGTCCCACACGTTACCTGATGCCTGCTCCGAACAGGAAGTCGCTTCTATTATTACTTTAAACATAATTGCCATTCAGAGCGATCCTCAAAGTGATTGTTTTTTGCCCGGTTGAAGTATGAAATATTAATGTGTCATTTCTGCAGTGGTGCGCTGTGATAAAGGAAGGACTGCAGGATTCAATGAGCTTGAGCTCTCCGTAAAATCTCAGTGAAATGGAAATGTTTTGGGCTGAATGTAGGTCAGTTTGTGAAAGGTCTCACTTCTCAAAGCTGCACATTTGACAGCTGATCCTGAAAAGAAAAGTCGTTTTTGTTTTATTTCATCTTTGATGTTGTGTGAAGCTGTAACAGTTGCTGACCTATAAATGGTTCATTTCTCTTTGTTGCATAATTATTGTTCAGGGGCTATTTTACTTTATTTTGCCTGTGCTCTGCTCATAATAATTGGCCATAGTAATCCAGCAGCAACCCTGATTACACACACATATCATAATTAATGTGTAATCGTGTGCTATAATGTGTAATATATAGTTGCGCCATTACTGAAGCAGAAGGTTTCACAATCACTAACTTCTTGCTCGTCTTCCCTCAGTCCTCCTCTCACCCCGACCTCTCCCGGCACCCCGACCCCTCCGATGACTCCCATATCACCGGGGGCGCCACCAGGAGCCGCCAAGCACACCTGCAGCCACCTGCACACCATCGGCGGCCTCGGTGGCCAGAAGAACATCTGCAACCGCTGCAGCCAGAAGAAGTGGCCGCTGATGAGGAAGCCGTCAGCGGCACGCAAGGCAGAGCAGCGCCGCAGCCACTACGGAGAGGTCACGGTCCTGGCTGTGGGCAGGTGGGCAGGTGTGTGTGAATGTGTGTGAATGTGTTGCTGCCTTTTTTTTTTAATCTCCAGGATTTCTTAGTGACCCCACACAAGGTGGTTTAATTAGCAGAGGTAAATTAAAACTTAGACAGTTTGCCCCAGAGGCACATCAGGCTCGAGTGCACACACGACAGCAAAAATCAAACATTAACTCGAAACAATCGCCACTGAAAAACAAACCCTTAATCCGGTAGGTTGACTTTTCTGTGGCCTTTGACATCAGGCTAGTGACCTGGAAAACACACGGTCGAGGTGTCGCCCGGGAACACACAAGCTGCAGGGTTCAGAGTGTGTCGAGGTTTTAGTGTGAAGCCTCGGTGGTTAACCTGTGTTGTGTGGCAGCGACCCCTGTTAAAAACACACCGGAAACAGAGAAAGTTGTGATGTCTAACAGCTTTCTGCCTGAGTTTGCTGTTTATTATTAGTTTGGAGCATGTTGTTGAACTTAATTCATCATCAGTTATTTGACGTCAACAAATACACACATAATTAATAGGAAAAGGGGGACAAAACACAAATCACGACATTAAAAACAAAAGATATGTAGCTATAAGCTTAAAAACTATATGAGTAATTGGTGCTAATACATGAATAAATAAGTGAAAATATGAAAATGTGTGTTTTAAATGACACAAAATAATGCAGCCTTACAAAAAGCATAAAAAATGACCTATAAATAATAAATAAGGCAGATGGCAGAGGGGATAAAGGACTTCTACAGGCAGATAGAACCTGCTTTGATAATGATGTGAGATGGCAGTCTAAATGAATGCATGATTAAAGGCAGATTCCCTATGGAGCTTTAGACCTCTAGTAGTGCTGTAGAGCTGTTTTTCTATGAGCGTGTCCCCGTTAAGTTTAACCCATATAACACACACACAGGTGATGTGATACACACTCTTACCGGTAGTGTCACATTATTCCACCGATCAACAGGTGGCGGTAACACGCTAAGATGTGCTGCAGGGAAGCCGGCTGCTAGCAAGTAAACTGAAATGTAAAAAATGCTTGATTTAAAATACTTTGCTTATGAGGAGGGAAGGGCACTGAACACATTTGATAGAGCTCATTGTGTTTCCGTGAGTAACAGTGCATGTAAACATCATTTGTTGGGAATGGCGGTCTTGTCTTTGTAGGAGTCAGTAATCGTGAGGCCTGTTGTGTGAAATAAACCCTCTTGTGCTCATTTTTGTGGACGAATGAATCTTTTCCTTTGTTTTAAAGTGGTTTAACAAAAAAGCACCACTTTGGGAATTAAACCCCTGCAGCATGCTACCGTTATAAATCCGTTACAGTTCATGTCGTTTGTGCCCTCGATGTTTTAAGTAAAGAGACCATTTTTTTTTAGTCCGCTGGTGAACCCAGGAAAGTGTGCAGCCTCGTCTCCGTCACGCAGCGAGCGTTCTCCTCATCCTTAATGTCCCGCCGCGAGCTGATTGGGATGCAGAGAGGTGCTCATTTTATTTGTATGCCCAGATGAATGGCCGTGCACACAGAGGGGTCAGCATGAACTGGATACGAATATTCATTTGCTGATTTAATTAAAGCTTTGGTGTGTGTGTGTACGTGTGTGAGTGGTGAGTGAATGAGGGGTTGTGAGTGAGGTGTAAAGTTTAGGTGAGTGTGTGTTGCCAGATGCCAGCTGTGGTACAAATGAGAATAACTGTCACCCACTGAGTTTATGTCCACGGTTATGAACTTAGCCATGACATTTTCATTAAAGGAATATTTTCTGTGACTTATTTATGTTGCGTAAAATATAAATATACTATAATATACAAAGAGAAAAAACAAACAGCAAAGTTGGTCAGCAAAGTTCTGCCATCCTTCTTAAAAACTTTCTTAGAAGAGTTCAGTTCAATGAGCTGTAAGTATTTTTTTCTGTCATTTCAGCCACTGGAGTCCTCACATAAGAACATGAGCTCGTTTTAATGATCCAACTCTGCAGTGTCGGAGACCTCCTGCCTCGCGTTGTGTGTTTTTATATTGATTTTTGTTCCTTCCCAGGTTCCGGGTGACAAAGTGTGAAAAACCGACCAGGGAGAGGAGGACTCTGCTAATAACAGACTCCAACGGGAGCGTCCCTACGTCACCCACAGAGGCGGAGCCACGAAGCCGGATGACACCAGAGTCCCAGCAGGTCTGTGTCCTGGAATCTTTTTCACCTCACACTCTCTTTGTCTTTGTTTCCCATCGGGCTCCTCCCCGCTGACACCCTGTGTGTAAATAAGTGTGGCTTATGTATGCAAAATTATTAATGTGTGTAGACTAGCGCTGCAGCTAGTCTGTGCTTTATTTATTTATTTATTTATTTATTTTTTCCAATGGATGTATGAAGACTTGGTGACAATATCTTAACATCGGATAAATTGTTAAATATCTCAAAAGTCAATCAACAAAATTAATCAGCAACTGTTTAGATAACTGAGTGAGTGTTTCAATTTTTGAAGCAAAAATACTAAACATTCACTAATTTCAGCTTCTCAAATGTGAGGATTTTGTGTTTATGATATATGACAGTAAACTGAATATCTATTACAACAGCCCAAAACTATCTCTAGATATAGTTTTGGGCTGTTTGGTCGAATAAATAAAGTAACTTAAAAATGTCACCTTGGGCTCTGGGAAATTATACTCAGCATTATTTTGACCATTTTAGTCCATCCATCCATTATCTGGACCACTTACATCTGTAAGGGTCACAGGTGGCTGGAGCCTATCCCAGCAGACACTGGGTGAGAGGCGGAGTACACCCTGGACAGATCGCCAGTCCATCGCAGGGCCAACATATATACACAGACAACCATTAAATGCAGAGGCAGTTTATACCAAGAAAAAAAACAAACTTGTGAATCACTATTTTAGTATAACAGAGATAAAACTTAGTAGAAAATCTGTTTTCTCTCTGTTAAGACAGAAACAGCTGCCTGTTAATTATATTAAGCAGAGCAATGTTAATGTGATTTCAGGAGAATTATGTAAAACGAGCGTTTAAAACTTCATGAAGAAGAGAAAGCTGCAGCAACATTCAGCCTCCAGTTGCTGTTTTCTGTTTACATTACAGGAGCTCTGCTTTATGAAATTGCAAAGCTCCCAGTGATCATGAGCTGCCTCCGCTCGTCTCTCCTCAGTGTTTCATTTATTGTTTACAAGAGTGCGCGGAGAAATCGTCTCTTCCTGTCGACTCTGCTGTTGAACAGCATGGAAATTTCCCTCGTAGTTGATGATTGCTTTTCAGATTCCTCTGTGACAAAATGTTCAGAAACATTCAACACTCTCAGCAGCAGAGAACAAGCAGAGAAAACTGCCACTGTTGCTTTAAAGTGAGTCATGTGGGATTGAGCACTAATTCAGCCTAAATATTAGTCATCAGAGGTGCATGCGTGATAATCACATTTCACGTTCATACAGTCAACCTCATTTTTCATGACAGTTTTCTGTGTAGGTGCTCACCCCAGTTTTATAGCACTGTAGAAATTTAAATAGCGGTTTGAGCTGGGCACTGTAGTCTGCTTTTTCTTTTCCAAAATAAAAGAAGAAAATCCAGATCTGTTCAACGTTTCACATCTTCAGTACAAGTGTGAGTGCCACAGACAGAGTAGGGAAGTTGAAGTGTAATGAGACAAACTAAAGCATTTTCATGGGATTCATGCTGCTTCAGGTACAAGTGTTGCCAGAACACTGCACAATGCACTGTAATACTTAACTGTGGAAAGTTAGGACATCATTTTATCTTAGTTGTGACGCCTGCATGGTAAGTAGAAATACCATCCTTATCCTTTAGATGATATCATGTGCATTACTTAATTTTATTAAATATTTATAAGATTTTTAAAATCTAAAATGTGATGTAATTCACTGATTTTTTTCCAGAAGAGTTTTCTAAAATGCTTTGGGTGCTGTATCAGAACAACTCACCCTGGGCTCTGTTACGGTTTGTTTTCTAGTTATCAGAAAAATTCCCAGACAGATCCTGAAATCCAGGCTCAGTAATATGAGAGTCTTGGTCTCAGACTCCGGGACGGGCCTGTTGGACTGGATCAATGTCATAACCAAATTTGTTTTAGGGTGGAGAGACATTACGCTCATGTTTCATAGATGATACAAATGCAAAGAATCCATTTACAGCTGTAGAAACATTTTTAACTTCAGTGTCATTTCATGCTATTGACTTTTAGCTTGACTGCGTGAGGAAGAAAAATGCCTTCAGCCCAGGAAAATAAACCCTGTAGCGTGGATGAACGATGGCAGAACATTCATAATCAGGCTGATAACAAGATTATTGACTCTCTTGATTAATGATAATTTTCTGTATTAAATGAAGTTTATTTCCCTCCCAGCAGGCGCCTGTAGACAACTTGGACAGAGAGAAACGATAAAAATCCAGGTAACGTGTCATATTTTTTATTAGTGACATGCATGTCTTCATTATCTTGAACGTATCTGTGTCTAACCACGTTTATTCTCCAACTTTACAGCTTTAGAGGAGCAACATCTGGACACTTTTTAAACCCAAACGAGAACATTGAAACATCAGCACAGGAGGAAGAGTCGACCCGAGAATCGTCTCTCCACATTCTCGCTCCACAGGGAGCAAAACATGCTGCTGATGAAGACGACAGTGGTTATTTCACAAGTAGAACAGGGGGTAAGGTGTGTGTAGTTGTGATACACTCCATTTTCCTCCTATAACAGATTTACAGTGGTGCCTTGCTCGAGGGTTTTTAGGCAGGGCAGCTGCTTGATGTCAAGGAACCCTGAACCAGGGCTCTCCCAATGAACTAAGGTCTTATCACTCAACATGTCGATGTGGTCCATGATGTTTGTACATATGTTTTTAACATGTTATCAGCCAGTTTATTTATTAAACTACTTCCCCAGGAACAGGTACAGCCAGTGTGAGATAAAGTTAGAGGCAGTCATTCCCAAACAGGAAGAAGGAACAACCTGATATAGTAGCCGCAGAGCCGGGAAACAGACTGGAGTGTTAGTCGATGTGATAAGAGGAAAACAGCAGTAATCACATCCTGTAATGGCGTGAACATGATGTCAAAGTGTTCCCTGTTGTCAGCATGATTAAGCATCCTCACTGAGGTTGGGGTGTCTGTCTGCTTTTCAGACTGATAATCTCATCTCTCAGTGTTGATTTTCCAATCTGACCTCTAATGATGAAGAATGTACAGTATTCTATGTCAAACAGCAAATTAGACACAGGCAGCGCACTCAATGTTTTTTTTTAAACT
Source organism: Lates calcarifer (assembly GCF_001640805.2). Lineage (NCBI taxonomy): Eukaryota > Metazoa > Chordata > Actinopteri > Centropomidae > Lates > Lates calcarifer. Next base: position 8,683,023 of record NC_066846.1, read on the forward strand.
AAGTGACAGTGTTATTTTCACAACAGCAGCAAAACTTAAAGCTGCACTTTTTTTGGCCACTTGAGGGCAGCAAAACAAACTGTCAATCAACATTGATGTATTACTCAGGAGACATGGAGCGACACTAATATTCATTTTGAGTCATGTGGAAGTCTAATATTCACTCTACTTTTAGCTCTAGTTTGGTTATTACCAACTCCTGAGAGAAATATCTGCCTCTTTAGCTGCTAAATGCCCCACCTGTTAGTCGCTAACTTCGTCTGTCTGCTGCCTTGTGTTAATCAGGAAGAACACAGTTGGTTTACCAGAACTTTTTTGGTAAAAACGGCTAGCTACATAAGAAAAAAAACTTTGATGCGAGCTGTGAGAGTGAATCAACATAGCTGTGTGCCATAAATCCAAAACAATTAGCTTAAAGATACCAAAACACTAAGTAAAGCTGCAGAGTTAGTACTAATTCTCTGTGGGTTTATCACATCAAAAAACCCCTTTTGTCTTACCTATAGCCATGTGACCAGTTGTTAATATAAAAATATTGACTGTTGCAACTTACATTTACAATGCTAAACACAGACATTTAGACTTGAATTATATGTTGTTGTTTTTTTTAGACTGCTAAAATGTATTCTATAACAAAAATATAATTTATAGAGGTATCACATTATATTGGCTTAGACGTAGGATTTCTCAAACACATTTTAGGTTAAAGATTATTTACAAACAAACAAAGGAAGAGGGCAGTTTTTGATTTGATGAACCTCAAAGCAAAAAGCTTTTACCTGTTCATTTAATATCAGTCTTTTCATGTCCCTATCGACTTCGCTCTGGTGTATATGTAGAATGAATCTTCATCTGTTGAAGTCAAATGAAGCTACTTATTTTAATTCAGCCTGGATTTATCAGATTTTACAACGAGCTGCCTTTATATTAATCATCAGTGTACTAAGGGGTCATGTGTAGATACTGTACAAATGACTTAATCTGTTATGGATTATCTGTCAGTTGTTCCGCCAGGATGTAAGCCTTACTTTTTTCTAATGAAATGTGCCTTTCATTTCTAATCACGTGTCTACTTGCATGGGTGTGTTTTATAGTGAAGGACAGACAACGTGTGCTGCCGTTCAACAAGCGTTTACAGTGTCAAGAATCATTTGTTGTAGAGAGCAATTCAGTGAAAGATCTGAATGTTACCTCCAAAAATACTGTGTGGTCTGGCTTTAAATCTGTGTGTGAGTGTGTGTGTATATCTGTGTATGAGAGAGAGAGTGTGTACCTTAGAGAGGGAGACAGATGCAAATGAGTGACTTTTACAATTCCTCCATTAAGCAAAGTGTCATTTCTCAAAACTTTGTCTTACTCTTATATGTGACCCTTCTGACTGTGAGTCATGTTAACTTTGAACTGTCACCTCTGTTTTGAGGATTTTGGGAAACACAAAGTCTGACAAAAAAAAAAAAAAAACCTATACAGGTGCAAGCAGCAGAAGCCTCCCAAAGCTTTAATTTTACATTAATAATTTAAAACACTGTCTGAAACCAATTGAACAAAAACACAGCTCAGAAATTAGATGGACAGATGCAGTCCATGTACACTTTGTTGCTCAGTGCTCCATCAAACAGCTTCAGGTACATTTCCACCACAGTCTGCGCTGAGGTAGGGCCGACCCTGATTTGCATAGAGCTCAGGGAAATCAAGACAGATTACAATCAGCCTTGTGATCCTGCCAACAGAGACGTATTTACTACACGTGTCAGAGTTCACGTCTCCTAAATGTCTGCAACAGAGCTGGCAGGTGTTAGCATCACCCCCCAGTGAGAATGAGATCCAGGTTGAGAAATACTGAGAATTCTTTAAATAATCAGACGATTCAAATTTTTCCAACTCCAAATACAAACAGAAGACATGAAATGACAATGAATGTGAAACAGTTAGTTCTCTATTGTCCAGTGTTCTCTAATTGCCAAATCAGTTTAGTTGAATTATTATTATTATTATTTTTTTTACATTTAACATTCTTGACAATACCCAGAATAAATCAATCTTCGTTAACCACAGCAAAGAGCGCACACCCTCCAGATGTGTTTTGAACTGACATCAGTAGTTTGAAGTGTCTACCTCTTTTATCCTTGGGTTTAAAAAAAACAAACCAAAAACGAAAAAAAACGATCTGATCAAGCAGCAGAGTGAACTTGAGGTTTCTTAAAGGGCCTGTTCCACTGACTTTATTCATAAAAGGTTAGTTTACAAGTCACAGGGTTAAAATAGTTGTATGATATCTTCAGGAGTTGACCCTAATGATGTCATAGTGATGTCACCAGGGGGTTATCTCGACCTGGACTACAAACTTAAAAACACAAAGCTTTTGTTTGTAGTTTTTGACTCATACCAGAAACTAAAGGTCTGAATATTTTGGGTCCTGCTGCTTTTTTTTTTTTTTTTTTTTTTTTGACCATATTTAAAATTGTTTCATGCGTCTTTATGTTAAGTGCCACACTAAATCTTCAGTGTCGCCCTTTAAAGAACCTTAATCAGCCAACTATATCGTTGCTCCGGGTCACTGCGATCAAAACGTATCATATTACACGTTTTGTTTCATCAACTTGTGAATGTCATGTCATTGTGCCTGTTTGTTTTTTGTTTTTTTTTTGTAGAAACCTTCACACACATTCTGTTATTCATATTTTGGGACAGTGTGCTGTTTTTATTGTTATATAATGAAAGAAAATAAAGCTGACTAATACATATCAAAATATAAATAATTCACATCATTCGTTTGATCATACGCTACATTCAGTGTTTAAGATAAAAAGCCAGTGTGTCCACTGACTTACAGTGTAACTTCTCCCTCTCCTCCCTCATTTGACCGAACCATCCATCTTCATGTTCCATTCTCTCTCATTTCCTTCTTTCCTCCCTACACCCCACCTCGCTTCTTCTCTCCTTCTCTCCCGTTTCGCGCCGTAATGAAAAGATGATTTGTCTTATTCATCTTGAGTAGGTAGTCTGACGACCTCTCTATCCTCCATCATATTATTTCCAGATAATGGAGATGAGATGGAGATGGAGAGGCTGTTTTGAGCCGGCGCGCAAAGACCGAGGATTAGCAGTTCTTGACTCTTTGTGTCCTCTTCACCTTCTGAGTCTTATCAGGTTCACTCAGGCAAAGACACGTGGTTTTAGAAGAGGATGTTTCCGACCTCAGAGAGACCAGAAGAAAGCCTCGAAAATCTGTTAATTTAGGTTATTACTTCATTAAATTATTAACGCGCCTATCTATACTGAACAACAGCGAGGACGTGATTAAACAAGGCCTCTGAGTGACACGCCGTTGCCGCCGGTGTCACTTGACAGTGCTGGAGGGAGGATTGACTTTCAGAGTGTTGACAGGGACGGGGGGTGGGGGGACATTTACATGCAGTGGAAAAGAAACCCTGATAGCACACAAGGCGACGTCACCCCGCCCATGGCTGTAGGGCTCAAAGTAAACCTGCCTTTTATAAACACGCACACATACATACATACAGGGTGAGGTAGTGGGGGGTTAAGCCTCTCAGAAAGATGCCGTTGACAGTTCAGGACATAAGTAAGCAGCAGAAGGACCTGGTGCAAATATTGACTCCTGTTGCATGAATGTGTGTTTGCTTTAGCTCTTACTGGGACAAAAAAATTACAAAGGGTGTTACCACTTTAGCGAAAAGGTTTCTCACGTTACGTTAATTTCCACGAGGAAATTAGGTATGCACAGAAGAATGGTACAGATAATAATGCAGCTCTGTTCTGTCTCTTCTGCATGACTTCATAAGCAGTAAATTTATCTCAGGCACTGAATTATTAAGGCCTTCAGGCGACAGGATTCCCATGCCGATGCCAGGCTAAGTGCCCTACATCTTATCTTTGTCTCTGGCTATCAGCCAAGAGGATGGAGCTCTGGCTCAGGGGGGAGATTTTTTTAGGGGAATATTTGGGACCAGGGGGAGTTAGACTAGTCAATGGTTAACACTTTTGAACTATATCAAGGCTGTAAACACAGTGACCTTCTGAAATAGCTCACTGCCCACCTTTTCTTTAAAATAGTTTAATTTTAAATAGTGTGATTCCACCTTAAATGTTTACTGCTCTTCAAAAGTGGACACTGACACGGCAGCTTTAATTGAAGTAACAAAATTTTTAAAGCACCACTGTGTAATTTCTGAAAGTAGAAACAAATCTTTCACAAATTAAAAGTTGAAGTCATAAGAAATGAAACACACCCTTGCTTAATTCAATACACTAAATGATTTTGTCGCCAGAGCCTCATTTAGTCTGGTATGACCAGTCGCTTCTGGTTGCTTATTTTAGCATTCACTGCTAAACAGGAAACGGTTACAGATGATGACTTTAAGAAACAACTCAAATTCAGTTTCCAGTTAAAAGATTTAATATTTAACCAGAGTGAAACATTAGCCAATTTCCAGGGATGTTGGGTGAACTCCAAAACGAGGAGGAGGAAGCTATTTTGGGCTCTTTCACGGTCGTTTAAAGGTGCAAGATACTATTTAATCTCTACAGTGTTTAATGGGTTTTAATATAATGGGTTTTTAAAGTAAGAGGTAAAATAAATAAACATTAGAAGGCTGGCAGGTTGACATTGACCCTGAAATCCAGCCTGTGTAGACAGGAACCAGGAAGCAATTCCAAGAAAATCCCTGTTTGTATTGTGACTGTGGCTCCAGAAAGTCTTACTAACATTTGACAATCACTGTATCTGTAGAATAATCCAGTTTTACATGGATATGTCCTCTTTAAATACAGTCCTACCTACTCTTCTGAGACAAGGAAGAGTGTGTGTGTGTGTGTGTGCCACAATTAAGTGTGACATCATTAACTCCAACAAAGCCTTGAGAAAAACAAACATGTTAACCAAGCGCACACACCTCAGGGACTCTCTGCAGCCGGCTGCCTAATGGACCTAATAAAAACAACATGAAGGAATCTGACACACAAGTGCTCTTTATTTGCCATCTACATTCAACGCACAGCGGGTTGTGGAAAATTAGCTTGTTGCAAAACTACTTTTGTGCTGTTATCTCGAGGCGGGGCGAGGTGGATTGATTAGTGTGAGTCAGTGGAGTGACGACAACAGTGAAGTGTAACAGTGATGGATACCGAGAAGTAACTTATATAATGGAAAACAAGATTAGACAATTAGACAGGTGAACTCCATTTCCTGCTTTCATATGGAGATGTCTGGGTTCAGTCACTCCAGTTTGTTGACTCACACATATTACCAACATATTTCTGTCCAGTAAACCAGAGCATGTCCTGTTTCATGATTTTTTTTTATGCTTTCACGTTAAATCTTTAAATTATATTTATTTATTTATTTATGATGATTCCCACATTTCCTCCTGCTAAAAAAGGAACAAGATCCTCACTGGGGTAAATGTTTGACAAAGGGGAGTTGTAGAGCTTCTGACGACATCTAATTCAGCACACCTGTGCTTTTTCGTGTAAGTGCACACGGGAAATGTCGTTCACAAAGTCCACACACAGACGTAATGTCACAAAAACCTGAAGTAAATTAATACAGAAAGCAATGAACAAATCAAAATAGTATATATCATTTGTAGTTTCATTTTTGAAATAATAATTTCTTAAAACCAGGGGACTTTTTAGCAAACGTTACTCAAAGAAGAGAAAACAGTGTATTTGTTGGGGACTACTTTCAGCTGTTGATTTATGCGCATTTGTTGCACCAGTGCCTCTGCATTAACTACAGAGGCAGTGAAGGGACATGTCATCATGTGGCTCATTTATTTTGAAATCTTGAAAAACTAAAGTCTCTGTCTCTCTGCTCATAATGACACCAAATTGAGAACACCTGTGCTTCTTCATGCAAGTATACATGGGAAATGTGGCACATAGTTGCTGTTCCCAGGGTTCAAATACACAGAAAACTTCACAGATAAATCACAAAAACTCAGGATCACTCTTAATAATTACTGTTAAGATTTTCTCATTTTTTTGTGTATGAAGTTACTTTCAGTTTTTGTGAAGTTACAGCTGACAACGACTTTGGTAACTAGAACTGTGAACTACATTTCCCATGTGGCCTTGCATGAGAAGGCACAGGTGTGCTCAATTTGCTGTCATTATAAGCTCTGAGCTTGTCCTTTGTCAAACATTTGCCCTATTGTCAGTCTGAGGACTGAAAGCTCTGTTTTTCATCAAATAGCTGCAGTGTACTAAAGAGTCCAAAGACTTTGTGTTTTAAGTTTTGATCTTTTGGGGTTTTCTGGCACCTTAGCACTCAGGTGTAGATATCCTCTCACACGTGCCTCAAATACAGGCTGACACATTACTTCATCACAATGAACAGTGTAGTTTATTTTGAATGGGTCCTTCATTCACTTTACGCTGTAAAAACAATCTGAAAAGGCTGAAAATAATCCCTGTCAAATGGCACTATTTTCTCCTGTTTGCCAAAAACTTCAGTATCCAGCAGTTAAAGTCCGTGTAAAGCAGTAATACTGATGCCTTCTGAGTCAGTCGCACAACAGAAAAACGAGGTATTAACCACTCAGCTAAATTTGAATGGTTAAAAAAAAATTGTCAAAAATATAAAATTAGGTTTTGAAATAATGATAAAATAAGCAGCTCTCTGCTCTGAGACGCTGGGGGCGTGTCCTTTGTAGGCGCTGAACCACGCCCACTCTGTGCAGCACATTAACCGTTAGCTCCCTGTTAGCATCCTGCTAGCATCCTAATCCTCAGTGATTTTCTTTTAAGGCAGCAGTGAATGGACTTGGGGCTGAGTGCCACAAAAGAAAGTACTGAGAGGCAAAATAACATAGTTTTCACCAGCCTTAGCATTTAAATAGTCCTCTAGTGATGCTGTGTTTCCAACACTACAACTCCAGCACAAAGAACTTAGATAAAATCAGAACGTCATTCAAAGAGCTCACCTTTTCACCAGTTTTCATCTAAAAAGACGTGTATGCTCACGTGCTGAACACATTCCCATTAACAAACACTGCGCTTACTGAAAGGAACTTTGAAGAAGGTATAGGCCAACGTGGATCTGAGGCTTTTAGTGATCACTTCCTGCTTTTCTACAGGACATTATGGGTTATTTTGTCATGACTTTAATGGTCTCTAACAAGTTGAAGGATGATGTGCTCTTCTGTTGGCTAATTTTTCAAACCTTCACAGAAGCCCTGCCAAAAGTTCAGTTTTCATGTAGAGGATTTTCCACCCACAACTGTAATGCAAAACTTAACACTGGGACTTTGATTTTAAAGAAGTTGGATCTGGGGTTCAACATGACCTGAGAAGTATAGTTTTATTTATCCTGTATGTTGACGTACCACAACTTCACACTTTTGTGTTTGTACCAAAATAAAGCCCCCGCTGTGTCGTCTGTCGGTACATAATCTACCTTCCTGTGTATCCTTGAATTGATTGAAGAGATCAAAGTAATCTGGTGACGCACGAGCCGAGCTCATCTCCGTTGTTTCGCCGCAAAACGGTGAATTGATGAAAAGATGAGTCACTGGTTTGATTAAACTCCACGGCAGATCCTCTTGTCATCACGCTCCATGGATATATGGAAATGTTCCTTTTCTCATTTCACAAGACGATCACACACACACACACACACCCTTTTGGTGCAGGTGTGACTTATTTCTTAACACTGCCTGCAAACACGGGGTGTACATTCAGAACTTCATAGGGAATAGTGCTGACTTTGTAAACTCTGTACACATGTTGTGATATAGTTTAAAAAAAACAACTTCTTCTTCAGCTTGTGATTTTCTCTCTGTGCGAGTTGCACATTAAACAGCCACCCACTGTACCCGCAAGTTATCTTGTCCATCATGTGGGGAAAAGTAAAAATAAAAAGCACAACAGCCTCCTTTTAGAGAGACACAGGACTTCTTGTTCGCCGGCTCCCTCCGAGTCACTTTGGATCAAAGCTTTGGCTGAACTGTGAATGTATTCAAACACACACAGGCCTCAGCTCGGCCTGGAGGCTGGTCGTCTCTCTCGCTGTGTGACATCATGCTGTATGTGACATGAAATTGTCTCTGGTTTCGTGTGGTTTCACTGCAGTGTGTGAGCAGCATGTGTGACTGGATTTGGTGAAAACATGAGAAACTGTGGCATGTTTTTGCAAGTAAACAATCAGTTTGACCAAAGACTGTTCAAAACACATGCACAAATCAATGTATTGAAAAGGATGGAGGTGTTGTGCAAGGCAAATGACCCTGCCACGTCAGAAAAACAAAGTCCAACTACAGCCACAAGTTTCAGTCTTAAAAAGAGCACACTATCATTGAGAGAGCTGTGGCGAGCAATTACAGCCAAGAGCAAGAGGGATGAAGATGGAAGGGGGTGGATGAGATGAATAGATAAATGTCTGAAGAATAGGCTATTTTGGTTTTGTCATGGCTCTGTCCCACCTCCTGTGCTGAGAGACATGGGGACAGACGTGCTAACAGCCTCTCCTGCTGTGAAGAGGGCCAAGTCAGTCAGCCGATCTGGATTTTTTTTCCCCCATCATGGCTGTTGTGTAGGTTTCCACGGCTCAGGCTTTGTATGCGTGTGTGTGTCAGTGTGTGTGTTCCTGGCTCAAGTAAAAAGCCCTGAGGTGTTCATTAGCCCAGGCTCCAGGGCCCTGGATGCCGCCTGCCGAGGCTCTAACTGCTGTGATGGCAAGGTTTTAAACACCCAAGTCCCACGGTGAGGACGCACTCATAAACAAGCATTTGATGTCCTGCAGAAACACAGAATCTTCAAGAAAGTCCATTTGCTTTGTTGTCATTTTAAAGATTTACCATGATGGCAGACAATGACAAAATGAATGTATGAAACACCGTATTCAACTGCCAGTTAACTAAGATCTGCTGTCATGTTCGACATAGAGCTAATCAGACCTTTTATACTAAGAGTTCAACTTTGGTGAACTCATCTGGCCTTCAAATTCGAAGGTCAGCCATTTTGGAAGCTAATCTTTGAGGGGATAGAGTTCAAAATGGAGGATTATCTTATTAATTGCGCTTATAAAATAAGCTGGCATATTTCCTTATACAGTATCTGACTGTTTACTGTGCTGATAAGGAAAACTTAAAACAAAATACTAGTGTTAAGAGCTCACACGACTAGCTGCTAGCTTACAATGCTAATATAGCAACTCATTGTCTATTCACTGAATAGACTGCAAGACTGCAACATCAGTCTCTGGAAACTTTCTGATGCTAAATATCAGCTCAAATAAAATTCAACGCAATGTTTGTGGCAACTTTATGAGCAGCACTCACAAAATGTGTCTTCCTCCAAGGCTAACGGCTAGCTAGCCAACCAATAACTTGTTCTGTATCCCACCTGAAATCTTGTCTGAAAACCACTTCAGGATAAATACACACAAGCACACAAAGTACCTTGGTTTAACTTTTTTAAAAGTACATTCCTTTATTTTTCAATACAAATATAATAAGTAGAAATGATTTGGCAGGCAAATGATGACTGAAAAGGGGAGTCGCTGTCAAACAAATTCAGAACTTCATTGAGCAAACAGCTTATTTAGCATTAACACACTTAATTTCTTCTGCACCATCTAGCCTCGATTAGTTCATTATTAAAGCATATGTGTGAGCTCTGGGGTGAACTAATGTCACAGGCCTGACTAGAAACACACATCCTGACCTATTATGGGGAAAAAAAGCTGGCAGGGTGAATTGATGCCTGTGTGTGGGTGATTTGACCTGAACTGGTCTTGTTCAGCCATGAACAAGGTTGAAAAACTGCAGAACCTAAGGTGATATCAGTGAAATGAAGAGGTGGTAGTTCCATTTAATCCTTTGGTAACCTGCTCAAGATTTTGAATATGCATAGATCTTCTGATACTTCACAACATGACATGGTCTCACTCAAAGTTGTGCATAGAAACTAGAAATTAATTGTTGAAGAAATAAGTGAGAATCATGAGAGTACATGCGTCTGATAACATGAGCAGTGTGTAAACTAATTTCTTAATTCCCAAGTAGCTAGTATACTAAGTCTTTCATTCTGATGAAATCATCACTGACACACAAGTGGATAAGCTGTAAATAAGGACTGTTTCCTCATCCCCCCTCACGTTCTTCTGCTCCAGTCTTTTTTTTTTTTTTAATAGCAACGTCCAGTTTCTTCTCACAATAAATCAAAGATGATGTGAGTGCAGATATTATAAATAACAAGAGAAAACAAAAACATGGGTAGCGTATATTTTAAAAAATATGCGATGACCTTTCCTCTTTCGCCTGCTTGGTGAAACAAGGGCGAGATTCCTGAAGAGACAGCAAGATATGGCAGAGACTGTGCATCAACAAAGGAATTATGTGATAAATGCAACATGTATTGTCGTACTAATACCTGTGCAAGCGCAGTATGGACATGGCAAAGCAGTGAATGAGCATATACAGGCTTATCAGGACTGTGGAGTGTTAAATACACTATATTCGAAAGGACTAACGGGCTGATATGGCAGCAGGCGATGTTCAGTCTACACACTGATGTCTCTTTGTTTGTGGCTTTATGCAAACCTCGCAGCATTGGAAATATTGCCTCTTTCACAAGGCAGGCGTTATCTCCTGTCAGCGTGACCACAATAAAAAAAAAATCCAATTCTTCAAGTTCAAAAATAAATCTGTTCTTATTTGTAAACAGAGTTTTCCTTCATTCGTACCATGGTCTTTGATTGAAAACACAAGATGTGTTATTCAGAACTGTGGCAAAGATCCATGGTGGTTTTAAATGCTCTGTCAGGTCAGAGTCTGTTGGTTTTGGTTGATGAGCGAGGGAGAGCACAGTGGTCCATCACTCAAAGTCTTCCCCAGCGGTGGCAGCCTCGAGGGCAGCGAGGGCCTCAGCCACCATGGAGTCCGTGACACTCTGCACCTCGTCGTCCTCGCTCTTAGTCACTGAGATCCCGCTCTCCTCAGTGGAAACGTCAGAAGTCTTTGGCGGCCTGAGCTCGTCCCTGGTGTCGGCCGAGGACAGGCTGGTGGATGCTGGTGTGAATGTCCACCGACAGGATGCTCCCCTCGTCCCCCGTGTCGCAGGGGTACTCCGGCGTCCCCCCCACGCCCTCGTCCACCTCGATCTCATCTGCTGACAGGCTCTCGCTGCCGGTCACGCACTCGGTGATGGAGCTGTCCCACCCGTTCCTTGACGCCCGGTGTCCCTGCTCGCCGTACCCTCTTTGGTTGTCGTATGCCTGTATGTTGGGGTAAACCGGCACCTGGCTCGGGCTTTTCTCCTGTATCATCCATCTAGGTCCATGATCGACCGGCTGGATGATGTACAGATCAGCAGGCGGTGCACTCGCCTGTTGGTGCAGCTCCTTCGCAGGTGCAGGTGCAGGTGCAGGTGCTGCATGCAACCTCTGGTTGACGTGGTTGTTGTCCACCTCCAGTTTAAGAGTACTGTCATTGGACTTGCTGTAGCCCAGGTTGTGGAAGCCCTGCTTCTGCTTGTTGTGGCCGCTGAGTGGGTCACTGATGGGGACCCCACCTGGGAGGTGGTGGGGCTGGTAGAGCGAGCTGCCTGCAGAGTCGGTCTTACCATCCACTGCCACTGAGGGGTCGTAGATGTAGCTGTGAGACAGACAAACAGACGGTGTCATTTTTGAAGCTAAAACCATTAATCAACACACTTCCTTCACATTAAAAGTCTACATACAAATACTTTACTTTTAAAATCTAGAGTAGAGTTGAGTAACACTGTTTAGAAGACGGAGACGAACACAATGAAAGAGGAAACTGAAAAATCTCTCTAACTTCCACAAGAGTCAAATTTACACTTGACTTGGCTTCACCATCTCATTTCCTGGATCAGTGTGGCGACAGACAGCAAGGGCTATTTCTGTCCCGTCTGACTTGGCTCCAGGAGTCAGATGTTCCCATGACAATCGATAAAAACACCCTCACATACTGTACACTGACGACAACAAGGATACTTCCCCGTGTAGTCGATGCGACTTTCTAAACACCAGTGCTACATCTAAAGCATGCACTTGTTGTTTACACAGGCTGCAGCCAGCCTTAGCTGTGATGATGTTTGCACTGCTTATGTGAATGTCAGATATATTATGCAGAGTGTTGTTGGAGGGAGCAGAGAGAAGGACAAAAAAGACATGTAGGAAAAGGATGAAACAGAGGACTGACAGAAACAGTGATACACAACACATATAAACACATGTGTATTACTACAGGCTACTTCTCAGTACCACTCTTAAAGCTGCATTAACAACATATAAATTAGTAGTGTACTCAACATTATAAGCTTATGACCTTTGACTCTTGCTGCCCATTCGTGGAACTATGCATCAGAAACAGACGCACTGATGCCAATGTATCAGCAATAAGCTAATGTTGGACCATTATGTATTGGCTAAAGCTAATCAACTAAGCTGGAGCCAAGAGGTAAATAGCCTAGCTTAGCTTAACGACTGGAAACAGCTAGACTGGATCTGTCTAAAATCTGAGATACAACAGTGGGTTAAATAAGTTGGTGCAAATTTTGAACAGACCCAAACTGTTACCCACTGTTTGAGGCCTTTATGCTAAGCTAGCTAACTTTAATTCTCATAAGGGAAGGAAATATTTCCCAAAATGCTCAGCCATTAGAGGAAGCTAATGATACTAAATTTATTGTTGTGTCTAAAGATTTTTTAAACTAAAAAGTACCCCAATATATTTTACTTAAAGCTTTTTTTTCTCTTTAACAAGAGCAGCTCGGAAAATATTTCTGGTAATAGGAGGCAAAAGACAAATGAAGAGGCAACACAAATGAGCTGCTGATTATGCTGACAGTGCAGTAAATAAATAAATAAATGATAAATTCTCCCTTGCAAAATAAACAGAAATAAATTCCTAATGTGTTTTATGCTAGTTCTTCAAAGAAACACAGAAAATAATGAGTCCTAGTTATGCCACAGGTCCTTAATCAGCTCATTAAAATGAGTGACAAATGCCTGAGAGAATATTTGCACCTCTGATAGCATAATAAGAGTTTCTATTCTCAATCAGATGAAGTAAATGACATAATTCTGATGCATTATTTAGCATCGATGTGATGTGTTTCCTGTTTGCTCCTTCATCAGACGTCTCCCTGCTTTCTCCTCTCTGCTGTGAAATGAGTCTTTTATTGTGTAAATTACACACTGCCGGAGATTTGTCAATGTTGTCCCGGCTCCTCGTCGGATAGCAGAGGTCGATAAAGGTCTGAGACTAATTAATGCTCATTTAAGCTCTACATCTTAAATAGCCCCCTGTAGGCTGTAAATGACGGTCTGAGGAAGGATTTTCTTACAAGTACAAGATCACTTGCTCTCTCACACCTAGACAGGTGTTAGGAGTGTTGGCAGGGGGGCTTTATTTTGTGGACAGTGTAACAGGCTGTCAGACATCACCTGCTGCGAGAGCCTCGTGTTTTCCCGCCATCATCTTTTCTTCTTTTCATCTGTTTTCTCCTCCACCCTGTGAGCCATCTCACACCTCTCCAGGTGCCGCTCCCCCACTCCCTCACTCCTTAACAACCTCCTCCTCCTCCTCCTCCTCCTCCTCGTCCTCGTCTCCTCCTTCAGTGTCATTGTAATGTAGTTGCAGCTCTCTAATCTACTATCCCCTTGCACTTGACTTCTCCTTGATTTCAGCAGCTTCCCTCGAGCTTTTCTCCATCTATTGTCTCACTCCCTTCCCGCCTCCTCCTCCTCCTCCTCCTCGTCCTTCTGTCTCAAGTTGTCCTCTTCACTCTTGTTTTCGGTTTTCTTTCTTTACTTCACACTATTCAGTATTTGTCTACTTAACAAGAACTTATCAAGAAGTCCAGAGAATTAAGAAGATATAACTTTCAGATGATATTAATCGATTCAGTGCCAGGCTTCTTTCTGCCCTTCCTGGTAAGCAGCCACATGAAAAACTCACCCGCCCTCGCATTTATAGTCATAAGCTACCACAAACACACACACTCACCCTCTGACTTAAGCACCTCTCTCTCACCCCTGCATCCCTCTCTCCTGTCTCCCCTCACAGTGGAAAGCTGAGAAAATGAATGTTTTCCATTTCTCTCACTCCTGGGCAGCAGCACCGCCGTGTCCCGGCTGCCAAGGTGAAATCTGAGGCTCGGTTCCAGAACAGCAAGAGACACACGAGGTGTTTTACCAGAGAGGAGAGAGGGGGGAAAAAAGCCAATAATTCATAAAGGTGGACAAAAGCTGTGCGAGAAAATGAAACTGTGTTTTCATCAGCGACAGGAGGCCACTCGTTCTGTCTCCAAGCTATTTTCAAAGAGCAGACCCAAACAAACAGACGACTTGTTGCTGTGATTGTGTTTTATGATGAACCAGATAGAGACAAAGAAGGCGAAGAAAATGACCAGTTTCACATCTACATGAGGAGGAGTGTGGTGTTTATCTGGTTATCAGACCTAAATCAAACAGCTGATTCAAATCTCTCCTGGCATTAAAAGTCAGACAGAGAGAGAAAAGCAGCAACTCCCCACTGTCCAGGTCAGATTTTAATAGCAAAAGAGGGTTTTTGCATATAAGTAGTTTGCAGTTGATTCTGCGGAGTTCCTGTCATCCTCTCTCTGTTGGGATTCCCTTTCTTTTTTTCCTTTTTTTAAGGAAGCACCTCCTTCCTGGAAGAAGCCATCCTTTGCATGTGTTTTAATTTTGATGGCAGCACCAGACAAGAAGCTGCGTACAATGTCAGGTCAAATCCGATAGTGATTAAGGTATCGGAAAATACATCCTCAACGACAACACAACTCCAGTATGTGACGACTATACAGACACACTTGGGATTCAAGCTGATTACATTTGTTCTAAAATATAAAGCATGGAGCAGTGGTGCATGGATTTTATGCCACCCACACCATTAGACATGTAATGAACACCCTAATGTTTATTGTTGCATGCAAGGCACATTGTCCTCTTAAGTGGATAGTAACGTTTACACATAAGAAAAAAAGTGTTGTGTCATTCATCCTATTTTTGTTAAAGCTGCTCTTATCAGTATTTATATCAACAATGCTGCTGCTGTGCAAAATATAATTTTGTAGCACATCGTACTTCACAACCTTGTTAAGTGTTGTTCTTTTATGGATTTTTGTTGAAATATACCCAGTAGGAACCGTGGGAAACTGCATTACACCATGATCTTCTGTAAAAACTTAAGGTAAAAAAAAAAGGAAAATTCAAGGAGGAAAAAGGAAATTCAAGTCAGTTTAAAGTGTATCTGATGGGGGGAAGCTTTGAACAGCTGTCTGAAAAGCTCTCTTCGCTGTTTTATATGCACTTTCAAGACAATCCCTTAAACTTGTCTGTTGCCCCTAAATTATTTTACAAGTAAAATGAAACCTAAATCTATATAGCAAGATAAGATAAAACATGAGATTTGCATAGGGTCGTCACACCTACAGTGACTGGTTTTCTGCAGGGTTGTTGGGACTCTGAGTATCAGCCTGCTGATACTGAGGCCGTACTGTTGACCCAGTAACCTACAGGCCCACCCTGCCAAACCCCAGCACCGCTAAGCCCAGAAATGTGACACTCCAGACAATTAGGGAGGTATGTGTGTGTGTCACAAGCATTCACATGTGTTTCTTTGACATGGGAAAGAAAAAAAAAAAAAAACAGCGTGGCGGGGGATTACAACTCTGGTATGCGAATCACAGCATGCCCTTTCATTAATCTGCAATCAAAATCTCGTTTCCCGGCCCTGTTCTGTCTCCTCATTCGCCTCAAAAAGCACAGCGATGTCGAGCCCTTGACAACAATGTCTTGTAGGCCTTTAATGAATAGACAGTCCTGCAAAGAAATACAGTAACCAAGGGTGATGGCTATTGGCATATTGACTCACAGTTTGTACAAAGAGCCCACGTGAGGCTAAGAGAGCAGACATATTATAAATGGACCTCTCACTATCTGCATGAAACAAGACAAGAAATCATTATGTGGCCAAGGAGACATTTGAATTGGCACTGTGGACATGCAGATAAGGAAATCTACAGTGAGAGGTTGTTACTGAGGAGCTGTACTTGAGTTTTATGTTCAGCGGTTTAAGGTAATTGATAGAGGCAAACAAATGTTGTGATGTTTCTAAAATGAAAACAAGAAAACTGAGAGACAAATAAACCATACAGCTAAGCTACAGAACAGCTAACATTAAATTAGTGCTGAAAATATGAATTAATCAATTAGGATGATAGTTAAATGACTAAAATATATATCATTTAAAGAACTGATCACTTTTCAAGTCAATTCATCAAACAAGACTGCAGCCATGCTAGCAGCTCTGTGAGGCTGTACTTTAAACACAGCAGTGCTTTGAGCTAAATGCTAACATCAGCATGCTAACACGTTCATAATAACAGTGCTTACATGCTAATGTGTAGCTATTAATATTTACCATGTTCACCATCTTAATTTAGCGTGTTAGCATGCTGCTAACATTTGCTAATTAGCACTTAGCCCAAAATACAGCTGAGGTTAATGTGAATGTCACTGACTACCCTGCTAGCGTAGCTTTAAAATGCGGTTTAAAAATGGTACAAAAGCTGCACATTATCTCAGGCAGTTTGTATTTTATTCCTATGTAAAGCTACCAGACTGGTTATTTTACATTCTGCCTTTTTTTTTTTTTTTTTTTTTTTCAATTTCCCTTTAGTCAGAATTTGCAGATGCTCTGTTGAATACCGTTTCCTTCAGTGTTTTGTAGCGAACACCTCTTAGACAAAACAAACATCTCCAATAACATAAATGTATAAAATAAAACATCAACCCTCGGGGAGCATGTGAAAGAGCTGTTTCACATGGCAAATACTTTATATTTAATGAGGGAGGCTTTTGTTTAGGCCACCATCTACTGACATAACTGATCACAAGATGAGAAAACTGCCTTTCAACGATTTTTACTGGGTCTATATCTTCAGTGGGAAGAAATCAATGAAAAGTGATGACAGTGAGGTCTGTGGATTATCCAGACTGACAGAGGCAGGGTTTCTGGAAGGGATGGATGTTGCTGTCAAATTGTTTTGTTGTATTTTATTTCTATATCGCAAACACCACAAATGGAAAAACCCTTCACCTATGTCTGAAAACCAAAAGACCTGATCCTTTAAATCACTGGAAACAAGTCATTGTAAGATTGTGTCCTGACAATATTCACCAGAAGGATGGTGGAAGACAGAAAAGACTTGTAGAGGTAATGACTGCAGAGTCTGACACACTTCTCACCTTTTTATCATCCGGCAGCATCGGCACCCCATTTGGCCAGCTGTGTCGAGGAGCTGTGGAGGGACATTAAACAAAGCAGTTAAACTCCAATCGCACAAATAAACAGCACAGACAAAATCTAAAGCGTCAAAACTTCTTTAAAGACATGCACATATCGTTTTCAGCGCATGACATCCCCCTCCCCTCCACATCAGTGTCTGAGCTTCACTCACAAAGGAAAGGTTACAGTTTGCTCCACAGCCGGTCTGTGCAATGACAGACACACACCACACTTTGACGGAGTCCGAGACTGCTATTGATCGGACAGTTCACCAACCCCTGACATGTGAGTGGTTTTTAAATGAGGGCTTTTTCAGGCTCTCTTGAAGATTTCACCTCATCAGTCAAGTTTTTGCTTTGCCCTTGGTCTCGACGGCGTTTGGACACGAGGATGAAAACTCTGTCTGCCTGAAGCACCGATAAAGATGTTATTGCCATCCATCACTGTTGGTGTGTGAGTGCGTGTTGAGGAGTGTGTATCTATGTGCAGGACTGGAGTGACCTTTTTCTCTCCTGGTGGTGTGTTTCTCTAGGCTTTGGCATTTCATTGCCTGGGTAAATAATTAATCACTGAGTCTTGAATGGGTTTGTCTGCGAGCGAAGGAGAAAGAGGGACGGACGCAGAGGACACAGTATCTCTTTGAGGAATAAAAGGAAGGATGTGTGCCCACAAGACAAAACAGTTTCTAGTCTTAACCTTAACTTTCTGACCCCGAAGGCCTTTACTCTACCTTTGGACGAATCTTTGAATAAAAAGCAGCTTGAACAGCGTAAAATATGGATGGAAATTATCTCTAGGTGATGCTGGCACACACACACACACACACACACACACACACTGTCAACAGAGGTTGTACACCATATCACAACATTGTTTTGGGTACAGTGTCACCTCATTACAAATGCTGTGTCTTCAAATAACAAGCAGCTACAGTACATTAAATTAAAGTCTGACTGCTCTACATTTTTATTGCTGTCAATGAAACCAAAGAAAAAAGCGAGGCAGTCTCTTAAAACTTCATAATGTGTCTATACAGGCCCATTAGTTCCTTTTTAAAGATTAATCACAAATATATTGTTTCACGTTAATTTAAAAAAAGGCAGGGTTATTACTGCAAAGAGCTGGGCATTGTAGTTTTTTTACTCAAACAGGAGTACTATTTTCAGCTGTGGATGAATACACATTATTTACATATTTATATAAAAGTACACTGTATATCTCTGAGGTGGAAAACACTCATTGACAGATGATTGGACACTGAAGTTGTTATTGCTATCAGGGAAGAAATATCTATTGCATGTGTAAATCATCTCATGTGCTCAACCACTTTGTATCTGTTGTCCCTGTACATTGTCAAGCTGCAGTAAAGCCAGGCAACTATGATGTAAGAAGCTTTGGTTACGCTCTGAGACTTCATATATCTTTGTGCAAAGTCCTGGAGGGAATGAGCTAAGAGGCCTAGGTGGGTTTTTCTTAGGGGACTGGTTTGAAAGATGCATGTGGGACCAATAAAAATGCTCTTAGTGTCCTCTCTAATTATAAAAGATCTGAACAGGACGTGCTGAGTTACAAACAAGGCTACCAATCTAACCTCATGAACAAGACATTTTGGGTCACTGTACTGTATTATCTGCGTGAAGGCAACAAAGCATGACTTAGTGATCCCAAGACGTATAATTATCCCTCTATAGGTCTGCTACTTTGTGCCACAACAAAAAAAGAATCCAGAGCCAGAGCTGAAGATGCAGACAAAGTCAGCACAGACTCAGAACAAATCTAAGAGCAGCATCCTCTCGTCTGTGAGAGCTCTCTGTTCTCCTCATGAAAACGACCTCTGGTGATTTGACTGTAACCTGGATGAAACCGGAACCTCCGACACATTCACAGCCACTTATGAAGAAGCCGAGAGGGTACACCACGCTGAGTGCAGCAGCAGAGAGGCCCCGGTGGTTCGACAGGCCGTGCTTTAAATAGAGCACCCTGTTTCACACACTGTTGCTCTGCCAAGCACCCACCCAGCTGAAGTGTCCCTTATCTTCAAAGAGGGGAGCAAGAGAGAGGGGTAATTTCCCAGCGGGGCATCTGGAACCATCACATTAATGGAGTGCCGCATTAGTCCGGGCAGAGCGCTCGAGTCACCGGTCGGTCGACTTTTACAATTACTAGTCACATTCCAGCGGGTCAATAATCACCTGACAAGCTCTAACTGTTAAATCCTCTGATCGCTCATGCTGCTGGATTCTCCCTCCGCCACCAACACCAGCCTCTTCCTCCTGTTTTCCTGCATTTCTTACCTCGTGCATTATGTATACTCCATATCTCAGTGATATGTGTCTGCTGCTTTTTGCTCTCTTTACCCACGGGGGTGTTTTAATGTGTTTGCCTCAGAGTCTTGCAGGCAGCTCGGATTTGTTTGGGGAGCATCCTGGAGCTCAGAGCCTCCTCTGCCAAATACGACTCCGTATCTGTTTGTTGCAATAAATGGTCCTAAACCCTCTGACACAACTGTGTCTGACTGAACTGTTATGAATTAATTATGAGTGAGAATAAGTTTAGTTCCTTCCTGGCACCGTGTTTTCACTACAGATAAAAACACTGTGACAGTACATGGATTATTAAGTGTTGTGACAGTGGAGCAATTAAGCAAATTTTAAATGACTCACTCCACATTTTTCTAAATAAAATGACCAAATATGGTGATGTGAGGCTTGTAGACACATTTCAATTAAAAGTTTTAATTAATTAAACAGACTGCGATGAGGTCCTCACGGCTGTGTGTAAATGCTCATTTCTAACTTTAATCAGCCAACTTTATAGTTGCAGCTGCTCAAGTCAATATTTACATGACATTAACAACAACTCAAATGACCATGAACCCACAGATAAATATCACCTTAGTTAGCACTGTGGAGCTTTTTAGTGTCTTTCAGCTCATTGTTGAATTCAGCCACAGCAGCAAAGCTGAATTACCAACCAGGAAAAACCCAAAGGACTTTTAACAATCCAAAATCCAAACATTCAATTTACTATCGTACTAGAAGAAAACCTGCTACAATTCACTTCATTTCAGAGGATGTAACCTATGCTTGCTTTAAAAAGTGATGTTGAAAACTCATGAGAACTGTAACAGGTAAATGTTCTGTTGATCTATTAACAGATTAATCGACTAATTCTTTCAGCCTTAGTCTCAGAGTTCCATATTTCCCACTGTCCTAAATGTGGTTTAACTTTTAACCATTATTTAATGTGTTTTAACTGCACAGTATGTGAAGTTCTGCTGAATCCATGCAACACCTGACATATAGTCAAAAGACAAAAGAAATCTGCAAAGAATCTATTTATTCTACATGCAAGAGGTCGGAGTATTACGCATGTGTAACTGTTAATTTCTCTTGCTCCTCTTTAGTTTATTTTTTTGGTATTTGTGAAATATTATTAGGCTACGTCAGGCTGATAACACTAAAAAACTGTCATGAATCACACTTTTAAGACCACTACAAAGAAATAATATGAGCATGAACCCACAAGAGGCAAAGAGAAGACAGCACCAGATGACCTTTTTAAGAATATTTAGCCCTGAAGTCAATCTCATGACTTTCCCTCTCGTGTCAAATCATGGGAATTTAATGATCTTTGGAAAAAGCTCAAAGCAGGAAGACAAGTTTTTGTTTGATATAATGAAGCAGATAATTTGTGGCAGATGAAATGGACAGTAAATTCTTTTTATACATCAAGAAATATACTTAACCCTCTGTTTCTATCTTACATAAATCTTACTGCTCAGTATCTGGAGGTCAAAAAATCACGAAACTTTTTATTCATTGCTGCATATTAACAAGGCTCTAAGCAGATGTCACAAAGAGTTTAATCTTAACATGTGATACATATCTACTCATGCAATAGTTTTAACTTCCTATAGAGGAAATATTAATGTTGAAAATCAGTATTTTATGTGAAATATGTGCTAAACAGAACTGAATAATAGAAATGTATTCATTTCTTTAAATGTTACAAGAAGATGTTTTTATTTCTTTCCACTCAGTTTGTGTGCTGTATGTTAGTTATATATAAAGTGCACAAACAGTTTGTGTTGTGTTTCTCCCAACCAGTGCAGACACACACGCGTCAGACAAGCCGACTAATGGCCTGGCTGACTGAGTCGGAAAAGCTGGTTGCATCGGAATGGAGCTGGTTGCAAATTTGCAAGGCAAAAACCGGCTCTGGGTTGACCGAGTACTGACAATGTGATTGTGGTGTTACCTGCCTCGGGGCTAATCATTCTGCTGCTGCTGGAAACTGCTTCACAGACAGAGGGGAACTAGTCCTGCAGAGCAGAGACGACACGTTGCCATCTTAGCTAACAACACTCACAAGGAGCCCATGAATAACTAGCTGGTTACACCACTGTACTGATAACCAGGTGACATTAGCATTACAAGTCAAAGGCAACTCCCAAGATCTCTGCTCGAAGAAAATGACAAGGCAAACATGACTAACAAGGCAGGCTGATATATACTATGGATCCATTGTGTCCATTTGCAGCTGTCATCTTTGCCACACTGTGTTTGCTGAGTAAATAACTATAAATACACACGGAGATGTGGAAAAGGCAAGAAACTGCATACTAATGCAGTGAACACCCATAAATTCCCATCACTACTGTGTGCTTTGAGATTAGTCTTTGCTAAAGTACATCTACTCAAGAGCTGAACCCAGCCCGGAGCAGCGTCTTTAAGCAACCTACAGCTGTGGTTTGGGATGCAAATACAATTATTCTTTATTGATTAATGTGCCGATTATTTCCTTGATCGTTCAGTTGATTGTTTGGTTTATAAAATGCAACAAAATGGAGGAAAATTCCCAATCAAAGTATTCAAGACGCACAGAAAAC
Organism: Lates calcarifer; assembly: GCF_001640805.2. Taxonomy (NCBI): domain Eukaryota; kingdom Metazoa; phylum Chordata; class Actinopteri; family Centropomidae; genus Lates; species Lates calcarifer. The sequence continues at coordinate 8,705,214 of NC_066846.1, forward strand.
TGTCAGTGCAACCTCCATTACTTTAATTGATTGAGCTACATTAAAATCCTAATATTCCCTATATGTTGTATGTTATAATTTGGATATGGTAAGGTTGAAGGAGGCAGAAAAGAGTCCACACAGATACCTTTTCGTGACAAAGTGAGAACCATGCAAACCTGCCGGTAACGAGCATTTTGTCTCAGCCTGTAAATCCTCCCGCAGATTTTACAGTAAGCAACAGCATAGGACTAAGATTCACATCAGAACATCCAAATGACCAATCATGTTGTTCCCCTGGAGACTTTCCAAAGTCATAATGAGATCAAGGATTCAATCTGTGCATCAAATGACTATCATTCATTCAGATATTGGCCATTGTTGGCTGGCAATAATAGTCCTTTATCTGCTCCCTCTGCCATTCAATATATTATATATTGCTCCTGTTTTTTATGATAGGGAAGATCGTAGGACGATTACTGAAGGGGAGAGATATTTCAGTGCTGGCAGCTTGGCCTGGCTCCCATTTTTTCGCTTTCTGAGTTTTCTTCAGAGGAAATTGAAACATTTCATCTTGGAGAAACAGGTGCAATAAAAGTGAGATTGCTGTAGAGTGTCCCCCTAAATGTGGACTGGATTGAAATCCGGGGGATACCCGCGGAGCTGGCAGTCAGGGCCATTTATGAACAATTGCTGTGGGTGGAAAATTTCATCCGGAAAGATAAGGCTTAAAATAATTCTTCCTCTGGAAAGCGTACAGTTGAAATTGATTTTACCTGTTAAGAGTTTTGCTTGAAAACAGGGGTTATTATGTGTGGGTGGAGAAGTTATTTTCATAATAAAACTAAATGAAGGATTTCTTTTCCAGAGTGGATGATATCATTGAAAAAGCGACTCCTACTCTGTGAAATAAGGACTAAATTACAGACAGAGAAAATGTATGATATCTCATTAAAGAGTGGTAGGAAGCTTAATTACATTTTTAAAGACTGGACACTGCATAATGGTTTTCTTAAAAGGATATATGACTATAACAAAACAGCTTTTAGCCAATCTGACTGGGATCTTGAGTTTAATTCAAATATTCAGTTAAGATCCAATAGAAAGTTGATTAATGGAGGTTGTGTGAACCCCCAATGCTTTATGTAGTTACTGTCTTTTGCTGTGTCGTGCAGGGCCACTGATCTCTTTCCCTGAAGCTTGATAAGCCTAATATTATATTTCACAGAAGTGTAAGAATTTATTCAGATCTTAGTTGAGGTGTTTTTTGTCTCAGGTGAAGCTGGCTGCCTCAGACAACAGTTTTAAAAGGTGACCTAATTAATTTCTGTGGATACAACCTGTTGATTCAGTGTATCACCTTGTAACACCATTTAAACCATTTACTTTTACACATCACATTTACAAGCTACATGATCCAAATACCAGAGTCAGAGTGAGTCACGATCAAAAAGTGATGAGATGGGCCTAATGTTAGCTATGTAGCCATAGCAAAAACTTATAAACAGCCCCTTACAGTTGATCAGTCATTATTGTTGTGTGTTAAGAACATCTCCTTAACACACATCTCTGCCTTCATTTTAACTGAGAAGCATAGCAGTCATGAGAGGTAAACAGTTTAATAAGATATTGTTTGCACCTGAACTTAAAGGAGCAGAAAAGCAAATAAACCTGTTTCTTGTCAACTGAGTCCGACAGGCAATCAGAGCCCAACCCCATCCGCATCAAAATTAAACTCTCATATTAAACAGATGTAACCCTCTTGTGGAAATATACAAACAACTCGAGTTGGTATTTAAAACTGTGGTAGTCAGCGTTATGATTTGATCTGCGGCCTCTCAAACCACCTCAAAACACAACACCGTCACCTCCTCAAGATTGTCTTCCCTCCGTCTCGCGTATCTGATACCAGTTGTTTTTGTTTTGCCTTTGGACGACTGAAATCTATCCACAGCAGATTTCTGTACAACTGTGGGTTTGAGTTGCTGGTCTAAACACCACACATACCAACATTATAAAACCAAAACAAAAACAGCGAGCTTGAATAACATTAGAGGCTTGTTAGTAGATCATCAAATCCTCTCTCTCTTATCTGTTGATGGTAATTGAATGCACATTTGGAGAGCCGTTGCCTCAGGTGTAGATATGAATGCTTCTTCTCTGGAGGGTCTCTAGTGAACAAAGAGGCCGAGTCTTTCACAGACAAGACGCTGCTGTTGCTACGTAGCTCGACCGCCTAATAGATATCTGAAAAGGTCAGCTTATGTAAGCTGTGTGTCACAATATAAAGTCATAACTTATATCATGACGCCTGCTCTGGGGCTGATTTGTATGTGCTGCGTGTTGTATGTATTGTTTGTATGTGAGAAGGGAGATCATGTTCATGTGGGTGATATGTGAAGGGTGTGGTGGTGGAAAAGTGGGCTAACTGGTCTGACATCCACCTTACTCCCGTCTGTAGTTTCTGTGCCTTGTTCTTTATCTTTTTCTCCGCTCCAGAGCGGATTCTGTCACAGCTGCTTTCTTGAAATTCAAACTTTTGAATCACGTGCTGTTGAGACAATGCGGACGGAAATGTGGCGGCAATTTACATTACTGTGATGGACGTGCATGTCTGGTATGTTAAACTGTGAACTGAGCAGCATGTTTGACCCAGTTCTGAGGCAGATCATGATCATCTTCTCTGATGATGCCACATTTCAGAAACATTCAAGACTACTGAGAGCTAGGGATGCTGTGATCGATCAGGCCGAAGAATCAACTCTTCACCAACTATGACAATGTAAAGTATGAAGGTAGAGGTTACGAGGAAAAATTAACGATGCTGCCAAGGACCAATCAAGACCTGACAGGACTGATTAGTCAATCCAAAGAAAATACATTAAAAAACACATTTTATACTCAAACAGTCTAAGTGAGTTTATTAAATGTATGTATGATTTACTGCAAAATTGCTGTAAAATGACTCTTTGTGTTTTTATTGACACCTTGGGCACTTTACACTATTTTCTGACATTTTATAAACAAAACAATTTGTCGATTACTGGAGAAAATAATCTGCAGGTTAATCAATGATGGAAATAATATTTTTTTGCACCCCTAGACTGACCCACCACCATGGTCCAGTTTTTTTTTCTAAGCAAAAATGTCTTTGGATGTACTACATTATTCAATCAGTAATAAAACATGTCTACACACAATGAGTGCATATGTGACCCAAAGGGTATTTTTACACTTGATGTGTATTTTGTTTTCAGCTGTTAAAGAACTCATTAGAAATTAGTGATAATATAAAGAAAAAACAGGCATCTCTGTGATCTAAAAGTGTTTGAGAACAGAAGTGAGAATCAGTAATGACTTTAAATCAGTGATCAATACCAGCCCTGTGTGAGACGTTCTGCTAATCCTCCTCAGTACACCAAACCCTTTAGAAACAAGATGTACCAAGATTTTATTCCCGTCTAACATCTACAAACCCTTCACTTTTAAGAGGGAATTAACTGTTCCTGTCTCATTAATGAATCCTTTGTGTCATCTGCATGACAAATAAGAGTTTAGGTCTTTAGCTTTGTTCCTGTGTGACCAATCTTTTCCCTGTGGCTGCTAAATTAAACTCCATCTACAACCACTTTATCAGGCTGAAACTGGTGTTTATCTCACACACGGCACACTCACGAGCACAAAGGTAGTCCCTGAGTTAAAACGGAAAACAAAGGAATTATTGACAGGATTTCCGTGTGCTCATCAGCCCCGGCCGCCGCCGCCGCCACCGCGACCCTCCGTGTTTCTCTGCCTGAGAAAACCGCAGCATTCGATAAGGTGGTCAATTTAGGGCCTCTTATCAGCTCAGAGGCTTTTAAAAACCCAGCTGAAATGTCAATACGCCGTTTTAAAAGTGGCATGTAGTGACAGAAAAATGACGCTGTCTCGCTCCGCCGCTTTATCCAGCTTTTAATAACCTGCACATACAGTGGATGAGATAACCCCTCCACACCTGATGATAAGGCTTCCCGTGAAAGAGCTCGGGCTGTTCACCGGAGCGATGTTATTGTGTAACTTTTTCAATTACGGCTCACACAAAGAGAAATGCTGTTAAGTGTGTTGTCAAGGAAGAGGAAAAGTCTCTACAAACGTCTGACTTGAACGTTTGACGAGCCAGGTGTGTAGGCAGGTGTATCCGTTTTTATTTCTGCTGTTTCTCTATTTAAACCAGTCGATACACAATTTAGGAGGCCAATTATACAACACGCTATCGATCATTTGGTCTAATAACGAGTCTGAGATGTCGAAATATACTCTGATTTCAGATGATATCATGAACCTGTGTGTGTGTGTTCATGTCTGTTTCTGTGTGTAATATGATGTGCTGTGTCCAAACGTCCCTTTTTTTTTCTGATGGCCTTGGGCAGCAGTCTGATAAAAACAAGTCCTGTCTCCTCTCTATTACCCAGCAGCCCACACTTATCAATAGCACACCCCCTCCTCTCTCTCTCTCTCTCCCTCTCCCTCTCTCTCTCTTTGCAAACAGACCTGCTGCTGTTTTCCTCCCATGGATCCTCCTGACCCAGGAGCCATGAATTGTACTTTAGCGTGTAAACAAACCTTACCTACAGTGAGAGCCTACAGGAGGAGTGCAGTTTAAAATGATGCAGGGGCAAATATAAACGAGGCTAAACTACATCTTCAAGTTGATCTTTAACATTCAGGCAACTGTTACATAAAATAAATCTGTTTTTGTGTTTTTACATGTCTTATCTTGGTTTGATCTTTTTTTTTTAAATGACTGATGCTGTGGATTACATCAGAAAAAGCTGAGAAACGTTAATGGGTATTTATCATAACTGATCCCCTTGTTTTGTCCAACCAAAACTCCAAAGCCACTTGTCATTTTTGTTTGATTAAACAACTCAAACAATGAATCCACTGTCAAAGTAGTTGCAGATGAATATTCTGTTTATCAATAGTATTGATTGCTTCTGTATCTCTTGTGTCTGTACTATTAATTTATCAGAAACGGATGAGAAAACTTCTAAATTAATGGTTTCATTAGTGATTTATCTGTTAAAGGGCAACAACTGTTGATTATCTTACATCCATTAATCTGTCTATGATCAGTCACTTACTCATTAAGTCTATAAAATGTGGGTAAATGGTGAAAATGTTCACCCCAGCCTGATGGAAAGTCTTGTTTTGTTTCAGCTGCAGTCCAAAAAACAAAAGATGTTCAATTTACATTCATATACTGCAAAACAAAGAAAAGCTGTAAATTCTTACATTTGAGAAGCTGGGAGCAGAGGATATTTAGGTTTTTTACTTGATAAATAACAAATTGATTGTGAAATTTGTTGTTGATCACGTTTCAGTCGATTGAGTGAACTGTTCCAACTGAACATCCTGTCAAATATTTGTGTTCTTATTTAGACATGCAGGCAAAACAGTAGCTGTTATATAAGAACATGAAAACAAACAAGTAGACCTTCATATTTTGAACTTGGGACCAGAAAATGTTTGTTTTTTTACTTAAGAAATGATTCAAATATTAATTAGAATATTTGGAAATTCTGGTTTTGTCAAATAATTGAAAGAAAAAAAAAAGAAAAACTGTGTGGGACACACACACACCTGTTTTTCCTTCCTCACACAAGGTTTCTCTACACTCACACACATCCTTTACATTAAAAAATAACACAATGTGATAACAACAGCACAGAGCTCCAGTCTCATGTTTACATCCTGTTACAGCAGCAGCAACAACAACCCTGTTGCAAAGCAAACTAGACCTTGGGCAAATAGTATTTGCATCCACTTTTAATGGCTTGTTTTGTCTAATAAGCTGCCTCCACATGGGTGGAGTCTGCCACTAAAGGCATGAAAATGTGTTTAGCCAACCACAGCTTAGCATTCTGTGTAAATCAGCTGTCATGATGTTATAAATCCCACCTGCCCGCGGCTAAAAAACAAGTCATCATGAAGTTTTAAGAGACACATTGATGTATGACAGCAGCTTGTACGCGGCTGTTAACATCATGTTTAAGAGCGATGTGACACATGGCAGACATGACAGATTCTGGCTCAGATGAAGTTTGTGTGTCACTTTAAGAGACCCAGGGTGCACCAGGGCTACGTGTTAGATGTGCAAACAAAGCCCAAGGCCGTGTACTTGGGTCCTGGTTCACCAAGTCAAGACCACTCCTCCTCCTCCTCCTCCTCCTCCTCCACCTCCTCTTCACTCCATCTCAACAAAGAACAAATGTCCTCAATAAGAGCCGACCATTCACTCATTAACTTCACCTGCCCAGGTGTAGTGTGCCCAGCGGGCTGTGATGGAAAGTTTCAGCTTGTCACATTTACAGAGTGGGATACGCACTGAAACATTACACACTCGTACAAACTGAGCTCATATATTCAATGCTAGTTCTTCGATTGATGGATTAGTTAGTTGGATATTAGTTTGAATTCAACTACACACAGTGAAAAACAGAAGCAAAACTGCCTGTATATATTTATATATAGACAGAGAGAGGAAAATTAATGTACAGAATGAGGTAGTGACAGTAGGAGGACGTACTGTGGAATAAATAATAATTTACAACATGTGTAGTGCCAATAATGTAACTTCAGTCTGCAGAGTATCAGATCAAATGGCAGCTACCGTATTTTGGCGATCGATCAATCATTTAAGTCACTTTTTAAACAGAATTTATTGGTAACAGTGTCTTAAATGTGACTATTTTCTGTTCCTGTTTGTTTTACATCAGTGTAAATTTAATGTCTGTGGGTTTTAGACTGTTGATCAGACAAAAGCTAGAAACTGTGATTTGCGTTTTTCACATTTTTCAGTCATTTTATGGACAAAAACAATTAATTAAGACATTAATCAGCATCAAATGACAGTAGAAATAATGTAGTTACAGCCTTATTCTTCAATTAATATCTCACAAAATATTAAAGGGTATTTTATAGATTGGTCCTAGTATTTTTCGACTCATTATATTGAAATTTCCCAGCTCTTATGCTGAAAAGTATTCAGTACTTCTCAGACTTAAAAATAGCATTTTGAACTGCATGATGGGAAATAAACTCTGCACTACAGTTATCTAAAAATATATATCAAAATCATTTTTTAAAAGTAATTACAGACATTTTTTGTCATTTTGAAGGGAGCATTGGATTCACTCATGATGTCATTATTCCTGTAGTAATGGCGGCGCTGCCTTCACAGATACAGCTCATACAATTTATGCATTTATTCAGCCTCTGCCATTACGTGCAACAGGTGTACACTCACACCTCCACTGTCAGTGCTGTACGTTTAGACAAAGGCGACTCAAACATTAGCTAACACTTCATGGTCTTTAAGTGTACTCTGTTTCCGCTTTAACATATATAAAGTATTAGCACAGCTGCCTTGTTTTGTGTGATATCCAGAAGTTATTGTGTTGCTTTGTTTTGTGAAGCGGACAGTCGCCATATGGCTGCTCAGTGTTCACCTGCTGCCCTAAATAACCGCTGAAACTGTGTTAACAAAGGTTTAATAACGCATCACTTTAACACTTTTCACACTCTTTGAAGTGAATTTAGAAAAGTATTTTTAATGCGAACGAGCCACAAAGAGAAAGAAGAGGAAGCAAATGTTGTTGCAACTTACCTGTTGCGCTAAGCGAAGGTGTGGCACTTTGCCCTAGGTATCAAAAAAGCACGGATAACTTCAGTTGTCATTTAACTTGTTTCTCTTCCGGTCCTTCACTGGGTAAGAAATTAGAAACACAGGTGGAAAAGTAAAAGCTCCAACATCAACATCTTCAGCTACAGACGACTTCCTTCTCTTGGTTGGAGTTGTGGTGACACCACAGTCCCATGTCTGCTGTTTGAACAGCGGTCTGCTGATGGTTAGTTAGTCTGGGAAACTACTGGACCATTATTGTCAAGGTGCACACAGTGAAACACAACTGTTTCCTGTCCCAACCTTCACAATAAAACTGAGGAAGGCGAACAAAAAAACCTACTTACCAACTTTATAATTCATTTCACTGAACTTTTAAAGTAATTATCATGCAGAAAAAATTACAGTCATCTTCGAAAGGCATTTTTTAAATTGATGCTTCTATTATTTAAATATTTATATAATATTCACATGCTTTTAATTGTCATATTTTATAATCTTTTAAGCATTTTTCAACCGTGGCTTTGCTCACTTACAGACTGGTTTACAAGGAGTAACATTTAAAGTTTAACATTTAAAGATAATAATAATAATTTGCATTTATGTTATAATCCCAGTGGAACATTTCAGGAGTTAATCTGTGCCTTTATTTGTGCAGAAAAGATATTACAAACCTCAAAAGTCTGATATAAGTCTTCATAATTTAAATTTATATTAGTGTAGTGGTTCGCAAACTATTGGCCGATATCCCCTGGAAGGTCTCATGATTAATGTGAAGGGGGATTAGAGAGATAATACAGAATAAAACAGCAAAAACATATTCAAGATAGAAAAAAACATATTACTCTGTATATTTTATGACTTTTGTCAATTTTATGCTTTTTTTCTTGTGAAATACCAGACAAACCACAAGCTAAAATCTGTGTATCAGCCTAATACATCATATCATATTTAGATCCCTGGATATCTAATGACCACCTGTGGGTCATAATTTCCCCACATGTATTAATCACTTGTCCTGCATCTTGAAGTTTCACTATAAGTTACAGTTTGAGACTTTATTATACCTGACTTCCTGTCTTGGCCTGGCAACCCATGTCCAACTTGACACAGCTTAACCTGACCTGCCTCTTCACAGTTACCATGGTTGATCATATGACTTGGATGCGATTAGGGTGAAATCACCCCTTAACACTTGCTCTCCACTTAACAAAACCTGGCTTCAGTCCAAAGAGGGGACAAAGAAGAAGAGATACTTTGAGTTTCTGTGCACGAGTCTGACATATTTACACTGAAAAACATACAAAAAGGTTATTATTATTTTTTAAAAAAGACATGTGACCCAAGAGTAAAACAATCCCACTGTATTAAATGTTATATATTGTATTTTAATCTAGTTTTAACTCTATTATGCGTCAAAAACTCCACTATTCAGTTTATACATTATTCTGTATTGTGAACAGAATCCTGCTCTGTAGAGGATATGAAATGAATGAATGCATTATTTTATTTCCAGTGCAGAGAGGAGACTGTTGTGTACAAGTTGAACTGAAAAACCGGTTTGAGTGTTTACAGATGCACAGACAAGTCAGTGTATCCTTGACAGGGTCAAAAATAAGACTCATTTCCTGCATTTGAAATTCATCTGGTGCTGTCTCACGAAGACATTACAAACTATAACATGAAAGTTTATGTTTCATGTTGGTTTGGATTTTTCTTGACAATTCAATTTAAATTAATTAATTAAAGCAAGAAAAACTTCTTGTTGAAATAAGTTGGATATGACTTTTTGTGCACGTGTGTCAGCCTGATTTCACATATAAACATTTCCTCATGACTATGTATGAGTGAGTGTGAAGGTATGAGGGTTCTCAGAAACAGACTTCTGGAAACTCAGAGTATCACTGAAAAAACACTGGAGACATTTTTCCGCTCTGGTGGCGGCTGACAGTACGGCTGCAAATATTCAAGCGGGGACACAAAACATGACAACAATGTGACACGTCAGATGCATAAAAGAGCCCTTTTAGATATTTTTTCAAAGATACAGGACAGTGGTGCTGCATAAAAAGCCTCCCATCTCAGTTTTCACTCCACTGCTTCCTCCTTTTTTACATTTTTCTTTTTAAAACAAAGCTCCAAAGAATGAAACTTTGACACTGCTGGAGAGAGAATTGCCAAAAGTTATGATGAAAGTCTATGTAAATAAATAGTTTTACATTTAGGAAATACACTTTTTTGGAGAGTTAGATGAGAGACTCCATACCACTGTCACATCTGTTTGTGAAAAAGAGCTTAGATTAGCATGAAGATGGTCGATACATGTCGTGTTAACACTTTGGTTTTTGGCATTTTCCAAAATAAAAAATTGCAAGGTCCATTTAGTAGCTGTTCTGGAGCTTTTGGTCATATCACATGATCTCTCTGTGGATGGAGTGACCACTTGAAGGAGTTTTTGTCAATGTTGGCTCAAAAGCTGAGGCCCACACTTTGCCTCCATCTTTCTCAGCAGCTGTTCCCAAGGTCAAAAATGTACTTTGAACTTGCTAAAATAAAGATTTTATAACTAAAACAAAAGCAAAGATCATTCAGGGATTCTGAGAAGCGCTGACTTTGTGGTGTTGACCCATTTTCCTCCTAAAACAACGAGAAATAATATGAATCTTTATCTTGGGTGTGCACGACCTCAGACTAAATCTCACTGATCATCTCTTTTGTAATTTTAACAGGCTTTTCATACCAAAAGCAATAACTCTGATCCGTTGTCAAACACTGCTAAATATCCTCATTGTTGAGCGTCAGCGGTGACGCGTCAGTCGGCAGAAAAATAAATGGACTTTGGAAGGTACTGAGTCATAGCTGGGAAACTATTTGCCTTCGAAACTGCCTCTAAAATCAGAAAAGAAAGGGAAACACTCACTAACACACCAGGTTTGACTCATTGTAATTATAAAACTGAAGTATATGAGTGTATGTTTCAACACAGCAGCACAGAGTGGACCCTCTTATCTGTCTAACCTATCACGGGCAAACAGCTTTTCTAACATCTCCCGTTTCCTACCGTTCACCTGAAATCAAAATAGAGCAACAGACTCTGAGAGAAGAGAGCCCTCACATATCAGCGTCTCTCCTCCCAGCATGCTTAAGAAGAATTAGGTCAGGGCTTGTTGGTAGTTATCTCCTCAAACTGGGGTCTAGCGTTAAAGGCAGTGAGGAGAGAATAGACGATAAGGATGAAATGAGCTGTGATCTTTAACTGTTGTGTGTCAGCGATAACTCATCTCAGAGTGTGTGAGCTTTTGTCTTTGAAAATTTGGTGAGATTTCCCTGTGCAAACACGCCATGTTTGGCTTTTAGTCAGTCAAACACAGAGTATTTTTTCAAGCTTTACTGTACAGGGTTCTCCTACTTAAATTTCAGCTGCCAGTTTAGGTGTTTAGTTGTGGCTGGTTTATCTGGCCTGCCAGAGAGAGAGAAAGAGAGAGAGAGAGACGGGGGGAGGAATATGGGTGACTCACAGGCTTCCCCATCGCTGAAAATACAGGTTACCATTGGAAAGAAAAAAGGATGACAAAAGGAGGGCCCTGGCTTATGGAGTAAATGCCGCTGACAATGAGGTGGCTATTTTAGGGTTGTGTAAATAAGAGGCAATGTCGTACAGTACCTACTGTAGGACACACACTGTATGACCTGTGGAGACCTCCTGCTCCACAAACAAGTGGTGTAATTATATGCCTGTGTGGCGCTGCAGGTGGAATGTGCTAGCGATAGTCAAGCCCTTGTTGTCATAAGGACTGGAAGCAGCCCCAATAGCCAACAGACATGAGCTCACCATCATTACAATGAGAGGCGTGGCCAAGCCTCGTCACCGCTGTGGACCTGACGTTGCCGTGGAGACAGGGCACACACACAAACACAAACACATACACACACACAGATTGGCTAAGAGTGACACCGCTGGGAAATTAAAATGGTAGCCCAAAGCAACAGGATTTTATTGGCCAATCACAGCTTGATCTTGGATGTGTTTACCTTGCAAGTTTGTGTGTGTGTGTTTGTGTGTTTGTTTGGCGCGGGGTGCTGTACAGGTGCGCCGTGCATGCATTGCCTAATTATACTGACAATGTCAGCCAGTGTTGGAGAAATATTCACCACGCTTGTCTGGCATTCGGCATCAAGTGTGGAAGAGCAATTACTGGCCTATCAAATTATTTTACAGCTCTGTTATGTGTATGTGTGTATGTGTGTGTTTTGGGTTGTCAATGTTTCCTGAATCTAGGAAAAAAATAAAACGCGTATTACCTGTTTCACAGCATGCCCTGCAACTTACTGCCACTGGTACTTCAGGACTGGGTTAATTGCAGCCAATTAGACCAGAGCTTATTCACATCAGTCATTGTCTGTGAAATCAAAGGCTGTAAATAAAAACACTTCCATGTCTAAAAGCAGAAGCATGATTGCAATGTCTTGTAGCAACGTCTAATTACAGCGAAAAGCCCGAGGCGGAGGAGTGGAGGCAAAAAGTGAACCATTTTATTACATTAAAATGTTTCATACAAACAATGCATACACACTAGTTTCATATTGCTTCAGACATAAGTTTCTTTTCTGTTTGAATTCCAGTTAAACAACTCTGTAACAAAATGTAAGTACAACATTTATGAAAATATAAATCTCTAAACAGGTAAGTCAGTCCTGACAATACAAAGAATACCATAGAAACATTCATTACCAGTATGTCAACTATGAGTTGCAAACATGTAAGTTATTAAAAGTCATTCAAGTTACTTAACATACAATAATACCATTTACTGGCTTCCATATGGACACATTCAAATATACTCTTAAACTGGCATTCCAATATATTTCATAAGAGGACTCTTTTTTAAACTTTTTAGCAAAGATAGCACGTCTTCTCTATCATAACATAATCACAGTAGAACACTGAAACAATTTGGTAACAATATAATTACAGTACAAGCCTCAAAAACAAATGAGACAGTCAACAAAATGAAACACAAACTATAATTGGGACTTTGGCAATTACATGATAGAATATCTTTTTTCAATTGAGAAACTCTTGAGCTGTAGGGGGATTAAAAGTATTTTAAAGCTTGATGCTGCTACCCGGTTTGAAATTATCCAAGGGCCATTATCTCAACAGTTCAAAACTAGTAAACATACAATAAGATGGAATAGCCCTTAAAAAGTATACGTCAAGGTGTAGGTGTGTGGGGTTTTGTTTCAATCATGCCTGGCAGATGATTGGTCTCATCCAAGCTCAAAGTTGCAGAACACAAATTAAGTTTTGGGTTATTACAGACATGCTTTTATTTTTTTTTAAAAAAGCTACCGTGATACCTGCAAGGTACAACCTCATAGATTTTCAAATATTCTCTTTAGATTGTCAGCGAACCGGATCTTAACAGCTTGTAGTGTGTATCAGCCTCAGTCATAATCAGCCAGAATCTATGGGCTCACATATGATAAAGGTCAAAAAGAGATGTTGAAATATTCTTAAAATCTGTCATTGTGCATCACTTGAGTAAACCTGTGACAAAACTCTGCGAGAAAAATTCAAGTTTGCGACTGTGCAAGAAAAGATTTGAGAATGTCTAAATAAAATTCGGCAAAAGTAATGAGAGAAAATAACTGGTTTTGTGAACGTCTGAGTACAGATTTATTTATTTAAAGACTTTTTTTTCTTTTGCCTTCACTGGACATTTGATAGTAAAGAGGCAGAAAGGAAACATGCAGTAAAGTTCCCAGACCAGACTTGAACTGTGGACGTTGCAGTAATGTGGCATGCACTGTAACAATTCAGCCACCAAGGTGCTCCTTGAGTACAGATTTAAAGCAGAAGGCACACGTTAATTTTTAAAAAAAGAATATTTAAAGGGAAATTTTGTCTGTAACTTAAATGTGTGTTCATGTGTTATTTCAGTTTTCTGCTTTGAATCTGGACTCAGACGTTCACATAAGCAGTTTTTTCTTAGTGTGGCCTGACTGTTCATTTTATTTGTGCCCAAATTTTGACATTTTCAAAGTTTTCTGACAACAGAACAATTTCTTCACAGGTTTACAGAAGCTGATATACAATCACAAGTTTTGATTTTTATTTTTTTCTGAATGTCCGAACAGCACAAATCTTATTGACCCTTATTTGATCCCATGTATTTCTAATGTGCCCGTCTCTGCAGTTAATTGTTCAGATATACTGATACCAGGCATATATAGAGAGACTGTAGCATTTCAGTGAGTCAGCTGTAGCCTGCAAGTACCTGGATGGCCTTGTGTATTTTTGTAGGCAAATCCAATACCAGTTTAAGACAAATCTAGACCACTTTAAACAATTTATACAACGTTTTATATGAATAAATCTATTAATTTCTCACAAACCACTCATAAAGTGCTTCCACCTACTGTCTAAACCTCTAAATATATTCACACAGCCAAGTTGTTTCAGTGAAACATTGGGCTAATCACTCTGTCCTTTTCTACTGGAACACTTGAACAAACTCCACTAAACCTAAAGCAAGTACACTGGTTAAGGCGTGAATGTGTATGGTGCTATGCTACACTGTATGCTCAATAGTGGTGTTTCCCTTAAAACCAACAGCACATGAACTGATGGAACCGCAGGTAAATTCACATCAAATTTACGTAAACTGTTCTGAGAAATTTCTACAACTATCATTACAAAGAGCAATGCCATCTATCTCTCGTGTTGTTGACTGGATTTCAGTGCACTGATCGTTTAGATTTAACGTCAATGCAAGTATTATGTAACTGTGTGTATACTGTGTTTACAAATTCCCTGCATTTTCATAAATCTTGTAATCTGCACATAAAGAACATTTTAAATTTCCAGGCACTCACTTTGATTGCATTAAGCACAACATAACATTTTTAAGGAGTTGCACAAATTGCAGCAGCCAAAAAGAGATATGTACATATGTTCATAGTTCTTCCATTTTGTACAGTACCGACTGATGTAAATACAAACATAAATATACTCTTTCAAGAACAACATTATGGCTTAATGTGCACAATGTAAATAAAGACAATGTACAATGAAAGTGGCTAAGATCACTGGAATGGCTTTGAAAATGTTTGACCAAGACATTTGAATAATAACTTTGTTCTTCAAATGCAAAAAGGACACATAATGGCAAACTAATAACGCACAGATTTTACATTTTTTCTTCTTTTCAAAAACAGTATTTTTCTAACAGTCTTCATGTGTAAAACAAACAGAAACTGTATCATAAGTTGGAAGTAATACATCATTTGAGTGCAGCGTTAAAATGGTCGGCCCATTAACTACCCAGAGGGCTGACATCTGCAGCTGAATCACGTGGCTGTAAACAAGAATCAACTGCAACCCCAGAGATTCTAAACTTTGTCATCTATCTCCACCCTCCTGTCCTAACTCCCACCTGCCTTTTTTGTTTTGTTTTGTTCTCCCCCTATCACTGCAGCAGTTCAGTCTTTTTTGTAGGCGTGGTTGACTCACCTTCACCGGAGTCAGACACATTGATGGGGCTGTCCCTGGAGAACACCTCTGTCGACTCCCTCCAAATGCAGTCGGCGACGGTCTTGAAGGAATGGTTGCCACATTTGGGCCGCACCTTCTGCGAGGCGTTGTTGACAATCTGTCGGCTGTTGGAGGTGGCTATCTTTATCTTGAGGGCAGCGTCCACACGATCCACTACAGTGTAAGTGCCGATGCTGCCGTCTTCGAAGCCGATGATGATGTTTAGTGCTCGCTGGGAGAGAGACAGGAAGGTGGGAGTCTTGTAAAGCGAGCATGTGCCAATGCTCTTACCATCGGCAAGGCGCATCACTATCAGATTGGACACAACACCGGCATCGTCATCTTCATCACAGTTCCGGAAACAGACGTACACTAGATAACGTCCATCTCTAGATAATTTCTGACGCCAGATTATACCAGCAGCATGGACAAGCCTCAGCTTCCCACTGTGAAGGTCCAGGACGTTAATATTCTCATCACCCTTGGAGACAATTCCCAGTTTCCCATTGGGTGAGATCTGGAAGTCCTCTAGATTTTTGAGGAAGTTGGCTGGCAGCTGGACTCGCCTGCAAACTGACTCATCTGCCACACTCCAGATGAAGACAGTCTCTGTGGATGTGATGAACACCACACAGTCGGGACAGTCAGGAATGAGCTTGAAGTTGACGATGGTGATACCATCATCACAGACAAACTTCTTTGATACACTGCCCGACCACAGGCTGACTGCGAGGAGCTTGTTTTTGGAGGTTCCCACAAGGAAAGTGTTTGCTGTGGTGATCAGTGCATTCTGGAGGGTGACTAAGATGTTGCACACTTTGTGCCCAGTCGCGAGCCTCCAGACCCTAGAGGCATTCTGCTCACAGAGCGACACCACAAACTGGTCATTGTGGGTGATGAGCAGCTGTGATATTCTCTGTCCATTGATGCGAAAGATGTTTTCTCCAGTGGTGGTTTGCCAAATGTACTGGCTGGATTTGTCATCTGAAGTCACCATGAGATCCCCTGAGGAGGTTAGGACACAGTTCTCCACTATGCCCTCATGCTTGAAGACTGTCTCAATGAAGCCAGTGCTGAAGTTCCACTTGTGGACAGCTTCTGAACCATCCATGGTAAACACGTAATCTTCTCTGCCGGACAGCAGCAAGGTCTGGATCTTCTTGCCTGTTTTGTCGATATTGGACATGGCGGTGATGATATCAATGTCCCAAACAGACAGCACTCCACTGCTTGCCACAGAAAGCAGCAGATTGTGGTGGACTGATTTAATGAGTTTGACAATAGCCCCTGAGATCTCAATCAGGCTAGCCATGCACTGTCCACTGTCCCTTCTCCAGACAAATATGGAAGAAGTGTTCTCCATGGAGGCCACAATACTTTGTCCATTCTTGGAGAGAACAGCAGCAACAAAGCGTTCACTACGTTTAGCTTTGAACTTCTCTACCATTTTCCATACTTTTGTATCCAGCACTTCAATACTTCTGGCCTTGCAAATGAGAATGGAGCGTTGGTCCTCTGATAACTCAATGCCCACCACCTCACTCTCATCCCCTCTACAATCATAATCCTCCATCAGCCTTGGGTTGGTGATCTCTTTGGTGTTCCATACTGACAAACTGCCTTCATTGTCAATCATCACCATTTGGTTAAGGGTGTCCAGCACAAGGATGGACTTGACGAACCCCCCAGAAAACTCAGAGGTCACAGTGGCCAACTTGTCCCCATTTCCCAGGTGAAAGATGGATGCAGTGTTGAGGTACTGGCCACAGAAGGCATACATTCCATCTGGAGAGCACTGGACACAAGTTACCTCGTACCAGCAATGGAACTGGTAGAGTGGCCAGCCGTAGAGTAAGTCAATGACGTTGACGTCTTTGCTAGCCTCAAGCCAAGCCAAAGCATGATGGGTGGACAAAGTAAAACCATTGATGAAGGCCACCCCACCTGTGATGCCACCATGCTTGGACCCCTTGATTTCGACCTCAGATAGAAGGCAGGACTTGTGATTATCATAGATAAGCAGCGTGTTTTTGGTTGTGGCCACGACCAGATACTTTTCATCAGTGGTTAGCCTGATTCCCAGCACAACAGATCTGGCTGTGTCGATCTGTCGTAGTAGTTGTCTGCTCTCTACATCCCAGGTGCTGACAGACCCATCTTCCAGGGCTACAAGGACTATGTTTGGAGCCAGAGTGGGCAAGATCTCCACAATCTGCATGTAGCTAGAGCACAGAGGAAGCCTCTCTGGACTGTAGGTGACGTCCATAGAGGAGTGGAGAGGCACAATGGAGCAGTACTTTGGACCATCCTTGTCACACTCCAGCAGTAGGTGTCTGAGCTTGGGGAGGGAGGTGACAACTGGCAGAAGCCTTTGCTGCAGTTCTGCAGACAGTGATGCTGGATTCTTCAGCACTTTTACCTTGATGCTACGCAAAGTGGTGGCAAGGAACTTCAGTTCTTTTTCTTGGGTGTAGCTGTAAGCTAGGTCAATGTCAGTTAAAGCCTTGTCAAACTGGCCAATCTTAATCATTGTGTAAAGCCAGCTGAAGTTCATGATGACGCCAAACATGAGGTCATCAGTGCGCCCACTCCTGGTAAGGTGGTACACCAGCTCTGTCATCTTTCTGTGATTGACAAAGAAAATGTCAGGCTCCAAAAGGTTGCACTGGAACACCCAAGGCTGCTCAGGAGTCTGTCTGTCATATGAGTACTTGTCAGAAGATGGTTTTTCATGGGACTGTTGATGGTGGGGGTTTTTGTGATGAGATATGTTGAGGGAAGTGAAATGGTTGTTATCATAAGTAAAGATCTTCTTTCTGCCTCCTGACCATGCCCCCAGGAAGTACTCAGCAAGGAGGCTGTGCATTTGATGGACATCCTCCTCATTGCTAAGATAAAGCTTCTGAGCAATGAGATGCAGGTGTCTGTTGGCCCAGACCATCAGGGTGACATTACGTACTTGACGTTCCACCAGATATCCCTCCAGTTCCTCCTTGAGTCTCGCAACCAAGTCGTAAGAAATCCTCAAAGGGTTTTTGAGGTAAGTTGCCACAATAACATCACCAAGAACTATGTTATCCAGGGACAGAATATCTTCCAGCTCGACCTCAGTTAGTCCAGCCTTGGCCATGGTGATGTACCCTAATGCTCTGAAGACAAATCGTTGGCCCAACTTGTTCTCCACTGAGTAGAAGAGGTGCTCGATGCTTTCATGTACTGTGGAGCACAGGGACCTGTCATCCACGTCTTTGTGAGATCTCCAGTGAACGACCTCTCTGTAGATGAGGTTGACAAACATAGGTAATGTGCACTTGGCAAGTGCCTCATTGACATAGATTTGTTGGCCTGAGGTGACTTTCCTCTTCACCCCCAGCAACTGCTGCTTTAAAGTTTGGCTGCAGACCTTGCGGTCCCTCTGAATTAATTCCACATAATAGCCCTCATCATGGATGAGATGTCTGAGCTTCTGTAGGATGCCATGTTTATTGGGCAACGTTGAGACTACAATGCGGACTGTCCGAGGCAGGTGTATAGGGAGCCACCACAGCTTGCGAGCTTCATCGGCATCTGAGAGCTGCTCCAGGGCATCCAGGACAATGACCAAGGGCCTGTGGAATGAGGATTCCCCTAGAAGGTTGATCAGGAGCTCCCTCATCTCCTGGATCTTGTTAGGCAAAAAGTGAATCAGGCAGCGGTAGTTTATTGCAATCTGTTCACAGATGCTCTGGAGGAGGGTGCGCAGGTCTGTGGAGAGCTGGCTGGAGCCAATAAAACGGACAATGACCACAGGGTCGGTTTCAGGGCCCATCTCTTTCTGCAGCCATGTGTAGGCCTGAAAAACAGCATTGAAGGTGGTTGTTAGATTGAATATGGAATATATTTTCTATGAATGGGTTCTGTAAATAGTCCACATTTTACTAACAAATTATATATATATATATATATCAAAACTGTGGCCCAAATCTGTGATATGCTCGCACATTTCTAAAATCAAGTCTTAAAAAAATCTTGCCACTGGGGGCCACACATTTGTTTTTGTTTACTGTGAGAAAAATGTACTTTTATTCTGCTAGATCTGGTTAGAGAAACACAGCAAAACAACTAGAATAACCAGGCTCCATAGTGAGGGCAGTGGGATCTAATTAATTGATATTCTAACAGCACGAGCCAGCACTCATTAGCCCAGCACGGAGGAGAGGTTTAATACATTTTTACCTTATGACAGCCTATCTGTGCTAAACCAAAGTTCTGACTTTTAATAGACACAGAAAAATGTATAAAATTCAGTAATGTTCATTTGTAATGTCCTCAGATATTCTCAAAGTCATTAATACATATATTTTAATTCATATATGAATAATCTTATCATCATGAGAAATATTCTATGAATGAGCACTACTCCAGTTTTGAGACTTCATTGATATTATAATTTCATTCATGAATTCATGAAATAAGGCCCAGCTGAGATTTTGGAAGACATTAAGATGTTATTTGACACTTTTAGGGCAACAGTGATGACGCCTACTCCACATTTAGCTGTGAGTATGTGTGAGAGAGGCAGAGAGAAAAACAGAGAGCCACAGAATCGCTCAGTATTTACAATTTGAGATGTGTTGTTTGTGTGTGTGACTCAATTTGTAAAAACTGTGAATATTAAAGACTATACATTTGTGCAAAACTTGTATACAATCTATTTGACAGCCTGCTTGATATTCATGTATGGTTACATTTTTAAATAAATATAAGCAACTGTTAAATAAATAAATAACAACTGTTTATGGAAAGCTACAGGAATGTAACTGTCATGTGTTTCATATGTTACATTGAATACAACCATCATGTAACAGCAGAACAAGAAGTCAAGATCACAGAGCTGCAAAATGGCAAATTCAAGAATATATGTCTCTGCACTAATTCCCACTGTTACAATCAGTCATAAATGAGCATCTACACAACTTTAATTAACCTGACTTACCTACAGTAAATGCCAGCCATTAACATGGGCCCAAAATTCAGCGGTCTCTTAAGACTCATTCCTGCATTGGCAATATTCTGTAACCGTGCCAAAGCAGCCATTGCACTGTTAGGAACCCATTACATTCTGTTGTATATTATGTTATAATAGTCTATTTAACAACTAGAGTAATTCATCACCTGATCCAGTATTCTTATTCTGCAACTGTGCATGATTTGGCTGATGATATGAAAACCTTTCTTACATCCTCACATACCTGTTAATCACCACACTTTATTGACACCAGAAGCTGCTGGTTTAACATGGTGAAGTGAGAGGCTCCAGATAAAATAGCAGCCTAATTCTCTTTCACATTATCCTTCTTTATGCCACTTTGCTATGTTCAGCTAACTCATTAAAGTGTGTGTGTGTACGCTCATACACACAGAGTCATGTGTATCATTTATATATTTAGATCCTTGTTCCTCAGTGGCCCTGTCAAATTAAACTAAGATACTGGCTATTCAGTGTATTACATCTTTTAAAAGGTGCAACATTTTACACCTGTTAGTTGAGGTAATAGCAGGCATTTCAGTCTTATTTTTATTTTACGTTGTGATACAAACACACTGACACACTCATTACTACATGTTCAGTCCAGTCCAGCACAAACCAAATAAAGCTCTGTTCAAAAAAAGTCTTTTCATCTGGCAGCTCTTTGGAATAACTAATTCTATTAATATTGTTTTGAATTGCCGTTGCTTCCAAGAAGGTCTTTTGGTCTTTTTATTTAATTTGTTTAGCTTGTGATGGTGCTAACTGGTGGCCGTTATCTTAAATCACCCAGGTTTCACCCACAGGTCATTACTGTGTGCACAAATTATAGATATCTAGATTAGCACACTTTACTTTTTGATTAGACTTGTTCTTTGTACATTATACAACTGGCTTTTCCTTTGATATGAACACTAGAAACAAACAAAGCACATAACACACCCTGTGCTGCTACACAGTGAGGGAAATGGCTGCTGTGATTAAAAGATTCTTTAAGAAAACACTTTTAGCATATGAATTTACACATACTTGTATCACATACACTGTGATCGGCCTGTGCTCTAGCCTCACTACAAACAAATCACAGCTCAGGCTTCTCAGAGGAGGAAACACACTTGTATTCTCTGGTGGACCCGGTTTGGTCTGAGCTCAGAAGTAAAGACATAAATGCTCCACAGGTCAGATGAATCAAACCAAACAGGCCAGGTGTGAATCACACCCTGTGGACTTGAGCAAAGGGTACACGGGCCCCCAGAACACTCCTGTCCTCTTTTAGTCCGGCTGAAATCTCATAACATCCCTCTCTCCTTCAAACACCAGGGCCACAGAGGACTTCAAACTATTATTTTTTGTTTTGCTGTAAGTACGAAATGGCTGAAGATTAATACACAGGACAATATGGTTGTGAGAAACTTCTGACAGCCAAAGAAAATCTATATCTATCTATATCGCCTGTGTCCTTTATCTTTTCAGTAAACGATGAGGTGGACAGTTTTATGACAGCCCACTTGCAATACAGCTGTGTGATTAATCAGCCCGCTCATCTGTGTGGGCAATGATTGTTTAAAAATACTGTATTATTTGATAAGTCGTGTCTTAATCACAATTGTTTGCATGAATCATTTAATTGTATTAGTCATAACTTTTCTTTGCAAGTCAGTCAATTCTGAATGGATAAAGCTGATAATTACCTTTCTTAGCATTTCTCAACCTTCCTGTAAGATATAAGGGAGAAGATTTTCTCTTTTCTATTTACAAAAACTTGTTTTCACTTGAGGGTACGGTGCGATACTGTCAGCATGTTACAAGGAAGCTTTTGAAACATCCACCTGGTATTGGGAACATGAAACGAACAAATGTTACGCCACAGGAATCAGGATGGGCTCTAAGAAGGCAGCACCGCTCCTGTCACAGAAACTAAAAACGTGTTGATGTTGCACTGTAGCAGTAGCAGCTGAAATGACAGACGGAAATTATGGTTTATTGGGAGAATTTTCCACATCATCCATTAACTTTATATTTTCTTACAACTGGGCTTTGACCTCCTCCATCCCTCAGCATGTTTTTCCTCTCTCACTCCTTTCTCCTTCTGTCTCTGCTCTGTGTGTATATGCACTATTATTTAATCATTGTTATCATCATCTGTTCTGCCTGTTTTGTTAGTATTATTATATTATATAACACTGTATATGTAAATACTACACACTGAACTTGGATGATATGAATGGCGGTCTCAATAAATGGGTGTATTACTGTGACATTTATTACAAAGGTTGGACAGGAGGGGTGGATGTGTGGGCGTCTGCTGTGTGATCTTGGCTACGGTGTGATCCTAATGTAGCTGGACAGCCAGATGGCACACATACACATACACACACACACACACACACACACACACACACAAAGCCACAGAGTGAACAGAGTGTATGTTACATGTGCACAAACACACACACAAACATGAAACCATTCAGACATAAATGTATGCAGAGTTCGCAGAAACCACTACAGATGTTCACACCCAAATGTTTTAAAAAGAAAACCTGCACCGACAAAGTCATATGCAGACGTGGGCAAGCGTTGGATACACACACACACACACACACACACACACACACACATGGACAGACACACAAAAATCGCGTGGCTTCACAGGAAATTAGAGACATGTGCGTGGCGATGGACCGTCTCTTGGCGGACACACACAGATGGTCAAAGCAAGCGTTTGATGAGGAGAAATGAACAGTTGCACGCCCCCTCATACTCTGTTGTACAAAGACGGACACATGCTCAGATCAGACAGACAGACAGATGAGCGTGAGCGTGAACACACTGCGAGAGCTGGCCAAAGAGAGAAAGGGAAAGGGGAGGAGATTACACAAACACAAAAGAAACACAACGGCATAATTTTCACATGATCTCCTGCTCGTGTCTCACCTGTTGGGCTACCTCAGACAGCAGCAGTGTCTTTCCTGTGCAGGGTCCGCCGTACACCACCAGAGGGCTCATCCTGCTCCCCTTGGACGGCATGAGATACTCCTGCACGTAATCCAACGACTCGGCCTTGTACTCGTAGAGCGCCGCATAGTTCTTGCAGAGAGATAGGTGCTGCAGGATCTCGTCGTACAGCGGGTCAGTCTCCGTGTCAAAGTTCTGCTGGACCGTGGCCTGGATGATATCCACCATGTCCTCGTAGAACTGCTTGCACAGACCCTCCACGTAGTGGCTCTCCACCTCTTGGGAGTAGCCCAGCTTCATGTCGCAGTGAGTGACAGAAGAATAGACGCGGAGGTTGGAGGCGGCGACGACCGTCGGGATGAACTCGTCCCTTACCTTCAGAAGGCGCTCGTAGGCTTCCTGGTTGCGCATGATGCGGTCGCCGCTCACCACGATGTCCATGTAGCGGGCCATCTCGGGGAGTTTGGCGAAGCGGTCGAAGTTGGAGATCTTGCGAATGTAGCAGACACATTTCCTGAGAAAGGCAGGAGTTTGTTTCCCAAGGGCAAAGTCTAATTCATCCTCCAAGGCTGAAGACAGAGAAAAATACAAATTTGCCTTATTTTCAGTGTATAACCCGTGAAAACTTTGCACTTTGGAAAACTTAAATGGCCTAATTGTCTGATAAAGACCACAGCTGGATTGTAATGTACAACCTGCAGAGATAAAAGTCTAACAGATGTGGGATTTAGATTTCTTTCAGGGGCAAAGCTGAACAGATTTTAGAAGCCTTTACCCTCCGATTAGATAGATTTCTCTTGAGCCTTATTTAAGAAGAAACAAAGTTGATAAAATCACATAAGCCAGCACCACTGAACTGTATCACAGGCTCCCCCACAAAGAGCCGGCTGACTGAAATTCTGCCAGCATCTCCTGTGTAGTTTTGGTAGCCTGCTAATTAGGTGGGAGAGGGGAAAAAAAGTGTGAAAGGAAAGTTGGGAGTTCCTGGAGACGACACAACTTCCTCTATACGGTGCAATCGAGCAGCGCTTAAAGCCCAGTGTGCTCAATTAAAGTTCATAAAAACTGCAGTTTCCTGACACAAAAGAGGTGCTTCTTTTTCATGTGAAATTATAAAACTTGAAGAGCAATTACCTAATTAGATTTGTATTATTCTTTATTTCTGCTTCTAAAAGGCTACATGCTGTGCCTTGTCTATAAAACAAGGCCAGGCACAGGCCATAAAACAAAGACTTGTCATCTGATCCTGATGGCATATTACTTAGATCATCTCAAACGGTGACAGACGGAGAGAAGAAAAGGAGATGTCTTGAAAGATTAGCTCAGTGCTGTCCAAACAATTCAGCAATAACTGGGTGATTCCCGGATGTAAAAGTCTTTTGCAGACAAGAGCTGATGCTGAGTGTATTAGATCATCCTTACAGGGTGAAAATAAACAGTGGGTGTACGTGAGCAAATGTCAGTCGGAGTTGTACCTGTAACCTTTTACACCAGCAGAGGTAAGAACTGTTTTGTTTTTGTTCTGGATTCACTGTTTTGATGTTGATAAGAGAGCCCAGAAAGGAGAGACTCTGGTGAACAATAATAGGTATTTCAAGAAACTCGTTCATGGGCAAACTGTTCTTTTGTGACTAACACAACATACAGTAGGATTGCTTATAATTAGCCTGATAATCACTGAAAATACTGCATAGTATCATTAAAAAAACAGTGAAATGCAATGAGTAAATAGGGAAAGCCTGGTCTTGAACAGTCTTTAAGTAATTTCCTTTTGAAAGAATGTTTAAGTCTGTGTTTTTTCTCCTGACATTGTGACGTGCTGTTGGAACATACAATGTGATCGATCACTCACTGTCATCTCCCGAGCGGACTCTGACAGATCCTGATTGCGTCTCATCTCTTGTTATCAATTTCGTAAGCAGTTGACAGGTAAACAACAGCCCCACTCATTAAAGAGATGGCCTTTGCCGTGTAATTTTAAATATTAAATATTAGAAAATGCTTTCTTTATGTGAGGGCTGGATGGCCTGGCTCTGCTATAAAACACTGGGGAATGTTGGCATCCAAAGATTGTTTCAATCAGCAATGCTGCAATACTCTTGAGTGTTGAATGGAAAAATGTCCATTTTAATGGACATACTTTAATAGCTTAAAATTCCTGAAGGTAAAATGAGTAAGTTTAAACATGTATTTCAACAATAATCAAAAATGTTGCTAAATCATTTCCTGTCTGACTTAATTGTTTATCTCACGAAATACTGCATCTGCTGCAAGCTTGGAATTTGTTTCATCAAATTAAAGGTCGAATGATTATTTTTTAACATAAAAATAAATGAATAATTTCAAAAATCTCACAGAAACCCAGAGAGACAGCAGTGAGCTACTCTACAGAGAGCGAGACAAGTTTCAACTTGAAAAGAATTCATCAAAAGACACGAAAAGAAAAAATAGACCTGAAACTAACCAGAGCAAAGGAATTTCTTGGCCTGAGCGCTCTTCATGGTCCCCTTCTCTTGAAGCTGCAGCACCGCTGTTCGGAAGATCCTCTTGATCTCCTCCGACACATTCCTCCAGGCCTTGTCGTTCTTGGTCTTGGCTGCGCTGCTCGACTCCATCTAAAGGGGCAGGGAGAGAACAGTCTGACTTTACAGTTTAGACGGAGGACTCTCATCATGTACTGAGGAGATGCTGTCACTCTCACATACAGTAACAAAGTGTATAAGTGAAACCTGAGGCAGCATGCAGCTTTAAAGAAAACGCAGACAGATATTTTATGACCTCCCATAAAGGTCTGGATAAGAAGGTGGGACGCAGAAGTTAAACAGTTGTATTTAAAAGTAACAGTGCTGACAGAATTGTTGTTAAATTACCAAAACTTTTCTTCCCCCTTATTTAGCAGACATTAAAGCACAAGACTTCTAAAGGGTTCAAGTGCTGCCTGAGACGCAACTTTGCTCAGAAACTTGAAAAACAAAGCTGGTTTTCTTTTCTGTATGTGCATATAAAATGTTCCTCAAGGAGAGGTAAATTCATGAACCACACAGCTCAAGGACAAGAACCCATTATCAGCACAGTTAAAGCCTCCAGGGAAGTAAAGTCATGACGTCCGTGCAGATTTTCTACTGTACACAGCAGGTTAGTTGGACTTACAGAGTTCTGGTAGTTCTTAAGCATTTGGGCTTTAGGTTTGAGGTAGTATGCGGGTGGCACAGAGTTTTCATCCCTGCAGTACCACTCTTCCAAGATGTGTGTGTCCAGCCCCGCCTCCACAGCTGCATCCAAGATCATCTCAAACTCCGCTGATTCCACTTCCCCCGGCACTCGGATGCTGCCGTACTTCTCTCCCACCAGACCCTGAGGGAGGGGAGAGAAGAAAAAGGTAGAGGGCAGAGAAGGTGAGGCAAGAGAGACAGGAAATGTGTATCATCGTGATCTTTCAAACTGTTTTAGGGCTCTATTTTTTGGATCAGTGGCGCAGGGTGAATGGTGGAGTCAATGATGCACACAGTGCGACTTATTTAAGGCAATTTCGGAGCCACGGGCACCGACTGTGGTGCAGTCAGGACATCCAGCAGCCAGCCTGTGACATCAGGGATGTAGCTGCCACAACTGTGTGCACTGTAGTGCATACTGACAGCTCTGTCTTGGATGGAAATTGCTGCACAACACAGCCACATATGTACGGTTTAAATAGGAAAATGTTGCACCTCTCTGCCACTTAGACATTTGTGAAATGAAGAATAAACCAGTGTTTGACAGATAGTGAAAATGCTATCTGTCTGCCATATATCACCCAAAATACGCAACATAGAGGTATGTAAAGGATAGAAAGTGGGAAGAGGGAAGATGAGTGAGGGGTAAAGTCATTTCATATCAGTTTTAATATAAAGTATAACGCTGCTGCTGGTGCTACAAAGTGCAACAAAGAGGAAGAAACCTACCTGCATGTACCCTCTGTGCCCATCAGCTGACCTATACTGACCGACCATCATCACCAAAACACTTCAAGAGTGGGATGTTAATTGTAAATGTCTCCCGTTTAAAATAGAAGAGAATAAAGTGGGACTCAATTTGTGCCCTTTTACTCCTTGACAACCACTCAAGCACAAGTGCTCCTCCCTCTGTCTCACCGACAGCATCGCTCTCATCTCACACACACTTTGTCTTGACGTACACAGACCTTAACAAACTTACAAATTAGTCTAGGAAATATCTTATCAGATGATAAATAAACAATATTACAAGTCTGACCAAACTTTCAGTGATTATCTGGGGCTGTGGAGACAGTCTGGTCGGTACCAGAAAAGCGCTGAGGTTCAGTACCAATCCCCTGCTCGTAAATCATTGTTTTCAGTAAGAAAAAGCAGATTTGTTCTGCTGCTGCATGGCAAATCTTTGAATGACACACTGTTATGTAAAAAACTGCGGCCTCGGCCAAATTTCCTAATGCTCAGTAATCAGTAGAATTAAGAAAATGAGCAGATTTGCTTTTTATATAGAACAGATGGGACTGTTTTAAATGAAGAGAAATTAATGCATTAATTAAAGGGAGGTATGTTTATTAGTGAGAATAGCGTCTAACACTGCGAAATATGATTTAGGCGCCTGTGTGCTATAAGACAATGTTATTATCATCACAATCACTGCCTTCATCATCATCACCGTCATCATCAGTCTTACATATCAAAGCCAATCTCTCTCCACATGCAAACCAGAACACTCAACACAGCAGCTGCATAATTAGGCATTATCATATTAAATAGTGGCCTTTTCTTTTCAAACTCTCTCCACTGTAAGCTCCAATGAGACTCCTCTCTTCCCCCTCAGCAGCTAAGCACACACGCTTTTGAGTGGCACCGGATTCAATACCGTCGGAAATGATCACGGCTATTTCCTGGCCAGGTTCATGATGGCCTCTATCAGTCACATTTGAGGACAATAAGAGGGAGAAAAGAAAAAAGAAAGAAGAGAAAGAAAAAAAAAAATCATTGGAAACCCTCCACTACATGACCAGCTGATCTTTACTCCATGTGTCGTAATTCACATGCAGCTAAAGCCTCAGGGTGAAGACGCACAGCGAGCAAGAGGGGACGAGCCAAATGACTGTGAGCTCCGACGAGCAGGAAAACGACGTTTGTACGCTCACGGCAATGACGCTTGAAAGCCACTCCATGCTGGACTCCTCGTTCCCTTGGCATTCGCAGTGGGAACAGATGCAGAGAACAAGCAGAATCAGATGATGGCATGTGGCACGGTCTGTAGGAACGGCCTACTCTCAAAACCCACAAATGCACTGTGCTAGATTCATTTACATTCACACAGTTCTGCGTCCGTGTTGCGCAAATTTGGTAACAAAGGTTGATTTTACAGCAGCTTTTGGATATAGGAGATAGCTTCTCTGTACGGTATCAGTTGTTTTGGAGGAGGAGGTGTCACTTGCAAGGTTGGGTATTGCCTTTTGGATCCAAACTCATGATTTATTTTCATGTATCATTACATAAGCATTTAGCTCACACACTTAATCGGTAAAATTAAATATATGTATCCTGTACCTAAAAGAAAGTTTAAGGGCAAAAGAAGATAAAACAGTAGGTAATAGATTCTCTAGTTGCACCAGGTAATAAATGAATGAAGTCTCCTGTGACTGTAATTTTCAAGTATGTCCAACAAAACAAGAAGCCTAGTAAAATGCTAATTTAAGAGCAAAACAAGAGCCGAGCATATTTAAAAGGCAGAAAACAAACAGAAGGTTGGGATTCCCCCTGTGTGTAATGCCTGTTCTCTCTCCCTGCCAAAATAACGAGTTAAGTAGATAAGTAGGGCAGGCTGCTTGCTATCATCATTTGTGATTGACGGGAAAGGTCACGAGCTGGATTCAAGCCCAAAATGTTTCCGGTGACAGGTGCACGTTTTAGCTCAGGTTACTTCAAAGGAAATATTTAACAGATTCATTTTTGACAGTTGCTCTCCACAATGGGAACAGACGGCGTTCGGTTTCTAAGCATTGATGTGGAGCCAACACAAAATATGAGATCTCACTGCAAAAAATGTGATTTAAAGGTTGGAAAAGAAGTGATGGCTCTGTATTCAAGCAACTCAATCAATGAACGCTTCCTTACCATTCGCTAAGCCCTGCCACCCCTTAGTTACTGTTGCTATGCTCATTAAAGAGCTTCATACTTGTACAGCACATATGCAGCTCACTGTAACAGAATTACAGCATATATTAAAGGCGTTTTTAGCTGGTGACCGGTGAGTGTCACTAGTCGCTAGCAGATTTCATCACTTGCGGCTAGCTAACATTGGCTCCATGTTGACCTACATTAAAATGAAAATCTAAAGTTACGTTAAGTAGGACAAGGAATAATGTAGGATGAGACTGTATTTCGAGTCTAACTTAACCTTGTTTAGCTGCTTAGCATACATTCTTTTACATTTTACATTTACAAAGCTGGTAACATTAGCCAACACTTAGCAAGTAGCATCCAGCAGTGGCTTCACAACGGCTACAGAATGTTTTTAATGTAACCTGTAACAACACAAAATTATGCAAAAATGCTGATATTGGTCCTGGAAGTAGTGCTTGGTTATAACTGAAGGCAGTAAGCTAGCTAGCCAGAAATGCTAATGTTAGCAGCTTTAATCCATCTGTGACGAGTTTGTTCTTGTGCTTTTTGATAAAAAAAAAGACAGATTCTTCTAAACTCCCTCTAAACTTAACACAGCACATCACTCAGCAAATCCAAAGGTTGACTGACTTAATTCTGCCATTTTGAATTACAAATGAGTAACACAACTTTTTGGGGGGAACATCAGATCTTCAAAGACCCTGTGACAGGACAGATTCTCAAGCCACTGAGGTGACCTGGCCCACTATGACTCACGGTGCTGCAGTGATGTGTCAGTGGAGGATGGAGGCACTGGGCTGAACTATAGTAATGCAGAGAGAGAGAGACATATAGTGGGAGAGTGGAGAGGGAGCAGGGAGAACAGTCACTCTCCAAGTTGCTGACAAAGTCTCTGTCAGCTTGCCTGGCGGTGATATAGCAGGATGGATGGTGTGTGCCTGTGTGAGAGTGTGTGCGGAGATAGAGATTAGGATAAAACCAACTGGTGTTTCCTATCAAAATGACAAAATCAGGTGTTCAAATGCTAACACAGACACGACACACACACATTCACACCACTCCACCCTTGTGTGTAATCTACTGTCACTGCTGTCACCCACTTGACTTACCAAAGCCAAACTGCAAAAAATGTCCAAATATTTGCCGGGTGGGTTTAACAGCCTCGTCTTAGCGAGAGAACAGGGCTGGAATGAGGCCATCTAAAGTGGATTATGGCACGGCAAATGACAAGCTAGAACTTCTCTTTCCTGCGTGTGCTCATGTACAGTGTGTGTGAGAGAGGACCGAGAGGTTGCAGTAGTTCTTATTACACTTTTGCAGCCGCAGGGGCAAGAAACACAGGAGGCTAAAGTGACAATAGCAAAGCAGATGGGGGCCAAATGCAATTCCAGTTTTAGCCGCACTCCTCTGCCTGCCTCCCTCCTCTGGTTTTTCATCCTTGGAAGGGGTTTTTATACTCTGACTAAGTGCACTTTATCTGATGAGCTAGTTGGGGAGAGGCAACTACGATATTATACGGCAGCTACAGCATGAATCAACAAATCAATCACTCACACAGTCAATCAATCAATGAAATACACAGTCAACTGTTCTGATATTTGCTGCATAAGCTTTGGCACTGCAGAGGGGAAAAGAAACAGATGATCTGATTGGAGAAATATTTAATTTCCAGTGACATGCACACTCACTCACGGCGCAGTGTTTAACTCTGCTGCCAGCCGATTCCATACTACAAGCAACTTTTGCAGTTAGCATACAAGAAATCAACACAGTTTACACTTCTGTACTAACGTGACACAAAGCAAAATGAGCCCTGCCAATCTTCTTAGTACTATAGATCTATA
Source organism: Lates calcarifer (assembly GCF_001640805.2). Taxonomy (NCBI): domain Eukaryota; kingdom Metazoa; phylum Chordata; class Actinopteri; family Centropomidae; genus Lates; species Lates calcarifer. Next base: position 8,736,328 of record NC_066846.1, read on the forward strand.
TTTTTATCCAAAAACTATTAAAAACACACAAACTAGGTGACATGTTACAATGAATATAGGCACTGTAGTACATCTTGTTGCTGTAAAAGGTCAGCAAACGTGTATTAATCCACCACTGAAACTAGTCCCTAAAGACTACTCCTATTTCGTCCTGTTTGACTAATGTTTTCTAAAAACTACGATGCCCTGCTGTTTTAGGAAATTGATGAAGCTTTTATAAAAACAAAACTCCATGTTTGTGACCTGTTTTTAAAGATTTACATCCTCAGTAGGAACAAACGGGCTTGGGGCTAAATGGACTGTAAAAACAAAAGTATTAAAGCAATGCTGGTTTTGGTCTTCTCTTGGGCTTTATTGACAATAAGAACAACACAGAATAACGTCAGCCATATTGTTTAAACATTAGGATGGAGAAAAGTGAATTTAATATGAATGCTGACCCCAATTTGAACATTATTTGTCAAAACTTGATTAGCATTCGTACGTATTATCAGCAAAGTGGCTATGATGCAGCATCTGAATTTGAGCAACCTCTGCACAAACAGGCAGATACAATATCCAACATCAAATGATCACTTCTTTTTGTTCAATTCCTGCAAGTTTCCTTCTTTTATGAATTCTTAACACCAGTTATTTGGTACATATCAGCTCCCACTAAAGATAAGACGTAAACCAGCCCATCTAGTCTATCACATTAGCAGTTACATCATGTTAACTGAATGGAGGAGAAGCAGAGAGAAAATAAGAGCTACAGCGACTATCCTCTTACATCCAGTAAACCTGCTACATGGCCAGGCGAGTGGGGGAAAAAAAGGCAGTAAAACTGGATGAGCTGCTGCGTACTGTTTGCCGATATGCATCCTTGAGGCATTTATCAAGTTGTAGTGTTTTTTACATGAGGGAATTTGAGACTGTTGGAGAGCAGAGCAGAGGAAAGAGGGGGAAAAAAAACAGTTATGGCTCATTGTCATGCTTAATCTCCGGGTCAATGACACCATCACCATGCCAACCCCTAGCTATCGCCATGGAAACCAGCTTTATTGCATCGACAGGTTAGAGAAAAGCCCCCCCTCTCACCCAGGTGTGGTGCGCTGTGGTGTGTGTGTGTGTGTCTTGTGCCTGTCCTGTGTTCATGCCCTTTGAAAGACACTTGCTGCTGATTGACTCTTACTCATAAAGAAAGACTGACATGTCCAATAAAAAGCTGGTTATATAACAGCTGACTCCCTCTGTTTCAAAGCCTGATGGTCACACATTGCCCACTAAATGAAAAGAACTTGTTTTTATAGTTTTCCTAGCAACAAGGCTGAGATGAGGAGTCTTTACACGGAGGTTACAAAGCAGAAATACATTAAAGAGATATGGATTACACTGGGTTTATAAGCTATTATTTTGATACTGAAGAACAAGAGGGACTTCACAGCCCTGAATGATTCATAGAGGTGAATGAGGAGAGTATTAAGAGGTTTCCAGTTGTTGCACAGATCCTCTGTGGCAGCAAGAAACACACCTACACTACGCATGTCAATCCTGTAGCTCTGTTTCCTCTGTAGTGTTTCTAAGAAACCTGCTCTTCCCACCTCAAACTCCCATCCTGCCACCATCTCCCCCTCTCTATTTCTCTCCCTTCCCCTCTCCTTTGTCTTCATCCGTTCTTCCATTTCATCCGCCTTTCTCCCCTCTGATCCATGCACTGGGCTCTGTGACAGTTGTTGTGGGCTGCAGACCCCCAGAACAGCTTCTCTTTGAAGTCTCCTCTTTACTGCCATGTAGGTGTGTGTGTGTCAGTGTGTGTGTGTGAGAGCCTGTGTGTTTGTGTGACACTTGTGCAGCTGAATTTGAGGTGGGCAAAGGTGATGATAATGGTGTTTAGCTGCATGTCAACAAATGAGTTTGACAGAGACAAAGAACGAAGACAGAAAGAAAGTAAATGAGGGATATGAAAGCACACAACACACACGCATGGCTTAAAACCTATGGTATGTTGTTGCAGAAACAACAAGACCTTAAATTCTGCTGACATTTTCCCCATCCTTACATATATATCTAGGTCTACCACCCTGTAAAACTAAACAACGGCACTCCAGAGATGGCCCAGACAACCCAGAACTGTCATAAAGGAGGATCCAAGTCCCTGATCAAAGAACCCGCTGCCGCCGCTGCCGCCACCACTCGGAGCTCCCCCAGCCCTTGGAAACGGGGCCGTCCCAGGCCTGTGTGTTGACGACAGGGGAGCCAGGCTGCAGGGAATGTGGCAGCTGGCTCTGACATGTCTGCATGGGACTTAATTCTGCGGAGCTATTGTGGGCTCCTCAGCATAAAATCCTGCATTCACCACTGAGAGCAGACCACTAGAATATGCCATTAAAGATTTAACCAGCCAGATGGGGAGGACGTGCACTAAAGATGCATGTGTGTGTCTGTGTGTGTGTGTCTCTTGAGTGTGTAGAGGGGTGTAAAGAGTTTGTATCGCCCAGCGTTAGAGTACACCCCAGCTGATGCTCAATCTCATGACAGAGAAAATGCCTCAGGTCAAGATGCTCTGTTTGTATGTGTGGGTGGTGTGTTTGAAAGAGAGAAAGAAATCAGAGGGGGAAAGAACAAAGAGCTGTGTTGTGTGTGTATGTGCGTGTACCTGAGTTTGTGTGTGTCTACTTTCCCTCAGTGTGTTGTCTGGTATTGCTTGGGGTCAGTCAGGGTTAAGATGGTGAAATTGCGGCAGGGACAGAGGGCGGCGAAGCTGATGGGAATGAATGAAATCAGCGTGGTGTTGTACACGCCGCGCTGAACGCCCGAGCCGGCAGCTCAAAAGCGGGAGGCCGTGTCACTTCTTTTTTACCTCAAATCTGATCATTTCAACCCCGTTAAGCCTGATTGAGCTTATACTGTACAGCCCCACGCCACATAGAGGCTCTGACATCAAGTTTCACAACACAGTCTAAAACTTTTAACGCACAACTTTTAACAACTAGACTGCCAACATTAACAGCAATAACCTGTTCAAAGTGCAGGGCCCAGTACCCAGGCAATATCTGTAGCAAATACTCCTATAGTGTTGCAATATTCAGGCACACTGAAAAAGAAAGGGTGTGGACGCACAGCACAGCAGACGGAGCAAGAATATTCTCCTTAACAATATAAAACAACAATATTTAACAAAATACACATATGTATGTGTTTTATATGTATGTGTTAGTACAGGCAAGCTGCTACACTCACATGACACACTCTACTCACTGCAACATATATCCAACACACCTTTTGGTAGAGGACAGTCTGTTTAAGCTGTCAGTGCCCCACCTACTGTTCTGAGGTGCCACCACACTCTTCACCTGCTAACATTTGCTGCTAGTGCTGCTGCTGTTGCTAATGCAGCATTTCAAAAGGAAGCATTCCTGCTAGCACTTTGGTTATGTGGCTTTAAGGCGGCTTTAAAACAACATGACTGTTTGTTTGTTTTTTCCACTCTACCACACAAACTGCTGGTGTTTCCTGAACTGTTTGTCAAATCCACTGTGGACTAAAGAGGCCATTTCAAGCCAAACATGTGATTCTCCTGATTGTGATGACTCTGCTTGGGACAGTGGAAACTCATGCTTTACTTCACATGGGTAAGTTAACATTTCTTGTTCATGCTAACATGCAGATGGGTGACATGTGAAAGGACAAACCTGAATGAATGAGTGGAGAAACATAGCTCATACAGATGCCTCCACACAGGGCACAGGGGTCAGTATGAAAATTACATGAATCATATGCTACAGCCTTCGCTCTCCACCACCACAACACCAAATGAAGGAGTATAGTGGTGGCCCGACACCTTACTAAGAAACTTCATGCTGGTTTTTCCTTTAATTTCTCATCTGTCTGAATGTGAGCTGATGTCTTTGTCTCTGCAGTGTTGGGTTTTATTCTGTGTTTGCTGATATTTGTAGTTTCTACAACACTGCTGCCTGTTTCATCGCCTTTCTGCAGATCTGTTTGCGTATTATGTCATATTTCCGCTACACTGCTACCCTAGAGTTTTCCATTTCCTGTACATTAATTTCTTGTGGTGACTGTGCTCATCTCTATGTGTTGCTGTTTAGCACTTGCTTTAAGATGCTTACATGTTTAATATGATGCTTATTTTGACAACAAATGCTCAACTTGAGGTCCATCTCATCTCGTTATCTCGTCAGTGAAGTTGAAGTTGCCATGGAGATGGCACAATACTCATGTTTGACTAGTATGGGGGCCATATTGGCCCAAACTTACTAATTCTACTTAATGGTTGGTGCCAGGGTCTGCTCTCCTCTGCTGAGGCTGGTGTACGCTTGTTAGGAACCTGGATGCAAAGTATCAACTACAGTATGTACTTGTACTCACATAATACATCTGTCCCACATGGGTTCAGTGAAAACGCATATTTTTAGATGAGATTAAAGGTAGTGTGAAAATTTGGCAGCGGAATGTGTTAATTTCTTTTGTTTCTGAAGCTCTTTTACTTGATAGAAGAATGTTTCTGGAATGAGTGACACTGGCCTGAAATAAGGAGGATCACTCCTTAATTTTTTTTGAAGGAAAGTCTGTGTGTTTGTTTGTGCCATAGATAAACAGAACAGCAACTTGTGAATGAGAGAAACAGGAGGAAGCAGTGCGCGCATGCAGGGTGGGAGTAGAAGGAAATACAAAACTGAATCTGGGGAAGGAGATTATGCTCCCTGGAGACTGGGGCTCCTGTCCCTACCCATAATGCATTACCTCTCCCCTGTGATCTCTCACCTCAATTCCAACCTCTAGAAACGGATCTGTTCCATTTGAATAATTCACCATCAATTTCTCTTCCCGCCGTCTTCGTCTCCTCGCTCCTGTCATCGTCCTTTCCTATTCCTCGTGCCTGACTCTTTTTTATGTGGCCTAAAATTATCTAAAAAAGATCACTGAAATGTCAGCTGTAATTACGCGTCATGCCACTCTCTCTCTCTCCTTGCAGAGGTCTTCACATAACTCATTCACACAAGAGTAATTTTAGCTTCGCATTGGATTTTCAGTGCTTTACAATATGCCTGCCTGAGACACTTTCTTTTTGTTTGCACATCAGCAAAGATGATGGAGCATCTTTGTCACATTAGTGAAGCTGTTTCACTTTAGTTGCTGTTCACATGCTGTTTATTATTCTCTAAATGTACACTTATCCGCCATCAAACAGAATAGACACACACGTCGCTTGGATGCACACAAGACCTCCAACACAGACTTCAAAACCTGCTGTAACTCTTGGCGTTTCTGTGTCATTTCTCAAATGTGACCGAGCCTGGATGTATAAAAAGACAGGTCTGCAGGATTGTGAATGTGATTTCACTCTCATTAGGTAGTTTCACAGTCCTATTAGATCTTCAAAAGCACATAGCCTGGGAACAGACCAGTGCTAATGCCATATCAGAGCCATGTAATGGGATAGGGAGGGATAGGGAGAGAGAAACCAGGACAGACACTGATTTAAACTGATTTTCCACCTGTTATGTAAAGTGTGGACAAACAGAGATGTGAACTTAGACAACATCCAACCAGGACCCAGATAATCCATTCCGCTCTTGACTGTAACTATAACCTATGCAGTGTGTAATACTCACAACAAAACACGGTCCCGCTGAGGTCTTCAGACATTCCTCCAGGAGCTTCATTCTCAGTCGCTGCAACTCCGGACTGTCCCACTCCTCCGGATCTACGCCCCAGTACAGGTCCACCACCTGAGAATGCAAAAATAAACATAAGCTGAGTGTTATGTGAGTGCAAATAAGACATAAAATGCAGGCAGCCTTGCTTAGTTTTAGTAGAGTCTTTAAATAGAAAGATGTAGAACACAGACTGTCCTTTGTGAGATATTTCAACTATAGAGGAGAATAAATACAAAAGATGGATTTTCTTTTTAAAACTCTTGCTCTTTTACAGAGGGAAGACAGATTTTAAGCTCTTGTAACAGCCTGTTTTTTGTTATATTGTTGTCTCATTACAACCAAATACAGGTGGTCAGTTTCTGTGCACAGAATTTAATGTAATGAACAAAAAACAGAACATCATTAAAGCAGAGATGCACTGTGTTTGAGGGAATTTAGGGAAAACCGATGCCAAGGTTGGTTTCACAAAAAGTAAAATTAGTATAATTAAACAAAAACAAAACAGCTTGAACGAGGATCAGTCGGATTAAGCTCTAAAGTTTCAGTTGAACTTAATACCATTTCTATTTCCAACACACACACACTCATTCTGTGACTGAGAAGCACTGCAATGCTCTCAGCATTAGAGGCCAGTAGGGAGGAGAGACTGCAACACACACATACACACACATGCAACAGAAGAGGTCTCCCTCAACACATTCATCACAAGTTTTGGCAGCTCAGACAATTCCAACTGTAAACACGCCACAGGGGGGAAATCTCCCACTGGAAGAGAGAGAGGTGAGGAAACGCTTGTAAATGTGTGTGTGGCCCACACTGCTGCTGCTGCTGGCTCAGGCTCCTCTAAGAGGAAAACAAGCCCTCCCACTGGCAACTTCCTGGGTCTCGAATAGCTTTTAGCCCACTGGCTGGAGCCCTGACATGTGGCTCACAATGAGAGATACATTATGCCTGATAGCCTTTGCTGCTTGGCTCAGGTTTCAGTCGCCAAAATGTGCATGATCACATGATTCGTCTTCTCCTCCCTCTTTTTCCTCTATTGATTCTGCTGGTCTTTCTCCCTGATGGCAGTGCGCAGGGAGTAAAAAGTAGAGGGCTTTGCAGGGGGATGAGGTGAAGTCACAGTGATTCAGCGGCACAGGCTGCTGTCTTCCTTCATGCTCTGCTGCTCACCAGACTAGCTAGCTCAAATGAGTTTAGCCTGGCACAATGACTGACACATCCGCAGTGTGGCAGAGAACAGGGGTGACTGGCAGCCCTGTATAACCGGGCAGCACAGAAATTGAGACTGTGGCACTTTTACTTTGACAGTCTGGGAGATATTCGCTTCTCCCATTATTGGTGAGAGCAGCAGGAGGGCTGGAGCTACACCTCAGCTCATCTGCTTGATTGTCGCTGTGCACCTGTGAGCAGCTGTATTACTGTGGAAGGAGACAGCTGTCAGCTAGCTGCCTGCAGCTTTCTGGCACAGCTCGGGGCTGCAACCAACAAATATTTTCATTAATAATCAGCCCAGTCGCTTCCAAACTGTTTGTCTTGTAACACCTTAAAACAAGGTGATATGTAGTTGTGACCTCCACTCGGGGTATTCACTGCATGTCTGTTGGTCGTGATCACTTAAACCAAGGGTTGTCCTGTTGACCACTCAGGTTTGTGTTGTGAACTGGGGGCATCCCGAGTCATTTTGGGAACTACTGGATTTGCTATGATTTTCATGATTTTTGCTCCAGTCTTTTTCAGTTTTGGTCCAAACCAAAACAGCAGATATGAAAGGTGCCTCGGAGCACGACCCGGACCAAAGTTTGGTTCAACCCAAAGAGGGGGTTTCAGTCTGGATCCATCTGAACCATGGTTCAGTTCGTTTGCAGTGTGAATGGATGGTTTGGACTTCCAGACCAGTTATAGGAAGTTGAGGCAGGCTTATCACCCATTAAGCAAAAAATAAACAGAAAATAAGCAATTTGGTTCGACAATTAAATCAAAAGTAAACTTGAAAAAACACAGCCAGACGCTTGCCGGTCTATAAACCAATCAATGTCAAGTATAGGGTGATGACAGCAGGACATATGCCATGAGAAGTTCTTTACTGCGCTCACAAAATTGCAGTGTGAAACCAAAATTAACCAGATCATATGTACACAATGTAACATAAAAAAATATATGCCTTGGTTCAGACATTGGTCAGAACTTTCAGGTGTGAAAACACACAGTCTATTAAGTGTCCTGGAAAAAAGAAAGAAAAATGTCCATCACGAGTTCCCATCGCAAGGGACGGTCCAAGTCCAAAAAATCTTCCATTTATTGTCACGTAAGACGAGGAAACTGAGAAGGTGGAACTTAGGAACGTTGAAAAATTAATTTTCTTTTACTCAACTCATTGTTTAATGAACTGTTTTTTGCAGCTTTAAATGATATCAAACAGTACTTTAATAGCTAATTAGAGGCTAATTCTCTCATTTGAGAAAGTACAGTAGAGCCAGAGTATATCTGGCATTTTTGTTTCATTAACGACTAAAATGAGTGATCGATTATCAAATTTGTTGGAGATGGAAATTTTTCCTGCACCACCACCAACACAGATATAAATGTCGTGTGGATGTAGGATAAGAAAAATAGAAAAAAGGCTGATTAGGTTTAGTTACATGCCCTTCCCTTGTCGTCAACTACCAAAGAGGCTTTTACTTTGGAAAAAAATCTCTCCCACTCACTACTGCACACACGATAAGCATCCCTCATGTTGGCCTGTTGTGGAAAACTCATTGCTTGGCACATCAGTCACTGTGTATCAGTGTCACTAATCTACTTCAGGCTTCCAACGCACATGTGTGGGAGACTGCAATCGGCCTTGTGTTGACAAGGACCGGAGGGAGGGGGGGGGGGGGGGGGGGATGAAGTGAGATGAGCGCCCCCGATTACGATGGGTTTCTACTGGGTTTCAGCAGGTGATTGGGAGGATGCGCGGTAATTAAAAGATAAATGAAGACATTAGTCATATCCATTTGCTCTGTGTGTGTGTGTGTGTGTGTGTGTGTGTGTGTGTGTGTCGGGGGGGAGGACGAGCTGATTGAATTTGCCCCATCACCTGCCATGCTTCACTGGTGTACGGAGGGATGAGAGAGAGAAACGGAGACGGAAACAGTTGAGGAATCTTTATCCAAAATACGCAAGGACACATAAGTGAAGCTGAGAAGGAAAGCGTTTTGGACGGGGGCTTAGTTATGGAGGGTTTTTTAACGACAGTTAGATGAAAAAAAACAAACAAACAAACAAAAAAAAGAGACTCCTGTGGGACTGGATCCGGCTGGAACAGTTTCACAGCTTCCCTGTGTCTTTTCACCCTCCTTCTCTCTTTTTCTTTCAGCCAACTTCGTCTTTGCTCTTCCTCTCTCTGATTACTTTCCCTCCCTCTCTCCCCTCCACTCTTCCTCTAAACTATGGTGGTGGGGGGTGCTGTTGCTTACGTAAGAGCCGAAGCAGCTTCTGCTAAGCTGCTTTCTAATGCCCTTGGAAGGCGTTTGCCCATGGCGGGTCAAGTGCAGGAGAAGCCTTTTTTCATTTATTGAATGTTAGACTATTAGACTTTGGGATTATGCCCAAGATGCCCAGGAAGAAAGGGCATGAAATCAGGCGGGAAAAAGGCGGAAAAACCCCACCAACAGAAAGACTCGGGCAAAAAACAACAGTAAAAATAGACACGGCGCCAACATAAATATATCTTAAGCTTCCCACTGCAGGCAATTTTAATAAGAACGTGTAGTAAATCTCTAAGAATGTTTGATGAATGCAGCTTTCTTAGCCGCTTGAGGAGAGTACAGGTTTAAGCAGCAAATCCGTCGCCAAATATGAAATTTTTGCACGGATATGAATTGCAAACAGTTTGAAATATACAGGCACAGACATATCACATGGACAGAGGTTAAGTAGACTTTACTCTTTGGGGTTGCTGCTCTGATGTGAGGTCACGTTTTTACTTCATCAGTCTGATAACGTTGATTCAGGTTGTCAATAATGAGAGCGGAGAGGAAATTTCACATGCACACCTTCGAGGAAAATCTGTCAAGCTCTGACACACTGGGGTAATTATGGCAGAGCGGTTCAGGCGTTGTAACTCAACCATAGCAGGTTAGAGTCATGAGGTAATGAGATCACATGACTCGTGGTGACTGTAATGAGGCACCGGCAACAGAGAGAGCGGGTTTTTAGTAAAACTGCTCAGGGAGATACATTTCTCATGCCAGAAGGTTCTTGATAAGTTACTCTAAGGCTTGCAGCGCCCTCACATGAATTGAATTTGAGAGTGTTTTTTTCGGAGCCTGTCGAACACAGCTTTGGGAGAAGCGTTCTAAATGCGAGCTGAGGTTTGTTTGTTTAATGGCGTCTGCGCCAGATGGAGGTGCTTGGGAGTTAAATGGGAGCGAGCACAACTTGGAAGCTCAACCCGCGATGAAAAACTAATCATAGCCCTGTTGACCAAAGCAGGTGTATTGTTGCGGAGTGGTAAACAAAGCGTTTATTTCAGGTCGTACACACTGAGAAAAGTTCAGCTTCTTTTTTGGCCGGAATCTTAACTTTCTTTCCTAAAGGAAAAAAAAACGTCTGCAGTAACGTCCCTCTTCAAGGACGCTCTGCGAACAAACCTGAACTGTGATAATGTGCAGAAAGTTCAAGGAAAAGAATTAAAATTGTTCCCATTCTTTCTGCAGCTAATATTGCCTGTGGGACACTCAGTCTTTATACTTTGATAGTGCAGACAGAGCACTTGCCAGACTTGATAAAAACATCTCTTAAAATTCATGGGAAGCAGTGTATACTGTGAGCGGAGTCACAGTATCAACACGGCCGTCTCTAAGCTGCCCTACAGCTCAATCAATGTGAAAATCTCAGTCGCCAAAAACCAGTATGTTAAAATACAATATAATCATTTCGAAATCAGTGAAAGTGTTTTAGAAACCGAATATCTTGGGGTGTACAGGCTGCTTTGCATTTTAACTGAGCATAAACCCGACAGCTTTATGCTCTACGAGCTAACTCTAATGGTGTAAACAAACTGCTGCTCGGGGGAACCAGTTGCTCTGAGTCCATTCATTTCTCTAATCAGAGAAACACTAGCCTGCAGCGTATCATTTGGGCTAACATCACTCTTTTTCAACCAGTGGGTTAAGTGCAGACCACAGTGCAACAGAACGTCTCTTAGTCAGCCTGGCCAACCGGGTAAAGGGGAAAAAAGCCTCTTAAAGGGGGAGTAGAAAAAGTGTAGGTGTTACTGGATGGTACTTGGAAAACAAATGTGAACTATCCTGCAGTTTAATTACTCCCAAAGGTCAATATTTTGATGGATATAAACAGAATTTAGAATCAGATCTCTGCCAGTTTTATAGTTTCGGATAAAAAATGCCTTGTTATGATTTATCCCGACCGATTCATATCTGCCTGTCCATCAAATTGTGCTGAAATATATTCATATTTTCCGAGATATCCTGCTGACAACAGATAAACTGACAGGGCTGAAAATATAACCTTCATGGTGACAGTAATAAGACGTCCTCTTTACAGGATGAAGAGTTCTCTCAAGGGTTATAAAAATACAGTGTAACCGAAGCTCTTGGATGTGTTTCCCGTTTGATTTTTGATTATCTTTGCTGATTGTCTGTATCATTCCCGTGGAGGCAGTTTGGCATGCTGATGTATTTCTGCGGAGTCTGAATAGAGAAAACAACAGCCTCGGAGCAGGACAGTGAATGGAGATGGTGGCCTGCTGCCAAGGAGCGAAAGAAACAGACTGAGAGAAAGAATGAGAGAGACAGAAACGAGAAATGTGGCAGCCAGGTAAACAGATGGAGGAGTGATGAATAACCAGGGTTTGTGACACACTTCAATTGTTTCTCTTTTTCAAGTTTTCTGCATCTAAACGTTGAGATTTCCTATCATAAAAACTATTAAAGACCTAAAGAATAAATTATTAGCTTTTAAATCTTTAGGTGGGTGGCATATTCTAAGAGTACTGCACCTTTTCTGAGAAAGCCAAACTGACAGCCATATCTTCCCTCCTTTTAAAAGTGAGAGTATAATAGACTTAATGAATAGGCTTTTTTAAAAAATCATCATGAAATGTCGTCTCACCCCTCATCTCGTCTCCCATCTTTGCTGCCAGTGTTGTGAGCTGTAAAAGACGCCTGAGTGACAGCCGTTGAACAGATTTGCACAGCTGTGGCCAGGAAACTTTTTATTATAATTGCACTGTCTGAGCGTGTGTGTGTGTGTTCTGTGTGTGTGTGATGGCCAGTGAGTTTGGCAACCGTAGCGAGGTTTGACCACATTATTAACAGAGCTGCTTCCAGTCGCCCCGAGATTCAGTCTAACTCCTGCATGTGGGAGGAAGTGATTGTATTGTAACAAGATGATTTATGTAGAAGAAATGCAAGATGGGTTGAGATAATGGGGACTGGGATTTCGGAGCTGTGCTGGATGAGAAATGGACATTTCCGCAATAAAAACAGGACTAAAGAATGAATTTATAGACTAATCCATCTTCCACAAATACTGCGGTGGCATCTCCCTTTTAATCCCTGGCAATAACGCTGTAGTGTTTGTAAAGAATGTTAATTTATGGCAGATTTTGTTCAGGTTTTGGTTGTAAATATGCCCAACAAACCCTGCAGCACCTGCTTCATGTTGACACTTTTGTTTTCACCTCTAATTAATATTTAGTCTACCTTTATTGATATAAATAGGATGGACAAAATACTAGAAACACCTCTCAGTATGATGTGATTCATCAGCACCACAAACAAAATGGAAATGGAATAAACGCAACAATTAGACTGCATTAGTTTGAACTAGGTGTACAAAATAAACTGGAAAGTGACTGTATGTAATCTAGACCTCTAAAAACTTGGACTTTTCAACAAATCTAGTCCAGACTTAAAAGATAAAACGTCTTTCCAGCTACAGATCACCAAACTAGCTTACTGGACTGTACAGTTATCAGGTGCTCCAACAGTATTTTTTTTTAAAGTACTCCATCAGAAACAATTTTGTTTCTGTTTTGTGTTTGTTTCGGATCCAGTCATTAAAGTCATTCATCAGATTATAATGCCAGAAGTCATGGATTTTTTGACTTCTGTGTGTAAATTATTTTATGCTAGCTAGGACTTAATTAGATGTCCTCTCAAGACCTGATCTGACTTGGGAAAAGTCAACTTAAACCTGATGAGCACAGAATAATGTTCGGAAGAGAAAGAATGAGACCCAGGCCAATACGATTTAACCTGAGTATAGTTATGTTTAATTGAACATATGGTCGACCTAAACAAACCCAAACAGAGCAAGAACAGCGACACAGTCAGAAGCATCATGAACCCACAATCATTGGTCATGGTCGAAAAGAGCAGTGATGCACGTCTTGAGTAAGGCTGGGTCAAATTTCAGATTTAGTGCTCTGACACTGAATAAACAGGTGATAATCAACCATGCCACTGCATAAATCAGATGGTGAATTAGTCTGTATGTTTGAAGGGCAAAAAACCCAAAACCACAAGCAAATCCACCTCTCACACACACACACACTGACAGTAATCTAGTGTGGTTACAGACGCTCTGAAACCTTGTCTGACCCTGATGAGCTGTGCATCTCTGGCATCGCTCCTCCGTTTCAAATCTGTGTATTTATGTGAGTCTGTTTTGTGTAGTTAATAAATAAAAAAGTGAGCATAGAAATGAGTGATGAAAGAGAGAGGAGAGCAGGAAACATGGGAATAGAAATGGTAAAAAAGGATCACTGAGCCTGATGCCACCCCCTCCTCCCTGCGCCACCGCTACTGCCGTTCACTGACTGAATGAGGACGCAGCCCTCGGCCCCTGGGCTGGATTTCTGTGCCCTCTTCCTCCCTCTGTCCCTCTCTTCATCTCCTGCGATCCTCCCCTCCTTCCGTCTTAAGGGAAGGTTCTGGATGGAAACTGAGTCAAGTGATGAGGGACCGGGGAGAGCTGGGTTTCATCAGCTTGGCATATGTGTGTCAGTGTGTGCCAACGGATGTGTGTGAGAGACGGAGCGTGTGTGAGAACGGGGGGGGGGGGCGGGATCCCGCATAAATTACAAATCAAAGCAAAAAATATAAATAAATAAAAAAGTGAATGCAGCTAGGAAAAGAATCTACTCACGTACGAAGAAATCGTACATGATTTCACACGTAAAATGATTCACAACAAAAACGTTATCTCACGAGTACAAATCAAGCTCCGGTAAAGTGTGGTTTTAGCTAAGGTGCCAACGCTCACATGGCGTGGGTGAGGATGAGGAGTGGGGGGCTTTGGGTAGAGGAGGAGGAGGAGGAGGAGAGAGAGAGAGAGGAGTAAGTGAGTCATAGTATTAACTCCCAGGCCTTCTGCATAATCATTTCAGCTCACGCTTCGTCACAGCCAGCTGAATCACCAGACAGACACGTGGCCACAGATACCCGAGCCAAAACGTCTCTGCCTGGCTTTTCCTGCATTATCTCTCACTTCTCTATCACACACGTTTGAGAGATGCTGCATCTTTCTGTTTGACCCCTGACTATCAGTGTTAAACCATGAGAACTTCTTTAAGCGGCTGCTCTTTAAGTGGAAGCTTTTGGTTCATTACTGTGAATTACTCAGGCGTTAAATCTGTGGTGAAACTGCCTTTGGTTGGCATCTACATTACTTTGGAGCTTTCCAATTGATGATCCATGGTATTCAGTAACTGGCTGGTGTTCCTATGAACAACAAGGCTTGGTATTAATATAATTGGTTCCAAAGTTCTAGGAAGCAGGGATTTGTTATTTGTTTTTGATTTCTGTTAGCACTTCCAGAGAATGGTCTGTAATGCAGACAGATGTGTACAGGTGGACTGGAATTAGCACTTTAAACTGTGGCTATGCTTCACAAAAGGCATCAGTGATACAGTCGATATATGTTCCAACCCTCACCTATCATGAGTTTTGGGTAGTGACTGAAATAATTAGATCGCCAATACAAGCAGCTGAAATTGGTCTCCTCTGTAATGTGGCTGGGTTTATCCTTACAGATAGAGTAAGGAGCCCAGTCGATCGAGAGGGAGCTAGGACTAGTGCTGCTGCTCGAAAGGAGTCAGTTGAGGTGTGAGGTGTGAGGGTGTCTGATCAGGATGCCTCCTGGGCACCGTCCATTGGAGGTTTTCTGGGCATGTCCAATTGGTAGGAGGCCCTGGGATAGACCCAGAACATGCTGGAGAGACTAAATATCTCATCTGGCCTGGGAACGCCTCAGGGTCCCTCAGGAGGAACTGGAAAGCTTTGCCAGGGAGAAGGATGTCTAGTCTACCTTGCTTAAACTACTGCCATCATGACACAGTAAATGTGGCAGTAAATGGATGGATAGAAAATACTTCAACATTTGTGACTTGCGCCTGTTTGTCAGATGAAAATAAGGGAGGCTTTCAACAAACTGTGGTTTGTGTTCCTACTCAAGTAGCTTGTCAGGAATTTAGAGACATAATTCTGTGAGAAGCAGTTCAGTTATATTTAGAATCATCACAATTTAAACAATGCCCATCTGTGCAAACGACTGGACAATCCTTGTGCATACAGAGGAGGTATTCTGAATACTTTTGTATTAAATCTTGTCATAACATCTTTAGATGGTATGTGCTGGGAGCTGTTTATGATCCAAACATTCACAGCGTGAAATAAGAATTAGCTGCTGACACCCCGCTGACTACACTTTGCGAAACAATTCAGGGGTCGCAAGTCCCTGCGTCGGAAACAAATCTCCTCAAATTCTTCCAGGAACAATCTATGGCAGAGATCTGTGCCTGACTCGAGGGCTCTCTTGGATTTGTTAGACAAACAAACCTCTGATAGCAATCTTTTCTGTGTACACTGATGCTGATTTGCAATGCAAATGATCCTGATCAGTGGACACCACAGGGAGAGTGCGGCAATTCTCCGACAACAACAAAGGGAAAGCCCTCGCATCACGCTGCCTTATCCACAGCTAGATTTGTGCCAGCGTTCACCGACGGAAGCCTTATCTCTGCTGGCCTTCTGTCCGCTTAAAGGGACAGGGACCTCTGCATGTAGCTCTGGGGGCCCCTCCAGGCAGTGACGGCTGTGTAAGCCATGATGTAGATTTGGAGGCTCTTAACAGTCAGCTCTGGCAAACTACAGCTCTGGAAGTTACAGGTCTCTGGAGCCATAGGGAGGTAAGAGACAAAGAGAGAAAATCAAAGGAAAGATGAAGGAAAAAAGGAAGCGAGTCAGTTACCTGGAATTCAATCCCATAGTTCTCCCTGCAGAAGTCTCGTAGTTTGGGGTAGACGTGCTCTTTCAGTGCGTTCCTCTCTGCCTCTGTGTCTGATAATAAAAGAGAGAGCGAATCAGATTCTGGCACCCTGCAAAGAGCAAACTTTAAAGGTGCTATATGTACATTTTTGCTAACGCTACACAGCCAACGTTAGCATTAACTGTTGTTACTCTCATGTTGGACTGAGGGCAGACTGGACACTACAGTGAATCACTAATGCAGAGGTGGTATTATTAGATCGGATGGGGCTAGCTGGTTAGCATGCTAACTTAACAGTAGGAGAAAAGAAGTGATAAAAACATAGGCAACACAAGAGTTAACATTGACGTTGCTTTCCACCACTGGAGACAGGTCTCGGCAAGTTTAATCCTAACTCACAATGTGTTTTCTAGACTGGTGAGTCAACAACTGTTAATGCTAATGTTAGCTATGTAGCAATAGCAACGTGTAAATAATTTTAAAAGCCCTAATTAGTTACATGGTTTGTTCAATTAAAGGGAGAAGATTAAATTAATAGTTTAACGTGTTGGGAAATACATATCATACACACATACACACGCATTTTCATTATTTGTTAATATGCTGATTATTTTCTCAATTAGTAGTTTTGTCAATAAAACATCAGAAAACAGTGAAATACGCCCATAACCATTTCTCAGAGCCAAGGAGACATCTTCAAATTTTGTTTGACCAATAGTTCACATTCCCTAAGTATTAAGTGAATCCTTTTATATGAGCACATGGAGCGAGCATGTAATTGATCAAAGTCAACAAAATAGTTGATAAATTTGTCTGTTGATTGACTAATCAAAAAACTGACAAATTGTTTCACCTCTATTATCACTCATGCTAATGCCAGTATCAAAGGCAGCACCATTATAATGTATATGTATATAATTTCTAAATATGCCCCCTTTTATCATACCCATAAATAAATATGATTGCCTAGAAGAGCCAGTGCTGACACACACTGTTGAAGAATGTGGGATTATGCAGCATCACAAAGGCAGTGATCATATTGGACAGTCGGAGTGTCACACAGTGAGTGCCCACGGCTTGTTGTTGTGTCCCACTTTTCCTTCCTCCTCTCCTCTCTTTTTCACTGTCTTCCAAATGGTTACTGTAATTTATTTGGACAGGCCCAGTCGCTTTCTCCCTCTCTTTCTCAGAAGGGTGTGGATGGATAGTTAAAAACAGAACATGCCCAACAGAGAGAGCCCCTCCCCACCCTGTGTGACCAAAGTATCCAGCCTGCACACGAACACATATGCGCTCGCGCAAAGAACACAAATGGTGGACAAACAGCCCCTCAGCCGCAAAACTAGTGTCATACGTAGCGTAAGTAAAAGAGCCCACAAATTTAGTCTGACGTATCTTTCTCTCATCTATCTTTAGTAAGGCTTTGGGCCGTGACCGTACATGTATCCGCCCACAGCTACCCGAGCAAAATGTCAAATCAAAGCCGAACGGCTGTAATAGTATGCAAATGAAATAAATGGCAGTTGCTGCATCAGTGGAGCTCTCATCTCGTTCCATCAGAGATACATTACAGCACAATAAATGTAAAATATCTTACAGTGACACAGGTGACATCATAACTGCAAAAATAGCAGCGTTTATGGAATTTAGATGAAACCTTGTTCCTCTGTTTGTGTTAAAACGTAGAAAACAAGTGGAATCCAAATCTGCATCTCACTGTACTGTGTCTCGATGTGACCTGACAGACTAAACTGTGTTGTTGTTTGTATTGTGCTGATAACAGCAAGACGCCTCTCTCTCTCCTTCTCTCTTTTTGTGGGATGATGATGAGTTATGGCAGCCTGACGTATGTGTGTGTCTGTTGTGTACACACCCACATGCAAAAGGAACAAAGACTGGATGCTACATTCGCCCTCTTTCTCTTGGTGTGTGTCCCTCCCTCCAATTTTCCAATCTGTTTATTTCAATAGTGCCGACCAATCTATCTTTTCTTTCAAATATGTCCTGTCAGCTCTCTCTTTTTTCCCTTTTCCTACTTAGTTTTCTTCTCTCTTCCTCCCTCGCCCTTTAGGCAACTCATGGGCGGCCAGCTGAAAAGAGAAATACAGCCAAATGTTCCTGGTTCCCTTTCCTTCTTATCCGTCAGTTTTCATACTCAAGTAATGATTCTTCTTATTTTCAGTTCTGTTTCTAATCTATAAAATGTAAAAATAGTAAAAGAAATGCCCATCAGAAGTTTCCTGAGTCTTCAAATTGCTTGTTTTGTCTGAACAACACACCAAGGATATTCAATTTACACTTAAAAATAAGAAAAGCAGCAAAACCGCACCTTTGAAAAGCTGCAATCAGTGAATTATTTAGCTTTTTCTGCTTGATATATTAATTTCAGCACAGCTCAATATCAGTAATGTGCACGATTCCACAGCTAAAACGAGCCAAAAAGCCAAACCAGAAGCATCACAACACGATAAAGTTAGTTATGCTGACATTGCCTCGGCTGGTCCCACATCCCTCCGCACAGCGGTCACTCTACAGCTGCCCTCTCTGACAAAGCAATCACTCTGCTCTCATCAGGCTACACCAACTGACACTCCAGAGGCACTTGGTATGCACAACTGCTTAGAGATCTCTGATTAACAGAGAGAGAGGGAGAGAGTGAAGTCCGCAAGACAAGTGTCATAGTAAATAGAACAATGATATGACACAGTGGTCGTCCGCGCTGACATGGGGCGCAACACTGAGCGTCTCTGAGGTGATTAAAGGGTTAGTTCACCAGGTTTAGAGACATTAAGACCTTAGGGATACAATGGAGGGGAAAGGAATTTTGTTTATGGTGCACATAGTAGTGGAGTGTCTTTCCAGGAAGTATCTCCATTACCCTGGATAATCTACCAAACACTACGCATCAGTGCTTCCACACAACTCCATTCTATTGTACAGAGGTGGATCTGCATGACTAAATACCCCTACAGAAGGGATTTCATCCACCTGGGCTGGCTTGAACACAGAATAAACCTCCAGTGTTTTTCCAACTGTAAATTCCAACAACACACATTCTGAAACTGAGCAACCGGTCTTTTACTCTCCTCTTCCTCTTAGCTAGCTTACAGTTCTGGGTGTCTGTATTGATAAATGACGGGAGCTTCCTGCTTGCAGGTGAGGCAGGAGGCGGTTAAGTTGCACACAGAGCAAAAAAACTGGGGAAAAATTAATGTGCAGGCTGAATTTAGCAATAAATTCTAGATACACGGAGGGCTTTGTGAAGCCATCTGTGGATTTGTCCCCCCAGGCTGATAGTTAGAGACCCCTGCACTTTAGGTAAGTGAGAAAACATGTTTGCAACTTGGGTGGACTGACTCTTTAGACGAGAGATGTACGTCACATGTAGAGACCAAAGCTCTAATAGTTTTCAATCTAGCACAAAATGTAAAAGGATATTGTAGAAATAAGAGCGAGATGGTTAGGTTGTCTCGAGCAGCTTTATCATGTGTCTGATAAATTTGAGATGTCTCAGGATAATTTTTCTTCACAAATGAATATTTTTTTGCATGGGAATTGTCTTTAAACTTTAGTTTTAACAAGTTGGACAGTTTTATCTCCTCTGGCCTCTAAAGATGATTCAGATGTTAACAATCTGAGAAGTTGCGAAAGAGAAATCACTTCTTGGTGGAACTGTTCAGGACTCAAACTGAAACGAGGGGTTACAAATAGAGAATTCATTTAAAGGGGTCATAGTCAGGAATGCTGCTAGTTCAAACAAATGATTCCTCAATTAATTAATTAGTCACTTTGGGTTTTGGTCAGACAAAAAAATACATTTGAAGACATCATGTTGGACTTGGAGACTATTTTCTGGCATTTTATCGACTTGACAATTAATAAATTAATCAAAAAATAACTAACAAATCAACTCATAATAAAATGCAATATCTTGTCAGATATAACATCTCATTATTGCATGTTTCACAATAAAAGCGTATGTTTTAAATATTCCTAAACCTAAGTCCGCAAAACATCAGAATAGACAACACAAGACTAAAAATGAAAGCCAAATATTCCCTCTTTCCTTCTCTACACAAACGAGGTGTACCAAACAATCCCTCTAATGTGCAGATCTGAACCTGCACCGCAATGATGCAAACACACAGTCAGTGAGCAAATCGATACCGAATGACCTGGAAGATGCTGGAAGGCAAATTGTGGCTGTGTAAATCAGCCATCCATAAAGGCCAGATGTTCCTGCATTTCCTGAGCACAGGGAGACCCTACAGGTTATCTGAATACCAGTGAATCAGGGTGAAGGAAATCCACTGGAGGTTATTGTCCCGCCGCCCGAGCTTGATGTTTAGCATTGACAACGCACGGTAAAAGATGGGAACTCCCCCTGCCTCTCTGCCAGGAACGTAATGTTTGATTAACAGCGGTTGCATGCAGAACCAGAGTTAGTCTACCCAACATAAAAAATGCACTATAACAAGTACATTGGGTAACATCTGTGCGAACAGCTGTCGCCTCAAAAACCACTAGTGGGGCTTTTAGGGTCGAACGTATTCACATTTACACCGGGAACACAGTAGACAGATTAACGCCCAATTATAATACGCCATGATTTCAGATCACAGAGACTCGACAGGCAGGTAACCACGGACACGCAGCGCATGTCATCCTGCGGTTAGCAGAGGTTTTTATATTCAAACTTTCCCACTGAATGAGATCCCGCTATTATTATTGTTATTACAACATATGCAGGTTTTAGATTCACTTTATCAGTTTATCAGCATCTATTACATACTGCCTCGCGAGAAAACCACATACCCAGATCGTATATTCTAACCCTGAATAATCTCTCTTAATCTTGGGACCTTAAATCTTTGCTTGCAATATTTTGTTTCTGTCTGTTGCCTTGAAATACTAGGATCTAGAGAATTTGTATCATATTCCGAGGAGAGTTTAAGTGTGAGAGATGTGTTAAATATTTATGTTATTTTTGAAGTGGAGTAGCTTCTCCTCAGCTTTGGACAATTAATCAATGTATTATTTTTATTTCTTTTTTTTTTTTAACGATTAAATATGTCCAGAAAATTCTGTGAATTTAGAGTTTGGAGGGTATAAAGATAAGACCTTTGTTATATTACAACCAAAGACTACAGTGTTTGGTGAGACTTGAAGCCTTATTGTGGTGACATTAAATGTAGTAAACAGTGAGAGTTTCCCAAAATTACTAGATCTTTCAAGGAAACTCTGAATGAAACATTAATTGGAAGTTACTGTTCATGCTCAGTCTTAATTATCAGTATTATTATCAGCACCCAAACCCTCACTCAGCACAGCCCTTGATGTGCACATAAAATCAAATTCCCATTAGTTATGAGCTGCTTGTCGACCACACTAGTTTTCTAGAGGTTAATTATGTTGGTTACGAGAGGATAATCACTATGTAATTTTACTCAGGTGTGTCTGGCGGGCTGCTCGCTATCATCGCCATCGTTCCCCGATGAAATATTTTTACAGTGCATTTCCGTGAAATGGCTGGAGCACACAGGGGGGAAGTTGAGACGAGCGGTGCGAGGGCAACTGCTGAATTTGTCAGAACGACGTCCTGGGGGTGTACGATTGCTCCACGGACGCTCCGGAAAACTCAGAGAGAGAGAGAGAGAGAGAGAGAGAGAGAGAGAGAGAGGAGGAGAGAGAGAGGGGTCACTAAAAGCTGCTGCTAGAAACTAGTCAAGAGCGAGCTCCCTCTCTCCCTTCAGGACCAGAGCGGAGGCAAGGAGGCAGAGGACGACACAAGAGGGGGAGGTGGAGGGGGAAAAAGCTCGCGTCATAAACTTCACATGCCGCAGAGCAGCTCGTACAGATAAAAAATTCCAGCCCCCGAGGAGCTGTTTATTAAACAAAAACCACCCTTGACACAGTCTCTCCACCTGTCATTTCTCCCTCTGTCCTCCCTCCCACTCGCTCCTTTGTTCTCCCTCACCAGACCCAATTCAAAAAAGTGGATAATTAAGGAGAGACTGTGAGGGATATTTTTAAAGGCAGGAGGCCATTGAATCACAGAAATCTGAGCTAAAAACCTGTGACACAAAGGGAAAGAAATATAAATAGAGTAAACAGGAACACTGGGAATAATTGTGGGGTGAAATGTAAGGTAATTATCAGCCTCCGTGGTGACATACTATAGCCTTGATGATGCCGTATTGGAGGGTTAGTTGATTTTATGCATGGCATCCCCGAGGCCTCGTGCCTTTATCAACTTTAAACAGCTTAAGTGATAGCTTGCATACAAATGGCTGCCTATAGCACGCGACCAATGCTAGAGTCCCCTGAGGTGACTACAGCAAGGTAATGGAGTTGTCTTGATATGCTTATATGGATCTCCACAGCACACGCACACACACACACATATTGACAGCTGAGTACAGTCTGCATAATGCACTAGGCGATGCACAAACAAACACACAAAAATAAATCATGTTAGGCTTTTTTTCTGGTTTGCTGCTGCCGTCCTGGCTACCGACAAGAACAGATAGCTGTAATTGATCGGCTGTGGCCACACACACACACACACACACACACACACAAAAACAAACAGACAGATTAATCCACCTGAGCCAAAAACGTGCATGATTGATTAACATGGAAGGAGGATCTAAATCCACTCAAATTAGTTCTCTGCCTTACATGAAATGCATTTCTAGACCCTATATCACTACATTGTAGAGTGAAGTTTCTATTGCAGCGTTTGCATTCTGTGCTGACGTCTGATACCCCACCACCACCATCACCCTCACATCAAATTCCTCCGAGGAAGGCAATGTACTCTTTCCAAACTGCTGTTAAAAATCGAGTGTCATGCCCCTTTACGGACGACACAAACAGACAAACAAACACAGCAGAGGTCCACGCAGCTGAATTACAGCAGCGGGGGGAGCGCGTCGCAGGTTGTCCGCTGTTTTTGATTAAGGGCACCGGGGTCAGTGTATTCAGCAGAGCCAACACTATAACACAGGGAGCGCATAAAACTCCCAGCGCCGTAGATCAAAGACTCACACAGACACAATAAAAAAAAGTGCTGTTATTCAGTTATGATGGCGTGATTATCACTGCGGATAGCACTGGTCACCCTTCTCACGTCTGGTACTACAAATACTGATGTACCGTTATGTTTTATTAACTTTTATCAAAGGGGTGGGGGGGTTGTCGGAGCGAGGGCGATCCTGCTTGGCCTTCATCGACTCTTCCACACTGCTTACACATTTATATTACATGGAAGAACTGGGAGGATAAGGGCCCTGCCCTGTCTCTGCAGCATGCTGAGGAAGGGTTAGAGACTTCAATTTCAAGGCCACAGCTTGGCAGACTAACCCCGCTGCTTCACTACATGTACAGTATGGTGGGATCTGAATGTAAATGTTGGAGAGAGGGGTTCTCGTCTTGTAGCTGGGTACCAGCAAAATGTGAATTTTATCCAGTTGTGCCATGATACTGATTGACCACATTATACTGTACATGTACAGTTGAATAAGTGCATGCATAGCCCCCTCTAGTGAACATGGAGAAACAGGCAGACCTGGGCCACAGTTATGAGTAGCTGTGTTTTGATCTACCTGCATGATTTGACAGCAGTGAGTGAAAGTTATAGAGAACAGTAGAAATCTGATCTGTTCTGTGACTGACAGTGTAGCTGTGACTGGAATACTGTAATGGGGTGAACTCATCTGGTATACCCAAACAAACTGATCGAAACAAATGCAGAGAATGCCTTGTTGTGAATCTGATCTGACCAAGGTGAACTTGTAGAGGGGGGAGGATTCAGCACTGTTTCAGCAGTGCGACAGTGTACCTCTACGACTTCATTTCTAAGGATACGGCTCTGGATATCAGCACCTCGCTTGACTGGAAACAGCAGTTCATAATTAGCTCTCTTCACAGCCCGGGCTGAGATGTGTGCCTTTCCATCTGTGTCGGTGGAGTGAAAAGAAAAAACTACTACTTGGAATAGCCTCCCTGCTCATCGTTTTTTCCATCCATGCGTACGTCAGGTGTGTGTGTGTGTGTGTGTTTTCGGGGTGGGGGTGAGGGGTTAAATCCGTGCTGTGACGGGATTGGTCTTAATGACTGAGTCAGCTACAGGTGGCTATACAATGCCAGACCTGTCAGTGTCTACCGTGGGGGCCATAACGGCGCAATAATGCGAGGTCAATTCATTCATTTTTTTGGGGTCTATAGCAATTTGCTCAGCGAGGGCAAACAAATGACAGTGATGTATCGACAAAAGCAACCTCCCTTTTTAATCCTGGCATGCCCTCCTTCTCTCTCTCTCTCTCTCTCTTCCCTTCTCTTTCTCTCTCTCATAGCCTACTCTACTTCCCTTGCCTTGTTTACTCCAGTTTTACTGAGCCTATTTTTACCCCCTCGCCCAGAGGGCATATTCAAATACAGAGCTGCAACTGGGTGTCTCCCTCACGACCCGACTGTCTTGCACTCTGCTCACGCCGTGCACTCTGTGTCCGAGGCAATCTGTTCTTTCATGGCGCTGTTGGAATAAATCATGCACCGATTTGTTTTTTGTCAAGTTGTCATACGGCCTCGTGTAACCTCGTTTTAAGATATGTTTTTTGTTTCCAGTGGTTCCATTAGGTTAACTGGGTCTTTAAATGTCACAGCTCTGTGCCTGGTGAATAGACTAGACCCAAATCTGAGAGCCATGACTTTTCTTTCAAAGTAGGGACTGATCAATACCTGAGATCACAAGCTTGGACAGCGGGTTCATTTTGAATCCAGCTGCATTAGCCTTACACTGTACTCAAGTTGCTCGAGCCAAAAATATTTTCCTGCACTTGTGCTGCAATTTTTAATTTCAACTTGTGATAACTTCTCAGAAATTTTCTACAAGAGTCAAATCTTGTGAACCGTGCTACATTAATATCCGCAGCAGATAATTTATCTGGAAACACTGTGGAAGCTTAAGAAGTCTGGATGAGTCACAACAATAAGCCTGTGTCTTGTGTCATTTTGAGGGTCCTCGGGCTTCGGAGGAGTGTGTGGGATGCGGGGAGGGAGGGAGGAGGGGAGGTGTCACGCTGACTCTTACCGTCGGGGTTGGCACAGATGAAGACCCGGACGCTGCGACCGGTGGGGACGTGGTGCGGCGGTAGGGCGTTGATGTTGCCGCTGATGGCCGCCCTGCGCAGCGCCGACTCCCGCGGGCAGGGCTGCCTGCTCCCCACTCCCGACGGCCACATGGGGGGCGACTTCCAGCGTGGCTGTTAGACACGCACGTGCACACACACACACACACACACACACACACACACGTTATACATACAAACACACACACACACACGCACAGAAGGGGCACATTAGCGCGGCCAAGGGGCGCACACGCAGCAGGCGCATGGACAAACGTGCATGTTTGCGCGCAGATATTACCTCCTGACCCATCCACGCACACATGGGCCGTTAATTATGGCAAAAGCATCTATTAGGTTTTTAATTTGCGATGAACTTTGGGCACATTTACAGGCGCTGACTTGATTTCTGGAGAGGAAACGGTGCTAAGGACCCGCAGGACACATTTTTAATCCCAAAAATGCTCCATCAGTTATTGTAAAAGAGGACTAGGATATAGATTTGTGTGCAAAAGATCAAATTGAATATTTTACTCCAGGATTTAAGCATTGCAATAGGCTACCTTGCCATGCTCATAACGCCCATGCTGCACACACACACACACACACACACACACAAACACTAGTCAAGTTAGGATGGATCTGCCAAATCTTGTCCAAACACAGAAATGAGACTAAATGTGTTTGTTATTGCATTCATGTGGTAGGGGTGTAATAATATAGAGATTACGCACAGCCTACTACCGTCATGGTGCATGCGTAATTTGTATACATGTCCTTGGACGCATTCATGAATTTTCATGCCACTGTGGGGAAAGGGGAGAGGGGCGGGGGGACAAACAGACAAAACAGAACGAGACGATACAAAACTCGAATAGACGAGCAAAAGGCAAGCATCAGTCGTGTTCCCACCCCAGAGAAGATGCTTGTAAAGGCGAATAACCGCTAAGAATGGTTATTCCGCCGGGAGCAGATGTCAAGTCGCTGGTTTTCCGGAGTTGGTCTATCCTGAAATCTTTGTTTCAAAGACGGAAAACCTCGAAAAAGACAACAAAAAAGCAGGGGAAAAGTTGGGTAGTCCACTACTGAACACTACATGGAATCTTCTGAAAGCACACAACTATTAAAAAAACAGAAAAAATCACTGAGGCACCGCATCCACAGAGAGAGGACTTGACTATTAGTGATGCTGGAGACAGGCACAACAACAGGACACTTCTTGTTGCTCACATTCATTCGCTTCATTTCGCGGCTTCTGAAAATATCCAAGCGTGGAGGACGGTAAGAGGAAGATAAAAACGCCCATCAGAGTCGCTGTGGTCGAGAGGCGACACCGGGAGACGGTAAAACGGACGCCGTGTGTCGGAGTGCTCCCCTTGGCATCCTGCTGTCTCTACGAGTCCGACCGAGCTCTGAGGGATGGAGAGTGTGTGAAGCCCGGGAAAATAAAAGCGCCACTACCGGTTGATATTTTCAAAATAAAACGGCAACTTGCTAATTGAGGTTGCCACACACTTACCCAAGAACCTACACAATCCCATGAGGTGAAAATAAATAATTATACTCAAGTATTATAAACAGACATCGACGTAGCAGCTGGAATAGATCCACACTCACCCAGTTATCCTACGTTCTCAGGAGTTAGGCTTTTACGTTGAAAGTAAAATAGTTAATTCCGGTCAGGGTCTTGCTTTTCATGTCCGACTTGACGGAGGTGACAGAGGAGCTCTCTCTGGATGCTCTTTATGTTTCTTTCTCCCTGTGTCTCTCTCTCCTCTCTGGTGGGCAGAGCCGGTGCTCACCCAGTCAACAGTCGCTGTTAAAATTGCAATGGAGCGCAAAGTCAGCAGTGTGGTGTCGTAAATGACGTTACTATTTTTTTTATTGGTCACGAGCAAGTGAAAAAGTAACGGTCAGGAAAGGAACCGTTACAAAGACGAATGTAACGGACGGTCACCCCAGTAAACGTGGAATAAAGTTTATTTTTCCACGTAAAAGTTAAAACAGTAGAAATGCTTTCACTTTCCGGGTTTGGCTCCAATGAAATTAACGGTCATTTTCAGAGTAACGTCACTGTGAGCTAGCGAAAATAAGAAATGGCTGAATGGTAACTTTTGAGTTAGCCCTGCATTTTGCAAAATGGCTCCCCGAAAAGAAGCAACATTGGTGTAAATGTCTGAGACATTGCTGCTCCCAAATTAGAGAAATTATGTAACATTTTAAACGAGTAACGCGTTACTTTTTTGAGTAACGTTATGTGACTGTCATTTGCCTCGGTTGGGGGTGCAGGGGCAGCAGCAGCCAGGAGGAGGTGGAGGTGGAGGAGGGGTTTGAATTAATTGCTTTATCGATAAATGTACCTCTGCTCTGCAGCTTGTGGTTATTCGCACTGGAAGTTTAAGTGCATTGGATTTGTACTAAACGGAATTGATTACTGTGCTGTTCTTGTGAAGGGGAAACGCTGAACCACATATTCCCCCCATTCCCCCCTCTCAGTCTCAGAGTTTAGTGGGCAGCAGCAAGCATTTCTCTGAATCTGATGAAGAGTGTCTGTCGCCTCCACCTTTAAGTTCACCCTCTGCGCTAATGCTTTTAAGTTATGATCGTATAAAAGAAGAGTCAGGCCTATAGATGCATGAGGTCTATATATAAGATTTTTAGCATCCAGCCGATGAAAATGAGGTTTTTACACCACTCCCAAATGCTTACATCCATTTTTTTACAGCCACATCTCTCATCTTTTCACATATCCAGCCAAGACAGTGAATCCAACGGAAAGAAAAACTTATATAAATTAATAATCAATGGACTATAGTATGACAGAAAATAGCAGAGAGACACTGACACTGACACACTACACTGCAAGTAGTTCGAGACAATTTATCTTGTTCCAAATCAATAAACACCATCATAAATGGCTGCAAGAAGCTACTCCACATTTCAGGCGGCTCACTACTCCAAAAAGCACAATAATATTCAAATCTAAGTTATCTAACTTATTCCCGGCACATTTTAAAGTCTAGAGGACACATTACCATGACTACAAATGCCAAATTTAACACATTATTTACGTAAGATGAAAATAATTAGGCGCTAGATGACTTACTGCTCTGCTGCAGGTCTCGAGGAGGATTCTAGGGCTCTGCAGGCTCACGCCGACCCATTTAAAACAAGCCTGTGGGGGCCACCAGCTTACAACCAGAACAAAAATTCCGACTCCGGAAAAGCTCAAGCGGAGCGCCGGGGACCGGGAGTCTTGTTCCCAACAGTGTTATGACCTTTCTTTACTTGATTGTTCCGCTCCCTCTGATAATCCCCAGTCAGTTAATCATGAGTGCACCTGCACTGGATTAATGCGCTGCAGTCTTACGAAAGGATGCACTTTACACAGCTTGTTGTTGCATGATGTGATGTGGCAGGGCAAAAAGTGTGTTTTTGTATGTGTGTGAGCAGGGGTGCTGCTAGAGATTCTGGGCCCTGTGGAAAAAAAGCTCACAGGGCCTTAAAAGAGTAAGAATGAATCACTTCTGGGATGTCCAGCTCTGCCCCCTGTAAATAATTCAGCATCTCTACCCAATTTGTGCCCCAAAGTATCAGAGTGTGAGCATGTGTGTGCATTCAAGCATTTACAGTAATTGCATTGCAAGTCGTGCTCATGTTCCCCATCCCCAAAAACCCCTGGACCACTCTGAGCGAATGTGAGTCACCCGTTGTGACAAGATGTGATGTGTCACCTGGGGAAGACGCGCAGACGCAAAGGACACTAGCTGTTCACTTGGCAAACGTCCACATACGCACACACATTCAACACGAACAAACACACCAAGTTCACAAACGGCTTGGTGATAGATGGTTGTTTCTGCAAAACAGCTGGAACAAAACAGAGGGAGTGGGCGTCGGAGAAGACATTTGGGGATGTCTATTTCTGTGTGCTACCCACTGGCAGCACTACATTAACTCCTTAATTGAAATGCCCACTCTGAACTGGATTTTTCTTGTTAGCTGACTCAGAGATCAAGGGCATTTGACTACACATGGCCTCTTTTGGGTTTGAAGTCATTGATGGGAAATCCTATCTTGGACAAAGTCCCAGTAATGTGATTCATGCTTTCATTTGGAGTAAGTCTTTGGATTGGTTGCAAATGCATGTATCCACAGAATTTAGTCAGAAAGTGCAGTGAATGAATGAATGAAAGAGGTAACGATGTAAATCCAGATAAGGTCGACTTCAGCTAAATGCGAAATACAGCACTAAGGCCACGTTCATACCTGGCATTAATAAACAGCTGAGGTGAAAATAGATGGATATTAGCAAGCGGACTCCTTGCCGTGTTGTTTGCAAACCAAATTACCCAAGATGTTTGATACACTTGTGATATATCTCTATGGGCCTCTCAGACTAATGGACAAAGTGAATAAATTTGAACTTCCACATGAACAGGGTATGATAGTCCACAGCCATGCTAGAGGCTCTGTTAGCCTATTCTTGCGTGGAGCTTTGAGCTAACAGTTAACATCAGTATGCTAACATTTGCTGTTTGGCACTGAACATGAAGTAAAATTGATCCTGATGGGGAAATGACAGTGACCTGCTGGTGGCGTTAGAAGAAAAATGAGGGGGATTACTAGATTAAGTTGGGTTCATCGTCTGGGGACCATGAATGCCTGTATAAAATTTCATGGCCATCCATTCAGTATTTGTGCAGATATTACAGTTTAGACCAAAGTGGTGGATCAGCTGTCTGGCAGACAGCTGACAGCTGACAGACACGTGGCCATAAACATGAGTGGGTAAATGTTATTGAGCATGGATAATTTATATGATAATGACCAGTTTTATTCCAATTAAACTCTTTAATTAAATGATCACAAAAGATTTTTTCCTCTTGGAATGATCTTTCTTTGTGCTGTTCATTCCTATTATGCTTATTACTGCATGTGTGTATTCCCTTCAGGTAGACTAGAAAGTTCCCTTACATAATCAGGAGGCAAAGAGAATAAATTAAACTTGTAATATCAAGAGATTTTCATGTGTGCTGGTGGAGATCATTCAAATGTAGTTAATTTATAGAAACTCTTATAGATATTACTGCGACCGTCTGATCTTCCTTCAGCATGTCCTTGAATCCCAACCTGCTCCTGGGTCAACACTCCAGTGCAACCGTGCACTCTGACCCCACTTCATTTCTTGACATTTATTGGCTATAACATCACTGATTTCCCCTGTGATCACAGGTCCTTTTGAGCAATTGCTACCATGACACCTTCACATCCACGTCTTATTTGAATAAAAAAGAAAGCGCCCATTTTTCTGATTTCATTTACATGTTCAGGTTTGTCAGGAGTGTATGAATAATTAGGTAATTTTCTGATTTCCTGACTTCCATTTTATGCTTGTGGAAGGCACAGATGCTGCTTACCAATTTATTTATGCAAAGTAGATTAACTTTGGCACCTTGCAAATCACTGGGTTTATTCATGAGTGAAAAATCTACACAATCGATAAACAAGAGCAGCTCTCTCTGCTTTGATTGTGATATGTAAAAAATGATCTGGCCACTTTGAGCATTAGGCGTTTTTCTCTGAGCGCATCTGTCCTCCTCCACATTTATTCCGCACAGTGTTTATGTTCACACATCCGATAACACTGCTCTCATAACAAAACCCAGGAGATACCCAGGCTATAAATGAATAAAAACCCGGCAGCGCTGGCTTAGGTGGGACTCAGACATAATCCTGCTATTAGCCAAGACAGGATTCCAATCAGAGCTCTACAACAACAGTTTCCCTCGCTCTTCCACTCTTTCACCGGCAACACACGGGATTAAGAGGTGACAGGCAACCTCCTGCCCCCCATATGGGATCAGTGAAAACACATACCAGGTATCAGTGACACCATCAAGTCACAAGGAATTCAAATGCCAAGAAACAACTTGTTTTGTAGTCTTGATGTTCATGGAAAAAAAGATTTAACATGTAATACATACTGAAAAAGAAAAATAACGCGAGGGACTGCCGACAGTATGGACCATACTGCATTTGCACATGGGTTGACAAACTTTTACCACTTTATTTCTATTTTGATTATGACCTACAGTATCTTTAGGTATGTTAACCATCTTAGCTTCATGTGTTAGCATGCTAAAATTAGCTAAATAGCACTAAACACAAACTACAGCTAAGGCTAATGGCTATGTCACTTGTTTTGAACAGAGAACTAAAATTTTGACCTACCTAAATTTCCCTAAATCTTAATTTTTCATGGATTAACATCTTAATTTTTTTTAACAGCAACACACTCAGTTTTTTAAATGCTGATGTATTCTTGACATTGCAACTAAACCCTAAGCTGCTCCCATCTGAAAAGACTATCAGCCAACTGCTGTATCTGAAGCCAAAATATAGAATATTCAAGAATTCAAGCCAAAATCAAACAGACTTTTACACAACATGTACAAATCTCCTCCTACTCCTCTTGCTAACTTCCCTCAGAGTGTGAATCCTCCACCACAACAAGCACCAGCCAAGACACTGTAGTTATATTTGGTCACTGGGAGTGTGAGATGTATTTCAGCTATCCATTACCTTTTGTGCCAAACCAAAGCCTAGGTGAGGACCGCAGAGTTATTTATGGCTATTTATGGCCACGTCGACTGTGGCGCTTTTCATCGCTCGCCAATTAGTGGTTTTGTTTGTGCTCCCACTGTGACCTTTGGTGGCTAATTGATTTGGATCCATGTTTTTGTTTTTTCAAGTGGGTGAGGCTGAAGGTGTTATGATTGCGATACAGGCAAATACACAAAAATACACCAAGTGCAAAACACAGGCATGTGCTTATTTATGTTGTGTGCTGGTATTGTCATTGTCAAGAATACTGACCAATATTATACCTTGTTCTGGTAAAGACTGCAGTATAAACACATGCATCCACAGTATGGTCGACTGCCTGGTGAGGGTTTCATTGATCTCCTGTCATAGACGGTGGTCATTACTGTATATGACACCTCCTGTGTCTTAACATACTGTATGTACCCTCACATTAAACATACCATATTGTGCTGCTTTACAGCACTCGGCAGAAAAGTGCCCTAATTTGAAACGCCTCAAAGTTATTTTACACATAATAGCACTGGCTGTGTGTGTGTGCTGTATGAATTATACTGCACTCTTAAAGTTGCAGTAGCCTTTTTCACAGAGGATATACAGGGTTCACATGTCACAGTTGAAAAAGATGTAAATAATAAAACTAATCATGAATAGATTCTATTCTGCTGTCAGTTTCAGGGTCCTAGTATTGTACTGTCACACACACACATTAATTGTGGCTCTGTTGAAGCTATCATTCATTTTATTAGTCACATCTGTGCTTATCCCTCTATCAGAAGTCAAAATATCTGCTCTGAAAAAGGTCTGTGATTAGTTATATCTGTGCATTACAGGTGTGTCCCCTGATATGAGCCAAATTAATATTCAGATATCTTTTTTTACATTTTTCTTTCTTGATATAGTGACTTATTTCTCATAATAACATGACTTTTCTCACTTAAAATTATGATTTTACGCTCAGAAAATTTGCTTTTAATTACTTCTTCATTTGAAAGTTTTTCTCTTTTTTTTGGCCACAAGACCCTGAAGTAATACAACTCAGTGCCGTCTGAAAAGCAAATAATTTGAACATAACTCACAGTGTGCAGACTTTGATTTTGAAGTTCTCGCATCTGACATTTAACAGAGGAAGAGGAAGTGAGTTGAGCTTAAATCCTGACATTTATGTTCATGTATAAAAAGTTCAAATGATCAGTGGTGCAAACAAAGATGAAATAAATGAATGAGGATTAGACTACACACTCATGGTCCATAATGGAAGTTAACATGTTTGATTGACACCTCCTTCACTCTCCTGTTGCACCTATTAATGTGGGACTACTTAAATGGTGACCATTCTTATTGGTACATTTAATGTGGTGGTTTTCTTATTCCCCTCAGTGTGAGTTGAGGTCTAATTTAAATAGATGAAAATGTGGGTCAGCAGTGCCTTTAAAGAACACACTCATACAGGCATGTGTCAGTACTTATACTACAGCTTTCATAGTCATTCATACATTATAAATATTAGCCTGCTCAGTGACATGGAAATATATGATGTTGCTAAATATAGCTAGCTTGGATATCCAATACTGAATAGGTTCTAAAATCAAACACAGCTCTGGTGAA
This sequence comes from Lates calcarifer, assembly GCF_001640805.2. Lineage (NCBI taxonomy): Eukaryota > Metazoa > Chordata > Actinopteri > Centropomidae > Lates > Lates calcarifer. The sequence goes on from NC_066846.1 coordinate 8,769,614, forward strand.
AATTGTCTAAATATGTAAAAACTCTAAGACAACTAAACACCACTACAGGGCCACTGCTAATAAACTATGCAGTTCTTTTTGTGACAGGATTTCCTGTGTGTCCTCATGCACATTATTGGAAAACAGATGATTTCCCAGTAAGACGGTATCTTCAAATAGATGCAGCACATTATGCTATCAATCTTGTGTTCAGCACATGCTGAGATGGCCCTGGCACTGAAAACGTCACCCAGTCCTGCTGTGAAGATGCCAAAACAAGACCTTGGCATATATGCTAGTGTACAGTATATTTCTGTATTGAGGATTTTTGTATAATGTGGTGAGTAAACTGCTTCACCTGCTTGCATTACACACAAGCTTTAACTGCACAGGATCCATGACAGCAGTGCTAATTGGCCCTGGTCCTCTGTAGTTCTTCTTGCAGTGTTGTTCACCAGTGAGCTGGATGAAGCTTGTTTATGTGTGTGAGTGTGAAGGAGACACAGAGAAAGGAAGGCTAGCTCTCTTCTCCAATTCCTCATTAGATACACACTTTACCAAGATGTTATCCAGAGCGGACAGGCTGCCATTTTCCCCCCTGCTTCTTTGTTTTCCCTGGAATCAGATGGAAAAAGCTTAGTGCGTGTGTGCTAGGAGGGGGGTCTTGGAGTGAAACACCACCTGTTTTAAAATCAGTGAGGAAGTGGCAAACTGACTTAGAGACAACATAAGAATGTGTGCGAAGCAACAACCGGGAAATATATTATAAATTATGTAAACTGCAGTTGCTGTTTGTCTCTCTGCAATTTAAAATGTCAGGCTGTCAAGTGTGGAGATGGCAGTAATAGTCACATATATGCATGTCTGTAGAAAGAACAATGCCTTCTGCTCTGTCTTCCTGTAAGGAGCAGCAGAAAAGTCGTACAGTTACAAATGATTGTCCTGCCTATTAACTAATATCCACCTATAGCCAGATGTCATTTCATGTTTCCTGTCATGCCATCCTCTTCAGGAGCAAAATACTTGTGTTGCTATGTTGCATTATTTATGTGCAAAATGGCAGCAGAAATACGGCTGCTTTAACACGTCAAGGATAACACTTGGAGTCACGCAGATAGCAATGTATTGTATCTAAAATGGCCTCTGTATGGAGAGACATGAGAGGATGATGCCAAAAAAAGGATGAATAATTAGGAGCAGCACATGGAGGTTAAATTGTACACACGGGGAGAGAGTGACAGATGGAAAGCGACACTTCAAATAGTGAAGGACAAAGCATCCAAATGTAGAGGGATCCACATGTTTACAACTCTACCACTTTTCTGTTACTCACACTGAGCAGCTCCTGTCAATTAATCGTGTCCATTTAATGTGGTGGAAACAGATCCCCTGATGTTCTTACCACAAAAACAAAAGAGAAAACAGCTTGTTGGACCTCAGAAGTTGAGGGAATAGTGGGAATGATGCCCTAACTCAGCTCGGTGGAGACTGCACAGAGCAGCACCATGACAGCAGCATGGCCATAACCTATTGTCACATTAATCTAAAGATGATGGGTAGCCTCCTAACTCTGCGTGCTTGTCTCATGGGATTAATATGATGTCAAGACAGGAAATATGACCCTCCATCTGGTGATAATTAGTCATGTCAGTATGACTTTAGGAAGAAAAGTGTGGGCATTGTTGGTGCTTAAATCTCCCGTTGAACTTTGACAGAGACATAAAAATATCAACAAAGTGTAACCATGGGAAATGCTGTACATTAGGAGAATTCTGATGTATTATTTCCATGTCCCAGGAGAGTGCAGTTAGTGTTTATACATTCTTCCTGAATGTATCTGGGATGTAAAGCTGCTACAGTCTCTTAGACAACAGGGAGATGACTGTGGAGCTATAAAACACAGTTTTAAGACCCCTAATGGAGAGTGGAGGTTTTTAAATCCTATTTAATCAGCCAAGTCTCTTTGAGGATGGAAACCTGTTTTGAAGGGGAGACCTGGCCAAGAAGCAGCATAAAAACTTTCCGACAATACATAGTCAAACAGATAAAATGAAATAATAAATGGATTAAACGGCTAAAATGAGAGATAGCTTTAAAATGGGTTCTGTCTCCATCCAAACACACCGTTCAGCTCCTTATAAACACTTAACAATAGGTTATGCTGTGTTTTTGTGTGTACTTGTATGAGAATACCTGAAATACCTTTCAGCCATTCTTGATGATTCATGTTGATTCATGTCAAATACTTGTAGCATAAATCTGAATCATTGCTGAATGAAGTAGCATAAATCGTCACTGAATCTTTTACTGAGAGCCCTAAAGACAGAAAATAAGCCGGTTAAACAGCAACTTCAGTGTGAATTAATTTCTGCAGTGAGAGGTCTTGTATCTCCACCATATGTTCCTCTTTGTAGCGTGACGGACACAATGACAGAAGCCTTCAAAGCTAATTCCCCCTCCACCACCACCACCAGAACCAGCACATGCTTTAACACTGTGTGTGTACAGGTAGCTGTAGCATCTCACCAATAAACAAAACTAAACAACAGGAGGAAGGGAGAGAAAGAAAATGCCTCTTGAGTCCATCACGCTTGAAATCCCTTGTCATTTCTCTTCTGGCAGTACAGTTTCTCTCTTCCTCTGTGTAGTCCTGTTTTCTTTCAGTTAAAACACAAAAGCAGTATTTGTATTTTTTTATTTCTTATCTGAGTCTGCACTTGGGAATTGAGGTTAAATGATACAAGTCACAGTTTTGTCAAAAACCTGTTTATAAAACCTGTACGGAACGATGCAGGGTAGCTCAGGATTAACGTTTTATGTGTTCGGAAATCAAAAATCTCTCTTTATTGTAATCATTATTTTCCAGCTGGATGGATGTGTGGCGATGGTGATGGTGTGTGAAAGACATCGACTTGGTTTATTATGAGATGGCTGCAAGAGACAACCAGATAATATGAATTCAACTCACGGCCAATCACATGGGGGTGATAGATGTGGTCGCGCAGTTATGTGTGTTCATGTGTGTGTGTGCTCTCCATGTTCTGTCTCATAATTTCTTTCCTCCCTGTCTGTAAGCATCCCCGTTCACATCTCTGCACCACTATCTGCTGGCTGAAGCAGATCTAACTCAAAACTGTTGTTTCCACCTGAGGAAAAACTGTTCTTACAATGTTAGAAATAAGAGGTGAATTAGCTTTGAGCCACGCCCACCAGTGATGTCAGTGCGTACTGACCACACCCTGGAGTACACGTTTACATCACTGCAGCAAGAAGAGGAGTCAAAAAAACAAGATTTTCAGCTGTTGCTTCTAATGTTCTTCACCATTAAATATAAAAATCTGCTAACTTAAGCTACTGCCTTGTAAATCAGTGACAAATCTGTAGCTGTGGTAGGTTTGTGGTAAATGGTGTTCATCAGTGGCCACTAAAACCAGACTATTAAATAGTTTTATTGTTTTGGCAGTTTATATTAATGGTCATAATCATCAAATGGTAAAATTATTTTAAATTCCGGTAACTTACTTGTGGACAAAAACCTTTAAGTCAAAAGCTTTACAACTGGTCAAAAACTCCACGGTGCACCTTTAACCTTTATTCAGTTAAAGCTGGAATAAGATTTTGGTTTGGCTGGTTCCACGTGGTCAATAGGCAATAATCTACACATTTCATACATTTAGTAGATATCACTCTTTTTACAATTTGGTACAAAATTCCAGTAAGATCAGACTCCATACATATGATAAATGCCAATGGCTGCAGTGTGTGTTAGTACCTGAAGCTTCAGGCTCAGGTGTGTAGCTCTCTGTTTGCCCCAGGTAGACAAAACCTTCAGTGTATGTGTGTGTGTGTGTGTGTCAGTCATGTGTTCATTCACTGAGGGATGGCAGTAAACACAAGGATTGATGACTGGAGGGGTTAGAAAGAGATTAAAAATGAGTATGAAAGCCAGTGTGCTTTGATGTAGCTGCACTTCAAAGATATCCTCGCCTCTAGGGTGCGTGTCCCTCCACTGCACCTCGGCTCGTGCTCAAAACTGACAGGAAGTCCCCCCCACCACACACACACACACACACACACACACACACACATCCTTTTGTAGCTGCCTGTTCTCTTCTTCTCTGCCGTTTCACCCCCACAAAGCTTCGACAGATTTTTCCCCTCTTCTCAGTATTTGCAACATCTGACAGCCTCGGCTTCAGCGGGGAAAGCAGAAATAACGTATCAAGTATGTCGGAGAGGATTGGACTCTGATCCCCGGTCCTCCCCTGCTGATCCCGGCTGGTTCTGTTCATCGGATTTAGTCCCCTCCGTACTATTCTGTAATTCATACAACTTTCTCTCCAGTTATACACAAAACCTTAGTGATGGAAGGGCTTTAAGCGTGCATTTAGCCATGACAGCCTTGTTATGTAATGTACAATATGTGAGTAACTTCAGTTAGTTTGAAAATGGCTCCTTTTTGTTGATATATTGTCACATTTACTTGTGCATTTCTGTTCACATTTGGGCACTTGTGAACAAATTGCTCAGCCATTTCCCCATGGCGCATGTAAAAGTGATTTGCAAATGGCAAACCTCTTGATTAATAAACCAGCTGCCAGCTGTAGTGCAGATGATATGTGCGTGTGGCACAGAATAATGCATGCCATCCTGTGATTGTAAATGATCAAAAGCGATTTTCTTTTTTTTTTTAATAATGATGAGAGGGATGCAGTGACAACTTTCCTTCCTGGAATGCTAAAAATTCCCTGTAGTGGAGGCGTGAGGGCTTTGATCGGTTACACTGCACTCCAAGAACTGCTAAATAATGGAGGTGCACATTCACAGAGCTCATAAAACCAGATATTTCCGGGCACTTTAATTTTTCACATGTCTCTTGTGCCTTCTCTTTTCCCGTGGTGTCATCTGAATGGCAGGTGATCACTCAGAGAAAGCATCTGCGCATAAACATGAAATATTATTCCAAAGCCCGGTGGCCTCTTTAAACAATCTATATGTCATAAAGACCACATCCTATAACGGGAAACGTGATTGGCTCCAGATCAGGAGCGAGGCTTGATTTCCACTGAGGCTGCATACTCATTACTTATCATTAAGGCAGCGCAGGCAATCCCGTCTTAATAACCCGCCTCACACTGTTGACATCTCAGTTAAAAAGCCTCTAATTAAAGTCCATATATCAGGATCCACAGGTGGGTCTGATTCACTGCTGTCAAAGGGTACCACTGAGACACGGCAGAGCATCATTTCCCAAAAGAAGCTGGCTTTCACCTCCACGTGTCTATTAATGGGAATCCTCGCCTAGTGGCTCACCTGCCTTTTGTAGGTGAAGTGAGGGGGGAGCGAGGCTCGGCTGCCGCACAATGGAGATATAAACGTCTCATGGGCTGTCAGGCAGAGAGGGCTAATTGTAAGTGAGAAACAGATGGTGCACAAAAGCTTTGACAAAAAGGAGTAAACTGTTAAAGCCTGTGAAAACTTTTTTTCCCCCTCCTTTTTCTGTTTGACTAGCCATTAAAGTGGAGAGAAAAGTGGGAGGAAGTTGAGTGCAGTAGCTTCAGTCAAGGGAGAATCTCTTTGGTGGAGGGCCAGGTCGGGGAGTTTTTGAAAGGCCTGCTTGGCTCATTGACGAGCTGACTTTTAAAATCATGTCTGATGAATGTGAGAGTAAGGTCTGGGAAGCATTTTAGAGTAAAAGGATGTAGAGGCATCATGTTAAACTACACATCGCTGCCAGTGGTGGTGGTGGGGGGAGGCAGAGAAGTGAGGCAAGGAAAAGAAAAGAGAGAAAGGACACAAAGAGAGAAAACGGGCAGAGGGATGATCTGTGGGAGGCAGGCACAACGAGTGTTTGTTTCTCTCCTTGTGCTCCCATTCATTCAAGGCAGGACCACCGAGGCAGAATGCTAAGCTAATGAGCTCCCGCAGGATAGCGCCAGTTTGGCATGCTCACAGATTATTCTCCACCAACTCTCTTATTACCATCCGGCTTAGTGCAGCCCCAGTCTAGTCTTAGCCTAGCTTAGCTTAGCTTGCCAAATCCCCCAGCAGATCACAGGCCTTCTGAACTGTCAGCCTGGCCACAGTTTTCTGAATTACACATGAATGCATCTCTGCAGTCACTTTTTTTAAATAGTAGCTCAGAATGTTAAATATTGCATAATTTCCCGATTTTATTCAGCATTGGTGTAATGTGCTTACATTACAACATTTGTATTGTTTATTTCTGTTGGCCCTGGTGCCATTTACAGGAATAAAAAAAGCACAGGTACACAGCTTGACAAACTCAATTCTGCGTGTGCGCAAACAGACACAAGCAAACACTACTCCAAAACACACAGTCGTTCACACTGAGCTACAAAAGACATCCTATTTATAATTAACTGTTTTTTGCTTCCAAAAACTGGTGACGGCCAGATGGGCAGATATTAGCAGAGAGCCTTGAATAAGTGGGTCAGAGAGAAGAGTGATACCAGTTCATTTTATGAGTTTTGGTTAAAAATATGAATAGAGATTATGTCAAGATACAACTTTCATACATAAAAGGTTGCATGTACTTGAATGTGGAAGTGCTCTTACAAAGGAAAACCATTAGACAGGAACCCAGAATTAGGTTCAATAATCTCTTCTCTCTCTACAATATCATGGTCATGGTTACAGTGGTTAACCTTCTGAAGCCCACGGGTGTGTTTACACCATCTCCCATCTTAGTCTATGACATCCAAAGTCACATTTTTAAAATGGATTCACCTTAAATACCCCATTCTGGTGTCGGGCATGTCAGGTGCTCCTGTGACTCCATGATGCAGATTATGATAAGGGATATATAGGATGGAAAACATGAACATTTCTGACAGAAAAGAAGAACATCCATGGGCACCACCTAAAAGAACAGGCGTAAATCATATTGCTTCGAATCACTTCTAACACAGTCCAAAGAAGTGTGTAACTTTCTGTGCTGAGATTTTGTTTCGATCTCATGGTTTCCGGTGCTGTTTTGAAGAAAATGACTAAAAAATTCCAAAGCTAATATTCCCTGTTGTAGTTTACAGGAGTCCTTATTGAGTGACAGATATGATTAGCTGAGGTTCTGAAATGTGTAATACTTGACAATACTGTTAAAAATAACAACTTTGTCAGGCAAAACACAAACATGCAAAGACGGAAATGTGGGTCTCAGAGGGTTGAGGCAAATAAAGAATAGCTAAGGTAGAGTTAGGCAACAAATACACTTAAAATTACTGCTTAATCTGTTCAACACCTCAACCTCCACATCCTTACACTCTGCCTTGATTCATATCATTTGTTGTGTTGACTCTGAACTTCGGCTTTGGATTTAAATTGGGATGTTTGTCAAAGAGCTAGAGCTAGAAAATCATTTTCAAGCACTCTGACTGTTCCAGGGTGAAGGACAGAGGAAGTAAGTCTTTTGTGACACCATTATCGAGGCATGTGATATGAATCTGTTTCATCAACTTAGAGAGGATGGATGGAAATAATTGGAAGAGCTTGAGCTTCTGTTGAGTTCACAGACACGATTTGTGCATTTGTTGCTAACGTTTGTGTGGGTGGTCATTCGGGAGTCAATCCAGTGCTCAAATTCGAGTGAATTTTTTTGCTTTCTCTCTGAACACACCTTTAATCTTGTTTTTAAACACTTACCCACCAACGATGGGTAATACCGCAGACTAGCTGTGTGTTCCCTTAGCAAGCACCTTAGACATTTTCTCTGACATTTTGTCACATAAAAGGTTCCCTTATTTAATCTGTAGGGAAATAACTGAGAGAGAAGATCGTGTCCTTGCTCCTCCTGGTTGTGGGAAATGTCGCTGCTCCTGTTCAGACGGCAGAGACGACCAGCGAGGAGCATCTGGAGACATAAGGATGAGTTATGAAGGAGAGCAGAGTTGAATATCAGGGCTGCTCTCAGACACAGCAAATGAAGATGGATTCCATTGGGACGTGTGTGTTTGTGTGTGTGTGTCCAGTAGAGATGGAGATGAAAGAGAAATCTCCTCATGAACCTGTCAACATGATGGAATATGTTTGTATGTGAGTATAAACATACACATACTGTATGACCAATGTTACTGTATCGTACAGTGATACTGTGGGTTCTTAGCATTAATTTGCATTTACCCTACGAGTGTGTGTGTGTGTGTTCTCCCTCTTTAGACCACGTTTGTATAAAATCTCAAGGACTGAGGCGGGCGTTTGAGGCGCGTTCGCCTCTGCCTGTGTGTGGTGCGACAGGTTGAGGAGTCAGCCGTTGTTTTGCCTGAGAGTCATTTGGATTGAATTGATAAGAAGGCCATTAGCCACCGCTTCAGCCCGTTGCCATGGCAATGTGTCTTCTGTAGAGAAAGGCATGGCGCCTCAGGTATCTCTCCTAAGAGGAAACCATTGTATGTGGATATATGTATGTGGTGTGTGCGCCTGTGTGTAGGGGAGCTGTGTTTTTTTTTTTACTTTGCTCTGCAAGGAAGCCCTCATCAAATTAAGTCAAGCCCAACACATGTAATTAAAATAACTCCCCAGCCCATGTGCGCATTGACACTTTACCATCCTCGACAGCATGTGTGCATCTCCCACTGATTAGCTTTTAAAGTGTTTCCCAACATCTGGACCTGCCACTCACAGTATCTCCTGGGCATAGGTAACATCTGTAAATGCCACAAGCCATCCGATTGGCTTGGTGAACATCTGTCTGTTGTAATGTGCCGTATGATTGGCAGGTGGTGTGAGGGGAGGTCATGACTCGCATTTCAAAGCCTGCATTACTTTTAAAAACGGCTGCAGTGGAAGCGTAAAGGTCACAGGAGCCTGCGACTGGAACGTTACTCATTCTGCTAACGGAGAATATGTATGAAAACCTGCGTGGGAGGAAGTGAATAACCAACCTATCGTAAATGTGCCCTTGAGCAATGCAAAGGCAGCAGCTTTTACGTTTGAGCACTTGGCTGCTTATGAGTGTAGAGTCTTGGTAGCTGGAATGAAAATTGTGAAGTGAGCTGTATTCAGGCTTACCTTGGAGAAATGGTTAAGAAATAAAAAAGAATCTTTCATTTTGAACAGATAATAGTAAACATAAGGAGAAAGTATTTGGTATCTTTTCCACTACAAGTTCAGATTAAAAATGTGTCTGACCGGGAGTGTCTGCGACGTTGTCAACAACACAAATAGCAGCCCACGTCAAGCTTTTCTCCTTCTCTATCTTTTACCGCTGGAAGTGATCTCCCCTCCCCCACCACGCTGTAGAGAGGATTCCTTGCTTCATCAGAGAAGGTGATAGATCACTTGACAGAGAGACAAAGAAGAGGAGAAAGACTCAGATGATTTTAGAGGAGCCAAATGGATAAATACCATATACATGTTTAGGAAGTGACTCCCCACAGCTTAGTATTTGTATCAGGCCTGTCAAGCTCTGGATTCTCCACATGTTGCACACCACTTGCTTTATCTGAATATTATAAAGATGCTATGTTTTTGTGTTGTATGTACGTGCATAACAAATAAATGCTAGCATGCCCAGCTAACTAGTTTACTACCTATCGTAGTAGCAGTATGTCACATTATATTATTTTATAGGGTTACAGGTTACTAAAAAAAACCTTAGTGACAGTTTCGACATCCACTGTTTTTCCATTGTGTGAATCTAGTTCTGGATGCTACTTCATAGGATAATGTTTGTAGCCTACACGTCACCAGTGTTGTTGTGCATGGGGAAGCTGGGCAACCAAGCCAAACTCGATTCACAATACAGCTTTATGTTTGCCCAACATGCTTAATGACCCTCATCATTTTACTTAAAATGGAAAATATACTGTTACAACGATTAACAATAGAGTATGAATTTAACTTTTGTCTTGCTTGTACAAGTATGTAAGCTAAGCAGCTAAACTTTAAAATTAAATTTAGAATTTAGAATGAAATAAAGCATTTTTTTTACACTATAATACTTGGACTAACTAGCCTTTACATGGCAGCACAATTCTATGTAATTCATTAACTGGTGAGGATGCTTACTTTTTTCCTTAAATAAGCAGCTTTAAACTTTTTAGCACAATATCATGTCTGTAGCCATCAAGTGCACATTTGAGACAATTTTACATGATTTTTCTTTTTAAAATGTGCCAGCTGGGAACATGAAAATATCAGACACAGATGGTTTTCAACCAACTCATGGAACTAATATTAGCTTAATCAGCTAGCTAGCGACAGCTGTCATTTTAGGCAGCAAAACTGAGGGTCACTGGTTTTTTATTTGTGTCAAGGATACTAATTAGTTTGATGGTAAATCTGCCACTGTTATCGTTTTAAATTAGACAGCAGAAAACTTGAGAGACGTAGCGACTGTAACTTGGTGGTCAGCTCAGAAGAAAAGCAATTCCTTCACATTTTCTTTAAGGCACTATTATGATTCAGAATTGTTTCTGTCCACCGTTTAAATACTTTCACCAACATGTGTGCACATCCAACACACACTCTCTCTCCTTCTGTCACCTCTCTCCCTCCCTCCTCATTTTCTCTTCCATGCTCTGGCAGCTTCTGGAGTGCCCTCAGATTAATCAGTCTTTTAATGGAAGCTGGTTAAATATTCAGATTCAATAGTGAGTTGCTCAACACATCTTCAAGCTTCTCTCGTCTGAGCTGAAAGGAACACACAGGCAGCCACATCCCAATATATAGTATATTATACTACTATACTATTTCAGCATGGGTTTTAGCGTAGGAGGGTTTAGCCAAAGGATTCATTAAACAAAGAAATATATTGGCATTCGTCTTCAGCTTAAATTACCTAATTAGAAAATGCTGGAGTACAGGATGCTTCTGTACGTGAACCAAATGAGCTGTACAGTATACACAGACTGCAGTATGTTATGACCATATATTGTGCAATGCAGTATATAATAACTAAATTATTACTTTTTAAATTATTTTGTCCCATGTACTACCTGATTCTAAGAGCATAGATTTAATATAACACAATTTCCAATCACGAATGCAAAAATGTGCATTTTATATGCTTGTTTACTCATTAATTATTAATACACTTTTATATTTTGATACATTGAAACTAATTTATGCATGAGCCTGGGGCAACCTATATTATCTTTATTATTACAAGTGCTGCTTATCTGTGTCTGGGGATGGCTTGAAGAATATGCCCTGTCTAATTTAAGGTGCACTCACAAATGAAATGAGTCTGGATGGACCTCAGACCTTTATGAAAACCTTTACACACTGCTTGCTCAGAAAAAAACTGACTGCTGGCGTATGCCACAGTTAGTGAGACATGCAAGCAAAGTATTTGTCCATTTTACATTTAGAAACGTGGGCACTGCTGGTAGCTGAGGGATGAGATATTAAACAATTTCCCTCCATGCAAGGTGTCAAACATGGTACAAATCACTTTATATCCATTTGGACCCTGCCGGGTTTGTTCAGGAAAGTACATTCATTTAGCCGTCCCTTGTGGTATTTTGGGAGATCACCTGCAGTGAGTGCAAACGTAGGTTGTATGGTTAAAAGCAAAGATAGACCGGAGTCGTGCGATTACCTGCTATCACAGCATTAATTAAACCCGAGGTTTTGATCACTAGTGGAGCTGAGTTTTCTCCATGCCACGTGACACAAACTATATTTGGCACCGAGTCGAACAATTAGACACATGCTGTATGACAACAGCATTTTCCTGCACAAAAGTGTAGGTTTCATGCCTTTTTGACAACATGTAACCCACCAATCAGTGGAGCAGCTGACCCCCGCTGCCTGAAATGGCACGGGTGCTGCACCGTTGTTTAGTTTCTGCCGTGATGTCAGCCGTCGTTCCTGGCACTCAGGAGCTGTGAGGGGAGAGCTGTCAAATAAACCATGACCATTGCAACCTGTCATGAGCCCTCCCCGCTTTTCCCGTTAAACGTTGTGCTGTGTTGAGAACCCTGTCACTCCTAGAGACACACACACACACACAATCACACAGTCAGGTGAAAGTACAGCCTCCGCTAACAGCAGTCTGTCTGTTCTGATTGATGGGACTATCAGAGAATAGTGCTGGTTACAGAGTGTGGCTGCATGTATGTACTCAGGCTGTTAGCGTCATGATGTATGAGCAACACAATATCTATTTTCAAACTGAGCCTGGCATAAGTTCTATTTAAAGATGAATGTACACTCATACCATAAACATGGCATAGTAAATAAACTAAAATTAGAAACTGATCCCTCTCATGTTGCCAGACTGATGCATCATAATTATTCACACGGGTCTTGGAATCATCTCTGTAAAAATGGCTCCTCCTTGAGTCTCATCTGAGCTTGTGGCTGATACTAAATGAAGATCTGTGGGCATCTAAAAATAGCTAGCAATAAATCAAAGATTGTGTGTAAGTGTGTGGTATACTGTATGTGTGTAAGTGTGTCTGCAGTGAGGTTTCCGATGTCTGATGTACAGACCTGCGAAGTGAACCAGTGCCTATACACATGACACTGTTTGCATGTGTTTCAGCTTGTTGGGAGAGTGTACTGTATTTTTATCATTAGTGTATAAAATGTAATGTTGGTAGAAATAGATATAAGGGTTAACATGGGATTATCATCATTATACACTCTCTCTCACACACACACTCTCTCCATATGTACTTTCATATTACTTCATAAAGATGTATTTATATGCACTCAACATCCTAAAGGTGCTGTATTGGACTGAGATCTATTTACTCACCAGCTTACTAGGCGTACCTGAAAAAGGTGCACCTAATAAGTAAATAAATATACATTCATATAAATATTATATATGGAGTTATATATACACAGTTGTACACATATACACTCCCAGGCCATTTTATTAAGTACACCTATTCAATCCAATGCAATCCAGTACAACAGCTCCACCACATATTCTCCCTTTATCAAGCTGACTTTCTGTTTGGTGTTTATTAAGCTATTACTGAGGTTGTAGTCAGAGGAGGTGTTGTTCTGGGCTGTATTATATTGATTATGTTTGTGAATGGGGTGGACAAAATATAAGAAACACCTCTCAGTATAAAGTAGTTCATTACCACACTGCTGCAATATTCAACCTCAGTGATAAACAAATATAGAGTTTAATACCTCGCTGACAGTGACCACTGAAAACTCAACATTACTGTCTTTGTAAAGGTGAAATTTATGGCTGAGCATTGGATTGCATTCGATTTCACAGGTGTATATAAATGTGCAAATATACATATACAGCATATAAATCTTATATATGTAGTTATACACACACACACATATATATTACTAAAACAAGACCCATGTCAAGTCACATTCAGTTCAATGAAAATCAAATTACAGAATGGTGTAAAAAGCTGTTTCACTTTAAACTAAGTGAAACGACAGACAAATTGTGGCCAAACCTGCTATCAGCTGTCCAAAAAGCATTCTGTCCTGCTGGGACCAAGTAGAGTGCTTTGAGTGCAGACACAAGGGCTCCAGGATTTAGGGATAATCAGCGATTTTGGTGTGTACTTTGAAAATGTTTTGCATGAAAAATAAACTCACAAACACACACACACACATATGCATGTATTCACTTATACACCACAGAGCCAGGTCTGTTTAGTACTGTTTTGTGGAGTGTGCCCTCCTCTTCCCCCTGAGGTGTTTTTCTGCACTTTGTCCTAATGACTAACACACCCCTCTGGCAATCGTAATATTTCTTCCATTGCCTTTCAGAGAGGAAGTGCCCATACACAGTATGCCCTTGTCATCTCTTGGTGGGGGTGAACCATCAGAGGGTGTGAAAAAGCCAGTTTCAGGGTGACCGCATAGCGTCTTGGGATTTTGGGAATGTATGTAGAAGATGAGAAGAGCGCATTAAAACTGCCTCTGCGTTTGTTTAGAGGGTCTTTATGCGTCCTTGGTTGCTATTGTTCAGGATGAGGGAAGTCACGGGTGCAGTGTTATTCCTCGCATTCCTTGTGGGAGCTAGATTGTGACTTACTCCCTTACCTCTGTGAAAGTATGACAAATGGACAGGCGTGTAATATCCATTACTGTGAAAAAATAAATGAGGCATCATTAGAAGACGCTTAAAAAATAACACTTTTTCCTCTTTACTGACCTTGAAGTGTGGGGTGGGGGGCTATTAAAGACAAATTTTCTTCCCCATTGTTGGTCTGTCAGGGGAAGTGGGATTGTGTGGTCTTAACCTATTGTGCCACAACTCCTTGTTGCCTAATGATAGCTACAGTAAGTCCATCGCAAACAGCGCCAAGCTGTCCTGATATTATTATCACACTTATCAGCCGTCGGTGCTATTGATGTTTCCATGGAATCGATTGCACTCACCCGTTGTGTGTGTGGGTGGGTGGGTGAGAAAAAAGGTGGGTTTCTGTCATAGTGCCTTTCAGTGCTGTAGCAGAGCTGAGGCTGCACAGAAGGTAGTTTGTATCTTATATTGTGAATATAAGTGTGTGTGAATGAATGAACTCCCACATTATTCCTCATCAGCATCTTCCTCTATTAGAAAGCTTCTTATTTTCTGTAATATCTAACATTAGAATATCAATAAAGCACATATAATATATATATAAACATATAATAAAAATGATAATAGAAGGAACTGAAATGCTCAAAGGGAAACAAACCTTCTCCAGCTTTGGCTATTACACGACACAGGCCAAACTGAAAATTAATGGGAGGCAATCATGTTTGGAAATGGGCCTAACAACATCCGTGACAACAGAAAGCCCTAATAATCCAGGGGCCTCCCAGTGATTGTTACATAATTACATGATATTACATGCTACAGTCATCGATTTCATTCTCAATTTGTCCGGCCCGAATGGAAACGGCAAAGCAGGAAATTGTGAGACACGCATGCACTTTTCACTCCGGCCGGTGATATTTCTCAGTCTCATATAAAATTTAACCAGAGCTGCGTTAGGACTTTCTGCTCTCACATCTAATGTCAGCGGGATTTCCAGCCGCTGCAGGACAGAGTCGTTCTTGAAAGTCTCAACGCTGACAGCTGCAGTCAGAAAATCAACCGGCAGTACCCGGCAGTTTTTCTCAGGTGTGCTGAGACCATTTACGAAGGTGCTGCAGTGGGCAGTCAGACACTTTGTTCCTTTTAGTGTTTGCATTTATTTTTCTCTCCTTCCATTCCATCTCTCCCATACAAGATGGAGTACCTTTATTTTGTTTTATTACTTTATTTCTGAGGACGATCCTCATTAATTTAATGAAAGCTTATTGTCCCTGACCAATTAAAAAGGTACCGTAAAAACAGTAAAACTGCATATCTTGAAAAGTGAACGTACAAAGAATCAGAAAAACAAACCTAATACACAAGACTGTACAGTACTCATGCATTAATAAATATTACAGACAGTAAAACCACAATTCATATTAAGTATTTATTTTTAAGTTACACATTTGTCCTTTGCTTTGCCAGGGTAGCATTTAATTTTCTGCTCAGCACGTCTGACAAACAGCCTGAGAGTAATTTTTGAAGTTGGTGTACCTAAATAAATGTACATTTATTTAGAATGTATACATTTTCAACCACAAATTCCAGTTATTTTGAAAACGTTTTGCACTACAAAGATTTGAATGCCCCATTTTCAGTGCCTGTTCATTATGGCATGTATGTTCCTGTGGAGAGGGATGGACAAAGAACAGTATTTACTATTTTGATGTTGCTTGTTGTGCACTGGCTGAGTCTGTCCTACTGCAGATGAAAACAAGATGCAGCAATATTTTTAGTCAAATTTATCTAAAAATCAAATGTTAAGTAAAAGTGCCTTAAAAGCCAAAATGACTGACAGTGAGAGAGTTACACAAGATTTTTGCTAAGCCTAGATCAATCATTTATAATTTTTGAATTTTTAGTCAATAAAATTGATAGATTCACATGGTTCTTAATGTGTGATGGTGAGATTCATACTGTATGTTGCTATTCCAGCTCAATTTAAGTCAAGGGACCCCTCTAGGTAATCAACGATCTATAGAAATCTCTCTCTGTCCCTCTGTGGACCTCAGCCTGTACATCAAATCCAATAGCGAGATGTCCCTCATTTTCCCCAAATACATCTATTTTAGAAACCCACATGCATATCAACACAAAAGCACACAAAGAGTAAATTTTGCACACTCACACACAGACATATGCTTGCACTCAGTCAGCAGTGGGCTAGAGTCCAGCTGTGAGGCACCCTGCAAATTGCCGGTGATTACAGCAGTTTCACAAAATTCAGTGGAGGAGAGAGAGAAGGGGAAGAAACGGGGGGAGACAGAACCCTTTCTGGGCAATCAATAAATTCTGAGCAGAGCGTCGAGGAAACTGACTTTCTAATCCATTTCTCTTCATCCGTCTGTGGTTTGTGCTTTGATTAGGCTGCGCATGAGTGGAATCGTAGGTATTTGTTGATGGATGAAATTTCTGAGATGTCTTTTCATGTTTCTCAGCCTGAGAATATTTCAGAAAGGGAGGATAAAGGGGGTTCAGATCAATAATCATTTAAGAGCTCATTTGTTTCCTCAGAAATGAATGGACCCTGAACAGAAGGAGTTCGATTGTTAAGGCGGAGTTGTGTGCATGATGCTCTGTACTGTAGGCGTTTTTCAAACCTTACTTAATTTACAGCATAAAGAAATTTTTCAGCATTTTGTGAAATGCACTTTGCTTTCTTGTTGTTAGAATATCTGTCTGTTATATGTTAAGGTACAGCAGCAGTCCGTTAGCTTAACATTAATACTGGAAACAGGTAGCTTGGCTCTGTTCTAAGATAACAAATCCACCTACCAGCACCTCTAAAGCTAGCTTATTAGCATGCTATATCTTTGTTTAATTCATATAAAAACTGAGGTGTAAAATGACACATTGTGGAGTTAGTTGGCTCATATATTAAACAATTTTTGGGATAGACTTGACAAACTGCCACAATGCACCTGACACATGGAGGCAGTTGAAGGTAGCATGTAGCTTTTCATTAGCCTTGCTAGTTCAGTCTACATGTCTTTCCTCCTAAGAAGAGAGTCAGAAGAAGTGCTTAATAAAACTGTCCTTGTACAGTTTTTAAATACAGAGGGGCATATTTATCTACCTGCTGCTTCTCTTTATGGCTTCACCTCTTTTACAAATTGTGATGCAGGCAGGAGCCATGCTAGCACTACCGCTAGTGAGCTAACTGCTCATGTTTTGCTTCGCTGACCACACATTTTAAAATCCGATTTGCTAGAAGTCATGTTTGCATAAATATTTGTAATAAACATGATGTCTTTGGAGAGCATTATCCAAGTCTTTAGGTTGTTTTTTCGCATTTGAAACTTCTTTGTGTTGTTCAAATCACACTTAAAAAGAAATTGTAAGTGAAAGAACAAAAAAACAAATTGGGTTAATTATTAGATTTTACTGCTTTTAATACACTTCCGAGGATAGTGATGCACTTCTTCACTGAATATCTTCCTACATTAGTAGGTAAGTATACAAGCTAGCAATATGAAGCTACAGCCAGGAGACAGCTTGATTAGATAGGGTACAAGGGACGGTGGCTAGCCAAGTGAGGCTAGCAAAGTGGTAGCTAGTGGTCGCTTCATATTTACTGTACAGAAAGAGGGATCAATCTCCACACTTTATTGACAGTAATAAAGTGAGTAAATGCATTTCCAAAAATGTCGAACTGTTCCTTTAAACCAGGCAGTGCATTGTTTTAGTTTATTTCCTCCAAGTTCTCTGGCTTGCCCGACACAGGCTGAGGATGATGTGAAATATAGAAATGCAGAAGATTTTAATCAAAGTCAAATCACATTTTCATTTCAATTTACACCTTGCCAAGACGTGTGGAGCACAGCAGACGCCTAAAGGAATCTCCCTCTCTCATTCTCCCCCCCCCCCCCCCCCACGCTCTCCCTTTCTGTCTCTTGATCTCGTGCAACACTTTCAGACGCTCGCTAATAAAAGAGCCTTGTAAAAAGCACAAATGGAGGGGAAGGAAACTGCTATCAGGTATAGGGAAGTCCTACAGCAAGAGGAAGCTGTCACAGCGTGAAGGGGGGGTGATTTGGTAAGTCACAGCTGGGCTGATGTGACACATTGTCATTTATGCTAAGGCAGGAGAAAGGATAGCAAAAAAATCAAAGGCCATGAATTCACATTTTTCGCTGGGCCTTTCTTTTTTCCACCGTCTGCATATTTTCCTTTTTTTCTGCTTCTTTGTCCTTGTCGCTCAGATTCCTTATCTGTCATTTATAATCTCTCGCTCACTACTTTTTCTCCCGGTCTCTCTCTCTGTTGAATACATGGTCATATGATTTAACTACCTTCTCATGGGGCGCAGTGTCCACTCCCCCACCTTTCTCTATCATTGCTTTCTTTCTGTCTGTTTGTTCTCTTTGTGCCAGAAGCAAAGATAGACTCATGTGGTGGTTAAAAGCTGTATGTGTGTGTGTGTGTGTGTGTGTGTGTGTGTGTGTGTTCCTGCTGGATCCCAGGGCCTGAGGCAGGGTGGGGCTGAGCTGTCTGTAACTGGGTATTGATCTGACACACACACACACACACACACACATAAAAACGCACACACTGTGAGCCATGCTTTGCTGAGGGGAGGCCGGCTGACCTGAGATCAGATCTGACACTGATTCAGCCTCCTTCTGCGCTCAACATGCCTTTGATTATCTGTGGTATGTCTGTGTGTGTGGAGGTGTGTGTCTACTATGATGTGAGCGCTGGTTTTAAAGGGACAGAAAGGGATAATGTTGGCTGTTGGCTCCATGCACCAGAGGTGTGTGTGTGTGTGTGTGTGTGTGTGTGCTTACACACAAAAAGGATGCACAGCGTGGACAAATATCAATCTGCTGACCTTTCTTAGCAAACATGGTAGCCTATAGCAATATTGAACAGACCACTATGGTCAATCCAGCCACTGACAACACTGTACAACAGGTCGTACAAACCAAATGACAGAAAATATTTGCCATTTCCACTCACATGACATTGTTTGTCAAGACAGGAAAACCATTAAAAATGAGTGTGCGTATACACACACGTGATTGGTGTATTTTTGTACTGAGTGTTCATTGTGTACTTTAATTAATTTGAGATGTATCAGCCTGGGTAGGTTGGATGGTTAGCCATGAACTCTGTTGGTATACATGTACTGTGCATTGGCGTTGTGTCCATTTGTGAACAGTTTAAACTGATGAACAATGGACTGAGCTCAAATCATTGGAATATTGCAAAAATTATTAGTGTGATTGTTTTCTGATCTGCCGTTTCTATACTTAACCTTTTTTTTTATTGTCATAGTTAGGAGAAGTGTTATT
This sequence comes from Lates calcarifer, assembly GCF_001640805.2. Classification (NCBI taxonomy): domain Eukaryota; kingdom Metazoa; phylum Chordata; class Actinopteri; family Centropomidae; genus Lates; species Lates calcarifer. Next base: position 8,788,904 of record NC_066846.1, read on the forward strand.
CCCATACCTTCCAGGTATTGTGTATGTGTATGTGTATGTGAATGGTACAGATGTGAGGTCACAGTGACTTTGGCCTTTGACCACTTGATCACCAAAATGTATAAAATTCCATGTCCAAGTGAACATTTTTGCTAAATTTGAAGAAACTCCCTTGACGCATTCCTGAGATATTGCCTGGGATCAGTGCTAATGTTTCAATTTCAATTTGTGTCACAAAAAGTTAACTCATATTTTTCTCCATTATGTTCAGATACAGCTATGCTGCACAGAAATATTTGATTTTTGTTGTGTTTAAACCAGACTGCCCTCCCAAAAAGAACAACGGCATCAGTCATTTGAACAAATGCCCCAAACCTGCATGATCAACACATCTGAGCGACATCTCCCTCTAGTGGCTGTTGTAATTATGACGAGGGCAACAGCGGAAGTTACTTTATATGGAGGAGGTCTGGGTAAATAGATTGGTCAACAAAACATTCGACTTAAACGTAAAAGGCCATTGGGGCCACTGCATAAACCTAAATCTAAATCTAAACCCTCACCGACTGATTTCTAATGTCCTAGAGGGCCTGAACACACCTTAAGAGGTTTTGCTACCAAATCCTACAACACTGACCAAAAACATAGGTGCAATATTACATCAGACTTTTTGATTTGTCTGGATGGTAATGGTCTGTCTCATAATGGCTTATAACCCTAGCTGGGTTCGGGCTGTAATTATGCAACTTGGTACACATAACAGGATGTTATGGAGACCACGGAGGATAATTACCACTTGTTTTGTTTCCTTGTGAGCACAATATAATTATCTCTTGATCTCATATAACAAGCCTTCACACAATAATATTTCTGCAACCACAAGCAAAGATATATTTATACCAAATATCTATAAAACATTTATTCTCTGACTTCTTATGTTGACAAAGTGAAATGAGAGAACTGCAGGCTCATGATTACAAAAATTATGATTTGAGAAAACAAGCATTTTACCTGTCGAGGATCAGATCACAGTTTTATCAGGTAATTACGCAGACTTTGCCATTTGTAAATGCTAAATGTATTTTTGCTCAGCGTCTTTCTTCCCTTCTTTCTTCAGCCTTAACCTTGGACCACACTCCTTGCCACACACTTTCCACTCCTCTTGCAAAGCCATCATAAACAATCCTCAACTGCTAATTATGCGCTGACAACAGTGCGCCATAAATCAGCAGCTGGCTAATGAATTCCCACAGAATCTGTGTACGTGTGTGAAAGAGAGACAGAGAGTGGGGTTTTAGAAATGGAGAAAGTACTCTTGTTTTTTTTTTTTTGGCTTAAGTCTCCAAGACTCAGTCTGTATTTTCATTTATTGTGCTCGTCCCCACATGGAGACTGGCAGCGAATGACTGAGTGATCATTGCACAGGCTGCGTGCAACAATTAGTGTCTGGAAATGAGAGAATGAACTGGGAGCACGGATCCAGGGAGATATAGTCCGTGAAACAGAGATCATTAAACGATGAATGGGTTTTATTTGGACTGCTGCACTTCGAAGAAAGTGTTTAATATTTAATGTTTAACAGCATAATTTAAACATAAGAACGAACATCTCACTGAACATTTACTTGGACTGAAACAACAGTGCTCCTGAATTAACACTGGTTGCGCAAAATATTAGAAAGCTGATGTTTTTTTTTCTTTCTTGCTTAATTGTGTCATGAAGCACAACAATAAGGTGAATCCAAGTAAAACCAATAGTTTCCTATTAATTTTCTTGTAACAAAGCTATACAGACCATAAAGAGGGAAATGTGGATTGTGTAAAAAATGGAAGCCTCAGCTTATATGGTCAGCATATGACTATACGTATCTCAAATTTGAGTCTTCGTTACCTACCTTTGTGAGCCTGTACTTCGATGCAGTGATACCTTGAGCTAAATGCTAATGTCAGCATGCTAGCATGATCTGTAGCGACAATGCTAATATGCCGATTTTTCACAACTGTAATCTTTCTGGGGTCTGCGGACATCTGCACGAAATTTCCCGACCAACAAACAAAAACTTGCTGACATGGCTTAAAAGATTTTTTTTTCTTACACTGAGTGCAAATAAAAGCATCATTTTTGATCTTCTAACACCCTGATATCCTCTGCTGAAACTATTCAGCCTCACCAAATACGGTGACATTACACCTCCGATTATTCGCAATGCCGTGGACCAGCAGTTTGGTGTGATGCATATTGCAGTGTGTGAAAGGGGTAGGGTCGGTTTGTGCATCAACGTTAATGGCAGGGGAGACCATAAAAATAGAGCTGTTAAAGTGCAAAGGCTGTCTCAAACAATGATTTATTCAGATTAGATATAAGTACATTTGCAGCAGCCGTATGGACAACCGCAGGACAGAGCAAACATGTGACCAATCTCCCTCTTTATGCCGAATGCCACAAGATATACTGTACTTATTTGTTCTCCTCAGACAGTCTGCAGGAGCTTTATAAACACACAGGAACCCTGTTGTGAATCATACTGTGCATTGCTGCATTTTGGAAAAACGAAAGACTCTCACAAAGGGCAGTCATTATTTTCAATTGTCTGGATTGTCCACAGCAGTTGAATTGCTTCCAGGTTGCACATCCCTGTCTTCTATGAATAGGCTGCAGTCAACTGACATTTCTGCAAATGTCACTGATTGGATATAGTGATGTACTGTCAGCAGACCAGCAATATTTCTGAGTTGCTGCCTTCTGAAACATCATTCATTTACATCATAAAAGCTAAGAAAAATCCTTAATAAATGCAGCCATTCAAACATTGCTGCCCAAGTGCTGCAGCTCTTCTCCTCTCTTTGTCCCTGTCTTTATCTTCCTCTCTGCTTGTCTCTTTGTCTTTCTGGATTTTACTTCTAAGCTGTCTCCCTCTTGCGCTGTTACTCTATTTTGCTCTTACTGCTCTTTCTCTTTTTTAATTCCCCATCTTTTTCACTCTCTGACCAACAACCTTGCCTCCCTCTCTCTCTCTTTTCTTTCCTCCCTCTCTCACTCTCTCTCTCTAGCTCTTGACATGAGTGAAGAGGCCCGCTGAGATAAAACACAATGTCAGAGCATGCCTCAGCTCTCTCCGCTGAGTGGGAAAATTGACTGGGATTGTCTATGGCAGTCCCCACTTGCAGCAGTCTGTGGCCCGTGATGCTTAAAGTGCTGTGCTAATTAGTTTTCTCTCTGTCCCTCTCTCCATCCAGCAAACACACTTTCTTTAACTCTCTCTCTCTCTCATACACACACACACACATCACAATAGTCCCTCTCTTTCTTTTGTGCTGCCTTACTCCTTTGCCATAGCCTATCTATTATGTAACATGAGTGTGGAAAGTGCGGATGCACCTTCTCAGGGGTTTTCTGTGTGTGGCTTTGCATGTCACACAAGCAATGTCTCTTTCTATATTTGCCTAAGCAGCACATGAAAGCAGCAGTGGGGGCAGAGGCTAGCACAGCAGAATGACACAACGAGATAGCATATGACAGGGCACAGTACTTGGTGGAAGGGGACTCAAGAAAAAACGCTAAAGCAAGTATTAACCTGCTATTGGCCCCCATTTGGTGAGCAGTAATACTAATGTGCTTCAGAGGTTGAGTTGTATGCTAATGGTATTCTACTGGATAGTTCATACAATAACAAATTCCCACGTTATGTCTGTAAAATATAAACATATTTTAAAAGCAGATGCAATTTCCCCATATTTCTACAGCAAATCTTAGCAAACAGTTGCCAGTCTACATATCCTGCACACATAGAACAACATTATCATTCACCCGGCAGATGTAAATCCGATGCTCACTCTCCTGTTAGCTTTATTTTGTTCTTTACCCATTCCTAATTTTTTTTTTTTTTTGACTTTTTAGCTGCTAAATGCTCCACTATGCTCACTAGTTATTTGCTAACTTTGAACAGGGTTTATTCAGCTTTTCATTGTCTGTCGCAGATGGGAACGACACTGATGAGAGCCGTGAGAGTGAATCAAAACACTAGAATCGTGGGCCATAAAACCAAAACAAAGAGCTGAAAGTCATTAAAATGCTTTGTAGAACTGAAGGAATCTGTGGCTTCTTCACTATTAGCAACTCTTTTCACATTGCAAAATATTTGACCTATTGTTTATATAAAATATTTTTATTAGTGCAGCTTTAAAGATGTGTGTTTCAGTTTGTTTATGTGAAAACGAAACAAATGTACCAAACGACGTACGTGTATCTAAACCATTTCTTTCTCGTCTCAGTTCTCTTCTCTACATCTTCCCTTCCTCCACTTCGTTGCCTCCTTCCTTCTCATTACAAGAGCCACAGGAGGGACGATGAAACTGTGATGTCTCATTGAGATGTTGCCCCCATCCTGAGTATCACTCCCTGGGTTCCTCACCATGACACTTTCTGGTCTACACTCATTACTGATCCTCATCGACCCATGTTGTAAATTCTGTGTTTTTTTTTGTTTTGTTTTTTTTAGTGAAAAGCTTTTTGATGCATGGTTAATACATTAGAGTAGTTTGGTCGAATCATCTGTTGGTTTAATCTCAAAGTAAATTCAATAAAAGGTTGACTAACAGAAGACATTGTTAAAGTGAAATTCACAAAATCTGCAACAAAGCTAAAAACAAACTGAAATGCTATATCAACACACAGTGAGAATCTGGGCTGGGTGCCAGCCAACTGTTAAAAATAAATAGCACTGTTACTGTGAGCTGCTAGCTGTTAGCAAATAGCCAGCAAAACAGGAGCTCTCACTGAAATTGTGAGCATTTACAGAAGCTGGAAGGTGGTATTTCAGGAATGATCCTCTGTATTATTTTTCTCTGCTGCCATCAGTAACCTAACGAAAACCTTCAGTCTCACTTTTGAGAGCTAGCTGTTATTCTTTATGTGCCTTGCAAACATTGTTAGCGGAGATGCTATTGGCTTCAGAAGCTGTTGGAGCATTCAGAGCTGTTAATGAATGTGTGGCATCTGTTACAGATTTTATAAATGGGGCTTGCCATTTATGTGGATTGCAGTGATCAAAAGATTTCAATGAAACAATGTGAAGGCCAAAAGTAAATGAATGAATAATATTTTGACATTCATTCACGACTATTCATTTTTTTGGCAAAGAATTAGATGAAAAAACTGACACCACTCTCATATCTGTCAGTTAACTTAGCTTAAAGACTGGACAGAGGAGCAAACATTTAGCCTGGGTCTGCCCAAAAGTTAAAAATCTAGCACCTTTACAGCTCATAGAAATCATATAGTTGTTTCCCTAGTTGTAGTGTTCTATCAACAAACAGATGAGAGTGATTTTCATTCAATTGTGAATGTAATTGAGCTCATATGAAGCTAAAAAGCCACCAAACCTCATTGTTGATTTTTTTTTCATCATTTTTTTCATCATAATATCTTCCTCACCAAACACAGTATCTCTGTTTCCTGCTGACTCCACACTCGTTTGGGGCTTTGACGTAAAACATCAGGTAGCTCTCTGGCAAAGCGTTGGCATTGATAAGGTGCTTGGATTCTCCGAGGGAAACAGTGACAAAGTGGATTTTATCAGGGTGGAAGTGTTGTTCTCACTGTGTGGCTTCAACTCACCGATCACTAGAGCAGATCCATTCACCAGAGGGAAAAAAGAGACACAGAGAGGAGTAAGCTTGAGACATAATCGCTTCTGTTTACAACTTATGAATATTACATCAAAACAACATATCTTGGGTAAATTAAAGGGCAAAAATAACAACTAAACAATCTAATGTCGCCTCGCTAAAGTAAATTCAGTATCTATCACACTTGTTGGTCTAACACATTAAAATGCAAGTGCAGTGTTTTGGATCAATATAAGAATAATGCCTGTAAGCTCATTACAAGGCTGTAATATACTTACAGTTCAGTGCCTCATGAACTCAACTGTTCACACACACTGCTCTTATTAGCAGAATGGAAATATTAAACTAACTCTTGAGACAACCTGGGTGCACATTTACATGGTTGAAAGTATTTTTTTCTCAATGTGGAAAAAACGTTTGCCACTCAGTAAACTTTATAACTTGACAGTGTTGACCTTTGATTGAACTATTGGATATATTGTGCTCTAATGTTACATTAACTTTTGTTTAACCCTATTTGTCAATGTATGACCTCCACAAAGAGGAAAGGTTTTCAGTTATGAAAGCTGATGGTTCACATAGTACAAATAAGCTGTTTCAATGAAGTGCGCTAACTCTCTGTCCTGTTAGCAGCTGAGCTAACTGGCAGCTAGCAAGCAGTAAAGTATGGTTTTTAGCTAATAGATCTTTTTTTCCCCTTTTTCAGGGCAACTACTTATTAAATTAAATAATTTACAATCCTGATAACAAAATGCCATGGAGAGTAAATGAACCAGTATGGAAAAAGTAGGGACTTGCGCTGACATGTTCCTGAGTGGCTAGCTTGTTAGCAATTAGCTCGCAGCTACAGTGCTTCAGCTACTAGCCCTGTGAGTAGTCCTTAAATCACCAAGGTAAAGAACATTACATGAGTCTGTACTTAATCTGTCTGTCCGTGTTCTATCATTGTAGCCTAGATTAGATAATTATAGCATGTAAAACCAAAAGAGCTTTGTTGTGTGGTGGAAAACTCGCCCACATGCAAATGGCACATTATATGTATAAATGATGAGTTTAGCTTTACCTAAGTGACATGTATGATGCAAGCAGTGCCTAAGTCAACCAGTTTGAGAGGTCAGAAAAAATTTAGAGCAAACGCCACCTGGCATGAGGTAACAGAATGGGCAATACTGCCATTACTCACTGTTAACCCCCTGTATACACACTGCTCTGTCTCTGAAAGTATTCCCCCACTGTAATCACACCCAAACCTCCAAAGAGCAAGCTGACACATTTTCCTAACACCCCAACCCCACCCCTCTCTTTAGCTGCACACACACACTTGCCGCTGCGTCAAAGCACTCTGCGTGAACAGGCAGATTGCTGTGAGAGCTAATGAATTGTGCTGTCAGGGAAGTAACAGATTTATTTACATCTAGAAATGGATATCTCTTCCAGCCAATCCTGGAGAGCTGAGCTGGTGGGGCTTTACGCTATAGAGCTCACTAATGGATCTGGCAAATAGTTGGGGGGGCAAACAAAAAAGAGAAGAAGAAGGAGGAAAACATGGAAAAATCTCTGGGAAACAGCATGGGGCCTGGACAGCGTGCTGTTACGCTGCAACACTGGAAATTGGAGTGAAAATAAAATAGCCAGAGGATGGGGAGAAGCAAGTTGAAGGGTATTAGCTGAAAATCCACTTTAAGAGGTGTCGTGGTGTAGGCACACACATACACATTTTGTGCATGCACACACAAGAGCGGCCTTGGAGGCAGGTAGACAACACACATATCTGGCTTATCTGGCCTATTTAATGGTCTTTCAAGAGGAAGGATCGCACAAAAACACACACGCACACAACTTGTCGACTGTATCTACTGTATCTACAAGGTGAGTGGCAAAGCCTGTTCTGAGAGAGAAAAAATGGTAAAAGCCTTCATATGAACTGAATGTAGAGCAGTTAAAGGAGAAAACCCTGGACAAAATGAGGGGGGAGACAAAAAATAGGGTGTATGTGCGTGCGTGAGGCTGGTATCATCATCGGTCGGCTATGCTCAGACCTGTCACAAGGTTTCACATCATGCAAACAAACATTCACAAACACACTCTTGCACAAACACATCCCTAACAACACAACACACACACATACAAGCCAGCCAGGAGAAAGAAAAAAGGGGAGAGAGAAACCCGGAGAGTGTGAGAGAGAACAGGTAAAAATGAAACACTAGTCGGAGGAGAGATAATCTGTTTTTCATCTCTCTCTCTGGAAATCTCAATCCATCTTTTGATCTGTTCCTTATATCCCCGTCTTTTCCTCACTGTTTTTGTCTTGTGGAGTTTCTGCGCAGCGCTATGTGTGTGTGTGTGTGTGTGTGTGTGAAATGAAAGAAACAGACACAGCTGTATGTGTGTGATGCTGCAGTGTATTTTAGGTTATTTGTTGTGTGTGATGTAGCAGTGTATTTGGGTTATTTGAAGAAAATGGAGCTCTACTGCACCAGTCCCAGCTCAGCTCAGAGCTCAGTACTGAAACAGACAGTGTACACACTTCTCACTTTTTTCTTCTTCTTCTTCTTTTTTTAATCTGAGGAAGGTGCTGCTCACTGCTAATCAGGGTGCAATGTAGCATGGTGTAAAATTAAACCCTTACAACACAGCGAGAACAGTGTTGGAGAGGGCAGGAAAGGACGAGCCTCCGGCGGTGTGTGTGTGTGTGTCTGTGTGAGCTGGATGTTATCAGTCATGTCGGCTGCTGGCCACGGGTGAGGTCATTAGGCCCTTTAGCAAGGCAGATTTCTTCTTCTCCTGTCTGCTTCTGTTAATAAATCTCCTCGGACGCTCACATGTTGTGATCAGCTGTGTGTGTGTGTGTAAGCATGCAGCATCCTGTGTGCTGTTTGTTTAATGCATGCTACAGATGCGTAATGAATCTGCGCTGATGTATGTTGTGTTTGTGCGCATCCATAATTGTGCGTCTGGGGAATCCCTCCCTCCGTGCAGGCGTGTTGATGTGTGTGCACTGTGTGAGACGCGTGTGTGTTTGTGAAGCGAGGACTTTGTCTGGTTGCATTTTGGTGAAGCGGCCTGGGGATTCAGTGCAGCCAAGTCTGTCTCGCTGTGGCAGTGTGTGCGTGTGTAGGTTTGTGTATGTGTGTGTGCATTTGTGTAAACCAGCATGGAGTCTTGCATTGTTTGCAAATGGCATAAAACACTCAGTGGGCATCTATGCTAACAAATTAGCATGTATTATTTATTGCTATCTGTGGTGTTTGCATTCATGATTTGTTATGTTTGCAACTATTTATTGGATTTGTTTAAAAACCAGACTGGTTGGGAATTTTAAATCGAAGTGTTCTGCACGCTTGTATGTGTGCATGCGTCCTAATTACAGTATATTAAAGGCCCTTCACACCCACATAGATGTTTCCACATATCCTGACTGATTGCAGTGCTACTAAGGCTGAAAGTAGGCAGAGCTGTGGTAGGAATTACCAAAGAATGGCCACTTGCAAACTGTCAAGTTAGCACTATCTATGTTGTGGAGACATGGAAGAATTTCACTGTGACCAAGACTTTACAGGTGAAAGAAAACTTAAAGGTGCTATATGTACGTTTTTGCTATCAATGCTTAGCCAACGTTAGCATTAGCAGCTGTTTACTTATCACTGTAGAAGAAATGTTGCAAGTTCAGCAACTTCAGCTTCATTCCTTTACTCACCATGAGCTTTCTCCAGCAGTGGAAAGCAATGCCAATGTTAACTTGTTGTGCATCATTGTATCACTTTTCTTCTATGGACACTGGCATGCTAGTGAGCTAGCCTTATACCATACTGTCTCATATTACCACCTTGCAATAGTGAGTCACTGTAGAGTCCAGTCTGCCCTCAGTCCAATATGAGAGGATGATGTTAATGCTAACGCTGGCTATGAGCAACAGCAAAAACATACGTACAGCACCTGAATGAGAATGTGAATGAGAGATTTGAATCAATATTTTACACATCCACACAGTCCCGAGAAGACCAAGCACTGTGTAGATGTGTGTGGTGGATTTTGCCGTTAGAGATGTTCTCTGAGCTCAGTTACAGTATGAAGTGTACTACTGAACAAATCTTTGTTGTGATAAAATTGCACCATTTTATGGTGCCATTCACAACTGCTACCAAGTGGAGGGGAAAACAAAATGCATGGGCTGGAGTTATTAGCACTGCAAGTCAATCACAGTAGTGTTTTTTTAATGATGCTACAAACAGCCATAGATGCTTCTATAAGGCTGAATATGGACAGTGGTCAACCATGGTTCCGCAACAATAAACATCTGCCGTCTGAATGAGCAACTTGCCTTCAAATGAACAGCTGCCTTTTAAGAGTCCAGTATCCGGTTCTTATAATACATCCATGCTTTCATTAGAGCTGAGAGCGGAACACTGTAAACCACATTCATTTAAATTGAATGCTCACCACAAGCTCAGAATGTAGGTGCTATGTGTTGGCCATTATTCATTTTGTGACTTCTTCTTACTTCCTCTGCCTTTCTTTCAAAAGAAAATTCTAAATTTACTAAATTTTTCATTAATGTTTCACTCTTTGTCCTTTTATAGCAAATCTAATATTACTAAGAACATCCTGACTGGCTGAGCAAGTGCGTGAAGTGTGTGTGCACAGTGGCTGTAAAAGCTGTGAATCCTGTGTTACAGTGTGTGAATATCAATATATAAAACAATGCCAATTATCTTTTCTATTATACCTAGAAATGCAATTGTTCCTACATGTCTGTAAGCCTACTTATTGTATGTGTGATGGTATTGTGCAGGGGCTGGGAGAATTAAAGATGAGTTACTTCCCAAATAAGGTGTGCTGCATCTACCAAAGACTGTCAGGCCAAATGAATGAATTCTTATGGCTAGGCAGCAGCAACATGGGGAGGAAGAAAAGTGGGGAGATGGAGAGATTGCTGATAAAAGAAGGGAGAAATGAAGAATTAGATGAGGATTGTAGAAAATGACGGCAAACACACAGAGTAAAAATCAGCCAAAAAATGCAGCAAATGCTCTTTGGCTCCTTGTTAATATGTCACCTCGCCTTTTTTCTTTGCACTCTCACGTTTCGGCTTTCATCTTTCACACCTTTCACACTCTCTCCCCCCTGTCCTCCCTTCCCCCGGCTCATTGCTTCCATCAGTGCATCGCTTTGCTCTCATTTGCTCTCTACAACTTGTTTCAGAGAGTAGCGTCGTGTGTGTGTTTACTATAATAACATAGGGCGGGCATATGATAATGTGCTGCCCGGACATTTTGCGGTGCTCCGTTCTGCCAATTTCTCCTGCACTTTTACACAAAATTCTCCATTTCTTTTTAACGGCAGCAAGAATAGTCAGACATCAAAGAGTTGATAATAACTGTGGGTGTGAAAAGAGAGGCGAAGGAGGGAGAAAGAGAGGGAAACTAGAGAGAGATCACTGCTTTCAAGTTGACAGGAATGATGGAAGAAAAGGAGGGTTTTTATGTTGTTTGTGTGCCCTGTAACTGCAGGTAACTGAACTTCCAGATAATATTGTTTTGTACATTAAAATCTATGTTTTTCTTAAGATATTTGGGCAAAAACTTATAATCCCACATCATTTTGAAGGCTGCCTAATGTCTTATTTAGCCTACATTCTGTTATTCATGAATTTCCTCTTAAATTGAAAGTTTTGCTGAAGCTGCATCTGAAAGAGGAGTTATCATCTCCCCCCAGTAAGAGAATGTTTCACATATTATAGCAGGAAAAATGTTTAAAAACTGAAATGAGAAAAAAGAAAAACTTAAGATTAACATTTCATAGCCGTGTGGCTTAGACAGTCAGTCCCCTGACAGTGGCACATAGGGAAAAACGCTAACTCCAAATGAGACTGTAATCCTTTGACGCCCAGAGCAGGAGAGCGAGAAATACATTAATGCTCAGAAGAAGAAGAAGAAGAAGGAGAAGAGGGAGCGGCGACAGATTCCGGCTGGTTGCACGTGGGGCTCATTAAGCGTGTGCACTTTGCACGTGTGTTTGTGCGCTGGTGAGAGTTCTCTGCGATCACACATTTTAATTGGATTTAAAGTAATGTAGGAAACAGCATGTGTGCGTGCTCATGTTTAAAACAAAACATTTGCACACATTTAAATGCATGCGCAGATGATAGGTTTTGTGGCGCGCTGACTGCTTGCGTATACAAATAAAGCGGCTGTTATGCCGCGTGTCATGTCACTCTCTTTGTTAATGAGGTGTGGGCAAATATGTGTGAACGGTGGGTGTGTGTTGAGTTGAGGCTGAATCTGGAGGGGAATGAGAGTTACTTTGTTAAGACAAGGAGAATGGGATTGGTCATCCTGGAAATTCATCTTAATGCCACTTGAACGTGCTGCTCTCCTACTTACACCTGCTTTACATGCAAAGTGCTGCTCAGGCTCGCTCAGGTTTGGCATTAATCTACGTTGGGGTTGCTGACAACGGTACAGGTTCAGCACCAAGGCCAGCGGCAACCAGCAAGAGATGCATAGTAAAGTCTCTTTTATTATGTGTTTTTGTGCAGATCTTCCATTATGCATTGGACTTAATATGTAACAGCTCAAGAGTGATTCTAAAACATAATGAATGATAGTGACAGAGTGAGGACAGAGACAGTTAACATACCAGGGAGAATAAACACCAAGCCCCATGATTCATTGACAATGTTAACACACAGATAAAAACATGTTTTCTCAAATGTTGTTATGCTTTGACCTTTAGGGCCACCGTTAGTAAGGACTATAGACAGATAAACAGTGGATGACTGTTAATAAGGCATAATAAGGCAGAAACCTTACCCAGTATCAAACAGAACACAGCTAAAGTTAGCAACTGGCTGATGAACATTTAGTGGCTGAAGAGCTCGATTTCCCTCAGGAGTTGGTGGAGAGTGATTATTGGACGTGATCTGTGGCCAGAATCATGGCTCCTAATGAGTGCTAATGAAAGCTAATTGTTTGCTAACACATTTGTAACAACTACTTTAAAATGCAATGTATAAATGCTGTTTCTTAAACTGAAAATCACTCAATAGGCTACAATATCCAAGATCAGGTCATCACATTTGTTCTTTAAAGGTGCTGTATATACATTTTTTGCTATTGCTACATAGCCAACGTTAACATCTGTACACTTACCAAGTGTTTCAGTCACAGTTTTGTTTAGAGACGGGAAGCTAGAATACTCCATCTAAGCAGCACTGTTTTTTCATCCTGTCATGTTGAAGTGAGGGCAGACAGTATCGTCATATATACTTACTGCACTTAAACTGAATCATCCTGGAAAACAAACACCAGTATGTCTTAATTGGTCATTTGTCCTTAAACACACATGCCTATCTTAAATTGTGAAGACACACTGTGCTCTTGACAAGTTTTTTTGTCTCTTAAAGACAACACCACTATTCTTGAAAGGGAATTAAAGGACTTGATAATCACCTCTAATGACCCATACTTGTGTGCCATTCAGCACAGCTGCTGCTCATCAGCACTTCTCTTACAAAAAGAGTAGAGGGACAGTCAAAGGTGAGCATCTGTGAAGCAGGGGCTGCTCCAGCTCTTTTGTTTCTGTGCAAAATTGTCCCCAGAGGACATATAAAGACTGGCAAGGTGACTGCACCGCCAGCACAACTCCCCTAACTCCCAGCCATTGAGTTTTGGCCCCTGCACTCTCCCTCGCTCCGGTGCACTGGACCTCTAAGCTACCATAAGCTTTTCTCATGTTCTTTAACTTAGTCATCCACATACACCCCAGCAAGGATTATTGTTTTCACCAAGCCCAAGCCCCTATTTATACTTTGCCCTGCCAGGGTTTGCCTATGCCACACTGAGATATAAGTATTGATTGTGATCCTTAGTTTTGAATGGAGAAAACACAGATTAATGGCCCCTCCTGCAGTCTGTCTATAGACAGAAACAACAGCCTCCTAAACTTAAAATAATTGAAAATGCAAAACTTTGACCTGCACTTCACATAAGATGGATAAACACTTCAGAAACTACTGACAAACTCTACAAAATCTTGATTATGGTGTTACATCTCACATTCTGTAAGCAGTTTTTCCCAGACGCTTGTCTTTCCATCACATTGCTGTTGATAAAGGCTTCATTATGCAGACTTTCCTGTGATAGGAGGAGGCAGGTTTGATGATATCAAATAATGACTCATCGACTATGTTGAAGCAAAGTTTGTGTCCCAGCTCATACTGCAAACCAATAGTACAACTTAACTTACTTTTCTGAGCATACTTAATTCTAATTTACTTGAATGACGTACAGGCTGCACTCTTGATGTCGATAACAGTTGTCTACTGTTAAGATTTGATTGTACTGTACAGTATATTAATTCTCTGGGCAATGTTTTTACCATTTATGATTTGCATGCTTGGTTTATTTCACACCAAAAGATACTTAGGGTTAAGTGAAATGAGTTACCTTTGAGTTTACTTCATTGTGAGTGTGACAGCTTGCAGCTTGGCAGCTTGCCTCAGTGAGCTCAACCAACAGGACAAGTCAACACAGCATACTAATCAATAACAGGCATCAAATAGAATTATAATTCAAGATTTGAATGGCCTAAACCCATTAAAATCAGCAAAATACCACAAATAATTACAAAGAAATTGAAAAGCTAGGAACAAAATTTTCCTTAGTGTCTGCTGGTAAAAAGCTCACGAACAGAACTGGAAATTGTTAATGAATGACTGACAATTGATTGCCACTGTTGTCGTCTCCTTTTCCTGCCATGCCTATTACGCCGTGTATGAATACCTGAAGAAATGGATTTCCACTGAACCAAAATGCAAAGCACACAAACAGATGTACAACACACACCTAACAAGATAAATGGAAACAATGATGCATGCCACACAATGGGAGCAACATGACCCTCCCTTCGTTTCTTTATTCATACAGCCACTTCTTGAATCACAAACAGTTCATTTCAAACACGTAGTCAAACTTTGGTGTGCTTCACAGAACAACTTTTGCTCATTGAACCAGACCACAACATAAAGTGCAGACTCAAAGGTTTTGGACAGTGACGAATTTTCTATTGATTTGGCTTTGTACTCAAGAACAATTGCATTTAAAATTAAACAATGTCTGAGGTGAAGTGCTGAGTTTCAGCTTTAAAGGTGTTAGGGTCATTTAGACGAATATTGTTCAGGTTGGTTGGAGAAACAGACTGCTAAACCCCTTCCCCATCCATGACTGTCCAATCATAGCTTTGTAACTGTAAATAGGCATTGTTCCACGTGCTGAAATGATGTGCACTGGGCTCTTATAAGAGCGTTAATCAGCATTTAAAGAGTCTGAAGGGTTTCTCGTACCAAAAATACGAGATCAAAATGGACTTCTGACTCACTGACTACCTAGAGTTGTAACCTAAAGGCAAGTGGCATGTCATTAACTAATTACATTTTGTGGTGTTACGTTACAAAAGTATGTACTCTGTTCCTTTTATTCAGTTTGGGGAAGTTTACTCTCCAGCAGCTCCAGCCAGAATTATGTGAGATAGCATTACATCTGCCAAACTAAACAACATGTCCTACCTTCTGATATTACCCATCTCCTGAAATAAAAATAAAACGTAACTATGGGTCGTAATAAACGGCTGTTACAGTCGACCTTTTTAACAGGACAGTCTCAAACTAAATGGTGATTCAAATCCTTTCTCTTGTAGAAGTGAAGCGTAGTTAAACATATGAATCAAACTGCTGTGTTGCTTGTCCAGGTATGTTTTTCTACAGTAAATATTCAAGCCATTGTAAAAACCAATGCGTTGGAGTACTTGAATGCAACACTGTCAGAGGTAACCAGGTTGGTCAGTCTCTTGAAGTTATCCAGTATGTCTCTCCCATCTGACTGCCTTCAAAGCACGCTTAAAAGTGGAAATAGCCTCGCATCACCCCTTTCATTTCTTCACTCTGAGGTAAAGGTTGTACAAGCATTTTGCCCAGTGAGAAGCATTAGCGGTTAAAACGCTTGCATAAATCATGCTACATTGGCAGCGTCGCTTGCAGATTTATTTGAAATTGCACCGTGTTCATATTGTATGAGGCGGACGCAGACAAAAACATGTCATACTCAATCCTGTTTCATTGACAGACTTTTCTGGACCATTGGAGAGGCTCTTGTCAAGATTATTTCCAATCATGCTGGAGCATTTATTAACGGCGACCTCTTATCTCTCCCTCCCTGTCAGATAATGACAGTGCTAGAGAAACAACGGGTGACCTTCATCTAAACCCTCCACTGGGGAGAGCCTGACAGCCGTTGTGTATGCATTCATGGCATTTCATGGTTGTGTCACTCCTGATGGACGTCTGATGTAGTGTGGTGGAAATCACAATGTTTGTCGCAAACATAGTGTTTCCCTTTCTGCTCTGTTACCTCTTTTTACTCCTTTTCTTTCCCCCCTCTTTTCATCCTCTGATTTTTTTGGTGACAATTCTCAGAGTCGTGCTTTAGATTAACTGCTTCCATTCATTAACAAATCCAATATTTTAAGCTGAGCGGATTCCCATTATTTTTCTCCCGGAGACTGAACTTCCATGCATTCATTTAATTCCCCCATGTATGAAATAATATCCTGCCTTGCACAGCCAAGCCATTAAGGCTAGTTTTGCTGTGGCATGATAAGTGGATGTATGAGGAACAATGATTAAATGATCTCAGCAGCCTTCCTCCCACTCTCTCATTAAGGGTTTCCCTTCCTCCTTTCCAATACAATCACAACAAGGACCTTTTGACTGCAACATAAGACCAGGATTTTCTATTGAATGTTTTCAGCCCAAGAGTGAAAAAGACAGAGACAGTGCTCTCTAAGAAAAGCGAATCATTCAAGCATTAACAAAAGTGACAAGGACTTCACTGAGGTTTAAGTGTCCTGTGATTTAAAACTGACTCAGTAAAATCAGTTTTTTTTTTAAAGAGAATTTGAACACATGGACTGCAGGAGGAACTCTGTCGACATGGGCAAGGATGTTGAACTTTCTAAACCTTTTCAAAAAACTTCACTCCAACATGAATCATCTCAAACACTTGTTTTCTGAGAAAGACTGAAAATAAACCCAGAGCGTGGCCTCCTCAAAGTCCTTGAAGCTTTCGTAGCCAACTGCAAAGCATAGAGTGGGATCCACTTAAGGATCAAGTTCAGAAAAATATCATTGTCTATCACAGGTAAATAGAAATTTGTTGTTGGTGAGGCTCACATTCAAAAACACCACTTAAGAGCTGACCTACCATGCTTGTATGCTGGTTTGCTCACATCAAAGCTAGTATCAGGCTAGTGGCTAACTCAACTTAGGTTGTGCGCATGCTAGTAGTTGCAAATGTGATGTTTTGTGTATGAATTACAAAATATACAGTCAAAATACAATTAGTTTCCAGTTTATTAGGTACACATAGCTAAAATTACAGTGGTGTTTAGGGGTGGTATGCCCTTTAACCATTATGCTTCCCGTATATATCAACTAAAGATGGATGACAACTATTTCAAATCTATCTTACCGTGTTATCTTGTCACTTATTAGCATAAATATGAGCCAATAACAAACCTGCAGTTAGCTACTGGCCTGACCACTTTATTGGTCAAGCTCTTACCATTACGAACAAAAATATGAGAATAACACCCAGGTTGACAAATGCTAAAATAGCACCTTAATTGTCAAGAAAAGCTACAAGTTTTATATTTTGTCATGAACAAACTGGCTTGGTAAGTCGAACACTGCTGCTAGTGCCTGCTAATGATGGATATGTCATCATCGTCAACTGTGCTCTCCGTGACCCCAAGCCGCACTGCTTCCTTACAGATTTGTTATTAACCTTTAGTACAATTAAAGTGTTCAGTCTTACCAGGCTAGAGGCAAAGCAAAGCAAACCCCAAGATGAGACCTGTCTCTCAGAGATGCTGATTCACTCCTCCATAAGCAGTAGCTGCTTTGTAACTCCCATTGATTTTTAAAGGGCCGTTTATTCCACTGACTCCGAGAATGATTTACATTATCTCCTCAATTAGCAAATGAGAGTGAAATCTTCTGCATTTTCCTTGTTACCCATCCTTTCCTGACATGTCTCCCCTGAGTTAGCGCTTATGCAGTGCTAGGCCAGTGTCCCCCCCGGTTTTATTCATTTTTTTTTTAATCACTTTCGATTAGATTCTTGCCTATTAGCTTAGGTTTAGATTCAGAGGATCAGCAGAGTGGATTTTCCCCCAATGAGATGCTCATACATCAGTGTCAGACAGCCAGCCTCTGAGTGAAAAATAAATAATGAGTTGTCTGTTGAGGCCATTCCTGACTGAGCGGGAGAGATGCACCCATCAATAGGTCTTCTCCCACCACCAGACAATGAACTCCCTGTGGAGAGTCTGAGAAAATGCTCACCTAAATACAACTGTGGCTTTTTTCCAAAACCTCTCTTGCTCAAGATATCATGTTGTCAGATAAATCGCTAACATCTGTGCTTTGTCTTCAGTGAGAAAAGGTATAATCGACATTCGTTCCCGGGTCTAATTACTCTGCAGTAGTCATGGGTATTTATCGGCTCCACCTACAGTTGGCAGTGATGGAGACATGACACAGTCTCTGACCAGTCAACAACAGTCTATCATAGAGGCAATGAAGGCTTGTTCAAACAGCTCTTGAATATTGTTCGGTCAACGTTGAGTTTGAAGAGACTTAAGTGACAGATATAAGCATTGGTTGGTGGGAGCATTCATGGTCTTGAGATAACCACAAGGGCATTGTTCTTCCTTAAAAACCTAGTTTCTACATTATCCAAAATGCTTCTAACTCCACACTTGTAGTCTTCAGCCCAAACTGACACTGACTTCAGTGACAAAACTTGAGGCAGTTTATCAGATTCGGGGCACTTCCCTCAGGAGACATGAAAGGCTTTATACAACTGTTAACAATACCTGTGAAAACATGTGGATGTGTAGAAACAGTAGAAGTCCCCTTTAAGAATTTAGGGACTCTATGAAAGGATGTCAAAGTCTCACAAAGTCTCACCTCTCCACTCTGTCAACTCCACAGAATACAGAGTTGTAACCTCCCACCTGACTACAGCAAAACATTTACTACAATATGTGACACTTACTGTTGCAACTTTTAAACTTGGCGCTTGATCCTCAACCTGCAAAAGTCAAACCTTTGTCTCACCTAATTCAGTGTGAGGGTGAGAACTGGTACTTGAATGTCAGGCTCCTCCACTTTTTTTTTTTTTTTTTTGCTTGTCCTTTCACATGTGACTGCATATCGCTGTCAAAGTGATGCAAGTTGAAGGCTGTAGAGAATATGTGCGAGAGGGAGAGAGAGCAGGTGTGAGGGTGCAGTGGGCGGACGGGGGCATCAACATACGGGTTGTTGACATGGAGGAGACAGGCATTTTCAAGATTTTTCTGCTTGTATGTTTCATTTTTTTAGCTTCTGCAGATTGTGTTTGACTCTGGCATGACGAGAAGTTACACTGACCACTTCCAAACCAGTTTCTAAAATGTAACTTTTTGTATGGACCACTTCACTTAGAGTGGCCTGATTTCTATAACTGAAAAAGAATAAAAGAACACATCTGGAGCAAGGGAAAATAATAATGCAATTGTCACAGGAATGTTTTAGTGAAATATTCATGGCTTTCAGTGGCACCGGTGGCTTTCTGCCGTGCCTGACTGGTTGAGAAATGTCTGAAATTATGCTATGCTAGGGTGAGGTTAGACATCTCTGACTTGTCAGGAAGGATAACTGGACCTGCTCGCTAATGAGCGGCTGGGCCCAGCCAGCTACATCCGTCTCCTCCACTGGCTGACTGGGATGTCTTCACTCGCCTGCAGCCGGAGCTCTTATTATGCTCAGGTATTTATAAGAATAGCCCGGAAATCACACAAAGATGTCAGGCTCGGGCTCTAGAGAACATTGGATCCCTTATTAGTGCTGTAAAAGTCAGCCAGGCAGAATTCAACAAGAAATCGAAGGTGGCAAAGTTGGATAAGAATTTCAAAGCATGTGACTGCCCGTCAACCTCTCTGAACATTTTTATGCGTGCAACCAGTAATGGCTTCATTACTTGTTGGAGCTGCCAGCAGAAAATTGACTTTTAAGCATTCTCATAGATATCTATTGGCTTTTGTGTTTGTGTTTGAAAGAGAGTTAGAATTGATTATGCTAATGTTATGAGTCATTGCAGGATTTATGCCTCTTTGGTTTGTCCATCTGTGTAGTGACTGTCTATCCTAAGGGATAAATTTACCTGCATGCTTTCAGTCCGTCTGACCTGTCGCTATCGATCTGTTGGTTGTATTTCTTCAGTTGCATTGAGAGATTTTTATTGCAGTGCTCGATTTCACATTTCTAATGCCTTTTCACAGAGGACTGAAGAAAAACTAGCATGAAAATACAAGAGAATATTTTTTTAAAAACCCTGCTAGTGGAATTGCAAGGTCAGTCTGTTGGGCAGTCCACTATGTTGGTCTAGACTGAAATATCTCAAAAACTACTGGATGGCTTTCCATAACGTTTGATGCAATCATTCATGGTCCCTGGTGGATGAAGCCTACCAACTTGTTTCCCTAAGTTTTTCTCCGGCACCACCTGCAGGTTGACTTTCATGGTTTTGAGAAAAGGATTGCCATGAAATCAATGTAGTAGTTTACATGTAACTGCAATTGTATTCAACTTAAGTGTTGTCATTGTGAGTATGTTAGCATGCAGCAGTTAGCATTTAGCTCAAAACACAGCTGTGTCTGTGCAGCCTCCCAGAACTGCTAGCATGGCTGCATTTAATCTGATTAACAGTCTGACATTTTGGGAAATAATGTTGAAGTTTCTGCTTTTTTGCAGCGAGATAGAGGAGAGAATGTAAACCACTCACGGCTGTATAGTAAATACTGTGCAAGGCTTCCACCAACAGCTGGTTACCTTAGCTTAGCTTAGCACAAACAGGAGGAAAAAGAGTGTCTGGTTCTATCTAAAGCTAACAAAACTCACATACCAGCACCTGTAAAGGTTATTAATTAACATATCTTGTTCATTTAATCTGTGTGGAAACCAAAGTGCAATAATGACAATTCACTGCTTTATGTCGGGTTATGTGTTGGAGTATTTCTTAGCCAGGATGAGTTACTAGGCAACCAACAGACATGTTGTGACCGAAATAAGTTTTACGGACTAATTCTAAGCAGGTTTTGACTATGTGGTGTTTTCACATTGAGAAAAAAAAATTAAGAATACCCCAAACATTCAGTATCCAAACCAAAAAATGTTGTTTCTCACAGCAGGGGGGAAAAAAAGTGATTGTGGATTGGTAGCAAAATCGAGCTAGAACATTAAAAATAACTGTTTGAACTGTGAACTTTTAAAGAAACTGTTTGCTGCTGTCAGTTTGGTCTAATTGGCTTTTGTACAGCTATTGTATTAGTTCCTGTTAGTATAAAATGACACAATGTGGTGATTTCTTGTACATTAATTGAAATATACCGTAGACATTACGGTATACAGTTAGTATGCAGTATGGAATTGGGACACAGTTTTTGTCTTGTTTTGATAAAATATCTTAGACGTCTTGGACGTATCTAAGGCATCATTCACACAACACTTAAAAACAGACACATACACAACAACAGGTAAAAAGACGCATATTTGTTCACCCCACTGGGCTGCCACCACCAATGTCATCACTCATGTCTGTATGTTCCAAGTTGCCGCCATGTAGCTATGTGGGACTGAGTCATGGCGGCTGTCATGCACTGTCCTTTTTGTCCCCCCATGTCTGGCAGGGATGACTAAGACCATTCAGCTCTGTAGATGTCACAGAGCGTATGACACACACACACACACACAGGCACACACATGCTCTCGGAGCTACTTCAGAGAGAAAAACCCCATGCCATCAGGCAGGGTGTATGCTTTGGGCTCTTCACAGTAGGATATAAATAATACCTTTATTTAATTTCATATTTCTATTTTTAGATTTCATCCTGAATTTTCTGAGCATAATTGCTTTATCAGAGGAAGGGAAATTGGAGTATGGAAAAAGGTGGGTGCAATAAATTCCTAAGATGAATGATGATTAAAAATGCATTTAACTCCATCTAACTATCACTCTGCTGCTTCCTGATAACATAATATTAATAGGATGATCATAAACCCATACATCTGTTGCTTTAAGAGATAATTGTCTCTGTTGTATGTGTGTGAGAAGCAGCATCATGTTTACAGCAGGAAAATCCTAATTGTGTTTCAACAAGATTGATTCAATCTGCCCTTTAGTTCGTGACATAACATTTAAATGGAACATTTAACTCCCCCCTCTTCATGCTCTCTAATTTGAGCACTTATGCACACACACAAACAGGCAGACGGCCTCGCACATACACGCACAACCCATCCACACAAACCCCAAGTGCAGCAGCTGGAACTTGTTAATTGCGAGCGCTAAATTCAAACGCTATCGTTATCTTGGTTGGCAGAGGCATAAATATTAATATATCATAAAGAGCCATAAAAAGCTCCCCCAGCCTCATTTGGATCCATATATATGCAGCTGTTAGCGTCTGTCGGGAAGAAAAGGGACCGTCATTTATTGAAGGAGGTTGGGGTGGGGGGCTGCCACAAAAGAAGCCCCAGCAAAGAAGACAGGAAATGACTTGCTCTCCAAACAGAAGAGTGAAGGGAAGAGAGCTGTGAAGGAGGAGGATGCCGGCGAGTGGAGCTAACGGCGTCGTCCAGGGGGCCAAAAGATGTCTGATTCAGACTGAAGTGTAGGCCCGGTGAAGAGTGGAAACACATCTGCTCCTGAGGAAAAGTTTTGACTCAATCGATGCGCACGCACACACTCCTCCTTGCTTTATCTTCCCTTCTGCAGAGACCATACACCTTCACTCATACACATATAACAGCACACTTGACCTGTCCTTGGTACCTCAGCTGTCCGGGGTGCAACAGACGGTAGAAGTGCTGCTGTGCTGCACTGCTGTGCTTGCTGTTCCTCTCTCCGCCCGGCCCGGCGTCTGCCTGCAACTGCTGAGAGCAGAGCGGAGATGGCAGGTGTTGACAGAGTTCCACCTGAAGGGATTTTATCACTCCCGAACGCTGCCGCTCCCCAGCTGCTCGCCACGCCGCTTAATCAACGCAGACGTGACAAAGCAAAGAGAAAAAGAGCCAGGGACGGTAAAACAATAGCTTGTGTGTGTGTTTATGTGCACATGAAAAAAAAAGGGGATGAAAAGAGGGTTTATTTGATGAAAGACAACATCGGTTCCTCCCCAAAATAAACACAAATGTAATTAGCCATCAGTAGGCTCATTAGCCGTAACTGAGACTGTAAACAATGTGTCGGGGCAAATTCACAAACCAGTACATCACACTAAAAACACACTAGACTGGGGCAGAAATGAAGAGTTATGTTAACTTCTGAGAAGCAAGTGAATTAGTGAACAAACTAAAGCTCACTCATCACTGCCTTACAGTGGTAGCAAGACTAATTAGCCTAGCAGCACTTGCTTGCTAAGTTAATTGGGAGCGGGTGAGTGGGAGGGCTGGATTATTCTAGGCTGCATGTTTGAGACAGGGGTCTGCTTCTTTGACATGCGAACAGGCTGAGGGAAATGGAGACAAATTATCGCAGCGTTGTTGATTGACTGACCAAATGAGATGGAAAAGCCGACAAAGAGAGAGAGCGAAAAAAAGAGAGAGTGGGAGGTAAGGTTAAAAAAACCCAGCAGAGTGATAAAAGGAGCACAAACTACTCTAAAGCAATATACATGCTTTCACTTCTTCATCCTGAAAATGTCATAGTGTTTACGTCCTCACAATTTGTTGTCTTAAATGTTAACACAAAAGGTAGCTTCACCTTTAAGATTCAAAACACTCTCAAAATGATTGACATGCCTTTTAATACTGGGTCTAACGAGGTAATGACTTAAGTCTTTTTTTTCTTTTCTTTTCTTTTGATGCTGTTAATGCTGTTACTCAGTGAGTTTAGCTTTTAACAAGTTCAAGCAAGTGTCTAAAACTCATTTGATCACATTTTGTTGGCTGACAAAGCATGAACATGACACATTTTAATGGTCAAAACTAGATACAACCTGAAATGAGATGAATATTAACTTTTCACACCTTATCTTTTATAAACTACTTGCTTCAAATAGGGTGCATTTTAAGAGGAAGATTCTCTTGTTTTCACATTTAGCAGTTAATGCTGAGATTTCCCTGTGGAGTTGGTGGAGACCAAAACAGAGCTCAAAAGACGTTGAGTATTAGAGTCGATGTTGCTCTGTGTCTGCTGAATGTGAGAATAGGTTAATATTTACTAACAGCTCTATCATCTTTGTAAGATGATAATATATCAGTGTTTACAGTCTCTGCTGCCTCCAAGTGCCAAAAAAACACTTCATTTAGGTGTTAATGTTTGTTGATATTAGTATTTTCAATCATGACTGGATGAGAAAGGTGTGAAATTAATATTTTTCATCTGTGTGCCAACACTTTGAACTGTGTAATTGTACTAGAAAACTTCTGTATACTTCTGCACTATTAACACAGAGTGTATGGTTTACTTTTATTAACAGTAAATGCAGAAAAGGAGCCATGTTATGAAGCTGTTCTGTGGTCATATCTACAGTAGCTACGTGAAGCATGTGCACCCCTATGGCATACAACAGCCTGGTGGTTTTATACTTTAAAGCAGTCATTAATGTGTACAGCACATTAGTCTAATTGATTTCTTTGGCATACAGGGCCTGTGTTGTTCCTCACAGCGAGACTTCTCTGTCTTATTCCCCTGCTTCTTTCTCTTCACCATGGTGATTTATTTGTCCCTGGGTTAGAGGCGTCACTGCCTTCAGAGTCGTATACACTCCCAATCAGTCACAGCGAGGTCCAAGGCTCTCAGCTGTCTGCCAAGCTTTCTCTTAGAAAACGCCTTGTGAGGGTGTGTACATGTGTGTTTGTTTGAATGAGAAAAAGAGATAAAGTTTGATTACAAGGTATAGCTGACATGCACACACGTGTGTGTGTGTGTTGTGGGTATGCTTGTGTGAACAGTAATACACAGTGTGGAGCGTCACTGTGGCTTGTTTTATTATTGAAGCTGTTTTTCTCTCCTTCCCTGTGCGGGCAGCTTGTTAAGACTAATGTGTTTATCTCATAGCGCTGCTGCCAGAGAACCTACATCACGCAACCCAAATGCATGCTGGGACACAGACCTAAGTAGCCTGCATGACAGCTAATTCCAAACACTGGCATTACATACACAGACATTCATACATGATGCGTTTATCTCACATTTTTATTTTTTTTAAAGCATCAACGTGGCATTTATCTCTTAATTAGGCTTTGGGGTGTGTGTGTGTGTGTGTGTGTGTTTCAGTCCACTTCCCCTGCCAGCAACTCAAAAAGAATGAGCAATGAAAGAGGTGGCAAGGGATTTTCTAATTGACAAGCTGTCTAATTCATTCTGTCTTCATGTGTATGCACACCACCATCATCACCAACGCATACAGTGAATATGCAAAAGCTAATTGCCCAAGACAGAAAAGCACTGGAATTCTGTTATAATATCTTTAGAAACCCTAATGAGTGTGGCCTTGTCATTGCTGGGCTCCAGTCTCTTTGCCCCCCCCCCCCCCATCTTTTTTATATTCAGAGTAGCATTCAGAAATAATGACACACATACACATGCATGTGCACACAGATAAATGGGATCCAAATAATCTGGGTGCAGCGGAAGCGGGGGTGGGGGGGGTATTCTTTTGAGAGGTGTTTTAAAACACGAGACACAGAGAAAATAGGGCTAATTTAAATTGCCAGATGTGATTGAGTTCCATTGTGTGGTCTGGGTTGGCTAATGGGTGGCAGTCAAAGGGAGAGCAGGAGGAAGGATAACAGCGAGGGGGCAAGGCAGAGAGGAAAAGGGAGGAAAGCCTTGATGTGCAGAGCTTATTAGGGCAGGGCTGCTGAATTGGACTTGATCACTGGGGATTCTTTGGCAAAGCCGATATATCAGCAGATGCTCTCGCTGAAATACTGCAATGTGACTTTCAACCATATACACTACACAAACACGCAAAATGACATAGGCACTCTCACGAGGATATATATATATACAGTTCCCACACGCATAATCACACACACACCCACTCAGTTAGAGGATAGCATGCCTTCCCCTTGAACTCAGGGCAGTGAAATTATCAACTCGGGGATACTGAGAGGACGTGTGGGTGAGGGACCCAACTGAAATTAGCCCGGCAGACCTCCATACGCCATCTCTGCTTACTGAGCACAGTATACGAACAGCTTCCATTTGGCGCAGTATGTCACACCAACTGGCATCCAATCGAACTTTGTCGTCTCAGTCTGTTTTGTTATGGATGAACCCATGACCATCCAATTTTTCGCACTATTCTAATATTGCAAAAAGATACAAGACCATGAAGAATAAAGGGAATCAAAGGGGTGTCACACCTCTGAATTCATTTTGATAACCTGTACAAACAAATGGAAGTCCAACAAAAAGCTACTTCAGGAATACAGGAACCACTTACCATCCATTGTGGTCTCAACAAAGTGTTTTTTAGCAACTCTTAAGTATGCAAAATTTCTCTTTCTTTCCCTGATGTCATTAATCAAAGTACTGAAAAAATGAAAATTTTGATGTGGCGATCGCAAGAGATGGAAAGTCAAGGGATGAGCAAATCCATTAGGACCATCCTCTGGGTACCATGAATGTCTGTATAAAACCAGGCAGTTGCTGTTGCGATATTCCAGTCTGGACCAAAGTGGTTTGCAGACACTGCCATCCATATTGCTGTCTCTAAAAACAAGGATCATGGCGCTAGCTGCAGAAAAGGTACCATAGTGTCAGCCCTTGTGAAAACATTCATATCATAGATACACAAAAATGTAGTAACCTTCCACACAGAGGCAAACAGGGAAGCTAAAGAAGCTCATGAACATCTGTTTTGATAGTGATGTTTTAACATCCATTAGCTGCATCACCTTGATGACTGTGATGAATCAATCAGCAGTTAGCTGACAGTGGAGCTTCAAAAACAAATCCAAACAGTCTTGCCACCCAAATGAGGGACACAGGGAGCTCTGAAGACTGCGTGTTGTTGATGTCATTCTTTCTCATTCTCTCTCCCCCACTCCCTCTCCCTTTTATGTGTCCAACAAAGCATCCTTTAATCACTTCGACTTTGAACACAAGCCCCTAATGGCTCCCAGGGGTTCGTTATGGCAGCCATCTTGACAAATTCCTTCTATCCGGAATGGAAAGTGATTCAACTTTAATAGGAATCCTGTTGCACAGATAACTCACGTGCGGTGATGGAAGAATGATGAAAAGCTGCATCGTGAGAAAAAATTAAAAGGATAAGAGAAGCAAGAGACTTATCGACGGAACGTGAGGTCCAGTGTGTAAGCATAGCTAGTTATTTTAGTTCTCAGCGCTAATTTTATATAAACCTTGACTCATGCAAGTAGGCATACTAGATTGTCAGAAGTAATTGTACTAATGACCATTTTACTTAAAACTGCGGGAAGTTGCTTTATTGAAATTATTTAATCCCTACAGGCTGTTTCTTTTAAGGGAACTGGACTCTAAGAATGTTTTCATGTTCTCATAAAGAAAATTGATAGTTTGTTAAAAAAAAAAAAAAATCTCTACCACACCAAAGAAGATTTTTGTAGCTGAGAAGAAAAGTTCAAAGTAGCATATTGTTGTAATAGCACAGCAAATCCTCAGCAAATCCTGTTTGCATTCAACTCCTACCAGCAATCATTGGTTTCTTTTAGCCATGACCATGATTTTCTAACCTTAACCAAGGCTGCAGTTGAGTAGTGACAAAAAAATTACATCACCATGTCCTTTTCTTTTCCTTGAACTTGATGGAAAACTTAATGAGGTCAAGGAAAGATGTGGAGAATTCATAAGAACACCTATGGCGCTAAGAGAATGCAACTGCATTCAAACCAGGTTTCGTAATTATGTGACGTCGGTTGCTTTAAATGTTCCTGGTAGGTATTGTGGGATGGCATTATCTCCTTTCCTTTCAGAAAGGATTGATCCAGTGTTCCTGATGCTAAAGGAGGAAGCACAGAAGAACCTTTCTTTGGCATTTTGAGATGGCAAGCTGGTTGCCAATTAGATACATCCAGGTCATTTCACTCTGTTAGGAACCTTCCTAACAGAGCTGACTAATAGACCGAAACTTAGAATGAAGTCGCTTATTCACACATTCAGCAGATACAGGGCAACATTACAGTCACTTTGGAGTCATACTTTTGGCCTTCTGATGAATCGGAGTCCAATGTTGACTCTCCTTTTAGCTCCTTGTTTGGTTTCTACCAACTACTGAGGGAAACATCCGTCTCTTCTGCTGCTGAATACTCCACCAAGTTTTGTTTGTTTCTATGCTGTTTAGTGCCATGCAGACAGTGTGCAGTGGGTTTTTCATTGAAAGAAACTACCTGACCAAAAAAGAAAGTTGTTCAGGACTTCCAGTGACCTTCACATAAAAGCAGTCATGACACATTGTTTATATAAAAATATAAATCATGGCTGCTTTTTGGAAGGCAAACGTCTTATTTTGTTATCAGAATGTGTCACTGTCACTTTTTTCACAAACTCTATCTCCGGGCCAGACATCAGCATATTGGGACTTGAATTGATGACTTCATCTGGAGCTAATCCATTGACATTCAGATAGTGACTAATGCAGTAATTGTTTGAGAAATTCCATCAAAGCTGGTTTTATATGAACAGCAGTCTTCCAGCTGTGAACTAAAAATGTCTTCACATCTTGTAAAATCACGTGGGTGTTGTCACACTGTCTTATGACTTGTTCTGTTACTTACTGTCAATGGAGCAGCTCAAGGATTTGTCTCTGGATGTCATCATCATTGCTGTCTGTCTTTCTGCTGTACACATTCAGTGAAGTAAAACTAAGCTGTGCAGAATTTACCAATAAAATGTGAACATTTACCCATGAGTATCTTTGAGTGGGGGACCCAATTTAAACTTTTTGTACTATCAACAATCATTACTTCTAAAAAAAATACCATATAGAATGTATTTTATAATCGAGCAACTACTTCCTCAGTTGAAAATTGTCGCTTTTGAGAGCATCATGTATTTAAATTTCAACTTTGTCGAGCTGTCACTTTGATGAGCTGTCACTTTTTTAAAAATGTAGAAATCTCACTGCCAACAAAAACACTTGTAAATATGCATACATGCAAATGGATACAAACGTATACATCCCTTTGCCAGAGATTTCAGTTGCTTGACACAGCCGCCACACTGCAGGGTGCTGCCTCTGACATGTGCCAATCTGACTTGTTTACACTTGTTAATTGCTTAAAGGCACTTTCTCCAGACGCAGTGCTCCCATCGTGGCAACAGGAGACTATGATTAGATGGCCCTTGTTTGTGCTGCTGGAGAAAAACACACAGTTCAGACACAGAATGAGGCACTGTAGAGCTCGCTAATTATGCCTGTTTGTGAATTCAAGCAATGGACATTTGCCCCTAAACCACAGGCATGCATGTTAAAGACATGCCTGGACTGCTGGGATGTCCATGCATGTCTGTCATGCCAAACAAGGCTGAAACAATGTCTCTGATGAATAATAATCATTATTTTTTTATTACTTCGGCATGCCAGTGATGTTATTCATCATATTTTTCTGGTTAATTGAAGGCACTATTAAAAGAGAATCCGGTTTAAAAATCAAGTGAACAGAACAATACATTTTGGGGAGGATTCATGACTTGGTACTGGCCTGGCTTGTTAGCATTCATGTTTGCCAGCATCCTCTGGGGAAATACTTTCACTGTGAGCCTTGAGGCCCAGCTGTCATCACAAATATAGTCAGAGAAGGCTCCTGGGCTTAGTAAAACTTACATTATTTTCACCAAATGATGCTCCTACAGTATAAAATGTCATTCACAACCCAGTGGGGAAAGGTAATGGTGCGTCATAGCCTAAATATTTTAAATGATGAATAAAAAGCTATTGGCATAACTGCAGTAAGTGTTTGTTTTTCCCTGCTCACATCATCAGCCTACTTGCACTGCATGTAACATCATCATCTTGGGTAAAATGTAGTGATGTATGATGGAGACAGAAAGGAGTGAAGTGGCCATTTATGAACCAGGATAATCATGTTGGGATGCCATAATGAAGGTCAACTCGGTTATTTTGTCAAGCCGTAATATTTCATTGTACTGACTGTTATTGAATGTCTGACAAGCTCACTTTCAGTTCAGCTAATTCAGAAATGAATTGCTGCCCAGTAGTTGTGTTAATTACTTCTTGAGCTGTTTTCCAGCCAACTTAATGTTCTCCAATCATACAACACACAATGCATTGTTGTGGCTAATAACGCAATGCCTCATTGACTGTTTGCTAATCTGCTCATATGAGAAACCATTGGACAAGCAATTTGTTCAATTGGAGGAATTAAGAAGGAGATTAAGCTCTGCAAATGTGTGGGAGCTTGCTTTCTCATGCCTCCAACTGGGCTTTCACATCCACAGTGTTAATTAGCATCCTGGGCTATTCATGCTAGTGGCTAAAAGGTAAATTAGCTCAAGGATGAGAAATAACTTAATGCTGATGAGTTTTTTTTTTTTTCATTTTTTCTATTTATTTCTGTACAGTCAGTTCCACTCTGTGAGAGTCCTGTAAGAGGAGAGATTAAGTTGAATCATAAGCAAAAAAAAGTTCCTGACAGAAATTTCCTTTTTTACTGTCTGATCAAAGACAAATGTGACTTTAATGGTTTCTAAAAGAGATTTTGCTGGCTTAGTCGTTAAACATGACAGGAGAAATGGGAATAATTTGGACAAGCTCACATTTACTGTCGTAAAAGTCTGTAAGGAATAAATACTGACAGAAAAAGTATTGCTGCTATCTAAGGGTTCCAACTGGGCTGTTTAATTAGCATCTTGGGCTAAACATGCTAGAGGCTAAAAGCTAAATTAGCACAAGAATGTGAAACAGTAATTCAAAACTAATGCATTTTTCAGTATTTCTATAGATTCATGTAGAAGAACTAAGAAGTGATTGAATCATGAGAACTAATGTTTGTGATATTACAATCATTTTCACTGCCTGAAATACAAACAGGAGTAAGTAGTATTAGCTAGCAGGCGAATCTGGTATGCTACAATGCATTTTGTCTCTCTTAAATGTTCTACGAACATGTTCCATGACATATAAATGTGGTAAACAAAACTAAATCTACTGTAAAACAAACCCAAATTTACTGTTTTTACAACATTGTTTTATTTCATGTGGACCGGCACTCATAGTGTTAATGAGCATTTTAGACATTTCATGCTAGTGGCTACAAACTAAATTAGCTCAAGAATCTTGCAAAAAATCTTAACATTGATGATTTAGAAGTCAAAGGTGGCTGAATGATTAACAAATCCATTTTACAAGCTGGTCAAAGTATGTGGCTTCATTGATTCCAGATGGGGGTTTTCTAGCTTTAGCTTAGCTTGGATTTCAGGAGAAACACAACATAATGAGCGTATACATGAGTAATTTAGACAACCACACCACCACCTAATGTAAAGCAAACCCACATTTACAGCACTAAAACATCAGTTATTTTATGTAGGTGCACACTATATGGCCAGAAATAAAATGTGTGCCTCGTCATCATAAAAAAGTATGGTAGCGCCTTAGGGTGTCATTAAAAATCCTAAATGATGTGCTAATCTGAGGGGCACCGTGTGTGTAGGGATCGTCCACATTGAGATGCAAAGCTGCGATGGAAAGCGCCTATTTGCCTCTCTGGATGATGCCGGAGCTTTCCTGTTTGACACAGGATTAATAACAACAATACAGAGATTTATTTGCTTGCGTAAAGCTTGAGGTCTCTCTTGCTCTCCCTCGTTCCTATGCTCTCTTTAGCTGTTTTAATATTTGAGTATTTCTTGCAGTGTTCAGGCAGAAGCAGCAAGATATTTAGTGCATGTTGTAACCTTTTTGAAGTCATTCTTTGCATCAAGGTCCTTTGATGTCGGGGTGTTGTGTGTAAAATGTGCTCCATTTGAATTGCACAGAAAAACCTGTCAAACATGTGATCCGACAGCAAATGGAATCTCATTGAGATGCATCCTTGTGGACTAATAAAGCACTCTGTGAGGCAGTGCTGGATTTCTTGGAGCTTTTAAGAGCAGGCCACCATCTCTTCTGTTTTGCTTGTGCAGTACTTAATCAAATTTGTCGAAGAAAACAACAGATGAAAGCTTGTCTGAGGCATTTCCTATCCGTGTGTGTGCGCGCGCAGAGCTGTGCCTTTCTTTTCTCTGTATGTGTGTGTGTGTTTGCTTCTGTATCAATCCATCCAATCTCCTAGCCAACCCGCCTCTCAAGAAGTGCTGTGGTAGCTCAATTAGTAAAGCAGCCAGCAAATTACGGAGCTTTTTTCCTTCCTTCTCGTTTCCATTTGTTTTGTTTACCTCTACTACAGATTTTTTTCTCCCTTTTTTTCAACAGTGAAAGCCAAAAAGTGGAGATAAATAAAAGAAAATCACACGTGTGCATGCATTCACATGCGCTCGTTCTCACTCTTTTCACACATACACAGTCACAACTCAGACATATTCGCAGATATGAACAGACACAAAGGCACAGAGCATACAGAGCACCGAATCACCTTTTGGCCTCAGCCATCCACACCACTATACTCTGTGTCTGCCTCGGACTCAATGACCTGTGAAGGTGAAAGCCAGAGGAGCCAATTAGAGTGCACGAAACCATCCAGGGCCCCCTTTCTTTCTTTCCTTCACATCACCCATACATCCAACTTCCCCTCTCAGCACCTCTGCAGTCTCAACTATACTAGAAAAACAAGAAGAACCTCTTTAATATATAAAAATTTTGTTGAATATCATAATGTTGTGGCTAGGGTTTTTCACTTCTGACCAATTTTCTTTCATAATAACATTTCCAAGGCTCATGAGCTCTGCAGCCTTTTTGACCCAGTAATACAGGACGCATTGAGTGGTGTCGGTGGTGGCTAAATCGGTTCTGTGGAGACAATTTTCGGGTGTAATTAGTCTTGAGTGCTTGCTGGGAGAGCTCGGTTGGAACTGTTGACACCTGGTCCACAGCTATTGTATAACGCCACTCTGCTGTACAAAGCCATCGACAGGTGTCAAAAATCGACTTGAGTCTTGGTCTTGCCAATTACTTTTCAGGTTGTTGAAGGTGATCCCAAAATGCTGACTTTTTTTTTTTTTTTTTTTTTTGCAGTAGCGGCTGGCGCACCCCAGCAGTTAGTACTTGACTAAAATTAGTTGAAAGTGAGAATATTGTTCAGTGCAAGCCTTACTTCAGAGAGGGGATATTAGAATATGATTTTGTCAGCCAGTAGGGTTGGGAGATGGGTTCAAATTTTCCAACCAGCCACCATCAGTCCAACAACCAGCGATGGCCTATATATTTGTGTAGGTGTTTAAATAAACTTTCCTTCACCTTATTGGTTGTCATCTGCAGGCTTTAATGTGAAAATCTAATTTTACTGAAACAGCTTATAGGCTGCTCCTCTTCAATTAAACAAAATAAATCACCTTGAGATCTTTGGTAAAGACAGGCTTAACAGCTGTCTGACTCTATTTGAGAAAGAATCAGATGGCGTCAGATGAAGGAAGCCTCTGCTTACAGCTTCCAAATGAACAAACAGATGGTGATAATACATGCTATAAAAAGATCAGGGTGCACAACCGCTCATACACTTTTTTGGTCAAATATGATTTATGAATTGATGTCACTTTTCGACACCAAATGATTGGACAGCAACCATCTTAAAGACAGCTTAACTGTCATTGCCCTCCTTTGCGAAAAACAGAAATCAGTGCAGCAAGAACGTGGCTAAGGCTCAACTCCAGCTGCCAGTTCCAGTTTACTGGGTTAAATTTTCAAGAAGGCAGAACATTAAATTAGCAAAATAAAATTACAAAAATCACCCCCCAAAAAACAAGTGGCTGGCTGGACTCAGTCATTCGCCAAAAGCCAATGTATTCATCCAATCGCCCAACCCTACCTAGCAGAACCTCTAAAAGCTCAATAACGGAGTTATTATAGTTGCTGTATTTGACATAGCTACACATTTAGTGGACAGATATGAAAAGTTCACCAGTCTTCTCATCCAACCCTTGGCATGAAAGCAAAGGTGTTTCCCAAAATGAAAAAATCAAAGAGCAATGAGTTTCCTATAACCTTAAACACTTTGACCTCAGCCAGTTGCAATTGCTACCATAAGAGTCACATTTTAGAAAAGAAAAAACACAGTATTTGCATTTAAATTCTTACCTCTACAAATAATTCCCCAAACTGTGAGTTGCTGAAATGTATTTTGTCGTCTTACAGCAAAGGAAAAGCAAAAATCCTTTTCAGCTTTAAAAAATTATTCAGTTTTGACCTGTTTTGACTCAACAGTCCCCAAGATAAAGAATACACAAACAGAGAATTACATATTAATTTAGGCCAATATGTAAATAATTCCCTTTTGTCCTTGGGTTATTATTATTATTTTTTTTTTGTTGGTTTAATGAGTGCATGAATTTTACCTTTTCAAAATGTAACTTTATGGAACAGTGGAGATGTCTGACAGCACTTGTTCTTAGTCCAAGAGAACAATAAAGGAAAATGAAAACAAAACAAAAGGTCATGGCGAGTGCAAGAATATCGAGAGAAGGTCACTACAGCACTGAGTAGGAATTTAATTAATTATTTCACTTAGTTAACTGCAATTAATAAATGTGTGTGCGACATCACTGACATAAATATCACTCCAGCACCTTCATCATCAGATTTACATAGCAACCCTGTCTAGCTTGAATCCAAGGAATCTTTGCCTGTTTCTGGCAGAGTTTGTTAGCCAGAGTAATTAAAAACATCAAAAATAGTTTTCTGAAGATGAAACAGAAGAAAATAGAAGTGAATGGAGGAGGCAAAACAAGAAGTCGCAGTAGAGGAAACACAATTTGACATGGTTGTGATGGCGATGCTGGGCCTGTTTTCTTTCGGTCAGTGCACTCCGCGCTCTGGGTCAGCCTATCTCTTACATGTGCAAAGTTTAAAGTCTGATAACATGAGCCTACAGGCGGCTGCAAGCTGTTTGCCCATGTGTGTGTCTGTGTGTGGGGTGGGGGGTGATTTTTCTACTGATTTGTCTGGCTCATAGCACTCCCACATTTGCTCTCACAGTCTGAAAAATAGTGCCCACCCCCCTGCTCGCTCATGTGTGAGCACTGCTCCTTTTTATGCCGGTGCTGATTGCCAGTTGCAGCGGTCGCAAATGAGAGAACTGCCTGGCATCCTCGTGAGGTATCAGGTCAATCAAGCCCACTGTAGGCGAGGCGTGTGGGGGCCCCCCGAGGCTAAACGCTGTAGTACAGAGCTCAATAAGCGCCTGTTGGCCTCAGGGGCAGCTTACTAAATGAAAGAGGATATTGGGGAGATTGTTTAGTATTATCATCGTTCATCATCGTTCCTTGGTTGGCTGTAACAATATGGTGCTTGGTTATTGCGCTCCCCCTGAGGAAGACTAGCAGCTGCCACTGATAAAGATATATGAGCTGATTGGAGAGATTGGAGGGAGACAAAAGTTGTGGATGGTGATAGGAGTGAATGGGATAGAGTAAGATTTGTGACAGAGGATGTGGGGATTTAGGAACAGACAGAAAAAAAAGTATGAAGTATGAGCAGAGGAATGAATGAGAGGATAGATGGGTGTTCCTGCATTGCTATCCCCCCATCTCTGTACAGTGTGGTTCCAATCAATTAGTTGTGGCTCTTCTCTGCTGGTGAGGCAGCACTAAAATGAAGGCTGCAGGTAGGATAAACAAAGTGGTGGTGAGGAGGGAAAAATGGGCTGGTTCTGCCTGGACACCCTGGAGGCAGCATCAGCAGAAGAAGAGAGGATGAGGATTAAACTGAACTCCATCTTAAACAGCACCACCCACCCTTTTCTTTAGTGAGCTGATGCAGCTACAGAGCACTGCAGCCACTGCCTCAATCCTCAAAAGATGCAACCTTGTGGCAACCACCATCTCACCATACAGAGCTTTTAATATAGAGAGCTCTCTTTTAAAGATTTTTCCATGTGAACTGCTCTGTTACACAGTGAAGGGAAAGCAAAAAAGAGAGAGCAAGAGAGAATGGCAAGTCTCAAGCCAGATTCAGACTCTGGTGCATGATATCGTTGAAATGCACCATCATTGACAAAATGAAATGATTATTTCTGCTATAAGAAACCGTTTTTCCAACAAACACTGTTCCTGGTTTACACTGCTCTGCAAGCAGCTGATTGAAACTGTCCATTTAGGATTTTCTAAATGTTTGATGTTTGAATAGCTTATGCTTTAATGGAAAAGTTTAACATTATGGGAAATACATTATATGTTTACTGGATACCAAAAACACAAAAAATATTATATTGGCTGTATTTGGTATACACATATAGCATAACAGAACAGTGAGAACAGGGACACTGGTTGGCATGTTTTGTCAGTGAGTCAGGGGGGTGTTTAGCCTAGCTTAGCATAAAGCACAGGGGTATAGGTCCAGCACCTCTGCATAAAATAATAACGTTAATGTATGAGCTAAACACAGAATACACATTTTATAAATAAGACAGCTTTAGAGTTAGTGTATTTTTCACTTTGGGCAAAGCCAAGTTAGCTCTTCTCCTGCCTCTGGTCGTTATGCTAAGCTAGGCTAAATTCCCAGAAAGAAAGCAACTAAGCATATTTTTATATAAAATGTGGAACTGTTCCTTTAAGAAATATCATATGAATTTGAACTGTATGATAAACTTCATGAAGCAAAAGTCATGGAAAGTGAATCACACAGGACCTTTAAGATGAAATGTTTGTAATGACGTGGGGAGTGAAGCTGGAGGTAAATGACATCATGACGGAGTGGCAGAAAGGCGCCCCACAGTCAGTGACATCATCACGTCCCTGAGTGATGTCACTGGAGCGAGGGCACACGGTCATCCTTCTTTGAGCTTTAAATAGTCCTCAGTTTTCCTTATCTCTCCTTCTCCCCCCCTTACTCACCACCTGCCGTCATTCCCTCCTCTGCTCATTTGTCCCCTTTGCCTTCTATCCTCCATGTTTTTCCTCCACTCACTGGACAATACAGCTGCAGCTTATCGCTCTCCCCCTATTTGTCTCCCTCTCTCTCTTCCTTTTCCTCCCTCTCACCTCCCTCCCTCTCTCTCTCCCAAGTCTTTCAGTGGTGGTGGTGGTGGTGGTGGGGGGGGGTGTGTGTGTAAAGCGGGGGGTTCAGCGCGGCCACATCCCAGGCTTTTTGCTAGATTAATTTGCGGGGGCTCTGGCCTGCGCTGCACTGCTTACTGTACGCAGTGAAAGTCACTCAGGGATTAACGGCAGGCAGGAAGGCGAATGGCCCCCACCCACTTGCTGCCTCGGCAGAAAAAGCCCCCCCCCCACCGTCTGCCACCCCTCCCTCTCCTTTCTCCCTCCCAAACCTAACCTCCATCTCTCTTTCCTCTCTCACTCAGAACCACTTTCTCTATCTCTCATACCTCCTTCTCTCTCGCTCACAACCCTCTTTCCTTCTTTCTCTCCATCCCATCAACCCCCTCTCTAGTTAATTACTGTAATGGGCTGGCCGTCCTTGGGGGGTAGTTGGAGGGCAGGGGGTGGGACCAGAGAAGATGCTGTATGGTTCAGCTCCGTCATGCTTCTCGCCTCCAGTACAGACACACACATGTGTACAAACTGTCCAAGATTCAAATGCACGGTCATATGTACTGTAGACTCCCCTACATGCTCACTGGAGCACACACAGTCACATTCATACAGCTGAATATGGACACTGGCAAGTTGCTCCATAAAAGAGTACACCCATGTTACCAGAAATATGAATTTGAAAGTTATGATCCTTAAGATTTCAGTCCTGGTTGATTATGTTACTGGTGGTAACAGTAAGTGTAATTTAATGCTACAGCAATCTTGAGTGATTGGTGTATCTATTTATAGTTCAACAAAACAAACATGCGATTAAAGTTTAAGTTAAGAATGTTGACTCTGCTAGGAGATTGGAAACGAACAGCGGCCTTCAGTGTTAGAGTTGAATGTTAAATGTTTTATTGACCCATACACCCAACCAGAGAGTTTCTCCTACAACGCTGTCACATGACTTCCTCCCTAGCTCCTGTCATAGTTGCTACAACCATAGATGAAGCGAAGTCAATCTGAATTCCTGTGCAGGAATGGCGGACCCCGCCACAACAATGAAAACTGTGGCCATTACAAAATGTAAATACATTAAATTCCTACTGCAGAAACCATGATGACCATAAGTACTATTAAAAACTGGGTCTAATTTCATGATAATATTACAGATTGTAACTTTACGTTATATAGCATTATTTCACAGGATATACTTCACATAACCGAGCAGTTTGACTGCAAAATAGAAAGTGAGAGGGTAAAGGAAGGCAGAGAAAGTATAAGGAATTGACTGGGGAGATGGTTAGAGAGAGTAATGGATGACAGGATGGAGAGTGATGTGTTGAGATAGATGCAGCAATATACCCAAAGTGTCCACGCACAGGGAATGTGAGGTTTTGTGTGGGAACTTATTGGCCCAGTTTAAGGATCAGTCAGCTGAAACACTTTGGCTGAAGCTGACAGCTGTTTGAGAAATGCCAAATGGTGCTGGCAGAACACAGGCACACATACACACATACACATACAAGAACACACATTTGCTTCCTATCCATCGCTCATACGCACACAGGAATTCTCAAATACCTCAGATCCCATTCAAATAATCTGTAAACACACATGCACAAGTACAGACGTTATGAAATGCAATATTTGTAAGTGTACTGTTCAGTGCACATGAGCAAACATGCTAAACCCATCTGATACATGTACTGTAGCCACAGACACTCATATCCAAACATACATACATACACAGAGCATAGTAACCACTGCCAGTTGCAGATGAGGGAGCATATGCTTGTGCTTAAAGGAGACACTGAGCAGACATGACTTTTCTCAATCAAGCCAGTTAACTTGATCATCCATCTGGCTGACTTCAGGAAGAAATGCTTTTAACTCTTTCACTCTCTGGACTATTTATGACTTCATGGCTCTAAATCACCAAATCTGAACAGATACACAGTATTTTGCATTTAATCACCGTCAGTTCTGTCTCAGGTTTGGTTCATTTTGTTGAACACACATTGGAGGGAAATGATTGGAGGCATTTGTTGGAGTGGCTCCATACACAGCTCAGAGAGACTTGGACAGTGGGAGAGTATTTAATGGAGAGATTCTGAGGTTACTGAGTACACTATCGAGTTGTAATGGGGACATATCTAAAGGGCGCTGGGTCCATTTTCTAGGAAAATCTAGGCAATTTTACCTGTTCAGCCTTATTAGTGATAAAAAGCTGTGAAGCTCAAGAACTATTCTGTGAACTTCAATTAAAGTTATTGTGGCGTCATGGAAGTGTCCTGTTATTCTCCACAAGGGAAGTTAGGCCACTACAGAAAAATCTTAAGCTCACTTCTGTTCAGTTAATCAATCAGTTGATCTACAGAAAATCAATTTTCAAGCAGTAATTCCAAAAACTCTCTAGTTTGCTTTTCAGCTGTAAGGATGCTCTCAGAGCATTAGCGAGAATATTAAAATGAACAAGCCAGCATTTTTTTCTGAATTGTTAATCACTTAATTTAGAAGTAAAAGTAAGTGAAGCTCAATATAAGCCCAAAATTTAAGTAGTAATCCCTAACTGTAGTGTGGGTGCTCAACTACGGCAAGTACAGTGGATCAAAGTTCATCCAGAAAGTCAGTCTGTAAACTGTGGATGTTAACAGAAAACAGTTTGGGTAATAATTTTATAGTTCAGATTTATTTTCTCTTCCAGATAAGCCTGGCAAACCTGAGAATTTGTTGTAATGTGTCAAAATTAAATTGTCTTTTGCAAGTCACAGTTCTGAAATCCCAACCTGCAGCTGTAATGAATTAAAACTGAAAAAGACTGAAAATGAAATGGTAGTGAAATTAACATTCATTTTTCAATGTCAAGTTTTGCTGCTGTAGTGTTTGCTGTTGTTGTTGCAGGCATTACTGATATGGTCTGAATATTTTCAAATATTTAACTTGGGATTTTTGGAATAACATGACATGATCCAGATTCTGAAATTAATGAAAACTCCTTATCTGTATAGAGTATGTAGACACACGCACACATACACAGGCTCAAGATTATGATAAAGCTGAAGCCTTCGACCTTGTGATCACACAGCATGCTTCATTCCCATTCATGTTTGCTCATGATCATCTGGCTAGATATGCATGTATATGTGTTTGCTCACAGATTTTCTGTTTCTGTCTGTCCACGGCTATTCTCACAATTGTTTTCACAAATTTTAATGACTGTGCAACCAATTTGGATCCTCTTAAGGGAAGAGAAATGACAGCTGAGAGATTTGGCATAAGAAGGGAATGGGGGATGCAGAAAAAAAAACCTGTATGAAAGTGAAAAATGCTGGATAATCAGAGGAGGAGGAGGGAGAGACCGTATAGCACTTCCAAATTGCTTTGGTGCCACTGCTCATTAAGATGACTGTGATGTGAATATTCACTGTTGTTTTCCTGCTACTACTATTATGCTTGCTGTGTGATGGCCTGCAGCTATCAACAGCTCAACTGTGGCATTTAGTCTCACAAACACACACACACCCAAACGCATCGCTGCACAAACATCATACACTTCAGTTTACATGCTCCACGCACAAGCACACGACGAGTAATAGAGTACGCCATTTACTTACCCCTTGTTGTGAGCTGGCAGCCAATTACCATCACCATAACCATTACAGTTGTGGATCATTTTCGTTTCGACTCAAAATACCACATTTATCCTCAGAAACTCTGCTTCAAGGCATTTTGCTAACAGAGGAGAGATTACTGCTTTAGAAAAGCTGTTAAATTGTAGCTATAAAACACCTTTGCTTTCCTGCTTTGCTTACAGCTTTTAGACGTGCCTGTAAAAAGTTAAGTTTATGACAGAAACCCGAATTACACTTACAATTGAAGTGTTTTTTTTCCTCCTATATGCTGGAAAGAGTGAGATGAGTGAGCTCAAGCTAGGAGGCAAGTAGCTTAGCTTAGCTTTAAGACTGGAAGCAGGGGAAGCAGCTAGCCTGGTTCTGTCCAAAGTTCATGTCATATTGTTCAAAAGTATGAGCTTTTGGAGTGAGTGAGTTGGAAATGCCTAAAATAATTATTAGTAAGTCACAGCTGCGATTTTTGTATGTGTTGCTAACAAACTGCTAATTTGGGCTTTTCAAATGATAGTTGACAAAGATGAGCTGTAAATATTGTATGTAAATATGTAAGTATTGACTTGATTACGCTTCACTGGAAAGTGGGACAACAAAATTAATTTGCATGTCCTTCGTAAAACAGGTGGTGCTGGAAGCTCAGTGAGGTAATAACGTGTTAGCTAGTGGCCTATTTAGATGCTGCTTCATAAACTAACCCACTGATTATGGTTTCATTGGAATAATTTTAATTCTGTTATAAATGCTGTTGTGACTGTGAAAATGTGTCTTTTTGCTTAGAAAAGTCATAAATGTCCAAATCTTAGGCTGTCTTCTATACAGAACTACTGTAGCATACACAATTCGTTCTAGTGCAGACAAGATACTGGTTCCTAACATCTCATGGCTATGTGTCTGTCAGCCATACTAACTGTGAATATTTGCAGAATATTTGTTTCATCTCTCTTTGCAACTGCTGTGCTGAGCGCTGGACAAGGGGTAAAGATCAGAGGCCAGGGAGAGGTCAGCCAACCACACAGACTGTTGGCTTTCAGCTCAGAGACTAACAAGATGCTCATGTAATGTAAATGGATACATGAAACCAGTGCCCCAGGCAGAGTGAACTCAGGATTTTAAATGGACTGCTGCATAGAGTCTAATAACCAAAGGCTCAAATGGGCCAAATGCATAAAGATTGCTCGTGTATTCAAACACTGCAGTCCCATTTTGCAGTACAACGCGAATATAGCTTTTCTAAATATGGTCAAAGCCGTGTTGATGTTTGGATATATTGCACTGTGACCAGGAAGCCACATTATTGCCTCTAGTCGTTTGAGGAAAAATGGTGAATCATTGTCTGCTGGGAGAAGGATGGCATGTTTGTCTCGGATTGTTATTTTCCCTTTTCTCTCCCATCATAGTGGGATGTGCACCGTGATGTGCAGTGCACCTCTGGGGTTAGCTCTACAATAAAAACTAAACATAATACGCTTACCTGATTTAAAATGTGAGTGTGTGAATCGCTATACTGTATCTACAACTGACCAAAGCAAAATTACACTGTTTTTAAAGGTCTAAGAATCTATCCATGATCTAAAATAATCAGTAAAACCTCAAGTTTAAAATGGAACACTGTGATTGTAACAAATCCAATATTTTGCTAACTTAACC
This sequence comes from Lates calcarifer, assembly GCF_001640805.2. Lineage (NCBI taxonomy): Eukaryota > Metazoa > Chordata > Actinopteri > Centropomidae > Lates > Lates calcarifer. The sequence continues at coordinate 8,831,027 of NC_066846.1, forward strand.
ATCACCCCCACTTCAGGGGCCACATTTTGAAGGAAATGAGACCACTTGACTGCAAGGTCATCTGCAGTGCGGCATCTAACGAGGATTGGTGGAATTAGAACGGAGAGTAGACAGCTGGTTGTTAAAGAGTTAGAGGGACTTGTGAGACCTCTACACTGCAAAAAATATCATCTGTCATCTACTGCAGCTCTGCGGCTTGGAATTTAATTTTTATTTTGTGAAACATTCCTGCATAAAGGAAGGCAGAGTCCAGTTTTTAATTAAGAATTTATTATTAATCTTAATTAAGTCTCTGGCAGAGTCATATCCAATATTTACTTTAAACAAAATTCCAGAGCAATTCCTCAAAAAACCAGTGAAAGATTAAATATGAGGGTAAGCTTCTTGGTATAGTAGAAATTCAGCGCTGTGTATAGAGTGCAGGTGTGTTATCAAGGCCTCTTAGGGGACATAAGCAAGACATCTGTTAATGATGGACAGGTGAAAGCCACAGAGATGTGAAGAGAAGAGATCAGGGGGCATCAGTCAGTGTGAGTTTCAGAGAAATGTCTTCACTGACATGCCAACATCCTTATTATTTTCTCCTTCTCCACCTACACTCAGATTTTTTCTTTTTAAAAAGGGACTTAGAGATTTTCATATCTGTACACAAAACTGCTCTCACTATGTGGTTTAAAGCTGCTATTATCAATATTTTCACATTAACAATGAGTCAGTTTTTTTTACTATGTTTACAGTAGGTAAACCTTATCTTGTACTTTAAAAAAAAATCCTAGATTCATCCCTGAACCCATGGCCTTTCAAGTCCCAGAGTCCATCGAGATTAATAATTCCAACACAAACATAGTACGAGTCCTGTGAAAGCTACTCCATGGCCAAGAGAGCTTGGTTCAATTATTCATATCACACACCTGTGGATGGCAGGGGAATAATGTCAAAGAATAAGGAAGGGTTAGAAAAATTAACAACAACTTGGCTTGTGCAGAGACGCCAGCTTCTTAGTAAGCAATGAATTTAGTCAGATAATTGCGCAAGACAGTGGGTTGCAAATCAATTCTTCAGTCTATTTATGGGTTCTCCAGGTACAAGTTGCAGGCTCAAGTGTTCATCCATGACTTTAGGCGATGTAAATGGGTATAGATTAAAATTTTTTGAGCAGGCAACTCAAGTAGTAGAAATTTCTGTAAACTACTCAATAAATGTCATATTTCAGAACAGGCAGTTATAACTGACAGTTATATCAAATGGGGTATTGAGTTCTTCTCCCAAATTAAACTAAAGTGTCTGGAACTGCAAGGTCTGTTAGCTTAAAACCACCACAGACATTCAATGTGACAGAGCAGAATGACTTGCTTTGTTGAGTAGGAAAGACACACTGACAGGGTTATGAGGTGCGTATTTTTACCCAGAGCCAAGACCGACAATATGAGAGACAATGCAACAAACTACCTGAGGTTTCTGTGAAAATCTGATAGGAGACGTTTGTGTGATGAGTGATAGAAAATGTGTGGATCGGAAGTAGCAACTGACCTAAGATAAGTTTGCGTGTTAATTTAAGGCCTACAGGTGTTCTGTAGTTTATGATTTGTGTTTTATGGTCATGGCAGTGTTATGTTTGTTGTGTTGGTGTACAGTGGTCTTTATGTGTGACACAGAACTGTCACAGGAGGCTGAGCAATGCACTCTTTGTGACCTTCTAACCCTGAAAAGATCCTCTCAGCCAAACCAGAAGTGTTTGTGTTTTCCGATGTGTGTGTGTGTGTGTGTGTGTGTGTGTGAGAAGGAGAAATCGAGCCGCTCTCCATGACTCTCCCCGCCTCGCGATCATGCTTGCGTACACACACTCCAGATGTCAAGCCGGTTTCACACACCAGTAGACACACTGTTGCTACACCTTCTCTTCCCTTACGTTTCACCCTCTCCCATCATGTCACACCTTTTCGTCCGCTGCTCTCCCCCCTTTTTCTTAGCCCTTCTCTCTTGTTTACTCAGTCTTCTGTCACTCCTCTAACACCTCTTCACCCCTCCTGCCGCTCCCTCTGCTTCTCTCTCCATCATCCCAACCTTTTTTCACCTTTTTTCTCCCGCTCTGTCTCTCAACATCTCACACAATCTTGGAGGATTTCCAGAGTAAACAATACCAATTTAATTCCATCAGAAAATTGTCAACAAGGACACAGGTGCAGTTGGAATTGCTTCTGTCTGACTATGTCTTAGTGTGCAAGATGTGTGCGCACATAACTTTAAAATCATGTAAAAATCTATCAAGTTTTTACTTTCCGTGCACAGGAGAAGAACACAGCAAAACGCCAGACACAAAGCTGCCCACTGCTGCAGAATTCTGAACCACAGCACACACTGTATTGTATTTTTACGCTATATTAATGGCCCCGCCACATTTGCCAACATCTTATCAAAAACAAAGTCGGCATCAACCCAACATAGAATTTGATTTAGGTTGGCGCAGTGGCCAACCAGAAATCCCAAATCCCCTTGGATAAACACTGGCTTATCTTTAAAAACACTGGTATTGTGCAGAGTTCTCTGCAATGTCTTCAGCCCAGGTCTGCTGCAGGAACAGTTTTTCATTAGTTTGGATTTGGAAAAAGGTTTGTGTCGTCGTGTGACAGGTGTCAGTTTGCCCAGCATGCTTGAGATTAGTTTGTTAACTAACTAGCTAGCTAACACTAAAGCTATATAAAGTTAGCTAGTCAACAACCACAGCTGGACTAACTTCCCCAGATGTGAGGTGTCTTCAAATGATAGAGCGGATAGAAAGACGCATACACCACCTTCCATGGTGTAGTCAAATACGTTTTTGGTGTGTTTGTTGAGTCCCATAAGTTGGCAATAAAACATGCAGAGAAAAATATGACTGACTTCACTCTTAGCATTAGCTGTGTTGCTAATTTGGTCTATCTCACATTTTGTGCTGGGCATGCAACATAAAGTGGATTTTTTGAGTTGTTTTGCTCTGAGCCACTATGGAAGTGATGAGAATGAATAAAAACTGTGAAGTTGAGGCTGTAAAACTAAAACACTAACCTCAAGGACCTTAAAATGCTGAAGACTAAATTTAACTAAAATGTCTGAGCTGAGGGGAGCTGAGGAGTTGGGTGATAATTCACTGTGGAATCATTACTACAAGCAACAGAAGTTTTCATGATCCATATAGAAACATTAATTATAATCTCGTGAAATATTCCCTGAATGTGAGTCATGGCTCACCCTTTGTAGCAGAAACAGGGGCCTTCTCAGGCCATGGACAGGGCCATTCCCAACTGTCCTATCTGCCACTGAAATGAGGGACAAATGAAGAGTTTGCCATGGACCAGTGAGCAGTACACCTCTCTCTATCTGCCTGTTTCCTTCCCATGCACACAGAGGACTGGACTCAGGGCCAGAGTGTGAGTCAGAGAATCACCCCTGAGATTTGAGCCATCCTTGTTTTTGTATGAATGGGCAGCCACACAGGAGCTGTCTCCATTTTTCACTCATCACAGGGTTCACCACAGCATGGTGACCCACATCACCCACTGGACCTTAGGGTGCTTTAACACTAGTATTTTTCTGAGATACGTGGTGATTTATGTCTACAGACTTCAGATTTAAAACAGATTATTGATACAGCTAGCTTGTGTACAGAACAACCTGAACTACTTCTGAGTCTCACAATTAGAATAAAGTGCAGTACAAACTTATGTATTACTATAGTTTAACATACTGGTAAATGCACTTATTTGCTGCCTTGCAGAGAGTTAGGCAAGATGATTGACACCAGTCTCATGCTTTTTTTGGTAAATATGAAGCTACCACCAGTAGCCAGTTAGCTTAGCTTAGCAAAAAGACTGGAAACAATCTGAAATTTGTGATTTTTACTCTTCTGTTTTTGTGCGGTTCAAACAAACAAAATGTATTATGTTATTTAGTAAGCTGTAGAGTTGTTAGTATGCATCTTTTGTTACATTTGAATAGAGAACAGCTAGCTGTTTCCCTGTTTCTAATTAGCATGCTTAGCTAGGCTAACTGACTGTTTGCTTCAGCTTAATGTGACATGAGACTGGTATCAATCTTCTGATGTCTTAATGTAATTCCTGAAATGTTGAACTATTCCTTTTATGTGTGATCTATTTTTTCAGCATCTTAACATTTAATCTTTATGAGGATTCAGCTGTGCTTAGATCTAAATTACTGTGATGCAGTACGGTGTTTATGATTGCCTAAATGAGTAAACAAGAGCCTGGGTAATTAAACCTGCCTTGAGTAAAAAATAATCAGCCATACAGCTAAGGGATAGGCTCACATAAGTAATTTGGGCCTCCAGTTTCTGCACTTTTATACTAACAGGCAATTTACCAACAATTTTGAGGAGTTAGTGTGGAAAAAAAGAAGTGTGTGTTTTTCCCAGATGTGACTGCTATGGTCTGATAGCTCTCAGGATGAGCTGCAACAGTGCATATGTTCATTCACGACTGTTTTCACATGTCAATCACATCAGACTGTTTTACCTTGACAGCTAAAAGAACGAAAGTTTCGACTGATGAAGGTGGCGAGGATTCCTGCAAAAAAAAAAAAAAAAAGTCAGAGTACTCTGAATGAAGAGGAGGCAGATGATGAAATGAATGATGAAACAGATGAGGTTTTAATCAGAATCTCTTTATGCTGGCACTCTGTGGGAATTCTTCACCTCATCAGCCCTCGGTATCCTCCCCCCGCTGGACGTCGGGGCAACCTCCCAGAGTGCCTTGCTGCGTGGCCTTTTCAATAATGTAGAGGGGGAGAGAAGGGAGATAAAAATGAGAGAGGGAACGATTTCCTGGCGCTGTAGGAGCCCCCTCTGTGACATTTACCTCCAGCAAAACCCTCTTGTGTGTGTGTGTTTGATGGCCCTATGCCAGACTAATGATACCCCCCTCTGGCACACACTCCTGAGGCACAAAACTCTCCTGCTAGTGATGCCACACATGTCCTTTGGAATCACACTGAAGGGAAAGAATGAAGAAAAGTGGGGAGATAATGGCAAAAAGAAAGAGTGTAAAGAGTTTGAAAGAGAAATATGAGAGCAATGCTCCCACCAGTGTGACACAGATGAACAATAGAAAATCAGGAAGAGAAAAGGTTAATGAGCAGAGGAGGCAGCTTTTGTCAGAGAACGAGCAGGAGCGATCATCCTGTTTAATCCATCAGCTCCACCTGTTACCATTTCATACGTCATTAACCGTCCCCCATATTTGTAGCAATAGGTGGTCTCCTCTATCTCTGCAGGGAGTCCCCCACCCCCCACCTGGACACATGGCATCTATCATTACCCCCCCGTGTCATCTCAGGGCCTGCAGAATGTCACGCAGCTGGAGCAGGAGGCTCTGAAGACAGATGAAAAAGAAAAAAAGAAAAAAAAAACCCCAGGTGAATGTTGTTAAAAAGACAGAGCACACTACTTCTGCCGCCCGCAATTTAACCAACTTCAACTCAGGTTATCAGATGGAGCACATTAGTTGAGAAAACATCGTGTGGCAAGGTCTATTCAGGAGCTGTTCTGGTGCTTTCAGTCATATCACATGATCCTTCCAGCTGTCATGGAAATGCATTTCTATCTCTGAGCACTTTAAGGACTTAACATCCACATAGGCATGTACTGTAAGTTGAGGTTCTGAGTCCATTCTTCTGGCTGGATCAGTTACATACTGTACATCATGTTGCCCTGAAGAGGCCAAAGCAAAAACTTACATTTTCTGTTAAGTTGTAGACCAATAGTCATTAGTTACAGCCGTTCTTAAATATTACTAAAGAAAAAGCTTCTAAGATGAGGAATAACAAATGTTGGGTGAATGTAAGTCTTATCTCAGGCAAAATTAGCTTGGGTTTGACAGACCTGCTAACATTAGCCTAAACTCTGATGTAATTACTTAGCATTCAAGATCACTCAGTGGGGAAGTACAACATAGGATCAAGTAACATAGAGTTACTAGTTAGCAAGCTAATATCGAAGCTCTGATGTGTTTGAGAGCTCCAGATTAGCTACTAAATGGTCCTTGTGATGAGATATCTCAATCTGCCATAACATATGATTGTATCGTATCACATTTTTCCATTTAATCATAATACAGTATAAAATATCAAAAAAAACATACTCATACACATAAATACATAAAACAGAAATAAATCTCAGTACACTGAGAGATATGTTTTTTTTTTTATCTAATCAGTTAGCATCAACAGACGCTGTCAAGTCTTAAAGATGACTTGACGTCAGGGAGCTGAAAAGAGGTCACCACTCAGTGTCAGCGTTTGTTTACACAGAGAGAAGAGATGGCTGACTGGTCGTGTAAATCTCCCACCTGTCTGTGGAGGCAAACCATGAAATAAAGTGAGTATGTGAAAGTGTTGACAGAAATGAATGCTTCCAAAGATTTTCTGACTTTAAATGTGAAAATAACCTGAGAAAACCCATACATACATACAAGTCTGAATCTGATTATCTGTACCTGTATAGAGTCAGATTGTTTAGATTTATTGGATTACATAGTTTGAGGTAAGGTTCCTTCTAATAATTGAGCTTGATTGTGTGAATGTCTTACTCTGTGTCTTCTGTTGTGATCTGCAGCTATTGTTTCTACAAATTGTTTCTACTAATCCAAAACAGAACCAGAAAACAGAAATGTTACAGACATCACTGATTTCTAACTTGGAGTTAAGGATTTTCTAAAAGTTTACAAGATGATTATTAGTGGTTTTGTGACAATTAACAGGACAGGAAGCAGAAAAAGGCATTTGCAAAAAATTTGAAAAAAAAAATCAATTTATTTTTCAGATATTTCTACTAATCTTTGCTCTTTAGAATTGAATGGACGATGCTCCTTTTTCTTTAGGCCTCTAAAAACTATTCAAATCTTTTTTTTTATTTAGACATAACTCATTAACATAATCAACCAATGATGATGGATTTCTAGTAAATATAGCTTCATTTTTAAGGAACTGAACTGAAAAGGTTGAGGACCAGTGACTTACAAGAATTTGACTCAAGTCTGAAGAGAGCGCAGACTTTCACAGTCCAATGCTGACCCCTTGTGGATCAAACGAAGTACTGCGAGCATTTCATTCAGCACCACCTGCTCACAAGCAGCATTACAAGGCAGTGTGACTTCTGTTTTTTAAGTTTCGTCATTTCAGCGAGCCCTCTCTGGTGGTTGCAGCCTGTCGCAGGAGCAGCTCTCTGGCCAGATCCGGCCTCCCGCTCTTGGCCAAGCAGTGAGCCAGCTGCGAGGCCTTGGGTTGGCGCAGAGCAGCTGGCAGTCCCCTCCTCCACGTGGCCAAAACGTGGAAGGCCTGGGCAGACGGGCTTCCCCCGGCCCGGAGCTTCACCAGCTGAGCGGTGCTGCGACGGAGCCGCAGGGAGAGCACCAAGAGGGCTGTTTCCTCCTCTGAAAGTTCACCAGCCAGCCAGAGAAGAAGAGAGTCTGACAGGGAATCTGGTGAGAGGGCAGGAGATGGAGATTGGCCGTCAGCAGTCAAAAAAGGATAGTAACACAACACAGTATGCACGTATGATGGATAAAAAACATTCCACCCACCTGACTCCTCACATAACTTCACTCTGGCTGTGATGGGCCGATTAATGCTTCTCACTTTCTGAGAGAGACACAAAATAAAATATGAAAGAACATTCTTTTATTGTCAAGGTCAAAGTTTTCACATTAAGTATAACTGTAGAGTAAAATTCTCTGTGAATGCCTCTTCACCTTGGGTAAAGTCAGAGACAGCTTACACACGGGATCTCCCAGGAGCTTCACGTCCTTCGGGATGGCCCTATCCCCCCGCCACTCCAGCTGACCTCTGGTGACCTTATAAAACACAGCCGTCCCTTTGTAGTGAGGGGAGCTGTAGTTCCCAAATGGGTCCACTTCAGTTAGGTGCACTAAGAGGTGATTCACGCGCTGGCTGTGAAAGGTGATCCGCTCGAGTGGTGCATCATTTTGGTTGCTGTAAGTCGCTGTTTAAAAACACAAATATGTATCAGTGTTTAATCTAGTTTTGCATGTACACACTGAAAACTAACTGCCAGTGTGTTATGGGGGAAAAAAACACATCAGTAAAGTGAGGGAAGACGTCAGAGCAAACATACCAGAGGCTGAGACCATGCAAGCATGCTGATGGCTGCCTGTGCAAACATATAATTTTTTGCCTTTATTATATGGTCTGTTACATTCAGTTATGTGGCAACAAACAGCCTTTTTCCCTTTGTATGAGGGCGAAGCTGCAGGTTCAGTAGAATAATGTGTTCAGAGATGCTTTGTGTGGATGACTTCCAAAAATAATACAGCACCAAAACCTGTTGCATAAGATGTATTCTGTAAAGGGGGTTGTCCCGGCTTTTCATGAAGTAGCAGGTGTGTTTATCTAAGGTAAACAGTTCCATATCACATGACAAAATGCCTCCAAACTGACAAAAACAGATGATAAAAGTGAATTTATTACATGTACAGAGGGTGATAAAATGTGACAGCTGCTCTGTGATGCTGTACTTTGAGCTACTTGCTAATGTGCCAGTGCTAACATGCTTATATCAAGCAGGGAAACTGATTATTATTAATCTGTTACGTTAAAATCTATTAAATTATATTTAATACCTGGGTTGGGAGACCTCCAGATCTAGCATGTGTATGCTGTATATCACTTCAGAGAAAATTCCTTTTGCCTGCTTCACCTCTCCCCTTAGTAATTCCTCCAATTATTTAATTTTTTATTGTGTTTATTGTTACCAACAGTATTATACATGTTAAGACTGTTACCTGTCACCTGTCCTATTTTTGGCAAACTGGCACTTTTAAAAGTTGTTTTGAATAGTTGTTAGCATTGCTAGCTCAAAGTTGAGCTAACTCCTGTTTACTTATTTTATTTGTGTAGGAGCTGGAGTGGGCAGTATTATTTACATGGAGGCTCTGCTTTATTATTTTACACTGTCAGGTATGTTTTAGTGTATATGTGTTTATATTAAATACTGAATGTGAATTATGAGCCCAGCTGTTTACACTAGCATGCTAACATTTGAAATTAGCAAAACCAAGACTTATAGGAATGTCATTGGTTTCGCAGGTTTTTGGTCACAACCTGAGGTACTGGACAAAACTGAACTTGATGATGGCGTGAGATGAAATGACAGTTCATCCTCTGGGAACCATGAATGTGTTTATATTTTGTGTGTGTGCCAATCCATTTTGAGACATTTCCTCAGATGAGTAAAAACTTTGACCTGCTGGTGGTTCCAGAGGAATCATCAAAGGGTCACCAGAGTCATTAGGACCATGAGCGTCTCTACAAGATTTTATGGCAACCTGGCCAATAGTTGTTAGCCTGGACTAAAGTGGTGAACTGACAGAAAGATGGATGAAGAGGCTCTTAAAGGCACCAAAAATAATAATTGAATTCAAGAATCAACCTCACACCCTACCTGTGGAGGTGATGTTGCCACTGAAACGTAGTAGAAGCTGGTCTCCCTCACACATGGAGATGTCTGATGAGGTCTCCGGGAGGCCGCTGTAGCCCTGAGCTCGCAGCTTGTTCAGTTCCCAGCTGAGGTCTCGGCTGGGCAGGGCAGCCACCAGGACAGCGTGCGGCTCGTCCTGTCGGCACTGCAGGACGACGGTGACCACGTGGCAGCCGACCGACTCCTCCAGCTCCTCTGCTAGGGAGGTGAGGTGACAGGGCTGCAGCGGAGAGAGGAGACGAACCACCAGCAGTCTGAGGGGAAGGAGGGGAGAGACGTGAGGTGAAGTTAAGAAGTTGAGCTCAGTGAGGAGATTAGATTGCGGCTGAATAGAGAGAAGAGATGAGTCTATTATCATGGGGGTTGAATACAGACTTTATACACTTAAGACAGAATAAAGAATTCATATTACCTACTGTACATATATTATTCCCTAGGGAGGCTGTTTTAGATAAGAAAAGAGAAAAGACTTATAACTCAGGAGGAAAATAATGATGAATCCTTCTTATTAAAGGAACAGTTCACAATTTACAATTGAATTCAATTCTTTAAAAGAGAAAGGCATTCACTTACCTTTATTTTCTCATTGCCTGTTATTTCTCTGGAGATTTCATAACATTTTTATCATAAACGTGTGATTATGCTCTGACATAGAAATGCTAAAGCCTGGAATTCAAAGCATTCAGGCCCCCTTTATCCACTGCCTTTCCTTAAACCCCTTATGTAAAGGAAAGCTCGCTCTAAGTCTGTTGTAGCGTTCCACATTTCATTTCTTGTCATGCTGTCCCTTATACAAACATGTTTAAATGATAGGCATGTACTTTTAACGTCAAAACACCAGAGACGTGGAACAGGAACTGCTCGAGTGGTGAGTACTTATACTTGAAATTAACCTGTCAGCAATAAAATGATGTCTTGTCTGTATATTTGACACCAGATTAAACAAGTTAATAACAGTACACTGAGATGAAATGTTAATACTGTGATGATGATGATGATAAATGATGATTAAATCTTAAACCAGAACCATTTTGTTAAGGTATATTCAATTATATAGCAATACTCTAATATATACTCTCATTTTTTGGTCAAAAGCTTTAAAACTCCCCAAGCACCTGTTTTTGTACATATCCTCATCTTATGTGTACATTCTTATCTTAATTTCTGCTCTGTGAGGAACTTTGTGAATCTTGTTTTGAAATTTTGATAAAGTAATTATAATTCAGTCAGATAACTCACGTTTGATATGTTTATTACAGCTGCAAAACATAGTTAGAGTTCGGCGTCTAGTTTTCAACCTTGTCACTCGAGTGATGAGCAAATGTCTTCACCCCATAATATATTTTAAAAAATGATTTTAAATATACATATTTTTCTTCATTACACTATTGGTCATGTTTAATGTGCACTTTCACATGTTTCTCATTCTAGCATCTTCAGAGTTGTTCCTTGAAGGCCTCGCACCAACACATCAAACCTCCCCATGTTGAAATTTCCACCAGAGATAATTGTCCACAAGTGAGGATCTATGTGTTTTACAAAGTATTGTTCTCCCCAAATATACAAACCCTCATTTCCCGACTTTCTATGTTTCTCTTCTTGCTCTCTCTGTGCAACCAGGGGCAATGTTTTCTACCTGTTCTATGTTTTTGGGGGACTCCTGCTGACAGTCACTGCTGGTAGTCGGTGTGTGGACGTGGCTGTGAGGACGGCCCAGAACCCCGCTACACTGCTGCACCTGTCAAACACACTCATTGGACTCTTGGGCCTCAGAAACCAAATACGTGTTGTGAGAGATTTTACACAATCCTCCCTTAATTACTCTACTCTTATTAAAAGAATCCAGATTTTATTTCTGTAGAAACCTAACCGCAGTTCTGACTTCCTATATCTTGCAGGCCAATTCCCTGACAAAACAAAAACTGAAAAGGCTGTACTTCACCGAGAGGTGCTTAGGGAGTTTCAGTTACTCTCATTTACACAAACATATTCTTTTCTTTACTGCATCAAACAATCTAACCTGTGTTGACATGTCTGTATGTGTGTTCCAGTTTCAACAGTCTCCTTGATGTGACAAGAGCAGCGCAGCATGAATGTCAGGATTTGATGAGATTGGTACAGTTTCCTGGTTCCCTTGAGAGACAAATGAACTTGGAGTCAACGTCTGCTAACTGCGTGTCAGTAAAAAGGTACATACAGTAAATGAGAACTGTTTTGGTTTCACTTCAGTTAATCTGCAGCGCGTTCAAAGTTTTTCTGTTCTGTGATCAGATGCGGGATTTATTACATCCTCATTTGTGGTGGGAGCACCGGGACCATACTGATGCTGCACATGGGAGGCGCTAGCAGCAAGATGAAAACCTACAGTCCTTCAAATCAGCTGCAGTGGCTGATGGACTTGAGCAGGAAAGCTCAAGATCGAGGAGATGTAGTAAGAAAATATACAGTTTGTCATTGCAACACATGTACCACTAGTACATAATGACACAATTTTGATATTATACTGTGTGTTTTTCAGATTGTACTCCTTATGGGTGGACAAACTGGTCAAATCAGCACTGAACCTAAGACAAATGATGCTACAAATGAGCATTACCCTACTCATCTGACCCTGGGGTTTTCTGCACTGTCTGTAGTTCTGCTTTGGATGTTTCTGCCACATATTGCAGTTTGTGTTGTTGTGTTGTTAAGCTGGACAGTGCAGCAACACATCCGCTGAGCAGTGCTGTCATAGATATAAAGATTTTAAAAGTAAAGATATTAAGATTGGCCCAGTTTATTCTTTTATCATAACCATCAGTTTGTCAATAGGACTGATAAAGACAGTAGCAAAAACACTTTTGATTTATTACATATTCACTTCTCCCCACCAAACTCACATTTCCTTACAGCAGCACTCAAAACCAGTGCAGGTTTTATTTTATTTTATTTTATTTTTTACCATATTTCAAAACATAAGCAAATTTCAGAGTGATAATAGAGTCAGCACTCAGGTGTGATGACAAAAACATTTTACCATTGATCCTTCCTCCCTACAGAGGCTCTTTATTAGCATTAGAAAATACCAGTTCTAATATTTCTATAAAAACACTGTATGATCTTTGCCCTAAATATTAATTGTAAATCTGAATTCCTGTTGCCATAGCACTGAAGTAAAAACCTAACACAGTCCAGCCAACCTCCTAAATTTTTGTCTGTCCCTTGATAAAGGACATAATCAAATGGTTTTTGGCTCCTAAATGTATCCAGTCTCTTACTTTAATTCTGCGCAGTGTGTCTGTAGACACATACTGTATTGTGTGTACACATGTGTACACAACTGTGAATCACCTTAGATCAATGTGTTGTCTTTAAAGGGTTACGCAAATAAAGCTGATTTGTTATAATCTTAACAACTATTCTCATCAGCTATAATTACTTTACAAGGAAGGAAAGGTGATGTTACAAACCTGTCAAAGTTCTCTGTCAGCTCAAAGGAGGCCAGTCCATTCTGTTGGTTTCTGACTGTGACTTTGTCCAGGACGCTCCACTGTTTGTCCCTGGAGCCCAGGACAATCAGCAGCTCACTGGACATTTCCTTTGGGGACGTCAAAGAGGCAGCTAGTACTCTGACAGGGACATCAAAACCAGAATATCTTCAACTTTGTCATTTAAGGTTTTTTTTTTTTTTTTTTTTTTTTTTTTCAGTTGTAGAAGGGTTAGTTTCTGCAGTTAATGTAGAAATACAAATCCACTTTTGTAATGTACTACAATGTAAAAATACTCCATCAGAAGGAATTATCTTTGATGTATTCATGTGTGAGTCACAGTTTTACTGTAGTTGGTTTGAAGTGAAGCTGATTTTTATCTACTTTGTAAGGTACTGGTCTGTAAAATCTGGAAAAATCTTCTAAGAAATTTGCTGTCTATTGGTGACTCCTAAAAAACATATTTTGCATTGCATGATATTTAAAATAGATTAGATAGTTAGATAGTTAGAAATGAAGTTAAACAATGAAGAATAGTGCGTGTACACATTTGGTTGAGTACTGGAAACAAGATGAAATAGTTTTTACTGCACTGGTAAATTCTTTGAATAGAAGAGAGATTTGTGTGTGTGAAGTGACATAATAAAATACTCTAGGTAAGAAAAAGCATTACCTGGCAGAAAATGGAAATGTCACCAGCATCTGTAGTCTCCTACTTTTAGCCACAGATGTTTTAATTAAGACAAAGAGGCTTTCTTACCTCACTCTGTGGGAAACAGGTTGATCCCATGCTAGAGAAACAGGACAGGTGTGGCGATGCTCTGCCTCTTCTCCTTGTCTCCTTATGCCCCTCTTTTTATCAGGGTTCGGCGGACAGGGGAGGGTGACAGTGAGGGGTCTCCTCAGGGGCTGTGAGGTCGGATGGGTGAGGTAGAGCAGCGGGCTCGTAGACACCACTGAGTAATAGGCGTCACTCCTGGACTTGACAGCAGCCAGGAGGACGGTGTCTACGGGCTGGATCTGAAGCAGATGAGGAAACAGCTGTTCTGCATTATTTAGGCAGCAGTTTAGAGATGTGATATGAATTTTTTTTTCTTTCTAATACTTCTGTTTTGCCGACAGCATGCTGCTTTGTCTGAGAGAGCTGCACAGAGTGGGAGACGTTGTTTTTTTTTTTGACGTAAAATCAAGCAACAAACTGCTGTGGTGAAGTTAGAATCACAGATGATTGGACTTCAAATATCGGCCACAGCTGTTCATTTTTCTACCTCACAGCAAAAATCTGTGAAAACTCAAGTCTGTGAATTCATAAGAAGTTTCTCCTCCTCTCTCTTTCACTTTTTATGTCCCTTTTCCCCTACCATGTCTCTGTTCTTATCTCACTTTTGGAACAGTTCCAATATTTTCAACACAGAGTTCTTTTTCAAAGGCCTGATTTCAAATGTACACAGAGTTTTACACACTTCTCAATCCCGAGCTGCCCATAATAAATCAGTTGTGTTAAAAAAAAAAAAGATGATTTCTGCTATATCACACTTAAAAAAGTAAGAGTGGGAGAAACATGGATAATGATCAAAACAAGTCATCTCCGTACCATGGTTTGTGCCATTACTGGAGCTGCGAAGGCTCCTGGGAGGTAGCTGAGACAAATGCGTGGGTCCATGGGGAGCTTGAGAGACAAACCCCTCTTGGGAACAGTGTAATTTTCTCTTTTTAAACAGGAAACCACTGCAAAGAGACCCAGGGAGTACACCCTCACCTCTGCAAATGAGCCCTGATGAAGAAATAAATGAAAAATAAATGTAATTATCTGTTTCAACCAAAGTATATGAATCAGTTATAAACTCACAAATGAATTTCTGACTGAAAACAACAGCCCCTTGATGTTTAATCTGGCTTTATGCTAGCTAAAGTACAATTATATCAGTCTCAGTTGTTATCATTATGCAACTGATTCCATCAATAAGAAACAAGATTGTCCAAGGCTTATTATTAATATTACAAAGATACGGTACGATACTTTCAGATGGAATCCCAAGTGTTTGTGTTAATAATTGTAAATTTAAAGGTGCACCACAAGGCTATATATTAGAACCTGTAAAGTTTTTAATTGTTATCAACAGTACAGGCAATCATCAAGCCAGCCAAGATTAATTTCTATGCAGATGATGGAATTATCTGCGCAGTTGGCTACTTCAAATCAGGCTATTATTGAAAACATGCTAATTCTGTACAAAATATAAAAAACATTTTTCTTTAAACAATACATAGAACTAAATTCTGTTCATACAAGACAAATTAGCCTTCATTATTCACACTGATTGTGTATTACAAAGAAACTTTTTCTTTCTTTTTTAAAAAAGGCAGACAAAACCTTCAGTCTACTGTTTTATCTGCTCTGATTCATGGTGACCTTCTTTTTTCATCAGTTTTATCTGTTCCATCACAAACTCATCACTGTGATTTATATGCATTTCAAACAGGCATCAGACCCAACAAGATGGATGATCTTCAGGGTCCCTAGAGTCTCTTATGAAATTTGCAAAACTGCATTTTTGTAGTATATTTGGAAACACTGCCTTCTTTGCATTCCTTCAACACCACATTCATAGAGAATGTAACTGTGTTAAATAGTCAAGCGTTATTTATGCACCTCAGGTCCTATGTTATTGTGCTATATTCTATGCAAAGGTTACTATTTTTTATTTTACTATTTTGGCCAGGTCTGTCTTTACATACATGTTATAAAGCAAAAATGATTGTTTTTGTTAATGAAATTTCTGACATTAAAAATGGAAAATTAGCATCTGTATAAATCAAAAAAATGTTTTGAAGTACATGTAATAGAAAACTTTACCCTATGTCCTCCATATGTGCCCTCTGTTGTTATAGGAGTGATGTAGCTCGCCCGCCTCTCCCCATCAATTATCTTGACAGCGATGTCCCTGTAGTTGCCACGGTAACGTGCGCAGAAAGGCACAACCATGGTCACAGGGAAGCGAAAGTCGGCTCTGCCTTGAACTTTGACCCTGATCACTCTGCTGACCAGCTCCTCCGAGCCGGTCACCATGAGGCAGCTGAAGGCGTCTGCCATCTCACACCTCAGGACTTCAGCCACACCCATGGGTGCTCTGATAAAGCATGCGTCTGGTACGTGTGATTGGCTGTCCTCCACTTTACCAATGAGCCTAGATATTATTTTGAAATAGATATACAGTATTTACACAGATTTAAAGGATACTATATGATGTGCAGACAAGATTGTGAAGCTCTGACTGAAACAAGAAACTTGGGAGACAGTAGGCAACACTCTGCATTTAAAAAAAAGCTTCTGCATGTTTTGCTTCCTGCATCATTATGACCATGCATATCTTTGCTCTTAATATTAGTAGCTGTAATAGGAATAGCAAGAATTTGTAGCAAAAATATTATATTACATTTATGAGTACAAACATCTTAAAAATTTCTAAAATGCTGCAGCACACTAATTTCCATATCAGCCTCTTCCAGACTTGGCCTCTGAATTGGATCTGAATTTTCCTGATTTGTTTGGCTTTTGGACAAACGTGGGTATTGACCTCACAGTGAACTGTATGAAATAGCATGGCTACAGAGAGGCCAGGCAGTCAAAACACGTGCACCTAGTGATAAAGCACTGCAACAAGCTCGCTTCTGTATCAGTGAGCAGGGGAAATGAGGGGAAGGAATCAAATCATGTCCAGATTCATAAGCCGGACCCATATGGGATAAAAAGCAAATGGTTCACAGCTTTTTTTTTTCTTTTTTAGCAGGAGGAGTTGTTGACATGCTTTGTTGTCTTAAAAATACATTATGTTAAATAGTATTTTTGCTGCTAATACAGGTGGGAGCAAAATGAACCGATTTACTCTTCATAACAAGTAGAAAACTACAATAATAAATCTGTCAACTTACCCTACTGTAATCCATTCACTCTTTGTCTCTTCTTTGCCCTTGACGTTTATCCTCCCTGCATCCTGTTCTGTCTGACTCACTGGAGAAACATTGCCCTCATTATCACTCACTTGACCTTTGACCTCTGATTCTCTCCCAGTCTCTTTCACATTGTTGCAGTCAGAACTGCTGAATCCAAAGTCGTCCAATGTTCGTTCAGTGTCTGGCGACAACCCTGTATGGCTTTGATCGCTTTCATCCTCAACCTCCTGTTTGTGCCCAGAGTCAGATTCATGTTGATCATGGGAGCTCAGGTGATTGTTGCCGTCTTCAGGTTGCACTGAAGTTTCTGGGTCTCTGGTTTGCTGAAGTGCTGCATCCACACTTGTGGCTTCTTCTGCAGATAATTGGAGAAATTCTACATCCAGTTTGGTTGTGATTGTGCTCAGTTTTTGCATAATGTTCTCTATGTCCTCCCCAACACTCTGAAAAGTATCACTGAAGGAGTCTGAACACTCTGGCTCTGAAATGAAACAAACATACAGAACATGGACGACTGTGTTGTACATCACAACAAAAGAGCTAATTTGAGAGCTAATTTTAGATTCTTCTTCTGCTTAATTGCTGTTTTTCAAATAGTAATTGAATTTTATACACTTTGTGTATACACTATGTATAATGAAGTCAAATATTGCAATGTTTAATACTTTGTATGTAATGATTATAGGACATTTGCCTCACAAATATCACTAAATATCTGTCTTAATTCATTTGGTGTCCTTCTCTTCAGCTAACTCCTCAACTGCTTTGAGCAGGTACAATTTAATTGGCCAGCAGCTGAAGAGTTAGTTGAAGAGACAGCTCAAAACAATCTACAATTCAGCTTCAACTGACACTTGAACTACTTCCAGTCTCTCAGCTTCAACCAACACTCCAACACTGCTCGCAATGAACTGACGATTCAAATTCATTCTTCAGATACTTTCAGCAATTCCACTTCAACTGCTTTCAGTACGTAAACCGATCTTTTTACCATCCTTCATCGTCAACCAACAAACCGACACTTAAACTCCACTTCATTCAACTTCAGCTGACATATCAGCTCCCTCTTCTGCTTACAATGGACTGACACTTCAACTCCTCTCAGTGCATATACTTAAACCGACCTCAGTCCTTCAGCATCAACCAACATCCTTTTCCTTACATCTCAACACTAACTGACGACTGACACTTCAACTCTTTTTCATGTTTAACTGACTCATAAAACTGCTTTCCGGACGCTTCAACTCCTTTCAGCATGCACACTTCAGCTGACTTCAGCAGCTTCAAAGATGCTTTAAATTCTACTTGTCTTTAACAGGCTGTCAAAGTCTACCAACACATTTGCTTGCATTCCAACTTTCACTGACACTTGAACTACTTTCAGGGTCTCAGCTTTAACTGACACTTCAGGTCCCTTTCCTGCTGACAGTTACTGAAACTCTGACTTTAACAGAGCTTCAAGTCTCACTGTGTTAGGATATTCTAACTTTCTCTGAAGGGCAGAAAAACACATCTATCAGTGAGATTGGCTCCCATACCCATTGTAGAAGGACATTGCTGATCACCGCCCCCTGGTGGAGACTTGTTGAGCATGGCGGCACATTCTCTAAGGGCTTCTCTCCATGCTGCCACTCTCTCTGAATGAAAAACACTCAGCTCCTTCAGCGCTTCCAAAACTTTTTTCTTGCACTCTTTCTCCACCTGCTCTTCATTAGCACTCCTTCGTCTGCCTTCATCCTCCTCCTCATCTTCTGCTGGACCAAGCATTTTTTCCTCGCTACTTATCTGTGCTTCCCCTCCTCCGCCTCTGGCTGGTTCTACTCCTTTGCATCTCCTCCAACCCACTGCTTCCTCGTGATGATGATGACGGTGATCCCTGGATCGTGTGACAATGTCAACCCCCCGAACAGTTTCAGTCAACATGTTGAGGAGAGTATCCTCTCTCCCCCTGCCATGAAGAGACTCAGCTTCATCCATCTGTTCATTCATGTGCAGATTCTCATCCGCGCTGAGCTGAAAAGTACAACAGATAAAGAGTCAAAAAGAGTGTCTAATCCTGCCTGTTCCTTGGCCCCTTTTCAGTGCATATTGCATATGGCAAAAGCAATTTACAGAATATTAGTGAATACTATCAAGTATTCACTGAAAACACACTGTATTCCCTTGTGTACCTCCTTTTAAATTTGAAGCTGCAGCCCCCTTGTTCACAGTGTCCTTGGCATTGAGTGTTGCTGTGTACAGCTATCCTGGTTTACAGGAGCCAATGCTGTATTTATATGGCTGCCAGCAGTAAAACATGTTGCCAAGGCGACCCCTGGAGGCGTGGCAGGGGGACACAAAAGAGGAGCCACTGAGCAAAAGATTCACAGGAAGAAAGAGTGCTGTCCTCCAGAGATCTCATCCCTCTCCTCTATTCTTCTGTCACTCATTTTACTGCTTGTATGTCCAGACAGTAAAAGATGTCAGCTCTTCACTATCACACAACGCCGTGTGGAGTGTTACTTTGTGGGTTCTCTGTGGAATTCCTGATTTTATAGTTCTGAGACAGGGAGGGGAAGAAGTCCTAGATCCTTTACTGAAGTAAAAGTACAAATACTGTAGTCTAAAAGTACTCCACTACAAGAAAAGTTGTAAAAGCTGCACTGAAAATGTTACTTAAGTAAAAGTATTATGAGCAAAATGCCCTTAAGGTACCAAAAGTAAAAGTACTCATTATGCAGAAACACTCATTTTAGAGAGCTGTATTATTAATAATATATTGTATACTGAATATTATCAAATCATGATGTAATTGGTCATTGTACAGTCAATTTTAGGTACTTTAGACACTACTAGATGGTTTAAAAGTAAAGCAGTGCATCATATTTTATACATTTATCATATGTTTTGCATGTAAAATCTTAATTGGAAAAGTAATTAGTAACTCTTAGAGTCAAATAACTGCAGTGGATTCAAAAAGTAAATATTTCCCTCTGACGTGTAAAAAAGTAGAAGTATTAAATTAAAGTAGTAACCAACACAAGACCTCAATACTGTACAGTACAAGTAAGTACAGTATTTCAACAGTATATGGGCTTAGAAGGTGGATTTTGACTTGTCATGGTCGGGAAAGTACCAGCAACACCAGTGCATTCATGGGTCAATGGTTCTGTTACGTGACAATGAGCCAGCACACACAATACCAGGAATCTGAAACGGAGGCAGATAAATGGACCTCAACCATTGTTCATTTTATCACTCACACCTGTGTTTTCCTGCTGTGACTTGTCAAAATCCCCTGTGTAGAAAAAAGACCTTGTATTTTTGCTCTGACGTTACAGTCACAGCACAGCAGCACTCTGTCACCATCATGTGGCTTACTCTGAAAACTGTACCCTGCTACTTTATTAATTAGCAGTTAATCAGGAGTGATAATGTTTGTTTGGGAGAGAAGAAACACACAACATGAAGGTGTAAAACGTCAAAAATATGTTACAGATATTCTTATATGCTATATTACTGATGGTAGGACTGAAAACTAAGGTTTACCTAGGTTTGATTAAGGTTTTGATGGACCCATATACCTCTTGATGAGAGGCAGTGCATTGTATACTGAATTTGGAAACAATCAAGGTGAAGGCAAAGTTGGTAAATATGTTCTTCATCAAGCGTGCCAGGTAACCCGCTGCATTCCTGTCTGTGCAGAATGAGTAGCCTGGGGCCTGGGCATCAAGCTGGGACTTGCCTCCTATTCCCAGGAAAACATCACAAGTGCTTCCACTTTGCTGTTCACCCTTTCCTATCACATGCACACTTTTTTGTAAGTAGTGGATGCAGGCTAACTTAGAAGAACCTGAGCTCAAAGAGATTGATAGTGACGATAGTGCAACAAGTCCAGTGGAACATCAACACTATCACATCCTGCAGTGCTCAGCTTTCAACGAAGGTGAGGTGAAGTCTGTGTACTTCTGCAACTCTTGCCGCTGCTGGTACACAGCTAGTGGCCCCTGCACTGAAATGGGCGTGGAGTTTACTCTCAACGCCTGAGTAGGCAGGGGAACGGAAACAAACGAGTATGTAAAAAGCACGCTGCGAGGACAGTTGCGACAGGCGACAGATACCCAGAGCGTGGTATGACAGAGAGGGGACACAGGTGTGCGGATGATGCCTGAGGTTTCCTCCCGTTTTTAACCGGCAGGTAAGTTTTGGGCGAACTACCGGACGCTCGGCAGCGTATTACGTCAAAACCCTGACTTAAAGTTGGTTTTATTCGTCACAAGCCGACTAAAGTGGGCACGCGGCTGAAATAAATCAGCGCAGGTTAAATTATCTTTCTTTTTTTAAAGCCAGGGTGAATGTTTAATCCGCATTTTTTATCACGATGTCAGTAGTTCAGACTCACTTCAGTAAGTGTAAATGGAAAGTGAAATATGACTGCGCCAACCAGACTTTTGATTAGCATCTGTTACATTATATTCACAGTGGTGTAATACTCTTTTCCCGTATGTGTAAACACTGATGAGCACATTACGCACGTGCGGACCTCCGATACAGCTGCTGTAAGGTTAGTATGAATACAACCAAGCATTTTACAGAAGCGGTTTATACTAGAGATTAAAATTAAATTCTCTAATAAATATGTTTTTGTCATGTTATCCTCAGAACTCTATTTTAATATTGGAGTTTATAATATATGAACAGGGAGCATAAATTGCAAAACCTGAATAGTTATATTTTTTCAAACCAGGAAGGGGATGCACATTGGACTTTGATCAAACTTGGCTGGCTGAGGGATGTGCAGAAGTATAAAGTAGGTGTGTGTGTTGGTGTGCATGCATGGGCGTGCATGCTGTGACTCACTCCTGTGGAAGCATACCTGAGGTGGTGTAGAGGGCCCTGTACGGTGGGTGTAACACAGACACACACTTCTTCTTACACTGGCGGCCACACTTTCAGAGCATTGTTTAGTTTTGTAGAGGTAACAATATATTGTTCTAATAAATTGCTGTCTTATTGTGTGTCAGTGAGTGCTTCATGTGTTGGTGTGTGGTGCCTCCGGTTCTATGCACAACCCATATGTACCCAGGCCCATGTGGCATGTGTGTTGTTTATCTTGTGAAGTTCTCTTTTTGCTCTCTGCTATTGATCTGCACAAACCGTGGGCTTTGACACTGGGCAGTAGCTGTGGATCAAAACTCCCTATATCCAGCCCTTAATAATGTTTGCTGAATGTGTGTAGTGTTGTGCTGGCCTGCAGTAGTGTGTGTGAGTGGGTGTATTATAAGTGCTAAAAGGCAGGGATGTGGAGCAGGCCAGGTCAAATGAGCGAGAGAGCTTTGGCGTGTGCCTCCACTGGCTGTTAGCCAACACCGGTCCCTGCATGTTAACACTGCAATGCACAGCTGGGCTGGTTTGATAGAGTACAGGCCTCTATTGTGAGCAGGGGCTTTAATTTGTGTCCCTGCATGCTCAGTGCTAATGGTGCAAAGAAAATGTAGCAGCTAAGGTGTGATGTGTGTGCGCTTAAGGTGAAATAATAGGAGCATCTGAGCATGCATGAACACAACTGACGTGCGTCTGTTCATGAGTGCTGCAGTTTCTTGATCTTTACATGTTGTAAAATATATCAGAGAGGAAGAGATGCTGTAGATCTACCATGAGGTTCCAATTTAAAATCGCTACAGGAACAAGGACAGTTTCTGTTCATGTTCATTGTGTGAGTTGCTAGAACAGTAAAACACTCAAATGTATGGGCTACAAATGCCGCAAGATTATATTTACTTGAAAAGAGAAGTAACACTTCATGTCCCCTGTGTACTATACCCAAAAGAGGAGAAGTGGACATGGCAAGATGTTGATGATGTATCTTCCTGTGAGTTTCGTGTGTGTGTGTGTGTGTGTGTGTGTGTGTGTGCGCGTGTGTGTGTGCGCGTGTGCATGAGAGAGAGATTGTGAAAGATAAAAGAAAAAGAAGAGTTAGACTTTGAAGAGCTGGTGTGAAAGCATCAGCAAACAGACTTTCAACAACAGCAAGGTTAGCAGTTTATGATATGTTAGACAGTGAGCTGCAAGGTACAGCTTGGATTTTTGAACAGATATGTATATGCAAATAAGGAAGAAAAGGTTTTCTAACAAAGATGTCAGCTGGCCTTTCAAGTTTTTCTTTTTAGACATTGAGGTTGGTCTCCTACCAGAACCTGACCATAAAGCCAATCTATGACGGTAGAAGTCTGTTTCCTCATAGCTGTTGCTGTTTCCTGCTGTTTCATCCGTGACTGTTGCAAATACAGGTGGTGGTTTTGTTGGCTAGTGTGTGTGCTCTGTTATTGTTGAATGTACTTTACATGCATCTAGATCTTCTCAGAGTAAGCTTAAAGGAATAAACACTGGGGGGAATTGAGCTTTATTGCTTTACTGCTACGTGAGAATATCAATGCCACTCTTGTGTCTGTGTGGTGATTATTGAGCTACAGCTGTCACGGCAGACGCTTAGCTTAGCTTAAAAACTGAAAACAAGAGGAAACTGCTAACATGGGTTTTTCAGGCTTAAACTTAAAGCTTACTGATTTATATCTTATTATTCAAATAGTCACAAATATAACCCCTGTAAAACCGCCACTTCGTGTTTTTTTATTTTTGTTTTTGTGCGTTTTCAACAAACGTGTTAATTAGCTTCAGCAGTGCAAACTTTGTACAGAACCATACGAACTATTTTGCTAAAGTAAGCTAGTTGTCTCCCGGCTGTAGCTTCATATTTAATGGTCAGATTAAATGTATCAATCTTCTCATCTAACTCATGGTAAGAAAGTGAATGAGCTTATTTCCCAAAATGTCAAACCAGTCTGTTAAATGAGGTCATATTTCCACAGCTAAATATGATTAATGCTATTAATGTAATATTTAAAGCTAAAATTCAACCCTTAAATTTTCACCTGCAAAACTTTTAAGACAAAATCAATATTCATTTTGTATGATTTGGGCTTGTAGAAAAATGCACATCATTAGAGCCAAATAAATTAATTTTTTTAAAGTGTTCCTGTTGGAGTTAATGGATGTTTCACAGGTTAATAATGTCTTTGGTACGAGAGCGGGGGTCATGAACTTGGATGTCATGTAAAAGATTAAACTCTGTTTGATGGTGCTTGCAGCTTCCTATGTTTACAGCATATTTCTTCAGCCGTCACTTATTTCCATCTGTTTTTATGTTTTAGGTTCAAGGCTGGACCACTACGTCTTCTAAAGGTCTTCCCGATGTGGCAGATGTGGAATTAGAGCACTATGTTGGAGCCCTCAGAGCCCAGCCAGGAGGTTGCAGAGTGGCTGTCCACCCTCCGCCTGTCCCAGTATACCTCATGTTTCAGAAAGGGAGGATACCAAGCTCTGAAAGACTGCAAGCACCTCACAGATGAGCGTCTCCTGGAGCTTAAAGTGCTCCCAACAGGCCATCGGAGGCGCATCCTCCGCAGTTTGGAAGCTATAGGGGTGAAGCCTCAGAGTGGTGGAGAGGATGAAGAAGAAGAAGAGGGAGGAGTAAAGAACAGGAGACGCCAGAAGAAGCCGGTGCCCCACCCGAGACATATCTTCTTAAAGGACAGAAAGAGGGGGACTTCATGTCAGCACCATCAGCCAAAGGAGAGGACGGAGCATGGCTCAGAGGGGAGTCACACTTTGCCTCCAGGGGCAAGACTGGGAACAGAAACTGAGGACAGATATATCCGGCCGCCCCAACCGGCCCCACGCGATCCCCAGAACATCCGTACGAGCATGTCTGCACCTACCTGCATCCCTCCATCTGTGACCTCCAGCAGCAGCAGTGAGTCCCTCTGCATTTCAGAAATGCCTTCAGACTGGGAGATTTCCTCAGAGGACCCGTCACTGTCCAGCACCGACTCTTTCCCCTGTTCTGCTGAAATACCCCACCCAACGGTGACTGAGGAACATGGGGGTCTTCAATGTGAAATGGTGGAAAACTCCATCTATGAGGCACAGCCCTGTTTTAAGGCTTCTGCAGGTCCACGTCTCACTCGCTCCTACAGGCTGAGGCACCGGCCCGTTCCTGAGATCCCGACTCAGATCTTACCGCCATTGCTGGACAGGTAAAGAGGCTGGTTTAAGCTAAAAGACTTCACTTTCTTGCATATTTATGGGGCATAGTTTGACATTTAGAGAAAAAGACTTTTTCACTTTCTTGCCGAGAGTTAGGTGAGAAGATGGATACCACACATGACTGGTAAATGTGAAGCAGCTATGAGCTGCTGGTTTGCTTAACTCAGCACACAGACAAAGCTAGCTTGGCTTTGTTCAACGGTAACATAAAATGACGAGTAAAAAACTTTATCAGAGACACACATAAATTAATATCAATATGAAGCAGGTGTGTCTGATTTTGCCAAAATGAAAATGTTAATTTCCAAATCTTTCAGTCCCTGGGCAGGTTGAATGTTAAAAGAAACAGCTCAGGCTAGCTGTTTCCCCCTGTTGCTAGTTTTTCAGTGCTTAGCTAAGCTAACCAACTGCTGGTTCTGGCTTTATATTTAAAGATAAAGAGTGACGTTAAAGATATGAGAGTGGTAGCAATATTCTCACCCTGTGTTACCTCTCAGCAAAGTAGTGAGTAAATATATTTTGTTACCTTTCGGCAGAGCCAAGCTAGCTTAATATTCTGTTTCTAGTCCTTCTGCTAAGGTAAGCTAACTGGTTTCTGGGTCTAGCTTCATATTTACTGTGCAGACATGTTGGTGTTTTTACACTTTGGTTTATGTCTGGATTAAAAGTTAATGTGTCAGCAGATTTACATTTGGACAGAGCTGTTGTCCCCTGTTTTCAGTCTTTATGCTAATCTGTTTTAACCGGCTGCTAGTTTTAGCTTATTTGTCCCACAGATATTATAGTAGTATTGATCTTCTCACCTAACTCTTGGCTAGAAAGTGATATGTGTGTTTCCCAAATTGTCAAAGTATTCTTTCAAGCACAAAGTTTGACTTTATAAGAGTTGATGTGCAGTTTCTGAGAACTCATCAAACAAGTTAAAAGAGCAAGGTGAAAAAGCACCTGGAGAATGCTTCCATGGCATGAATGAATTTGAAAACAAGGCTCTCTCGCTTTGCATTCAGATATACCTACACTGATGGAGAACCTGAGGCCTTTAATTTCATATGCAGTTCTCCATTCAAAGCGCATCACTACCCTTCATACATTGTTGAACTTTTGAACCATGAAACTAACTTTCAGAGTTCCACATCTCAATTTGGAAAGGCCTTTACGTCTACCTGACGTTACTGTTTTTACCCACGTGCTGAATTGGTTGTTCTAATCCACTTATTTCTCTCCCTCCTCCTCCACAGGAGCACACTGCCAATGCAAGCAACCAGCCCTGAACACCTAACTGGCTGCGAAGGTCCCACCGGTGCAAACGGCATACAGAAAGGTACACGCAGTCTTTCAGCTGCATCCGCTTCATCTCCGCCATGAATATTTCATTCGGCAGTAGAGTCAGCGGTGCTGTTGTTTGCCCGGATGAAAGGAGGGAGAAGAGACGAGGGTAGCGTGTGGGTGGGGGTAGGGTGGGGTGGCGTTCGGCGGCAGTGTGGTGAGAAGCGGTGTCGCCCTCGTTTCAAGCGTTCGTCTCACAGGGAATATGCTCTCTCACATCTTGTCCCTCAGCAAGACCCTGGTGTGTATTCCTGTCGCCCGGCTCTCCAAAGTTTTTTAGAAGTTGTTTAACTTTGCTAACAACACACAGGCTTGTAGTACAACCAGTACAAATATGTTTTGAATTTTGCCTCCTCCCCAGCTGTATTTACTGGGCTTAGTCGACCCTCATGTCTCATCTGATGCGATACTACGTGAGCTGCTTTCTGTGCCGAGGTAGACACGTTCTCCTAGGATTATATGACGCATTTCGGTGACGACAGTCTGCATGAATGCGTGGTTAACACCAGTGAAGACGTCACTCATTTTGAGACAATATTTGACCACATTATGACTTTACGTCTCGCTAAGTATCAACAGTTCTGTCCATTTTCCCCACTTATTGCCCCACTCACGCCTCCCCTGTCCTCCCCCCTCCTCCCCCCTCCTTCCTTGTTCAGTTTACCTTCACTGCAGCAGTCTCTCAGTAGGCCCTGTTTTGCCAACTTTTCCTCTGTATGGAACAAGACAGGGAGTGAGACAAGAGAGAAAGGCGAGACAGTGAAGTGGGTTGGGAGGAAGGAAGAGGAGATGGATGCAAAACAGGCTGAGAGACGGAGCAAGAGAGGGAGGCAAGGTGGTCCCAGTGCAGGGAGACGGGGAGCTCGACTAGCAAGCTAAATCTCCCTTCACGGCAAGGTCTAGCACGGCGTTACTTGACGTATCATTTTACCCAAGCATATCTGAAGAGTTTATTCTGAGATGAGATCCAGAACTTTAAAAAAAAAAAAAAGTGCAGTGTAGTCTCACACAGTGATTGTTGTATTCAATCAAAAGTTGATACTGGAGGCTGGCAGAATTTTAATTAACACCCTCACACTTCCTCTTATAAATAAGTTTCTTGTACAAGACAAATCTCATTGAGAGAACAGTTTTCTATGTATTGCTTCTTCAGTATCTGTGGCAATACAGCAGACTGGGCAGAATATTCAATTATCTAATCATTAAAATAGTTTTACTTTGCAGGGCCTTTTATTGTGCAGTGACATACATAATCTCAACTGGCAGACTCTGTACATACACTACAGTGTACAGTTCTGTTATAAATGTGTGTTGTTCTTGTTTCTGTGACTTTGATGTATGACAGGCATGACCTTTGTACACACACACACACACACACACACACACCCACACACACCACTGGCAGCAGAACTCGACTTTTTGTGCCAACCTCAGTAGCCAGAGGAAGAATACTAGTTCTCAGCTGTGCAACGTGGGAATTTCTTTGTGCCATATATTAGTATTAATAGAAAACCTTTGAGTTTAAGATTGTTGGTCAGACATAACAACTCATTGGAAGACATCACCTTGTGCTCTCAGAGCACACAAAAAGACACAAAACCAGGGGGCGGCTGTGGCTCAAGAGGTAGAGCAGGTCACCCACTAATTGGAAGGTCAGTGGTTTCATCCCGGTCTCCTCCAGTCTGTGTGCTGAGGTATCCTACTGTTGTGCGCTGTATTTATATAGTGCTGTATGAATATAGTGTAAAGTGCTATGTAGATGCAGACCATTTACCATTTAACCAAGCAAAACAAAAGCTAGGTTAGCTAAATATGACATGCTAGCAGTGCTGTGAGGCTGTGCTTTGAGCCAAATACTAACATAAATATGCTAACTTGCTCATAGTGACAAAGCTAAAATGTTGACGTTACCAGGTACAGTATGTTTACTATGATTACCACTTTAGTTAGAGTGTTAGCATGCTAAAGTTAGCTAATTAGCACTAAACACAAGAATAGACGGGGCTGATGGAAATTTTATATCACTGTAGATATTTGCTCATACAAGTTTTGAAATATATGGAATGTATTAGCCTTACAAAAAACAAAAAAACAAAAACAAAAAAACATATTCAAAGTCCACTTAAAAGCTTTTTTGGGGCTTTCACCTGTATCCCATGGTTTTCACAGGAGGATGGATTTTGCTCAGTGTTCTACTGCAAACTTCTTTCTACTGTAAACTTAACATATTAGTTAAAAAAGTAACTAAACAACATGATAAATATAATAATAACAACCATTATTGTCATTATTCTCATTATAATCATTTGAAAATAAAAAAACTTGACTATTCACTATTCACTTGTAAACTTGGTGAGCCGATGACTGAACACATTTTCTGTTGACTACTTTGAATTCAGACGGTGGCAGCTTCGTGTCCTCCGTGCTCAGTGTGGGAGTGATAATAACAAACTGACCTGTAACTCCCCTGACTTAAAAGCAGGGAGGCTTCATTCAGAACAAAATCAATCTCACTAACTCTGAGCTGATGGCTGCATCTAGGTCGCTTCCCGGACTGTGACTTGAGCGCGTGTCTGGTCAGGAGCAGATAAAGAAGTGGCGTGGTCGACTGAGAGAAACAAAGGCAGAGCCCTGGAGATGCAAGCCAGTGAGAGGAGAACAGAGGGAATCAGACAGGAATTGAGTACAGCAGCGTCCAGTCCAGGCCTTTGGAGAGAATCGCGAGTGGCCTGAAGGTCGGCTGATAGATGATGATTGATGGTTGCCATCTGCCCACAGAGCCTGCCCATAGAGAGAGCCACTGTGTTGGAGTGGGTTCTATCATCAAATAAACTGACCCCTTCATAAAGCGTATCAAGCCCAGTACACGCCCTTTGTGCCCTTCTGTAATGGCTCGCATTGTTTTCAAACTGTGTGTCTGTAAAGGTTTGAAAAGTAGTACATTCACATCTGTAAGGCCGTGAGTGCGAGCCTTTCCTTATTTGACCATCCATCCTTTTATGTCTGTGTTTCTCTCAAGGCATCTTCATGTGTCTGAGGGTATTTCGATGTTTGCACGCCAACCGTTTGTGTACGCGCCCGTTCTATCTGCCGGTGTCTATGTGTGCGCCCCCCCCCGTGGCGGTGTCTTCTGGCCCCATCGCAATCCTCAAGAGAGGGCGGTGTCATTTTTCACAGAGACAGGCAGCAGCCCACGCAGGGTGGCCCCGGGTCTCCAGACTAATAGCGTCTGGCCAGAGTCTCTCCTCTCTTCTCCTTCGTCTTCCACCGACCGCGGTCCCTGCAGGAACCAAGACAGAGAAATGGTCTTGGCAGAGGCTCAGTCTGCTTGCGACAGGCTGAGTGGGATCGTACTCCCAGTTGGGCGAGGAAAGGGGCCGAGGCAGAGAGATAGGCATGCTAAAACAAAATTTAATTGGTTTACTGCTTGCATGGATCAAGGGTTGGCACATTTATTCAGATCAATGAGTGGGTTTAATCAAAGGGCACTATAACATCTGAGTGATTTAAAATTTAACTGGAACAATCCCGTTAAGCTCCTTACTTTCATGCACCATGTTTAGGCCTTCACACTGTGTTCTGCAAGTTTCAATGCCATGACAAAACTACCATTGTGTTGTCTCTGTGTCCTTTTTAGCTTCACTTCAAAGAACCTTGATGCCTATTGCTCCCTACGGAGAAACGTTCCTGTACAACAACCCTGAAAGCGCTCCGGTAAGCGAGCATACACTCCCACTAGCGGACAGTGAGTAGCAGCTTACTAAAGAGGAACAGACATTTCTCAGATCTTCAGCGCTATCAGCATTGTTTCAGCCACAGCCTACACACCAAACTTCCCTCTCTGTGTTAATGTTGTCACCATGGACACATACCAGAGTGGAAAATGTGCTTGTTTCAGTTTGCCCCCTGAGGTTAATAGAAATGTCACCTAGCCACTAAAGTTAACATAGCTTAGTGCTGCAACACGATAACAGTGTCTGACTGAAAGATGGACACTTTTTTCCCCATCTGATGCTAATCTCTTTTGTGCTCTATAGGACCAAGGTGCTAAAGAAGGGCAACAGAAAGGATTTAAGGACAAGATAAAGCAGAAGAAACAGAGGTATGGTATGATGATGTTATGCTTCCGTTTGACACTGGCTGTATAAATAGAAATTCAAATGTTAAGAAAGAGAACTACTGTAGTGCTGTACTACCATGCAGCTCCAGGTTAAAGTTTTGATGTTTTCAAATAGATTAGTAGTGAAGATTCACATCTTAATAAGGAGGTTTGCACCAAAAAATAGAAGCAATTCTTGAGCTGCATTGAAAATCATAAAGATAAGAGAAGTGGTCAGGATGATTTGAGGTGGAGAATGATTATACATTTCCTGTGTTAGAGGTGCGATAGTAGGCCTTATTAATGAGTCATTTTACATTTTAGGAAATGTACTTATTCACTTCTGTGTTGAGGGTTAGGTGTGAAGATCAGTATCACACTCATGTCTCTTATCACTCACATCTGAATCAGGTGGTTTTTTGCTTAACATAAAGACAGGAAGGATGGCGGAATCACTAGCCTGCGTACTGGACTAGATGCGTACTAGCATCTTTGAAGAATTGGTCAACAGATTTTTTCTCAGTATACAAACAAATATGAAAAAATGTGTGGTTTTAAAGGGAGTTAAAATATGTACGGTAACAATTTGAAAGTACAGTTAATCTGAACAAACAAAACCCTTTAGGCCATGCATCTTGACAGTAGAATTACAGATAAGTCTTCAATCTCTGGTTTTTGGCCCACAGTGAGGAGCACTAATAAAATTGTTGGTTACAATTTAACTAACTTTATAACTTAAAACCAACTGTAAATCTTGTTTTTGTTGACCTGCGGTGGTTTAACTTCTCGTCTCAGTGCAGTGATGAAGAAGTACACCCCAGGGTGTCAGTACACTGTGACATCACTGTTGGGTGTGGCTACAGGTGCAGCAGAGCACACTCTAATCACCGTCAAACCACACGTAACAATGTTGCTGTAGAAAGACTTGAAATTTTCAGCAAGAAAGGGCAGAAAAATGCTGTTTTTCATCCTGGTATTAACAGCTATCAACACATTATGTCATCTGTGCTCATACAGAAAAAAGACACCTAAACAGAGAGAGTCAAAGGAAGAAGATTCTCCACCAGCTCCTCCAGCTATCCCAGACCCCTACAAAGATGAGTATTCGACAGTGGATGAGTGTGCCAGCATTTTACCGCGAGCCATTTTGGACCAAAGTTTTGCCGCGACCCCTGAAACCCTCGCTGTCGGCCCAGCTGCCTCCGGCCCCACGGATGGATCCATGATCATGGTGGAGTGTGACCTCTACTCGGAGCCCGCAGAAGCTCTGGGCAGCGTGAGCAGAAATGCTTTGCCTGACATTTCCCCTTATGCGTGCTTCTACGGAGCCCCCAAACACCAAGTGCTCAAAGTAGGCTGGCTGGACAAACTGTCGCCTCAGGGGTAAGTTACAGTACTTCTTAGGTTGATAAATGCGATTAGAGATTCAGCTCAGATCATCAGGCATTAGAAATTCCCTCTTTATCTGATGTAATGATGCATGGGTCTGCATGAAATCCTCATGACTGCTGGTTTTTCTGCAGCACCACATTGCATAGAGATTGTTGGTCATAAATATTAATTTCCTATTAACATCGGCATATGTTCTCACTCATTCTTAGTGTACAACCTTTCGCCCCAACAACCCAAAATATCCCTCATGCCACTGTCTGTCACAGCATTACAGCCAGCAACCACTACTTCCTGTTTCTCTGCAGATATTCTGCACTCTCTGATGTGTGCTCTGTCTTTTGATGATTATTTAAAACTGATAAACGGTATTAGATACAGAGGCCTGAAGGAGATGTTTCCATAATGCATAGCACTACTGAAGGGATAGGAAAAGAACGAAGGGAGATAACCTTGTAGCATTGAGATTCACATTATATTGGCTTTCGCTTAGTTCGGCTTTCCTGGCAAAACTACATTTTCTTCCTAGAGTCTCTTGGTGCTACTGGTGCTCGAAACCAGAACTATCAATCACCGACTTCCTTTTTATATTCTCCTTCATCACCTGATTTGCATAGGTTTGGCAAACTGCCCTTGGGCTGCTGAATATTCAAACTGAGAGTAGCCATTTGTTTTGATTATGCTAATTGGCAGCTGTTGATACAACTCTTGACATTAATGAATCAGTGGCACTCTTGATGAAATATGAGTACCTGTTCAGAGCAGGTTTAGTCACTGGCTTACTGTCTTGATGGTTTGTGATATTATTTTTTCACAATGCGGTGACACATTGCACTCAAAACTGTCTTTGTTTGGTTGACAAGCCAATGAGCCAGATGGATTGAGCTACAGAGTGTATTATACACATTTTCACCTCAACTTTTCACCTCTCTTTGCAGAAAGTGTGTTTTTCAACGGAGGTGGGTGCGTTTCGACGGCGAGAGTCTGGCCTACTACAACAATGACAAGGTAAGCACAAGGAAAAACACATGCTAATGGTCGCTAAAGCCGTGAAACCCTTTGCACGCACGTGTTCACGCCTCCCCTCCTGTTTCCGCTGACACACTCACAGCCTCCACATGCACGCCGGCGAAGTCAATCTCATTCCTCTGTTACAAGAAATCTATAGCGCGAGCAGCTGAGCCAAGTTCCTAAGCGCTCCCCCCTTCTCTTCCTCCTCCTCCTCCTTCTTCTCATTGTCATCATCATCATCATTAGCTTGGCAGGCTAAAGAATGGGAGCAAGGACGGAGCGACATTACGCCACGCATGATGGGCCAACGCTCCCTGTGCCCGCCCAGCCATACAGTAAAGTACATTGATGTTGGCACCTGACCAGTTCTCAGAGAAAGAAAGGAGAGGTGGAGGGTGGGGGAGGTGCGGGAGGGAGAGAGAAGACTCTGCTCTCTTTTTTGCCTCCTTCAGCACTTCTCCCTGTCTGACAGTTGAGCTTGAGATTTCGCTCAGCGTTGCCTGCCTCGTCATCAGAGGCAGGGGAGGGATGAGAAAGAGCTGGGGCAGAGTGGAGGCTGAAGAAGGAGAAACTGGAGAGGTGGCAGACACAGATGCGAGCAAGATGGCGGTGTAACCTCCACTTGTTTAAACTGGACGCTGACGTTTTCAAGTCACAAACTTGTTGAATTCGCACCAGCATTTATAAACAGATTTCGCTGCACCTTTGAATAAAGACAGCACTTATTATCAGCTGAGCTTATCAAGGGAACTGATGAAGTGCAGCTTGTTTGCCTTGCTTGGCCGTCCTTTTGAACTAATGTGCTGCTCAACACTTGAATTCTGCACATTTTAACCCATTTGCTACAAACCACACATACTTAACATCACAGCTAACTGCAGCCTCTATTACATTTCATTAATCCTTGTGTAATCCACTACATTACATATCAAATCTGTATGATTTTTATTTTGGGCTGGGTAAAGTCTAAAATCTTTCAAATATGGTGCTGGTGCCAGTGCAATGACTTTGATTTCTTTCCACAACCCAATCACCAGACCGGCGATACTGACATTCAGCAAAATGTTTTTTAGTTTCCAAAATGTTTTAAATAATTTCTTCAATATGCTCAATGCATCATTATTACATAAAAAATTACATGAATAAGATATAACCTAAGTTTTATGATTTAGATTACAAAATATCTAATCTCTCCAGTAAGAGTAGGTAAATAAGAATCTTATAATCAGTGCCATCTTTTGATACTTCAATACTTGATGCCATTGATAAAGTACTGCGGCTCGATATCTGGCCCTACAGGCAGTGCAGACTTTCATCAGTTTGCACTTTAACTGCATTATCGCTGTGGCACTGACAAAAAATAACAGTACATATGGTTGTAAACTTTTAAGTACGTGTCAAAACGCTAAAAGTATTGCACATGCTGAGCAGAAATGTAAAATATAACTGTTTTCTGCTCGAGGAGCTAAGATGTTTTTTCAGAACAATGATCAAAGCATGTATTCTGTGATCTCAAGTGAGCCTAAAGTGCCCACAGCCCTGTCTGACATAATGTGCTTTACCTTCATGTCCTCACTAATGACCGTTGGATGTATCTCGCTCTAAGAACAAACACATTGCCGTGGTGTTTGTGTGTGTGTGTGTGTGTGTGTGTGTGTGTGTGTGTGTGTGTGTGTATGAGCGGTGACCTCGGTGGCCCCCCTCCCAGGGCCAGCTCGTTTTCGCTGCGGCAGCATTGCACAACATCACAATCAATGATGTGGGACCTGTCTGATGCCTGCTCGTTAATCACATACTAATTATAGCCCGCCATGCTCGCTTGCCCGCTCTGTCTCTCTCTCTCTCTTTTCCCCTCGTTTTCTCTTTCCATTGCATTTGTTGCTTTATTTATCAGGACACGCTCTGTTGCCAGCAGAGTCGGAATCGGCAGGGAGGCCAGCAAGTCAGCACTTTATAGTCCGTGTCACTGTTGGCGTAGGCACGACACTTTTTGGAAAGATGAAAGTTTGCCTCTGTGTGTGTGTGTGTGTGTGTGAGACGGAACAGGGATTGTTGTTTGGACTTTTTTAAAGTCATCCTGCCAATGTGACTCTCCCCTCTGAGAAAGCAGACGGCTTCATCATGTTGCGGGTGAGCGGAGAGGTCGAGTACAATCTCTCTGTCATCCCTGCTTTATGTGGCCAGCTGAGGCCCTGTACCACCCTGTGCGCCACCCAGTGCCACCTCCACGGGGTGAGCGCGGGGGTAGAGGAAGATTGCGAGGACGCCTCTCAGCACCGCTTTATGTCGGAAATTGAAATATGAGTCGGTGGCTTGCTTTTGCTCACAGTGCAGAGACATGTATTTGTGTGTGTGTGTGTGTGTGTGAGAGAGACCACAAAAATTGCTGTATTTCTCACACTACATAACCTTTTTGTATCTCATATTTTCTCACGTTGACACGGGGGTTCAAAATCTACACGACTGATCTCAGCGGAGTTGTACTGATTGCAACATTATTCCACTGGAGAGATCTGCAACTGGAGCAAATTACTGTGATATTCAACAAAAACAAGCAAGCACTTGCTGTGTGTGTGAATACACTGCCTCCCCCCTTCCCCAACCCAAATATCTTGTTGCGCCTTAAATGGATACAGACTCATCTCTAATGTGCTCTGAAAGCACTTTTACCAAAAATTTTTATGGAAAGTAGCTCAAAATGTCACTAGATGTTGCCAGATGTCATGAGGTAATTTGCATATTTATTAAATCATTACCTACTAATTTACATATATCAAGATAAAAAAACTGACTAGCTCTAACTAGCTTTATCATTAGCTTTTATTATTACTCAACCTGCCATAAGCATCTAAATGTACTACTAATTTCACAGTGAGGCTGTACTTGGACGCATTTTAGCTAAATGCTAATGTGCTTACATGCTACTGTTTACAGTGTGAGCTGTCTTTGTTGTTTACATACAACATTAAAGTACACCTGAAGATAATATGAATGTCAATTTATATATGTATCAGATGTTCAGTCATAAACCATATATTGACCACATTAAGGTGAGACTCTAACTCTAAAAAGGAACAATAGATTCTTTTGCTTTTAAAAGAAAAGTTGAGTTCATAGCCCAACTGGTCTGGTATGACCAGAAGCTTATGGTGGCTAATGTTAGCTAACTCTACAAAGATAATACACTATAATACTAAACTGACCATAGAGTTAGCCAAGTCTCAAGCTCAAGCTTTAGGCCACAAGTGTAGAATCTGTTTGGACTTGAGGTCCTTTTGTCTCAAATGATAAAAAAAAATTGTTGAAGACATGACAAATTTGTGTAGTCTTGACTTTCAGAAAAAATAAAGACTGATGTCAGCATGGTTTGATCATTTAATCATGCTGCTCTGTTTTTCTACCTGTACACAAAAGCAAAAAAATGCCTACACATTGAAACATTCCCATGCTTGTTCTCTCTCTCAAACTTTCAACACCCAAAAAACTCTTTTGTAGTTTGAAATCCTGTGGGATCTGTCAGCCCCAGACAGAACTAATCGCACTTAATCACAGTCGCAGCTTGAAGGTCTCTGGCCGTGGTGATGTCATCATCGGGGTAGCGGAGGTGGCGTGGGAGAGTAGCGAGATCCTCAGTCTCACTTCTCCCTTCTCTACAGCGTTGTATCCGATCCGTCTCATCAATCACCCCCTTTCGCCCGATTTCGTCAACGCCGGGATTGACTTGGGGGGGAGGAGCGCTTTGGACCTGAGATGTAGTCTTCGGGGATCCTGATGTGGTTGTCATGTGTGTGTCTGCGAGTGTGTGTTTGTGAAAAAAACAGTCCAAAGCCTGGCTTTGGGTAGCGAGGAGGAGGAAGTGAGGAGGAACGGCTGCAAGGGGATGAAGGGATGAGAGCACAGAGTGGGGGAGGGAGGAGGGTGGGTGAGGCTGGAGAGGAGGCCAAAGGGGAGATGAGGTTTTAGGATCGCGGATCAGTCTCTGAGTGTTGTCAGTCTGCCTGATTGTCTGTCTGTCTGTCTGCCTGACGCCGCAAAGCTCTCTCTCGCCAAGCCCGAAAGCTCCTCTACTTACTCCCTCCTGTGCCTTCCTGAGACGCCTTCGCTTTCTGTAACACACAAAATGTTTCTTTTTTCTATTATTTATGCTCGCTTTCATTTTGATCGCCAGAACTGTGCCCAAAATATGTGATATCTTCAGCAGAAATCTGCAGTATGAGCATTTATCTTACTTTCTTTCACGGTTTCATACATTTCCAGATGTTTATATCGCTAGACCTGCTCACATTTTAATAGTGTTTGCTCATTAAGAAGGTTTTCAGGTGACTTGCCTATAATTACCTTGGACTTGCTCTCGATGCCTTGAGGCTTTAGACTTGCTTTGACAAGGGTTGAGACTTGGACATGCCCTTAAGACAGCTCTGCCCCCAGAGCATCATCTTCAAAATCCTTAAGGCGTCCCACTCAGTGAAACACTGATCAAGGCTGCATTTTTGCCCACAAGCATTTTTTTTCCCTCCAAAGGTGCAGTTTTGCACCACAGCCAGTTGGTGTCCTCATGCCTCCACTGAAAATCTTTGGAGATGCCAGAACCCTTAACTCCATGCTGGTGGTAAAAAAAAACAAAACAAAACAAAAACCCCCCCCAAAAAACTCTCCACCCTCTTTACCCTCCTTCCCTGCTTTCTCCACACGGTGCCTCCATTATTGTCGGCTTTAGCTCCACTGCTCCGTTTTAATTGTTTCCTGAAGTTTTTACTGGTTTGTTTTTGAAAAGGAAGGAGACACAGTTATCCATGTGGGATAGGCAGAACGCAAAAAAAAAAAAGGATGGGGGGCATGGGCAAAATGACATGGGGTTGACAAATGTTGGGAGGGTAAAAATGAGAGGTAGCGATGTGGGAATAGCCAGATCAAGAGGCGAGAGGACGTGGGAGTGAGAGAGCTGAGGGTGGGAGGGAGGTGAAGGGAGGAGCAGGAGGAGTGAGGGGATGAGTGGAGGGAGGAATGAGTGTGGAGGAGCTCTTTGGCAGGGGGGAGGCGAATCAGGTGTGTCTGTTATTGGAGAAAGAGAGATAGTTAGGCCTCATTGCTTCCTTGGCAGTCCGTTCTCTTGAGATTAGTCTATAAACATTACCCGCATGTATATGTGTGTGTGCGCGCGCAGGTGCAGCGCCCAGCGATGTGTCTGAATCCGCCCGCCTTAAACGCTGACCGCTTCTTTTCATCATCCCTCCGCTGACTCTGCTGTCAGAGTATTTACAGATGCACAACTCGCAATTAAACAACTCTCTCCTCCATGACCCCAAAACTAGAATTAAAACAATTAATTACCGTTAACCCATACTGGGGTATAATTATCAGCCACCAAGCTAATTCATCCACATACACACACACTTAGTTTCTCCTTTCCTCACCTTCCTTTAACTTCTATCTAAATTTAGAGAGAGAAAGAGGGGAGATATTGGTGCGAAACTCCTGGGGAGAGAAATGCACAAGGCTGGCTGTCGGTAATTAGGTTGAGCCACTTCTTGCCATTGTTAACATCCTGCTTTAATATGAGAAGGACCCCTCCCTGACCCTCTTAGGCATCTTCATTTCTACATGATGTCTCTCTTTCCCACACGCCTCCCGCTTTTCTTCCTTCCTTTCCTCTCCATCTCTGTCTCTTCTCGACCACTGTTGCTTCTTCCTCTGTGTTTTTATCAGTCTTTTTTTGCCACTGTATCTTATTCCTCTCCTTGGCCTCTCACACAAGCCTAATTTCTCTTTTTTTTCTTCATTTCATGCTCCCTCCATCCATCCATCCGTTCATCCCTCCCCTCCACCCCCACTCTCTCCATCTCTTTCTCTGAACTGACTGCGCCGGCTGGTATATTTTTGGCCATATGCTCTCTAGAAATAGGCTTTTTGTGGACGGCAAGGTCACAGGCTTAATTAACAATGGCGAGAAAGGAGTCAGAAGTTCACTTCATTTTTCTTTCTCTTTTCATCCCTCCTCCACTTACTTCGCACCCCTTAGCTTCGCAAGAGGATGTGATGGTAGCAATACAGTGGAGAAAACGTACTGTATTGAACGCAGCGGCACGGCGGTCACCACAAAGTGTGCGCAGGACACTGTGCAGAGAATCAAAATTCAGGTCAAGCCCGTTGAAGAGCAACAGAGAGAATAAAAAGACACGTGTGGATTTTTTTTACATACTTTGTAATGATAATGACATTATCGACATGAATAATGCAGTGTCTGCAACGACCCCTCCCCCCCCCCCCTTTTTTTTTTTATAACCCAGTGATTTTCACGCCGCTACAGAAGGCATAATGTGCTGTCTCCTCAGTTCACTCTACTGCAAGAACATTACAATCTGAGATGTTCTTGGCTTTTTCCAACTACTTTAAGGGCATTTCTCGGTTACATTTGCCACATTATGATTCGAATACTGATCCAATGGTGCTTCCGTTCCGCCCCAGCTCCTCTTTAGAAGTGATAATATTGAGGTTTGATTTTCTTTTTGCCACCGACTGTCTCTCTTTCACATTGACAATGACCCAGTACTTTAATTGCCATTGTCAGGGGAGACTGTAAAGAGGGTCACGAAGCCTCCAGTGCAACATCCTCCTTATTTGGATGCCTCCACTACAGCTGCTGGGGGGAAACATGGGGGTAATGAGACAATACTCAAACAGCCAAATCCCACTTTACCCAACAAGCACTTCCTGTGCTTTACCCAAATCCCCAGTACAGCGTGCATATCTCTTTTAAAATATTTGAGAAGTTTGTTTTCTGCTTGTAGATTTGTTTTATGATGTCTCCTAATGCCCAAATGACAACACCATGTGTGTTATTCTTGTGTTTGGTCTTCTTTTTTGCAATGTAGGCTTATTTTTTGGACGATTTCCTGCATCTTCATTCCAAACTATGCATATTTAAATTCTATAATTAGAGTTTTTTATGTTAATGTCAAAGATCACATCAATGCAAGTGAGTACTGGCTTGGTAAATAGCACGGAGCTCATATGAAGAGATACAGTGTGTGTTGGTTGTTTATATTCCTGCAGCAGATTCTTGATTCAAATGCTTCTTGTCCAAGAGCTCTGTGCCATTTATCAAAGTTATTGCTTGAAAGGAAACAGGGAAGCTATTTCTGCAAATAAATTTGACGCTGTATTGATGGGTTATGGCTCTAGTTTGATGAGGATGTCTGTCAGTGGCGTTTCAAATTGAAAGCGATCACAGCCGATGGTAATACAACTCAGAATTACACATCTATTGATGCAAACAGTGCGCTAGAAAACAGTAATTGTGGGTCTACAGATGCAGATAATAGGAATAAGCAACAATACAATAACATTATTAGCATGCATGACAGCGTGTGTGTGTCCGCTTGTGTTTATGTACCTATTTAATGTGTGTACTCTTATCTGTCTTCATGTTTGTTTCTGTTTAGGAGATGTACTCCAAAGGTATGATCCTGGCCAGTGCTATCAGACAGGTGCGAGGACTGGGTGACAACAAGTTTGAGGTAGTCACCTCCCTTCGGACTTTCATATTCCGGGCAGAGAGAGAAGGTACAAGTGCATCTTTTCCTTTTTTGTGTGCTGTATTTTTCAGTCATCTATCAGCTACTCATTCTGCTCTCTCTGCTTGTCAGTCTGCCTCAGTTGCTCTAACTGTCTGATTCCCTGTCTGGCCTTGTTTTTCTCTCTCGTTCTCCCCGCCTCTCTCTGTCCTTTTCCTCTCTCCCCCTCCCCTCCCTTTCTGTTTGTCTCTCTCATTCTTACCTCACGCTCTCTAAATGCCTCTGTGGTAAGCTTCTGTCTCACCTATTTCTCTCTTTTTGTCTCTTTTTCTCCTCCTGCAGTTTTCTGTCTGCCATTTATATTTCCTGCTGCTTTCCCTTAAAGGGCATTATCAGTTTGACTGGAGATTTTACATCACTCAATATCATTTTGCAAGGTATCCCTGTGCATAGAAAAAGTTGTACATTTTGAGAAACTGTGCTTATCTTTTCTTCCAAAGTGTATATGAAAATATCAGTATTGGTCTCATATTTGCACATTAAGTACAGAGGTGTGGTCTAGCATAAAGATTGCAGGTAGGAGAAACAGTTAGCGTAGCACTTATGTACTGAACTTTTAGCTAACAGACAACAGCTGGGTACAGTGACTGTATGTTGAATCTTTAAAGGAACAATTTGGGAAAAAAACATTAACTTGCTTTCTTTCCCAGTGTTATATGAGAACATGAAACAAAGAGACTGGGAACAGGAAAACAGCTAGCCTGGCTCTCTCTGAACCAAACAAAATCCACCTACCAGCACCTCTACATAATGAACATGGTCTACATCCTTTTTACAACGTGTTATTTTAATCTAATGTTGTGCATTATAGGCAGAACATGTGTAGCCTAGCCTAAAGCTTGAGGAAAACTGGAATGAGACAGCTAGCCTGACTCTATTCAGAGTTAAAATATACACCTAACATCACTTTTAAAGCTAATTAATTTCTCTTCATGTACGGGTTGAAAAAATAAGCTATAAAGTAAGTAAGTGGGGCAGCTTTACAGTAGTTGGTGTGTGTATTTTTCAACTTTCAGGAGACCCAGGGTAGCCACAGTTAGCCACTTCCAGTATTTATGCTAAGCTAGGCCAATACACCCTGATTCAAGCTCTGTACTTAACACACAAAAATAAGATTGCTATTGATCATCTTTTCTCATTTTCAGAGAGAAAGGAAATAAGTATTCATAAGTCTTCATTCTCTATGCATGCTCTGTGAATATGAAGCTATGTGATGCTGCTCAGGGAGATCTTGCTGGCAGTAATGATTTCATGTCCCTGCCTGAACCTGTGGTATGAAGTCAATCTAAAAGGTTAGAATATATGAACAAAATCTCAAATCTTCCAGGAACTGTCCTTTAATAGTCTTGTTCCTCCTTCTTCTCTCCATCCCTCTGTCAGACAAAATGGACTAAGAGTTGTCTCTGCTTATCGTCTTTCAGCTAGAAGCTTCGTCTGTGTCGGCCTTAATGAGAGGGGAAAGAGACACTTTCCGCTCCTTACCTCCTGCCTGCTTGATGGCAGTCTATTAGGCAGCTCAGGTCAAACTGACTCATTTACTAATCGAGGGTTCGTTTCTGAGGTCAGATACTGGCCGCCCTTTGATTCATGTGAATAAGTGAGATTGGAGAAATTGAGTTTTGCGTGGTTATTGCGTAGAGTACTTTTGACTCATTGTGTGGTAAAGTGTGAATATTTGATCTGAGAACAGATTGAACTGAAAGATCTTTATTGACCAGATCATTAAGACCTCAATGGAAGTTATTGACACATTGACATCTGTTGAGCTAAGAATAGAATAATCAATATTTGACCTGCTCACCACTGGTATTGATCATTAGCTTATTACTCTTGATAACTTCAACCGGTCGTTTAATCCTCAATGGTCAGTTAGAAATAGTTGTGATGCTAAAGCTGTTTAAGTAGACTCTAATACATTAGGCCTTACTTCTGACATGATTCTTCATCAGTCACTGTCCTTTTAAGCCAGTAGTGAAATGGTAATTGAAGCAAGATTGTGAGCAGACAAAT
The DNA here is from genome assembly GCF_001640805.2 of Lates calcarifer. NCBI lineage: Eukaryota > Metazoa > Chordata > Actinopteri > Centropomidae > Lates > Lates calcarifer. The sequence continues at coordinate 8,873,426 of NC_066846.1, forward strand.
ACAATACTTTTAAATATAGACATGGTTGGATTGTTCCTGAGCTCTTAATGGTCAAGTGCTCTAGTGCTCTTATGTAGAAGCTATATTGGTTACGCTATCAAAAGCACTCTGAATATACTTCAATTATGACTTATGGCCGTTCATAAAGGCTTTCATGGTTATTATTAATGTAAAGGCTGTATCAGGCTGTCATTTGAGGGTCGTGGCAGTGTAAGAAAGCTACAGTCACACCTGTTCATGGCAGTTGTTGGAACGTGAAATAAAGCACACTTCTGATGAGATGAAAGAGAACTGAAGATTTCAATCAAACAGGATCAGTTTGTTTTTAAGATACTCTTTAAAGATGTTCAACAGACTGGAAACATTTAACCAAATGTCAAAGAAACACAAATACCTTTAAATAAGTAAGTCTTACATGCCATTGTTTGTAGAATCTGAGAATTAATGACTGTTGCTGGTTTTGAGAAAGATACTGTGGCAGATAATCACTTAAAAAATTCCACGCATAGAGCCTTTTAAGATAGATGTTACTTACCCTTACCTACAATACAATATTTACAATATTTAAATACAATATTAAGTGTTTGCACCACACTTTGAGTTAAGAACAGCCAGTTTTAGATGGCAGTGGAAATATTTGAATAAGTTACTGTTCTGTGGAGATTATTTCAGAATATATACATTCACCAAGCACTTTATTAAGCTCACCATACTAAAACTCTTTAAAGAGCAACTCTTTCACAAGATATTGCAAATATTCCTTTGAGATTCTGCTCCATGTTGACATGATTGCATCACATAATTTCTACAGATTTGTCAGCTGCACACTCGGGCTGCCAATCTCCTGTTCCACCACATCCCCAAGGTGTTTTATTGGATTCAGATCTGGGGATTGGGCAGGCCACTGAAGTACACACTGCCATTGTCATGAAACCAGTTTGAGATGACTTTTGCTTTGTGGCACATTATCAGGTTGGAAGTAGCCATGAGAAGATTGTGGCCATTAAGGGATACACACGGTCATGCAACAGTGCTCAGATAGGCTGTGGCATTCAAACGATGATTGATTGGTATTAAGGTGCCCAAAGTGTGCCAAGAAAACATTCCCCACACCATTACACGACCACCACCAGCCTGGACTGTTGACAGAAGCCAGGTTGGATTTGTGGATTCATGCTGTTGATGCCAAATTCTGACCCTACCATCTGCGTACCTCAGCAGAAATCTAGGTTCATAAGACCACGGTACGTTTTTCCAGTCTTCAACTGTCCAATTTTGTTGAGCCTGTGCCCACTGCAGCCACACATTGCTGTTCTTGGCTGACAGGAGTGGAACATGATGTGGTCTTCTGCTGCTGTAGCTCAAGAAGGCCTCATTTCATGCTTATGTTCTATTCATAGCATTGCTTGATGCAATATGTATTTATTATTATCATTTTATCCGTTTAAAGAAATTGCATTGGATCTCATTTTCATACAGTTGTGCATCACCGCTGGTTCATAAAAAGCAATATGACCAACGGGTTGCCCTCCAAACTTTTTCCATTTATTTTCACCACGCTGAGCACAGAGCACCAGCGATTCTCCCTCCTCTCCCAGTCGATTCAGTGCATCATCATATCGATGACTGCCAGCTTTTTTTTTTTTTTGTTCATTTATGAGTCGTGGGTCCTCAGCGGCATCATTTATCACTCTGTCTGCCGGTTGATCGTCATACGTCACACTCAGCCATCTTGACAAGAGCTGGGAGGGCTGTCTGATTTGGAGGTGGCCTCTGACCGCCTGGGATCAGTGGGAAGCCTCTCGCGGAGGTGGCTGCTGCCATCAGAAGAAAAAGGCCGGGGAGGGAAAGAGAAGAGAGAGGGAGAGAGAGAGAGAAGGAGGAGAAAACTTGGCCTCATCACCTCATGCATCTTTAAACAGGCCCACTAGCCTTGTGGCAGAGAGTCATCAATCTTTGGGGAAACACATGAGAAAGAGGGAGACATGAGGAGACAGAGGGAAAGAGAAGGAGTAGGTTAGTGAAGTGGAGTTACGGAGCTGCTGGGCTGATGCAGTAGGGGCGACAGGGGGGTGAAAATGATGGAGTGATGGTCAGAAGAGTGTGGGAGATTGTTAAAAGGCATGCAGAAGGGTTAGAAGAAGAGGGGATCGGAGCGACAAGGGAAGGAAGGGATTAAGTGAGGGAATAACAGGAATGGATAGAGCGACAGGCAAACACGCAAGCTTGGTGTGAAAAAGCAACAGAGAGGTAAAGGCAGAGACGGTGGGGAGAGATGAAAAGGGCAGAGTGAAGATGGAGAAAGGGAAAAGGGAGGGAGAAGTGAGTGAATAATTGAAGGCCACTGGAGAGAGTGTGCACACAGCTGTTGGCTGATTCTCCACTTGGTCCGCAGGTGGCCTCTTCCCTCAGGTACTGTCAGCTTGAGACAGGAGAGATGGAAGAAGGAAGGAAGACAGGCAGGGAGAGAGAGTGAGGGAGGGAGAGAGGGAGAGAAGGAAAGAGAAGGAGGGAGTGATGTGGTGAGCAGTGGCAGGGATTGGGGGAGGGTAGAGGAAAGCAAGAGGGAAGGAGATTTTGGCAGGAAGAGACGCCGGCGAGTGACGAAAAATGGTCGGGGCAAGGAGGGAGAGTGTTGGAGAGGATGCAGATAAACACGCTACGAGAGAGAAGATGGGATTTAATGTTGATGATTTGTATTCTGATGCGTTTGCAATTGTCTTTCCACAAGCCTGCCTGTGACACATGTTGAGTTTGTTTGAGATGACAGGAGGGAAAGTTAGAGAAAGAAGTAAGGAAGAAAAACAAAATGGTTGGGAACAGGCCAGAGAGAAAACGATGGCAAAAATATAAAGTCAGGAGGACACAGAGTGGGAGTATAAACTGTACTGCATATTTCACTTGGCATCATTTCACATTTTACTACCTAGTGGTGTCGTTTAGCCTACCCCCTTTCTTTAAATCTACAATTGATTTTTTAGGCCACTTGAGGCCAGTGCAACAAGCTGTTAGCACTGCATTAACACATTAGCACCATATGAAGTTATTGTGGCTAACACACAAGTAAACAGTTGCCTATTTATATATATAGCAGACACAGAGCAGCATTAGCATTTTCTGCCGTTGTTTGATAATCACTTTTTTAAAGCTCTGTTTTGGTCTCTAACAAAGGAAAGTTGAGCCATGAGCAATATATTTCACATACATGTAGTCATTTCTTTGTATCAGTGATATATAAAAAGTATAACAAGTAAACATGAAAGTTTTAGCTCTAGATCGTGACTAATTGTACTTAATTTTTTAGGCTTGCATTAGCCTCAAAACTCATAACTTAAACTAACATTTTTGATAAAGTTCACACAAGTCAGTTTATTAAAGAGTTCTGACAGGTGTGTGCACAACATTTTACAATTAAAAATACAAATGCCAGGACTCTCTGTTGAACAAGCTATGCTATATTACACTTTTTCTAATTAACCTCAAACATACAGTATATATTTAATTGCTGTGCTGCTATTTCTTGTTAATAACTGCATGTATAGGTGCCAAGTATCTGCTAAAAATTGCCAATGCCAACAATGTAGGCAACATGGCAACGTGACATGGCAAACGCATGTAGATAAAAACATTGAAGAGAAATGTCAACATTTTAACATTTAATGTAAACATCTTATTCTATGTTGTGTGAGTATTTTGGCATGAGACAATTGAAATGAGAGAAAACAAAGCAAATGACCACAATCCCCCTGCTTTGTGTAGTTTTTTTTTCTCTATTTCATTTTTTATTCCCGTTGATGGAGACTGTGTGGGCGGCTTCTAAGATCTGTGTCGAGCGCTGAGTGGACCTAGCTCTCATCTCATCCACTTTTCAGTGAGGATTATCTGCCTCTCTCCTCATCTCTAAAGTGGAATAGTCTTTCAAATACATGGCTATACATATATCTCTTAACAAGCGCCAGAGCTGTAGAGCTATAGATGTGGCTGAGAGTAGCTGTATATGCTTTTCATATGCATGCAGGGGTGAAGGCATGTTTGCATGTTTGCAAAAAAATTCTGGCAAGCGCTCAGGAGGTTCATGTGTGACAGACTGCGCGCACAAACAAACAAAAACATACACTCTTAACGTATGCAAGGAAAACTCAGACGAGCGAGTCAGATGCCCACATGCTACCACGTGGGCGTATGGGCATGCCACTGTCTCCTCTTTTTCCTCCCAAGTTTCTCTCAATCCTCACATCTCCTGTCCTCGCTCCAGCCCTCCCTCCTGTGCTCAGATTTTCCCAGCCTGGGCGAAAAGGAGGCATGTTTTATTACATTTGAAGTGGATTTGGACAGGTTTTGAGTGAATTCTTTGAAAAAGTTGACATCAAAATTTTGATGTCGACGACAGGCGGGTCATCGTTTGGAGTGAAAAATGTCAAAATTTCAGGTCCAGATTTTTCACCTAAAAATGACTGAGGGGAGGGAAGAGAGGAAGGAGGCCCTGAATAAATGAACAGGCAAATAAGTGAGCACAGGACAGGTAATGGAACTCAGAAAGCAGGGTGGGAACAGAACAGTAAAGCCTAGTGATATAAAGAGCAGTCAATAATTGAGTAGGTTATTCATTATTGATACTGGCTCTTTATGAATTCATAAGAATCTGGGGGGTAGCCAGACCTGTGCTCAGTTTGGGACTAGACAGCAGATACAGTATTTGGGAGCACAGGGTTGGGGTTAGTGTTTGTAGGAGTAGGGTGCCCAGAGAGGAGGAACTTTTCCTCAGAAGTGGAGATGATGGTGGATATGTTTGCATGCAAGGTCAGAGAAAGAGGAGAGGAACACGTCCCGTAAAGGCTGGAGGAGGGTCAGAAGGTCACAGTCAAGAGGCTAATTAAGGTCAGTTTTACAACGTCAGCTTGACAGCAGCTCCAAAATGATTGACAGGTCACCAAGAACCCCCCGCCCCCCCTTCATTGAGGACGTAGTAGCAGGTCACTCAGAGGGTAGCACAAGCTCACGGTTGACTTTGTCAAGTAACAAGTTGGGAAACTTCTGATTAAGTTTTTTACAGTCCAAAATTTTCACCCTGAAACGACCCATTGAAAACCTGTCCACCCTTGGATAAATTAGTACAGAAAAAAAAGGGGGGAACGACATCTAAGGACAGTCAGATGTGAGCCAGGTAGAGCTGAGGATAATTACACAAAATGTGGTCAGCCTGAACCAGCCCCAAACAGAGGGAGAACTTTAGAGGCAGCGTGATGAGCCACCAATTAACAAGCACCCATGGTCCAGAAGAGCAGCAAATACATACCCTTTTTTCCTCTGTGAAGTCCTTAGTCCACAGTCCGGAACACAAAGATATTGAGGTTATTATTATTTAGGACAAAGAAAAGCATCTGATCCAAACGTTTGAGTCACTGGAACCAGAAAAAGTTGCTTAAAAATGACTAAGCCAATTATTTTGTGAGGAAAATAGTAGTCCATATATAGATATATGGATGAGGATAGGTTAAATATCAGCAGCACCACAGGCTACATCCTCCAAAATTAGGAATAGTGGAATAAAAATGGTTTTAACATACTGTGCATTAGTTTTAGCTCGGTGTTCCTGATATTTGTGTCAAACAAAATCTGCAGCTACTCCAAGGCCTTCTGCTCTGTACATAAACTGTTGGAAGAAAGTGCACAGACACATTTTTTCCAATGAGGGGGATCAATAAAGTATCACAATAACAATCATCCTTTCTATTTCTAAACTGGCGTGCCTCAGCAGTATAATTTGCAGAGCTCCTACGGATATTTCCTTATGCTTCCTTAGCCTACATAGCCGGTAGTTCAGTTGTTTTTGGTGACATTACTTGTGTGGGAATAATAATGGATAATAGAAGGAAACAGAGAAGAGAATACAACAAGTACATTAGAGCCATCTGGATACACACACATCACGTCCTGTGTTTAGAGATTATTCATAATATCCTCCATCCTGTTGTTTTGGTCGAATTCGTAAATCGTGGGTATCCAAAAATACATTTCCTGAAAAAGGGGTGGGGGTGGTGGGGGGAGTTGGGAGTGGGGGTGCGGCACCCTTGTCTGACCACACAAACTCATGTTCTGAGAGCCTCGCTTTGTCGCTTTGTGTATTTTAGAAAAGTGTCTGTCATTCTGTCAGAGATTTGTTTGATTTTTTTTGTTGTTTTTGGATGATGACTTGATAGCTGCGCAGGTTTTGAATTGAAGTGCGTTTACTTTTCAAAAACTTTGTGCCTTTATGATTTTGTTCTTAGAAAAAAAAAGGGTGCCTTGTTGCCTTCTTTCAAATTTGCAAGTCCATCCCAACTGAAGGCTTACTTTTCATATGCTCGTAGGTTTTTTTTTTTTTTTGATTTTCTTTTCCTTTTCTTATTCTCTTTCTGTCTTGTACTGAGCAGTTACCAGTGGGCGCTGCTGTGGACCTGTGATGTGTGTGTGTGTGTGTGTGAGCGAGCTTGTGTGTTTACAGTCTTTTGGTATCTCTTGTGTTTCCACTCTGCTGGCTTTGATAGCACGATGTCTTGGGCGGTAAGGGAATGGGCTTTACAGCACCGGCTTCGTGTCTTCTTTTCATGTCCGTTTGAAAAGTAGTAGAGGAAAATATCTGAGAGGCCTTTTGAGTGTACATCGTTTGAATGTGAACCCAGTTTTGGAACATGATGCATTGTGCCACACTTGAGCCATTTAGCTGTGCTGTAATCCGGGGTGATTTACAATAAGTTAGAGATTCAGTGTCCTACTCAAGGACGAACAGCTTTTGAAGGCACCAAACAAGTGAGGTGCCTGTTATAGGACAGTTTGCTAAACCCCTCGCCTCAGCAGAGATTGTCCAATCATTGCTTAGCAACCATAACTAGGTGCAGCAGGCCTGTCAAGCTTTTGCTTTTTCCATAATGCATGGAGCTGTAGTGGAAATACTCTGTTACAGCTGCAACAATTAGTCCGTTATTTGATTGAAACTCTTTTTTGAAAATCAATTAATTGTTTTTTTAATCTTATGATTAGAAATTGAATATTCTTTTAGCTTTGTGTTCAAAAATAAAGTAAAATATGTATGTATGCTAGGCACCCAAACAGACTGGGACCAAACTTAAGAGTTTGACCTCACATTTTTCCTCATCAAACCTATAGTACCAGGACTAGTCCTTCTCTGAAATACACAAACTGACGCTAAAGTGGTCAGGATGCTGAGTCTTTGCTTGGGGCATGCATCTTTAGCCTCAGCCTGTTGGCTTCATACATGATGTTAAGCCAGTAGGTGCATATTTAAGACTCATATGTTTTTGTTTTAAGTGGTAAATCAAGGGCCCTTTATTTAAAAATGTGCTATGAATTTCGAGTGGTAAATCTGTTACTGTTATCACTGTAAACTGCAAATTAGTGGATTCAAAGAGTTGTGGATGTGTCTCATTAAAAGCAATATTTTTTTGATTGTATATTTTAATTAGGTGTTTTCTTTGACTCAAATTACTCCTGCCACATCTTACTTCAGGCTTGCAAATTTCAGAGAAGCAGCTATCTATATCTCTAGTGCTAGACTTTGCACTTTACAGCTTTGCAGGATATTCATTCACCAGGGGCTACATTAATTTTCACCAATCGCGACGACTCCTGTGTTTCAGTTACTTTGGTTTTAGGCTAGATTTGTCTGTATCACTATGCAGTAAAGCAGCCAATGAGCCAATGGAAAAATGATGAATTAACATGATAATTCAAAGACTTCAAGATGCCCTGTTCTCTCTTTATCTAGTTTTCTTCCTGGCTTGTCTTGATTTTGTTCTCTCTTCCTTTACACACTCGCACTTGTACCCACATTCACCATCCACCTCTCTTTTTCTCTGTTTTCTGTCTCTTGCTCATACACGTGTCCACAGGGGAGCGCCAGGAGTGGATGGAAACTCTTCAGACGGCCATGCGCCCCCCCGCCTGCGGCTCCCAGAAGCCCTCCGACAGCCTCTCTTACCCCTCCTCCACAAACAAGCGAGGCTTGCTGGAGCTCCGCGGTTACAAAGGCAGAGTGCTGGTGTCCCTGGCGGGGAGTAAAGTCAGGCTCTGCAAAACAGAACAGGTACTTCTAACACCGATGGGACTTCCTCTCTACAGCATGACAGCTTCCTGTTTGAAAAAGGAAGATAATAATCACTGCGTATTTGGAAGCAGAGTTGGAGCGAGATGGAAGTGCTCATGAATGCGGAATGCAAAAACTAAATATATATATAAATATATATACATATATATGTGAAAATTTCATATGCTATTTTTGGTGGGTAAAACCACATAGTAGCACCCAGGAACTGATTGTGTAACCAGTGTATTTATACAACTGACCAGACATTCAAGCACATCCATCAAGGTCCAGAACAGGTTGGAAAAGAATGTGTGTGTTGTGGATATGTAGCTACTGGGACGATCCTCAATAACGGCTAAACCAGTCAGATCCCCTGGGTCCCTTTTGATGGCAACTTTGTTAAACACAAATTTATTTAGGAAGCCATACCATTGAAATTTTTACAAGACATATAATAATGAAGGATCCATCTATTTATCTTTTGGGTTGATATTGTGCTTCAGTGGTGGATGTTCCCAGTGACATTTGCCATTAATGACCACGAGCCAGCTGACACATAATGAATACAGGGCCTTTGATACCCTTGAAGGTTTGGGGCCATGGGGCAGATTTTACTTTGCTTTGGAGTTGGTAATCCCGCCCAACTCCACTCATTATTGACTTTAAAAGTAGTGCAGTTCGGGCGAGTCAGTCAGCAGTACTGCCCCAGACCTTTTTGCTCTTGGTGCAGGGTTAACTCTAAAGGAACACTTTCAAGTATCATTGTTGCCCAGCGAATGACCAGTAAAACTGGTCAGCCCAAGTGACCTCAAGTGATTCTCTGATGTGCCTAGTGCCCATTTGGTAGACGCTTTTGCACTTTTGCTGGCAAAATGTCTCCCCTAACTGGCTTTAGTTAGATCATTACTGCTCTTATGTGAACTATATGGGGAAATATGAGCCCAAACAGTGATTTGTGGAGCAGCGTTGGTGCCCCCCTCATTCCATTTTCACCTCAGCCCTTTAGAGAGTCTGTGCACACCACAGCTTGGGAGCTAATGCCACACAAAACTTTGAACACTTTCATGTTCAAAACTCTGGATCCTAATCTTCCCATAGTACAACTCTAATAGACAACCACCTTGCCTTTTCAGCAACAGCTTAGGTCAGATTTCAGGTGCTTAGTAATAAGCATAGGACAGCAGAGTTGTTGTGTTTTAGACTTTTACTGTTGTTGTGCTGGATTCACTGTAGTACTTGTTCTATGAATTGTTTGTACTGAGATGACTTGGAGCATTTCCATTTTATTTCCCAGCTGTCTGTAGCTGTAACATCCATCCTCACTTGAGTGACAGGGTGATAGCTTTTTGGAGGATAGGTATATCAAAGTGAAGTTTTGTGTGTGTGTGTGTCACAGATAGATTGTAATAACATATGCAGTAATATAATTCTTCTTATTGTTCTCTCAAAGTATGATCTGCTTTTTGTTTTCACTAATTCCTTTGGATTGACACTTCTGCAATTATTGCAGACAGTTTCTGCAAAACCTTTAAAGAGGGAGACAAAGAGGGAGATTGATGTGAAAGGGAGAAAAGAGAGTTGCGCTAAGACTGGTGTGTTGCCTGCTGAAATTCATAAAGTTAAGTATTGAACATCTGTCCATACGCGGGCGTGGCTTCTATCGATGGCTGTCAGCGTTCTGTTATTTCTTTGCGGACGCGAGGCGAAACCCACACTTGTCTCTGTGCAACTTGGCAGTTTCATCTGACTGAATGCGAGCTGTCAGAAGCAGACAGGTGTCACGATGTTATTAGTATGCGAGGATCCTCCGACTGCAGCGCCTCGTCCGTTCGCATCTTTATGCAGATACTTAGTGCACAACAGCAAGGCGGGGAGAGAGAGGTAGCGATGGCAAAAGATGGTTTGTTTAAGAAGAGGAGAAGTTCATACTATTCAAAGACGACAGCAGCGCTGACTTCAGTTTGTCAAGGTCCAAAACATTGTCAGGACAAAAATATTTACCAGTATTTCTCACACTGAATGGGAAACTGGAAGGGGATCTAACAAGGAAATAATGTGACCCTTTAAAAACTGTGGGATTTTTCATTTGTTTAAACTCACCATTACTGAATCTCAGATATTGAGAAAATTTGCACGCAACTTGTTATCACTTCAATGAGTGAATATATTATAGGAGAGAACCAGCTTGTTTTGGGAAGACTAAAATGTGCACTTTGTTCCTTCCTTTTTCAATGTTTTTTGTATTTAATTAATTTTTTTGCATATTTTCCCTTCTGCTAAATGTGCAATTATCTTCTGATTCAAAACACTTATTAAGTATTCACAAGCATATTATTTGTCTAAATATACCCAGTGGTTTCAGTGAATATTTATGCAGCAACTTCTTGGACTATTAATCAAGTTGTTTTTTTTTTTTTTAACTTTATTAAACAACATTTAAGCTACTCTGATGAGCTGTCTTCACCATGAGGCAGATTCATGTAACTGGACCTCCTCAAATTTTTAAGTGACCACCCCTGCTTTAGATGGCAAAACCTCACCTGCAAGAAGGGAAAGATAAAAACTAAAGTCTCTGAATGTGGTCCAAAAGAGGTTAGTTTGGTGTTTACCTCAGCCTGTGGGTTGAAATCCTCAGTTACTCTTCCAGCAAATATCGACAGTACTGCACCTGCCTTGAAAACTTTATGTGGCTTTATTCCCATTACCCCTGACTTTGTGTGTACTAGACGCTTGTCTTGTTTTTGCTGTTTCTAAACAAAAAGCTGATGTGTGGGGTTTTAAAAGTTAGGAAAAACCTGGAGGCTTGAAAGCCTCTGGAAGATGGACACAATATTTCGGTTACTGATGAATATTTATAGTCTTTAAACGACTACTTCTGAATATATAACTCACATAAATTGCAGTGACCTTTAAGATCTGAATGAAATGAATTGTCAGGAATGATGAAGCTGAGTGTCATAATATCCTAATATTTAGTACCTGGTATTGATCAAGCTCCAAAAACCCTTGATCCTACACTTCCCATTATGCAACTCATTCATAGTGTCCCCTATTAACTATCCCTGCCTGTAAATGCCATTGTCTGCATTCCCCTAGTTTGTAACACAGGCTTTATGTAAGGAAATTGTTGCTGTCTTGACGAGAATTAGATGAGAAGATTGATACCACACTCATGTCTGTGCATTAAGTCTGAAGCTAGAAGCAGGAGGGTATTACCTTACCTTAGCTTAGCTTAGCTTAGCTTAGCTTATCTTAGCATAAAAACTGGGAACAGCAGGAAAACAGCTCACCTGGCTCTGTCTGTCCAAAGTTTTAAAAAAATCTACCCACCAAAAGAAAAGCTCACTAATTGTATCTCATATGTTTAATCCATACATGGTTTAAAATGAGAAATTGTGGTTTTACAGGGAGCTGAATTTGCACCATTAGCATGGGTGTCATTTTTACATTTCTGTCTGTGTATTGATAAAGAAATTAGATATCACATGTTCATAACTGAGATTTAGAGATCTTGGTAGTCTTGGTGTTAAGCTAACCAGTCGGGCCACTGTTTGCTAAGATGTAGTTTAGGGCACGTAACTCCCCATGACACAAGGTAGTCTGTTTTATATTTCTGTTGTGTACAGTATGAACAAATAAGATAAAATGTGCTAATTAGTGAGCTTTAGAGATGGTGGTCAGGTTTTTTTTTTTTTTAACTTTGGCCAAGACAAGTTTTAGCTGTTTACCCGTGCTTCCAGTCTTTATGCTAGCCTGTAAGCTACTGGCCTCCTGACTTCAGCTCCAGACTTAATGCACAGACATAAGAGTAGTATCAATCTCACCTAACTCTCTGCAAAATGTTCAGCTATTCCTTAAAGTAATGTTCTCTGGCTCGTTTCCACAAGTTGAGTGGTAGTACTCCTCTTGGGTAAATTCAGTGGAGTTCCTCTTTGACATATGGCTAAAGTATTAGCATGCTTAGCTGGAGGGAATTTTACTTTGGAGGCTCTTGTTTTCAAATGACCAAAGGGCCCAAAAAGTCAGCAGAGTCTTTTGAGTAGCCCATTTAATATTATTATATACTTGTAAAATACAATCTTACAGATTAATACACCTTTCCACAACTTACATCCTCTTTAAGCTGTGGAATAAAGGAGAGATAAGTTTTCTTTTACTTATAGTTTCTCTTGAGTCTTTTTTTATTTGATGTCAGTCCAATTAAGCCCTGATAGTCCCTGCTCACATTCAGAGGACTCTGTTCTCTGCCTACTCCTGTCTCTAGCAGCAAGATATCCTATCTGAGATGGAAAAGATACCTCGCAGCAGTGATACTATTTCTTAAAGTGCCTCACATTTGTTTTGTGTGCATATTTGATAATGCTGAATGCATTCAACTCATTTCCATCCCTCCTTGGCTCTCATTTCGTTTCGCTCGCTCTTGTAGTTTTGTTGTTTGCCTTTCATTATTTTCTTCATTAGCGTGAACAAACATCTTTGTTAGAATTCTCTTTTGGGTATCACTCCATGTCAGCACATTTCCACTCCCTTGCTCTGAGACAGCGGGAGAAACCGAGGGAAAGAGGGAATCTGAGAGAGAACAAATTAATTGTATTATTTCAGCTTACAAGCTAAATCCCTGGCATAAATGCGGCAGCGAGCGGCAGTGCATTTTGCACGGAGGAAGGCAAGATGGCAAATGAAAAGACAAGAGAGGAAGAGACCAGAAACAAAGAGACAGAAGTAGGGAGATGAAGTGAAAGGGGGTGGAGGGAGCTGCTTTCGGTGCAGGGGTCGCATGAGTGAGAAACGAGCGTTGGTGGTTTATAAGAAAAGGAGAGTGATAGAGAGCAAGAGAGAGGTAGACCGTTGCCCCGTTCAAGTTCAGTGGAGTGGAGTATTTAATCTAACATGATGAACGAGCTATTGGAAACATCATCCTCCCAGCTCCTCCTTCACCACCCCTACCCCATTTCTAACGGACTGTAAGCCCTGTGATGGAGCAGTGTTTAAGGTCATTTAAACACCAAGGTAAAGAAAGTCAGGCAGTGCACAAAGTGTGTCACACACACACGCACACACATTTACCCTGAGAATGATCTCCCCATCGTGGGCTGCATAGGCAGATCGTTACAACCAGAGCAACTTGTTTCATGTCTTATCACGTCATACATCACAAGTGTTATCTGGTTTGTCTTCACACCAGTAGCTGATTGATTGTTTGTTGGATGATCATATGTCTCGCTGTTGTCTCGTATGTAAACCAGCTCCTACAAGCTCAACTGAACCCAGTTTTTACAATGAAAATCCTGGCTCGTGATTGGCTGAGCAGAACCGCGCACCAGATGTCTTTCTCTTGCGCTTTAATTCCTACTTAGCAAAAGTTACACATAGAGTAGAGCCTTCTCTGGTGGAAAAGGTATTCAGAGTGTACAATAACAGCGAGACTGAGGATTTAATTAATCTTTGCTTTAATTAAATCTCTTTCTCGTTTGCTCTTCTGGAGATACTCTTTGCAACAATTAACAACATCCCAACATTGTGTGGCTGTGAATTTGTGACACAAGAACAAGTTTGCCTCCACCAAGGTTCTCCTTATGTAATGAGTTTGTTTCTTTTCGCATTCCTGATGCAGCTTCGAGAGCAACTTTAAAATACTGTGAGTGCAGGCAACCTTTGGAGACAGCACAACAAGCTGTACATGTTAACATGCTAATATTTAGCTGTTATAATGTTCACCGCAGTACTTTAGCTTCTTAGCATACTAACATTTTAAGTTTAGCTTAGTTTAGCATTAAGTACTGCTGAGGCTAATGGGAATGTCATTAGTTTCGCAAGGATATAAACCAAATTACTGGACCCTGAAAAGAGGAAAAGTCAGAGAAATACCAAAATCAGTGGGATGTATCCTCTGCTGACCATCATGGTCTGTAGAAAAATTCATGGCAGTTCATCCAAAAGTTGTTTCACCAAACAGACTGACAGACAGTGAGATCCCTAGAGCTAGCATTGCTGGCATGGCTAAAAAATATTTATTACTGCGTCTTTAAATATTAAGTCAGATATCAAAAGTTTTATCTCTTGACCAATCATGTGATTCATTCATTGTGGTTGATGCTACAGTGTAAATTGACTCATTTGGGATTAGAAACTCAACCTCGGGACCTTTTATTTTGCCAAACCTACTCTTTACCAGCTCGGCCTAACTCATGCTGAAGCAGCAGTCAGACTCATAAAGCCTTTATAGCCGTGTTCCACATGCACAGTAAAGTTTTATGAAATATTTTTGACCAAAATGTGACTTACAGACCAGTGGAGTGACTTTCATTCGCTGCTGGCTGCAGTTTAAAACCTCTCCTTGCTTCAATACATGATTTTCAGATATATACACATATTTCTTTTTTTTGCTTAAAATATTGAATTGAATGTAGTTGCTTTTTGCTCAGGTTTACTATAATTGCATTTATCTCTTGCCTCTTTGTGGTTCTCCATACATTTATACCTTTTTCAGCAACTCTTTTATCCACTATCATTGTCCATAGCATCTCACTCTCCTTGGCCTCTCTGCTTGATGTTTAAAATAATCAAAGGTCTTTTGTCTCCATTGAGTGTGTTCTCTTTTAAACTCACCTACCCCTCAGCGAGACGGTCTTACCCCACATGCTTTTAGAGCAGCTTAAGTGGTTGAGTGGACATGGAATTGGAGATAGAAGTAGAGGCCACCTCTACTTGTCTGGCTTCTTTTAGAGCGGCTCGGCACTCTGGAGTGACTGACTCACACAATAAAAGGCTGGAAAGCTTTGACAGAAATTCTAATTGGATGCACGACTAGAATGTTCGAAGTGGTACCAGGTTAAGGTTATTCATTTTAGTTGTGAGAGGAATCCTTTTCCCTCACATTCAAAGTGTTTACTTGGTTTGAGTTGATACTTTTCCAATTTAGTTTGAGTTTTAAGTTCTTCAAGATGCTTTTTTGTAGTTTGGTTCATAGACTTAAAGTAGCTAAGTGCAAAAAAAAAAAAAAAAAAAAAAATCACGCATGCGTGAGAACATTTGCCTAAGGGCCCTCTCCCCTGTCCCCCCTGTAAGCGCCATTATCGCCACCTACCCCTTGGCTGTTGTAATTGGGTGAGTTATTTTTACCTCTAATGCCTTTCCTTCCTCTCTCCATCCCTCCTTCCCTCCATCCTTGGTGAATTAATTGGAGAGGGCAGGAGGCCACGGCACATATTGGGTAGGTAACGAGTGGCGAGGGCTGGACGGCCGCTAACACCCAGCGCTCTAATTGGCTGCCTGAGAGGGATGAGGGTCATTAGGTATAGGTGACTGCTTTGCCCTCTCAGCACAGTCGTGCGCACACACGCATACATCCAGGCTGAATGGGAACGCTTGTGTGTGTGTGTGTGTGTGTGTGTGTGTGTGTGTGTGTGTGTGCGCGCGCGCGCGTGCGCATGCACATAACAGCCCAGATGCTCTCCTCCTCCATACATCCTCCTGGTATGAAACAGAACAATTATACAGTAATACGTGTAAACCATTTGTCCTTCTGTGTTTGAATTACCGCCGCGTGTTGCTTTGAGAGCCTCACCTGAACCGAATGGTTAGCGAGGATGAGCTCTGAATGAGGTTGGTTTATACTCCACCAAACCCTGCGCCCTCATTACCGCGTCATGCGTCTTCAAACCTCAGAACATACCGAACTTAAAAGAGCAATGACGGCGCGTAGTTATAATTGATAGGATGGAGAGGCAAGTTTCTGCTGCACCGAACAGCCCTCACATCAAAACTTTTAGCTCAATTAGGACTTGGCCATACAGTGAATTCACTTGTCTCACTCACGCTCTCTTGCTCTTTTCTTTTCCTTTGTATCTCTTATGTCATCGTCTGGCTATACTTCTATTCCCGCTCGCTCTGTCTCAGCACCATTGTGCAGAACTGTTAGGCAAGGAGAATAATTGAGTTTTTCCCACCATGGTCCTCTAAATTTGCCTGAAGTAGTCTAATTGGGGCTAATGATGGTCAAATGAAGATTTCGACAACATTAGCCTCAATTGAACCAACCCACACAATACCAAAAGATCAGGTTGGGAATTCCTTAGCACGCAAATATTTAAGTGACTCCCTCCTCGTGTTGTAATCTGCAAAAATTTGGCTGCTCCGAGAAGTTTGTTGCTAATTAGTTTAAAAATTCTGCAAGAGATGTGGCACTCATACATGAACACACACAGCTTCTTTGCACTGCTACAGTAAGGCCATGTATTCCCCAAAAAGTGCCTGATCAACAAAGATGGTGTCGATTCATTTTCCTCTCTTTGTTTGGTGTAATTAGTGTAAATTGTTTTTTGCTGGTGAAGAACAGTTAGCACAGGAAACAAAATACACACACACACACACACACACACACACACACACACACACACACACACACACACATGCTCCATAGCTGGCATGGCATGGCGGCGTTTAGTGCTCCTTGCTAAGGCTGTATTTTGTGGAGTACTGGCGCAGATCCTGTTTTGTTCTGGCTCTTTCTACACACACACACACACACACATACACAGTTTCTTTCTGCAAACTGCTCAGCTGACCCCTCACCCCATCTCACCCACTCTCAGTGAGGATTACCAAGACCTTCTCTCACATATACTTTCTCCCTCATTCCCCTTCCTTTGTTTTCATGCTGTCTTTCTCTCCCCCATCTTTTGACTCATGCTTTTTGGCTTATGTGCCTCAGTAATGGAGTAAAGTGTGTATTTTCCTGTATTGTACTGTTGGACGCCTGCATTTTTTTCACTCTCTTTTGATGTTTTGCCTATACGTGCGTGGGCGTAGGTGCGCTCCTTCTGTCTTCCTGTCTGTTTTTCCGCCTCAGCTCAGAGCTCTAGGCTATAGAAAATGGTCTAAACTGCTGTGAGTGTTGAGGATGAAGTGGTGAAGGGAGGGACGCAGCGGGTGCGATGCAGAGTTACACCGGAGCTTATGAAAACTGTGCGTCTGCTTCTAACCCCTATTTCTGAAATGGGCCTCGGAAAAACATTGAGGCTGAAAGCTTGAGTTGGTTTGGATTCCCCAGATGCACCTTTTGCCTTTCGCAGAGCTTTGCTGATTCATGCAGGTATACACGCACGAGCACTCAATGCAACACAACACACACTGCACACACCTCTCTATCCCTTTCCGTCTCTCTTTAACACTTGTACACACACTCACACACATACACGTCACGCACAGACCTGGTTTGTGCGTCATTGGTCAGATGGAGAAAAAGCCGATGAACTGTTGGGTGTGTTATTGGTCTGTCACATACTATTTTCAGCCGCCCTCTCTCACATGTCTAACTCTATATCCAGTGCCATTTCCTAAAAAACAAAAACAGTCCCACACAAGAAAGACTGAGACTGAGAATGTCCCTGTGGTGATTGTAGGTCTTCTTTATTGTTAGTTTATTATGCCAAATGACATTCAAGCCCCATGTGAGAAACCGTTTGGTTGGATCTCCAATTTGGATCTCCCTAACAGTTTCTTCTTTTGGAGGGTTTTGAAGAGTTTTGAATATTTGCATACATGTTGTTTGGGTTTTAAAATGGGAATATGATTAAAGCCAAATAAGAATGATCAGTTGATGTGTTAGCTATTCATCCACCTTTCCATGTCCTATCACTGGTGGGTCATGGTCATGGTGGTAGCAAAATAGTAAAATGATGAATTGTCTTGTTTTTTTAAACTTTTGTTTCCATACTGATTAACCAAACAAGATTAGAAATCTTCAGATGTTACCTTTGGACAGAGCTAGGCTAGCTGTTTCCTTCTGTCTGTGCTAAGCTAGGCTAACTGGCTGCTGGCCCCAGCTTCATATTTACTGTACAGACATGAAAGTGGCATCGATCCTCTCATTTAATTCCTTTATAAATATAATTCCCAAAATGTCCAAGTATTCCTCCAATGCGAAGGAGCAGTGGTTCTACTCTGGATGGCTGCCCTTGCTAGCCTGTCACTAATAAAATAAAACCCAGATACAAAGTGAAAGAAATTAATTTTGGTTTCTTGTGTGTGTTTCCATTTCTCTCTTTCAGTCACTACCCAAAGCTCATGACCATAGATGCGAGTTAGAATATTTTATAACTGTTTAGGACTAAATTGATACATGTGTAGGAAGTGGTCATACACAATCAAAAAGAATCAAACGGATGTGAGATAGAGGTTTGATTTATTTTGTCCAGCGCAGCCAATCTTTCCAATCAAGACATAATTACATACATTTAAAGCCAAGCCAAACCTGGAACTGACTGAGAATAAAAATGTGAATTAAAAAGTGTTTTAGTCTAAAAGAAAAAAAACCCTGCTCCACAGTATGTTTCAGTACAGTGCCACAGCATCTCTTACCTTTAACTTAAAGTAGTTTGATACTTTGGGAAAATACACTCATTTGCTTTCTTGCCAAGAGTTATATAATGGTTGATACCACTCTCATGTCTTTGTGTTATGTTTGGGGCTGAATCCAGGAGGCAATTAGCTTAGTTTATCATGGGAGGAACAGCTAGCTTGGCTCTGTCCAAAGTTCAAAATATGGCTACCAACACTGCTAAAGCTCACTATTTAACACGTTCACCACACAAACAGAAATGTAAGAGACAAGTTTGGGGTTTTATGGGTAATTATATACTGGAACTATTTCTTGGAAAACAGCTAGGCTAGCTGTTTTGCCTTGCTTCCAGTCTAGCTAGGCTAATCGGTTCCTGGCTCTAGCTCCAATCTTAGCCAACAGGCGTGAGAGTGGTATCAATCCTCTCATCTAACTCCTGGTAAGAAAGTGAATAAGGGAGAAAAAAAGGTGATAAATTGTTAAAAGCTGTAACTACCTCACACTTAATTATAGTTAGATTTAAGGATCTCCATCTCTCTGTTTGTGCTTTTCCAGGACTATAAAGCGGGACTGGCTATTGCTGAAGTGGAACTGACTGCTGCCAATATTAGAGACATGGACCGCAGGGGCTTTGAAATCAACACACCATTCAAGAACTTCTGGTGGGTGTGCACTCCATTTGTGGATTTGTGCATGTGTATGTGTGTGTACCTGTGTGTCTCAGTGTATGTGTCTGTGTGTGTGTGTGTGTGTGTTTCAATGCCCCGTCCCTTCTCCCACAACAAAGAGCTATTCATACTAAAATGTGTGTGATGTATGATGTGTCTTTTTATGTGAGCGTGTGAGAGGAAAGTGCTCTCGCTCTGTTTGATCTCACAGCTTTTTCCTTAACACATACTCTGTTTGTTATTGCTTTCCTCATCATCTAAAAGAGGGATGTTAAGTGAAGGAATCTCTCCTTGAATACACAGCCCTCAGAATGATGTACTCAACAGGTTGACATCGTGGTAAACCCCCGCATTTGTTTAAAATCTTACCTCAGGAAGCAGCAGGGTGTCAAGATTTCATTCATATTCCTTCTGAAACAAATCACACTGCATTATCATCTCATCTCAACCATATAGTTTGAGGAATGTCCTTCACATACTCTAAGCCTCTTGCTTCACTGTATTTTAATCTCAATAATCATATCTCCTAAAGCATCCAGATTCATAGCTAAAAGGCGAAGGCAGGCATTTTGGTTAATCTGCTCTTATATGTGTAAGGTATTAAGAGTCTCACAGCGTGATAAGAGTTTAGGGTACTTGTAGTGAAAGAATATTCACATAGTCATATCAGATTTGGCCTCATTGCCATTTTTCACAACCTTTTCTTCTTACTTGGGGAGTTGGAGAATTCATTCAAACTAGAATGTGATCGGAAAAATCAAGTCTAGTTATTATTAGAAAGTTATTATGAGAAACAGTGACCTACTATCTTAAAGTAATGACTTAGTATTTCAAAACAATGACTTAGTCTCTCAAAACAGTGACTTAATCTCTCCAAATAACTTAGTATCAAAATAATGGTTTTGTATGTCAAAATAATGACTTGAGGAGAAACTTTATTGTCAGATGCTAAGTCATTATTTTGGAGAAAGTCTTTATTTTTACATAGTAAGTAAATTCTCTCATCATAATGGTTCATAGGATCTTTTTTCATCACAGAAATAGTCTTCCACACACAATAGACTTGGACAATAAGTGATAAATAACTTTGGACCAGGTGAACGGAACTGCAGTTGTGAACATGCTTCCAATGTCACAAACAAAGATAAATTTGAATTATTTTAAATTACTCAGGTTTAGTTAAGCCAAATATATTCACTTGCACCCTTTCCAATACGAAACTTAGTGCATGTTTCCCTCTGAGATGTAAGTTGTGAGACTAATGAGCAGGCGTGTCACACAGTTAAGACTCAGCTCTAATGAGACAAAGAGAATCCTCTTATACTGTGAGTTTGTTTTCACTGAATTTTAGTCGCACTCTCTTCCAGTCGTGTCAGATCTCTTTCACAAACCACTTTGTCGACCACAGTACCCTCCACACATCTCACTGACTTATTGGTCATTGCAGTACACACACTACATGTGAACAGATTTCTGTACAAAAATCACTAATTATTGATCAGGATTTTATTTTTTATGCAGTTTCCCCTTGGGAGTTCTGTGCAGGTATCTCTGCCTCTGTAGGGCACAAAGCCTTTCAGGTGACTCCAGTCCCCTGAGGGCCTACAATCAATGAGCGCACTGCTTGTTTGTGCTGTAATGGCCCATTTAGAATACAACCGCCACAGCTGCCTGGACAAAGCATGGCTTGTTTGTTTGTATGCGCTTGTTCACTGCTTTCTCCTCTTTCTTTTTTCAACCCTTCCTTTTTTTGCCCGTTGCCTTGTGTAAAGACTTTTTTCCCCCTCATTCCTCTACCTGTCTGTTGTATGTCCGATCGATCTGTTTGTGTCAGCTCCCTTAATGGTCCCATCGTTTGGCAGCTTCGTTAATACACTGGACGTAATTGCCATTTTGTGTGCAACAAAAAAGAGGTGGAATTAAAATGAGCTGAGGTCTCCCGAATTGTTTTGATGAGGTGATTGCTGAAAGGGTTTTAGTGTGTGTGTGTGTGTGTGTGTGTGTGTGTGTGTGTGTGTATCAAATCGATTGGTAGCCCTGGGAGCGGTCTCCTACCTGCTCAAGGTGGGGATTAGTGAGAAACTCATCTAATCACTTTAAGCTGTGGAGACTCACTTTGGCTTTTCCATTGTTTTGCTGCTGTTAAATGGACAGAGCGTTCAGTCCGCCGTGGTGGATACAATCGCAGACTTTTATGAGTACAGAGAATGACAATGAGGCTGAGAGGAGAGGAGATGTTACCAGGCAAAGACACTCAAGTTTGGAGTGAAGAAAAACTTTGTGCTCTTGATCAGAAAACACTTTTACCAAAGTAAAGCTGCAGATAAATGCCTATAGCTCAAGGCCATATTGGAGAAAATCCATGTTTGTCTGGTTTCTTTATTGAAACCTGTGGACAGTTTGACTGTTTTTCTTTTCTTTTTGTTTTTAGCTTCGACTGAAAATATTTCCTAATGACAACTTGTGACAGCAAGGTCTTTGGATTATCCTAAGCTGAGCATTGTTTTTGGAAGGATGTGTTTTCAATCAATCTGCAGAATATTTCAGATTTAATTTTGAGCAGCACAAATGCATTGGCTCATTGCATTTAATTATTCTCACAGGTGGGTAGTTGAAAAACTTGACAGATAAAACCCCCAAATTTCTCTGTCTGCATTGGTAGATGTGACTAGGCTAAGATTGTGTATTTTGGATAAAATTACCCTTTAAAGTATAGGTTCACATTTTACAAATTCACACTATTCAAATCCCCATATGTACATTGAAAGAATTAGCAGTAGCTCCTGTCTGTAAAGCTGAAGCTAATATGAGGCTTTAGCAGTCTGAGTTGAACAAGTCAAGAGGGTATTTTCAACATTTATAGTCTTTTTAGTCTGGATTTTGTGTCCCTTTAGTTACACTGAAATCAGTTAGAGAGCGATCTCTTCACAGCCAGTGTGGACAGGAGGAATGATTACACTGACCAATAAATCTTTCAACATATGTAGATATGCTGAAGAGAGGGCACTTCAGCTATTTGGTACTGCACTTCAGGAACAGTGGGAGGCTCACAAGAGACAGATAAAGAAAAGAAATGGTGGTTAAAATCCAAGCAGCAGAGGTTGAGAACCTGATTTATAGTCCCAAGTATGGTTAAAGCTCTGGAAACACTGGATCCTACATTTCCCATGATACAGCTGGTAGTGTTATTTTAGCTTGACCCTCTGTGTCTGGTAAATAGCTAAGTCTTTGGCGAAGTCCCACAGTTTGTAATGTAGGGTATATGTTATAAACTTTCCAAG
The DNA here is from genome assembly GCF_001640805.2 of Lates calcarifer. NCBI lineage: Eukaryota > Metazoa > Chordata > Actinopteri > Centropomidae > Lates > Lates calcarifer. The sequence goes on from NC_066846.1 coordinate 8,895,800, forward strand.
TTCCTCAGACCTGAGCCAAAATACCCCTGATGACACCATCGGGGTCATTTTGCAGACTTAATAAACTTCAGCTTCTCGAGACACAGCTCTCAAAGGAGGTTTCGTAACATCTTCTGAGTGGTACTCCTCACGAAGCGGAGTGTAAAAGTGTCTTAAGTATTTTGGAGAAAATCTGGTATGAACTGAATTTACTTCACGATTTCTTGATTCTGTAAGTAGGCTAAATCCCACTTTGGGTAAAATGTGTGATTGATTTATCTTCTCTGAGTATCTGCCAGTGTTTCCTCAAAGTGTTCTTTTTTTCATCTTATCTAACAGTTCCACCTTGTATATTTTTTTTGTCAGAATGACTGATTCTATTTTAACTTTGGATTGAAATAACTCATTTCTTTTTTATTTTTGTGGCTGTAGCTGTGAAGGCCCATTTTTAGCTACGTTTGACCATGTTGAATTGACTAAATGTAACTCTCTTTTTAGATGATGATGAGTCGGGTTTTTAGAAATGCAATTCAAGGTTGGTATAGAAGCTGTATTGATTATTCTCATATCCAAGCTCTTCATCCTTCATCCTCAGTCACGAATGCTATTGGGAATGACTAGGCTATGTCACCTGATTCTAAACGATGCTCCTCCACTACATTTAACAGCTACAACAACTTCTATTTAATAACACAAACCACTTTATATGTGTCTTTCTTACCATTATGTACATTATGCATACATGCAAAAGGAACTGTACGCCCATTTATCATTCATAGGGAGGAATTAGATTTCTTCACTCACATGTAGTATGTAGGGTAGCAGAGCATAAAAGCCTTAAACAGCAAATAGGATAAAAAACACCAGTGGGAGCAAACTTGAGATTTAATGCCTCAACATAACTGAGACTTTCCAAAAGAATGTCAAGCTACTGCACATCAAAATTGGATTACTGTCATTTTACATTAAAAAAAAAATACATTTTCATGAATCGGGACTGATACAAGGTCCTTTGGGTGAATTGGAAACCCTGAAGCTGGCTGTAAAGAGTGTTTTTTCAAACTCCAGACCATGAAGGTCATGTAGGCCAATTGAAATGGAATGTTAGATATGCTTTTTTAAAAATGAAATAGTTTGACATGTTGGGGAATGCACTAATTTGACTTCTTGGTGGGAGTTAGATGTGAAGATTGATACCACTCTCATGTCTGTCCATGAAATATGGAGCTAGAGCCACGCGTAGCTTAGCTTAGCTTAGCTTACCTTACCTTAGCATAAAGCCTGGAAATGGCTACCGTGGCTCTGTCACTGTCTCTTGGCTTATATTCACTGACAGACTACTATTTTATAAATGGTTGTACCTCTGTTGTTTGACTTTAAAAAAACAATAGAAACTTGGGTGGGACTTAAGCGTTCCTCATATCTGTGGATTACACTATTCATTGCACCCTTAGTTTACTTTCAGCTTTGATAACTTTACAGATAATTATATGGGAGCAGTGTGGAATAACATGAGAGCTCTATGATTGTAGATTTAGTTGCTGGGAGGGAGATGATGGAAGCTTGAAGCCTGTAGTTTTGAGGATGATTGGCACATTTCAACAATGTACGAGATTGCTTGAAAGTTGTAATTTTAGTGAAAACTTGCACATAGTCATAACAAAATTTATACTCAGAGCAAAGGCAACAATTTAGTTATTGTTAGCTTATGAAACATAGTAATTAGACCTCTTCTCCATCAGGTTTGTGTTCATTTGACAATAGTTTTGAAGGCAAATTTGAGTTTGTCTTTGATTTAATATTTTCCTCTTTACCTCCTGTTGTCCTTAAAGCTGGAGTGTATTTTGTGGCCTAATCTGACACGGGTGCTCACTTCAAATCTAAAACTCTGCACCTTGGGACCCTCCATATACACTTGCGCGGCCTCCTGCCTCCTGACTTCTGTGCCGCCTTTGCTCCTCTGTGGTTTTTTGGAGGCCACATTGTAGTTCAGCGAACGATGTGCGCAGTCATCTCTTTAGAAGGGGGGGCCCCAGGCAGAGACCGATGGGCACAGAACTGCTGAACCCAATCAACCTATTGATCTTGGCCGGGTTACTTGGGTGAAGCCAGCCTGGTGCACATCCTCTGCTCGGGGGCGAAAGCCCCCCCACCACCTCCCCTCGCCGTCTCCTTCCTGCCTTGTCTTCCGTCTTCCTTTACACCGGTCGCCAGGTTGCCATGGAGACCAGAGGTCCCATTGCTCCTTTCTAAGTGTTTCTTTCAGTCACGCTAGGTCTCTCTCTGTCTCTCTGTCTCTCTCTCTCGCTCGCTCGCTCGCTCGCTCACTCTCTCTCCATTTCTCGCTCTCTCTTTCCTCTCAATGATATATATGTTTTGATTTCTGTCGTTCCTGCTCTCTGTTTCCTGCTCGCTCTCACTTAAGCTCACACATGCACACACGTTTCTTGTTATATGCTCTTCTGCATACCTTTAGCTAATTTTTAGTTATTCAGTACACTCAGCAATTTCTTTAAAATCCACACACACACACACACACACACTCTCTTCTGTCCCTACGAGGTATCTTATAAGTGCTCGTTAGAGAGTAATATCCAGTCAGTGTGCGAGAGATCTCTTCACTCTGGAAAACTAATGAGTGAGATATAGATGGATTGAATGACAGGTGAATGAGTGTGTGCAAGGCCTTACACACACACCCACACACAGACACACACACACACACACACACACACACACAAACACACGCACACAAACACACACACACACTTATACAAAAAGGCCTCTGAAAGACATCCAATTTGGGACCATTCATGCATTTACATGTGTAGCTTGTGCATATATATTTTATGTTTTCATGTTTTGGATGCATGTATACTTGTGAATTCTGTGTTGAAATATGGCTGATTTGACTTCTGTGGTAATATTATTAATGAGATAAATTTTACATAATTTAAACCTCTGCCTTTACATGCTATACGGCAGAAACTATGTGGCCAGCAAATGTTACTGCCTCCACTCTTCTATGAGGGCTTTACTCAAGATTTTGGAAGCTGGCCGCAGAGATTTGCTGCCGTTCAGCCACAAGAGCTTTAGTGAGGAAGGGTTCTCAATGTTGGGCGATAAGGCCTGACTCTCAGTCATTGTTCCAGTTCATCCCAAAGGTGTTGGATGGGGTTAAGATCAGGGCTCTTAAATTCGTTCACACCAGACTCTGTGACTTAATAGACCTTGCTATTGGATAGGGGCACAGTCACTTTTGAAGTGGGAAATACCCTTCTTGAAAGAGTTATCACACAGTTGGAAGCACACTATTGTCCAAAAATATCATTCAGTGTATTTGCCGTAACCTGGTTACAGTCGGCGTTAAAGAGAAACCTTGAAACCTGGCTAGATTTATCCCAGAGGAGGATGATTTACATACATGTATTATGTATATGTGTCATCAGTTTTGTAATCGACTTTTCACATGCACGCATGTGAATGAAAAATACTTAAGACAGGGAAAGTATTGCAGTGACAGCAGTGAGAATTTAAACACAGACAAAGTAGTGTACAAGTTGGTTTCTACCACTTCATGCAGTGAGGAGAAGCTCGCTTTCACTGCAGAGCCTGTCAGAGGAGACCGCTTATTCCTGACCTGCTCCATGTATGTGTGGATTTACAGTAAACAGGTCACTATAGCACATGTAAACACGTCCTTCAAATTCCTGAGTGTCCTGATTTCTTGCGCCCATGTAAAGATTCTACCTTAATTGGACAAAGTGTCCATGTAATTGTGGCCAGAGTGAGTTATAGCTGACATGAAAGTGAGGTCACAGTCACTATTAATGATATTTGCTTGCAGATCTACTTTATAATCTCCAGTAAATTACCTTCATGTAGCGATGCTTATAGACATACACTGCATTGGAATCTTTAAGTCTGTAAGTGCACCCAGAAGAAGCAGCGCCACCGAGATTACTCAGCTTTTCTCAGAGCTTTACTTGTTTCATTTTCTCACTTTCAAATTGACAGAGCTCTTAATGCAGGTCCTGATGGAACAACAGTGTTAGACATGATTTTTTCTTTTTTCAAAATGTATGTTGAAACTGTAAATGGATTATGTTTATGCTCGTTTTCCATCACCATTTCTCAACTTTCCTCAGTCTAATATAGAAGTAATACCCTGAAAAAATATCCTGCATTAGCACTTTATAGATTTTAGTGGTGGAAGGTGAGACATTGATTTACCTGCCCTGTTGCCCCTCTCTCCACCCCTCTATCAATTTCACCAAATCTATTGCAATCACACATAGGCATACACACTCAGCAGACCCCCACCCCCCACCCCAAAACTACTCCAAATACAGCACACCCCCATAACCCTGCCAAGCGATACTATGCTGTTTAATTGCTCTCTCAAATCAAATCAATAACAGTGAGGCATGTGTTGGGGGGTGGGGGTAAAAAAAAAAAAAAATCAATTGTTGCAGCTTCACGGCCGAGTCAGAACGGGAGAAGGAGAAGTGGATTGAAGCGGTCCAAGAATCGATCGCAGAGACACTCTCCGACTATGAAGTGGCAGAGAAGATCTGGTTCAACGAGGCCAACAGGAGCTGTGCCGACTGTCACGCCCCGCGGCCGGAGTGGGCCTCCGTCAATCTGGGTGTGGTCATCTGTAAGAAATGTGCAGGTAAGGGGGCACACGCGCACAGCTTTACTCTTGGTCTCCTTTGGCCACCTATGAGTGGGGTCCCACAGGTTCCAGGAGTCAGTTGATGATAAACGAGAGGAAAAAAGAGGGAAAAAAAACTGTAACACTCTATGTCATGGATCCATATTTCCTAATGTCAAAAAAAACCACTAAATCTGGCACTAATTACATAAAAAACTCAGACAAATTGAAATTATTTTGTATAGGATTTAGTTAGTTATGTTTGGTTTAGATGAAGTTTTTAGTTTTAGTGGAACTGAAACTCAAATAATTAATTGGTATTGATTATATATTTGTCACTTAAAACTTTGTTCTTCATATATTTGCCTGTTAACAAATTTCACATAAATGTTCAACTGACTTGTGCACTGGCTAAAAGACCCTCTACAATATGGTAGCAACTTATTGGAATGAATTATTGGAATGTGCTAGTTGATTTGTGCCTATTGGAATTAATCACATAGTTCCTTACAGTAAACTTTCTAGGAAATTATTAATGAATTACAGGCCTATAAAATAATGTCTCACTGGGAAGAAAAAGTTGTACTCAAAGTTATGCTGAACTTTTCTAAAATCCTTGCACTTTTCTTGGAGAGTTTTATTTCTCCAGGACCTCTAAAGTGTCTTAAAATAAGACATTCTGGAGAAGAATGAATATTATTCTACTGCTCACAGACAAGCATATAACCTGTGACAGGGGGTCATGAGTAAGCACTGCCTGGCTATAAAGGGTCACACACCAAAAATGTTGGGAACCAGTTGGAAAGGCCAACACACACCATTCTCTTGCTCATATTATTACTCTTATTTCATGTATATAGAGAAACAAAAAGAACGGCCCTGCTGCGTATGAAAAGATAAAAGCAAAAATGTGCCATAGTAAAAAAAGCATCTTAGTACTCTATTCTTAATCCGTATGTGTGGTCTGGTGTTTGTTTGTGAGTATGACCTAGAGGCTGTTTTTGAATAAGATCTCAGGTGATAAGCCACTTATGGGAGTTGGCGTCTGGCCTCTGGACTCCCTCTAATCTATTTGGCAATGCTGGATGGCTCAGATGAAATGACAACAAAGATTAAGCTACGGGCGAGAACTTGGGGAATCCCAAACTGCTTCTTGACCCGCTAAACATGATTAGAGAGAAGCAGCAGCCATGCTTGATGTGAAGGGATTTCTGGTTGCTGTGTAGTATTACCCCCCCACCCCCTTCTTCCATGCTCCCATACACTCCTCCTTCCCCCTCCATATCTCCTCCGAGCTTAAGATTTTCTCCCAGAGTCATAAGTTTTAATGCGATTCTTCACCTCACCTCTGCAAAGCCCATGTAATTGGTACGCATCAGATATCCAACATCCCTTTTCAAACACCCTTAAATGATTTCATTTGCAGGGGTGTTTAATATTACATTTTGTCGACGCGCTGGGGGAGAGAGGGTGAATATCTGCAATGAGGAAGCTGTCCTCACACTGTGCTCTTCTTAAATTAGGCGGTGGTCCATTTGGAATACCAATGACTGCTCACGCTTTTAATTAGCACTCTCATGTCATGGACAATAAAGAGAAATGCTGAACAAGAGGAAGAGGAAAGAAGTAATGAGAAGGCTAATGGTAAAAATGATCCCAGACTGGCTTTCCTCTTTTCTTGCCAAGATAGAATGAATTTTAATAGTCTTAGGCTTCACTCTCTGATGTGGAGCAGTTTTATACTATAATATTTTGTCTTTGTTTGCATAGACCTGAAAGAATGTTAGGGTCCATTGTTTTCAGTTTTATTAAAAATACAACCTCACATTAGAAAACACTGTGAATCTGATCAAAACCTCAGTAATAAAAAAACATGAAACATGCAAATATTTTTATACTATATGTAGCACGACTCTGCACACTCGTGGTTTTTCTAATTACACTGAGAGACACAGCATTCCCCTCAGCTCCGCATTAAAGTTTTGCCACTTTTTTCCCTTTAGTTTTTATTAGAAAGAAAGAAAGCACAAAAAAAGTTTTTATCACAGAAGTATATTTTGAGCTGTCCTTGCCACAAGACACTTTTATTTCCAGGAACTGCAGCGTTGTCCTGGATACAACAGGTGCAATTGCTGCAGATAATCAGTTTAAACTAATACTCTCAGAAATAACCTGGGTACTTTTTGGTAAAATGAGTAAAAAATAGAAACTGGTGGGCAGTAAACCTACATTAATTGATTTTTTTTTGAGGAGGACACTGCAAAAAACACACCATACATACTGTATCATGACCTCATGTAGTTGATCTAGCTAGCAAAAAACTGCCTATTTACACATTTAACTGATGCAGAGAAACATTAGCATTAATTTAGGGTCGTGGGTCTTGTCACCTGATGGATGCAAGTCGAATATTTATTCCAGTTTACACTCTGTTTTGGTCTCCAGCAACTTCTGGCTGGAATACCTATAGATCCCTCACTACTGTATGTTCCTTAGCTAGATGGTTACATAGTCTATCTGCACTTTGGTGCTGCCATTTTGAGGGAAACCTCTTACATTCATGACTGTCCTGGGCCCTTAACTGGTTAAACCCACATTCCTCAGTAATTTTACTTCCCTAATAACAGAAGCTGTCCATCTTTCTACACTTATTTTTGTTCACTCTCTTTGCCCTTTTCCCCCACTATCTGAAACAACCACCAGAGGAAATGACATTACTCCAGAGCCTGAGAGGCCCTTCTCCACACATATAATTGCTATAAGCTCCTTTAAACCAGGATGTATCTAGACACGTCCGCTGACAACAGTTGCCATGGTAACACAAAAATGCAGCACTCATTGCTTTGCTTTGTTTCCCGTCTGACTCGTCATTGAGTGAGGGGAAAATGCCACAAGTACGGAGGGCTGGAAACATGCTCCATGACCTGTCGCTGGAGTCACCGGGAAAGTTTTTAATTGGAGGTGAAATCCTTGGCGGGCTGGGCAATTTTTTTGTGAAAGCTGCTGTGACGGGAATGCCCTTTTGTGTGTTGTTTTGGTCGCACAGGAAAGATAAAGACATTTACAACAGGCTATTTATATGTGAAGATTTCACCATGCACCCAGTGGCATGTGGGCATGCACACTTTTTTCAGCTTCATTACCCTTACACAAGTGAAAATGGTCCTGTGGTGCTGTATGGCTCAGTGGTTGGAGCTTGGCTGTAGCACTGCAGCAGGCACCCAGAGTGAAATATTTTCACTCCTTCACTGGCAAAAGTGACAGAATTTGGCTCTTTGGCCTTTATTTGTCAAGACTGGACTCGTGGTCTCGAAGGCAGTGATTATTGTTATATCTAAACACATCTGACTGCACTAATGCGTCCATACTTGACACACTTTAATGTGAATATTTTCAGTAAAATAGTTAAATCAACCTTGTTGGAGAAAGGAATCCTTTTTATTTGTAGCCTCAGGGCTCAGCTGAAACATGTTTGGTCCTTTGTAACAAAAAACATGCTAATAACCCCAGATTTTTGTTTACAACAACTGAACAACCACTGAATCTGAACTGCAGACTCAATCGCTCCTGGGTCTTTGTTAAAATGTGAAGAGTTTCCTAAATTGTTTTATTAGAAAATGAGAAAATGTGTTCAGGCATAACATCTGGTGTGCAACAGGAGTATAGCATTTCTCTGCCTAGACAGACTTTTAATGTTTTTAACAAACTAGATAATTCAGAGCTTGTTGAAATAATAATTCACACATATGTATACATTCTCTACTTGAGATTGTGCATCACATTACCTATACACAATTATTCTTAAGTCTTGAACAACTTCAGACAAAGTGCTGATGTAGATGATGTCTCCTTTCCAATACTAATAAGTTGAAACGTGGTTTGAATTTCTAGAAAGGCCCTCAACTGGTGCTTTACCTATTTAATGAAAGGTTTTTTGTAAATATTGGTGAGCTTGTTGTGCATCATATTCCATATGGTGTTCCACAGGGTTCAGTACTCGGTTTTTCCTTATACATACTGTTTAGCCAAATTGTACAGCACTGTAAATTTTCATAGGAATTCAGACAATGCACGACTGTTAAATCATTTAACAGACATACATACCACTTCTGGAAGGTAAAATTACTATTTTTGTCAATGGAGTCTGCACCAATTCCAAAGATTTTTGTCCCTGTTGATCATTCTCACCCAGAGACATGGGGTAATAAGTCTTAGGTTAAAATGTTATCCTTTAAGATGTTTATGAAGATCTCAAAAGTTTATGATGAATAGTGTGTTATGCTGTGTAAAGTTTGGGTACCCCTCATTTACACCAATTACATGTGATGTATAATCCTCTTCTAAGATCCCCTTTTAATGGTTTGCTCTGATCAGTAAAGACATGATGAAACAATTGCATTCTTAAACTTAGTGGAGTAAATAATCATCACTAGTTAGACTCTCTCTTTGATGTCTTAGGTGACAAATAATTCAGAGATTTCTGGCGCCCGTGCCTTCTAGATCTGTGTCGAGATGGCCTTTCACAGCTCATGGCCCCGCGTTTTCATTCACAGCTGCTCTACTTGAGCATAAAAGACAGTAATGAGATCATGCCAAATCCAAATCTAAAATTATCCGCCGTTACACACAGGACAATAATTCACATTCACACATACAGCATGTTTCTGCCTAATGTATTATGCATGTATGCTCTGTCTTTGGCCATAAGCAACCCCAGAAGCCTCTCGTTCACCCAAATAAACAGGCCGACCAACAAACACAATGAATTACTCATGATTCATTAGCAATTAATGGCCCTCGTTCTGTGCTTTCATTTCCAATTAGGAGAGCTGAGGGGACTAAATATGTCTGTTGTGAGTGAGAGAATGAGCTTGCAGTCATGCTCTGTTTCTCCATCTTGTTAATGCCTGTTTATAGTTTATTCCATCACCAACATTTAGTGTGTACGTGCATATGTATGAGAGGAGATTTCTGTGCATATATGTACAACTTTTCAGGAAGTAAAAGCGTAGCCTGACAGCCATGTTTTTTTGAATATATTTAATTAAGAAAGGATTCATAAACCCAAGGGTTGTATGAATATCTAAGTGTATGTGCGTTTCTGTGTGTATCCGTGCAATCACACCGATGACTGTGTCTTCCTGTGTGACTCCAGGACAGCACCGCTCCCTCGGCCCAAGTATTTCCAAGGTGCGGAGCTTGAAGTTGGACAGCAGCATCTGGAGCAACGAGCTAGTGGAGGTGAGCGGCAGATGTTAATTTCAAATCCTACTAATGGGCCTACAGGTGATTCTCACCTGAGTTTTTCCCCTGTGTATTTTTTTCAACCCCTCAGCTCTTCTTGGAGGTGGGGAACAAGAATGCTAACAGTTTCTGGGCGGCTAATCTTCCCTTGGAGGAGGACCTGCACAGTGGGGCGTCGGCAGAGCAGCGTGCCACATTCATCCGCAGGAAGTACAGGGAGAGGAAGTACCGCAGGGTCCTGGAGGGCTTTCATGACCTGGAGCAGCTCAACCAGGTACGGTTTTCATTAAGGCACATGAGCAGAAGTTACAACACTAGAGCTTGATGTCATAGAAATGATGTTATGAGGTATTCACCCAGTATTTTGCTAACATGGTCAAGTATTAATTTTGCAGTTTGCCTTTATTTACACATTAACACTTTGGAGCTGTCACTGTGTTGTTTCACTAGCCATGGAGTATCACTCTCACTGCATCAATATCAAAGTGATACATTGTACTTCTATCTGCTGGTAGGTCAGCCATTGTTGTTACGTCATACTTGGTTGTCTTTTGAAGGTATAAATTCAAAATATCCATTGTTGCTAGCATACCATTGTTTAGCAACAAACAGCTAGCATATCCTCAGGTGTACTAGCTTGTCATTTAGACCGTGGCATCTGGAGAAGATGACTTTTGCAAGACTTAGCAGTGTTATATCCTGATAGCAGCATAGCGTAAACATAAAACCTCATGAGATGTCTCACCTTTAGACTCTGTATCTGTTTTTCTATCTCTAGTTACCTAACTAATTGTCTGTTATGAAGAAGGCAAAGTGCAGTTGAAGTTAACCAAGCTTGCAGTCCCAAGTGGGTACCTACAATAGCCTCATCTGTACTTCAAAGAACCATAGTACGTCATAGTCCATTAACTAAATCCACTGAACCTGAAATAGCCAATATTTTCCTGACCTTTTGACTGCCAGTAAAACTACACTATAAGTCTACAGATGCCAAAGGGGGCATCTTATCGATCTAGAGTATAAGCAAGTTGGCACGAAGGCCTTCTCTGCCAGTTTGTGGTCTGAGGTTTATTGCTGCGGCAAAAAATTGCCTCTAAAAAGAGGGTCTTAAAAGCAGTGGTGCTCTGAGCCTCTAAGTTTCCACCTGCGTCAGCATATACGCAGATCAGCCCCCTTGTATTGTTTTCCTGAGTAGAAAGAGAGGAATGGAGATGTAGAGAGAGGGAGGGAATGAAGGGGGAAAGTAAGGAAGAGATATACTAGCTGGCTGAGTGGAAAAGTGGATTAGGATCCACAACAGAAACGCTTGGGTTGGTTTTATTGCGGCTTTGCTGGCTTTTTGAGTGTATGTGTGTGTGTGAGTGTGTATGTCTGTGGGAGTGTGTGGTGTGTACATGCGTGTGAACATGTGTGCTGCTCCACTAGAGATGTGTGAATTTGCTGTTAAAGTGGGAGTTGTTTGCAGGGCAGTGTGGGAGAGGAAGTGTGACAGACAGAGAGAGTGTGGCTGAATCCAAATGTCCACCCTACTGACTTGTGGACTGAGCCTTCACAGACTTTGTGTCATTTATACAGTGATGCCTTCCCTGTCCTCAAGTCAATTATATGTAAGGGTTGAAATGAGCTATAAAATAGGATTTTAAAACCTTTTGTATTTCCATGGAGATTAACTGAAATTTCTAACCATTTTACTCATTTCAAAGGATTTCTTAAGGCACCTAACACATGATATGTGCAGGTCTTTTTACTATCTCTACATAGCCAACATTAACAGTCGCTTACTTAGCGGTCAAGAAACCCTAAGAGTTTAGCGTCAAACTTAATTTCTTTACGTGCCAAGAGCTTCCTCCAGTGGTGGAAAGCAACATCAGTGTTTTGCCTCTAGGTCTATTACTTCTTTTCTTCTACTTAAGTTAGCACGCTAATCAGCTAGCCCCGGTCCGGCCGTCCTGTCACTTTCCGATAGCAGCTCACTGTAGAGCAGAGATTTTCCTCAAGAAGTAGTGCTGCTCAGAAGGCATATTTTAACCTCTTGTTTTGTGAACACAACAATGGCCGAAGCTCTTGGCAGGGGACCATCACCACCACCTGCTCCCAGCAAGGAACCACAGTCAGCGGCAGACAAAACTTACAAATAGCCCCTTTATACCCCTCAATTGAGATTGTCATTCCATGGGTGGACAAAAAATAAACCTACAGATTATTCTGAATCCAAATAATTCAGCCTGTTCATCATCTGTATGGGCGATGTGAAACTTTACAACATCATTAAACTCACATCAAAAATGGAAAAAGGCATCAAAAATAAATATGGCATCATTATTATAATGATAATGAAGAGAACAGAACAGAATTTAGTTAATGCATTGCCACATCCATATTGCTATAAATGGGCAGTATGGGAAGTCCAGTGAAATCTGCATTCCAAGTAGACCCTCTGAAAGTCCTGCAATCAGTCTACTTGAGCCCCTTGTGGACTTGATAAATTGTGGATTAGGACAGCCTGAAGCACTCACGGACTTCCTGGGCACACGCCCTTTAAGTTTGCCAGTCTACAAGTGCGGTAAGGTCCGGACATTTGGATTCAGCCTGTGGCTGCCTAAAAGGGTTTTGCTAGCAGAGAAGTGTGTATGTGTGTGCGTGTGTTTGTGTGTATGTGTGAGAGAGAGGAAGATAGGAGGAGAAAAAAGTGCAAGTAGGCGGTTGTGTTTGCTTTCTCGCTGTCTAGTCTGCTTTTATAAATGGGCTCAACAGATTTGATAGGGATCAGTGTGTCATAGAGGCATTATACACACCATGACTCAACATATGTGTGTGTGTGTATGTTTGCTAAAATAATAGACACTCTTCAAAAAGGCTCCACAAATCTTATCATAAACTAATAAATCACAAGCAACCTGTAAAAAAAAAAAAAAAAAAATCCAAAAATTCAAAAAAAGTATTTTTAACATAAACAAGGACACTGAGTCTAATCTCATTGGACACGTTGTTCCACTTCTGTGTCACAGTTACTTACAATAACACAAGTATGAATATGAAAAAATAAAAGCTATAGAAAACCTATTCCTTTGGGAGTCTTCTCTTGAACAGAGACAATAATACTAGCAATTTCCTCATTGACATTCATGCAATTTTGAAATCATGCAATGGCATTTTAAGCGGTTTTATGGGCCCCGGGGTCATGAATCTCGCTCGACACATACAGTAAATCACAGTTTAAAGTGTCAATTCAAGTAATGAAATAAAAATAAAAAGGTGGTGAAGTGATTTATACTTGGTACCTTACATAATATCAACCTTGTGTGCTTATTCTGTATAAGGTGTTTTCATTCTGCGTCCGCTTTCTTTATTCCGTGCCCTCTCTCCATCCCCGCTTTCTCTGTTTCCTAGTCCCATGTTCCCCATTAGAAGCTCATATCCCAGTGACCTCCACAGAGTCTCCGCAGGCCACATGACCTAGAGAGGGGGGTGTCAAAGGACCCTCTTATATCATTACACACACTCACACACTAACACACATAAACCCTCTAGTGGCTGCAGTAATTGCTATGACACGGAAGGTCATTTCCAGAGACGATACAGAATAAGGCCAGGTTGCATGGGACTATTTTGCCATAATCTGACCCCGGTGCTCGTGTGTGAGCATGTGTGAGAGAAAAAGACAAGGAGTGAATAATCATATCTTTCCACAAAATTCATTTTCTCTCGATGACAATGAATTAGTTTGTGCAGAAACTGCGCACCTAAATAGAAATAAAAGAACCCGTGGGCTTGGAACAAACACATGCTTAAACATCTTTATCTCAGTGCAGGTCCCTTTGTGTGGGTGGGCAGGTTATATTGACAGGTACTCTCTTTGTGTGCGTGTGTGTGTATGTGTGCTTTGCCTGTGTGTATATGTTAAGCCTCACCATGCCTCACTTTTCAGATGGCTCTGGCTTGTTTGTGGCGGATCGATGCAGCTTACTGACTCGGTCCAAGTCCAATGAAAGGAGAAGTTGCTCGTTGAAATTCCGCTATTTGCCACTCGACTCCTCTGTTGCTCCACTTTGTTGCGGGTCACCGTGTGCAATGTCACATCAGTTGACTGGACTGATAGGAAGAGACAGACACAGAGAGAAAATGTTTTCCTGGGTCAGACTGTATTCTTCTGACTCTTTTATCTCCCATCTCTTAGCTGACTCACTGTGTGAACCAGGTGAATAGCTTTAACAAAACATGTCTGCATGGCTAAACACTAAGTACACAAAGAAAGTTTTCTGCCCCTATTAAAGGAGGATTTTAGCGTCATGTATTTATAGAAGCAAAGGTTTGTTTAACTGTCTCTGGAGAGCAAGTGTCTTCTTCCTTGACTGAGTGCTGAAGTCAGTGCAGAGGTGGCTTAAAGCAGCAGTTCCTTTAATGACCACAGGATGCTGGCACTAACTAAGATTCAGTCTGTGCTGAAGTAAAGGCTAAAGCACTTATATATAGAAGAAAGACAGAGAAAATGGAAGTGACAGACAGTGAAAGGGAAAGTACAAAGTAAGAAAGTAAGAAAATACAAAGTTAGTTAGTTGAGGTCTTGGGTATTTCTCTTCTTCCTGTTTCTTGATAGAAATGTTTGAAAGATTTTGATTGATTGATATGTGTCTCAGCCCATCATAGTCTGCATTTTTTAATCTTTAAAACAGCCTCTCTTACACAGAGAGATCAGCTTGTTTCTCATGTAGAGCGCTACTTAACATGTGAAAACAGTTGTAAAATGTTTTCTGTCAAACTGGGAGAGCTTTCTAAAGTCTAAGAGAATATCCTGAGACTTTAAATTTTTGAGAGAGAGACTGCATTATAAACTGGGGGCATGGAGTTTAAGAGACGAGGGCATTTCACAGACAGAGACGGTCTAATGAAAGATTCTATTAAGTTGCATTATGGAAATTGCAGGATCCAAGCTTGACTCATCAGCTTTTGCTGCGCTGATTTTGATCGTTCTTTTGAAATCTGTCTCTCGACTTCAGGAAAAGTGCCCTTCAAGTTGAAAATAAGTGTGAGACTAAGTTGATGCTGCAGATTTTCATTTGTTGGAAATTGGCAGTGACACACTGTATGATTAAAGGCACTTAAGTGTCGATTTCATACATTGTGATATATACTGTGCACCTGGCTGTTTAGAGTTTAATACATTATTTGTGTTATATGTCATATAGTTCATGTTGCATGAAAGCATTTAAAAGTGTTATATGTACGTTTTCTACATAAAAACATTAGCATTAACAACTGTTTACTTACCAAGAACATCAGCCGTTGTTGTGTTTACAAGACTTTATTCTTACATTCTTCATAAAATAATTCTTGCAGGCTTTTCTAGGTTTACAAATGGTGAACTAGTAACTCTGTCCTCTCTTCATTTCTTAATGTATCATGTTTGTTGTATAGCATGTAACGTATGTTACATAGCATATAGCACTGTATAAGTCTTGCATACTTGATTTGTTTCCCTAGAGCGTGTTCACTGTATGTGTTTCCCTTTGGCTCAGTATTCTCTACTGCTGTTATTTTGCTCACTTCATTGTTTTTCATGTCTTTATTCCTACATTTCTCTTCTTCAGAATTGTTAGTTTCATTATATTTAATATGGCCCATTTGTCCTGTTCTTATTTGCTACATTCCCTTTTTCACAGGGATTAGCGGTTTAATGATTTCCACAGGGAGTATTAAAGTTTGATCTTATTTTAACTTCTCTTTTGAGATCAGCGGGCGGAACTCAATTCTAAACTTTATATGGTTTTCTGACGCCACTTTATAGACTCTTTGTCCTCTATCAACCTGGCATACACACATAGACACACGGAGCGACACCAGGCTGCTCCTCCTACACAGGGAAGTGAGACCATTCTCACATTTCCAGGGATTTTCACTGGTTCATTGTCTGGGATGTGAAATTTTTAAAGGTATTAATCCAGCCATAGAAAGCTACTTAGAAATGAAATGAGCTGCGACTGCACTTATTCAGTCTTTTATTAGTCTATCACACCAGGAAATGTTAAGCGACAGGTGGACTTGCATAAATAAGAGTTGTGACCACTAAAAATCAGCCTCAAGAGTCTGATTTACAAACACATTAAAATTACAAATGCAGTATTATCCCACATGTACATTATTGAAGAATTCTATAAATGACGTTGAGCCCTCATGGGACCCATAATGGGCCGAGAGAAGGCACAGCACAGAGAAAGTCGTCATGTGCTCTTCTATCTTGTTTTATGCTTGTACAGGGGCTGTGCGCAGCTGCGGTGTCGCCTGATCGTGCTGCAGACCATGGCGCTGGTCTTCAGCGGGGCAGATGTTATGTGTGCCACTGGAGATCCAACCTACTCCACCCCCTATCTCTTGGCTCAACGTGCTGGACAGAAGCTACAGATGGAGTTCCTGCATCAGAATAAACTATCTGGTAAGCAACTGTGGGTGCTCGCTCCCGTCAAGCTGCACGTTGCACAACACATGTGCACTTTACACGTAACAGTGGCAGATTTAACACTTAAAATCCATGTTAATTATTCACATAGGTCACACAGATGTAAACTAAGATGTAAACTCTGATTACTTTGGGATGCTGTCAGTTAACACGGAGTTGTAGCTAGTTAACAATATGCTCCCTGGCTTTGGAAATAATGCTGTAGGTTGGAAGCTAGTCTGTCGTCTATGCTAACTTTAGCAGTCTACATTAGAAAGAAAAACACACTGTTAAATCAGATACACTTTTTTTGCTCTTGTGCTTTTGGTTTGGAGAGGCAATTAAAAAAGGACACTACTTTCTACCCTCTGTGTATTCTGTCTAGGGCATCTGAGCATATATTTTTATTCATAATTACTGTACTCTTTCATTCAAAAACAAAGGAAAAAAGAAAGTTTTCCATGGCTGATGTTCAACCCTAGGTGAGGTCCTGGACCACAGAAAGCTGCTGTGAAACAGAATAACTCATATATTCTCCTGGTCGGACCTAAAAAGAAAAAAAAAAAAAGGGCTGACATGCTCATATAAAAAAGGCCTTTAAACTAGGTGTGCGAGTTGGACTTTTACAACCATCGGCGCCACATATATTCAGCCCATTGTCTTTATACTTTAACAAGCCAATCATGTTTAAAACTCACACTCACCGCTGTGCCGCCACGTTGATAAAAGCACAGTGGGAGGTTTTTTTTTTCCACTGCCATGAATAGGAAATGAAGATAGAAAAACCCACAATTTGAAGCCAGCGAGTTTTACATAAAAAATTCTCTCTCTCTCTCTCTCTTTCTTTTTCTTTATCTCTCTTTCTCTCCTACTTTCCCCCCCAACTCTCCTTTGTGTTACCCATCTGAAGTTACCGGCATTGGAGGCACGGCACAGATGTGCTGTGTCGTGTGGCTTCCTCATGACGGGTGTGTTTTGTTTGTATGGTTCCACATGGGGCTGATGATAAGAACGTATCAGATTAAAGGAGCGAGAGAGGGTGGCGGTTGGGTCCGGGGGAGACTTTCTCTGGGACTGTGTTTTACATAATGTATGCAATGCGTCTGTGCACACTTGCCGGTACCGAGCCTGTTAGGGACTCCTAATTGCTAGCACGGGGTCACCTGGTCGCCATGGTGATGGCCATTACTCGGAGGTGCGCTAGAAGACTCACTTGCATGGACGCACACACATTCACACGTGTGGTATTGTCCATCTGAAATGTGCAGCGTACAGGCAGCCTGTGTATGCTCATTATGTGTCTGGAAGTTATAGGGCTTCATCATTAACAAACAGACAAACATGGAGCTAGCCAGACTCTTCCTGTAGTGATGGATGTCCAACTAAACAGACCAACTACTGCAGGCAAGAAGGACCTAGGTCGAGGGGGGAGGGGTTACAGAGAACCCCAAATGACACTCTTAGCAATTTACAGTGTTCCTCGGCTGCAATGGAGATCTTGCCTCAGGGACAACAGACAGTGTAACACTTGGGCAAGTTGGGAGTGTATGGCAGAGTGGAGCCTCTTCCTAAAAAAGACACAGTGTCCACCCAGGGCCACATGCCACAATAAAGGTGGTGTCCTTTTTTGCATTAAAGCACTACACTTAGCCATTCAGTACTGACTGATCCCAAAAGTATGTGTAATTAACAGCATGATAGAATGTGCTCTTTAAACACTAAAGCACAGGTGACAATATTTAGTTATGAATTAGAAGAGCAGGCTGTGCTTCTCCTTAAATCCCATGTGAAGAATACTGCCAGCTAAAATTAATATAGAAACATATATATATATAATTTGTGAAACTGCATTGAAGAAACAGCCTGTTATGGTGTGCGGACAAGATTAAGGCTCCACACAAAATACTGTCCAAATTCCCTCTTTGACATTTTCCTACTGCTGGACACATTGTCACATAGCACAAAGCTGTGGAAAGTGGCATCTGCATTGTTTTTCTGTGCATGTGGCCCCCTGAGTTTGCAGAGAGAAACTTGTGAAAATTCTGATTAAACAGAAATTGAACTTTTTTCTCAGTTGCTGCGCGCAGTGTTGTGGCTGGCAGAAACCGGGAACAATTCAATACCCGCATGGCTCCATCCCTACTGTATCGCGTGGTGTTGACAGAGAGAAGATAGAGGGAAGAATAAAAGGAGCCACATAGCAGCCAGCATCGAGGACAAAACAAGAGTTTAGGGTTGTTGTGGAGTTTTAAAGACCTCAGTTTTGGGTTACAGCTGAAGTTCCAACAGGACAACAGTTGCACACATGCGAGGTAACGCGAGGACAGATATAGGAATTTCATTTGTTTGCAGCAGTGTGCCACCATGTGCACACCTGCTGCGCCTGTGTGCTTGTTTTTTCCCTTTTGTTTGTCTTATAAAGAACACATCCACAACAAGGGTGCACTTCAGGCCCTCATTCAGCCACCACATGATGCTGTAAAGCCAGACACCATACTGAATGAAATGATGGAAAACATGGTTCCAAATTCACCGCTCACCTGGTGGGAGGCTGGAATAAGCCGGCAATAAACAATCACCAACCTGAACAATTCTCAATCTTGACAACCAAAGTCTAAATTGGAGGAGCTCTTAGCGCGCTACGTCACTTCACAGCGTGAATAATGCTCCCAGTTTGTAGAAATAAAAATAGGAAAACCCTCCATTTTTCCCCCGTGGATATAGTGAATCAAAACAAAGCTGTCAGCCTGCCTCTCCCCCAACCTCTCCACTGGCCCCTTCCCTCCACAGCGGCTCATTTGTAGCTCGAGTGTTAGGACATCCACTGATGTGGAGCATTGCCACTTCATTAGCTCCTTCTCTCTGTGTATATCTGAGTGCATGTGCCTGGGCCTCAACGGACCTTGTTCTCCTGCTCGCACCTGCTCGCCCCCAAAGCACCCTGGGATACTGTAGGAGCATGTTAATTTACATATCCCCATCCCAGATTGCATTAAAAAAAGCCAGTGGTGGCTCTCAGAGGCAGCATTTCTTCGTACTTTAGTAACCCCTGTGGGCAGCTTCAATGATGGCTCTATCCCTTATAGTCAAAGGCTTCCACTGCGGTGGCTTCTTGTATATTTTTAGGTTGCTGTATCATTTTTTTATGTCCATTGTATTCCCATATGTTAAACTCAGGAGGCCACCTAGACCACATATATAAAATGAACCATCAGAAACATGCGGCCGTTTGTCAAGTTTTGTTTTCATCACTGGAACAAATAAAAAGCTTTTAAAACTCTGGAGATCACAGGAAAATTTAAATGATTTTCCATTTGGTGTCAACTTGTGGCAAATAAGAAGATGTCAAAGAAAACATTTTTGGCACCGTTTAAGCTACGTTTTTAAAAATGGAATTGAAAGAATGAAAAAAGACAAAATAGACACACCCTGTCAACGTCAAATATTTTTTTAGGATAATCTATTTTGGCACGGCTCATGTCTAACTGTGCTGGCACTAGCGTCTGTCCTGTCACTTGCCAGCAAGAAGATGGTGATGGATATAATGCCAGACACCAGATACTGTGGATACAGTACTTTGATCTTTGTTTATACTACTTTTGAATGCTAATTTAAAATTTCCGTGCTTACGGAAACAAATCTGTAAGTGGACTTTTGTGGGCTTGAAATTCTCCCAATAATTAGCCTCTATGCTCAATTGGAAATCATTCTTGATAACTTGATTCAGCTGATGGTCTAAAGATGCAAGTTCTCTGTAACATTTCTAGATCACTGATGGTATTGGTAGTGTTGCTCTAGCATCCAGGTCTGTGGTTTCATTGGATGGCACAACGGACCAGTTTGGCAAACGCCCCAAAGTCTTGGTCCTTGGACTTGGCACTCAACTGGAGCCACAAGTCGGTAATTGGTTCTTAAATCCTGCAGGTGCACGACATTAGCAACTGAGCTCCACCTGCTGCTTAGCCTCCTTGCCAACTTACTGCTCCACGCTTGTTTGGATGCATCAGTTCATACACAGAGTACACACCTAGCCTTTCATTTTTTCCCTTTATTGCCATACTGTGAGAATCCTAAGAAAATGGTACCCAGGATTTTCATCATTCCCCAACAAGCCAGGGTAACAAATCTGGGAGATTGCCATTAGAGCATCAACAGAGTTTTGGGGCTAGGCATTTACATAGTATCCATCTGGTAGATGGATATAATTTTTTATGTTTGACGTACCTTTTGCTTTAAATACATGTTACTAGAAGATGTGTTATGTCTTTTCTTCACTTTGACCTTCAATGGTGGCGTGTAATCCCATGTAGGGTGAGTCACATGACACAAAAAGAAAAATCACCTCTTTAACAAAATGTTATTTTCAGCTATGTATACACTGTACAATGTCAAATATGGTATTAATGACATAAGTTGCTAGTCACAGTGGCCACTTTGGGCAGTATGATGTAAGCTGTAAACAAAACATTGACATTATTGCCTTATAAAGTTGCTATGGCAAATGTCTTAGCACACAGTTGCTTGTTGACACATCCAGCAGAAACATAGCAGCATCAGCTTTGATTTGGAGTAGTGTTTGTGTCCACCTTGCGAATGTAAGTCCAGTATTTAGTCTCCGTCTAGCCCTGCTTTGGTCCACCAGCCCCTGAAGGAAATATATGGCTGTTTAGTTGATAAATGCTCCAATATGGTCATTATCTAGCTGCCAAGATTGTTTACTGCAGGGTGCTGGGCAGGTAGTGTACAGTGAGTTCATCAGACCTGAAAAAACTGAAAGCATCTGAAAATGACGCCGATGAGAGCCCTAAGACTGAAAGAAAAAAGTGAAGCTGCAGGCCCGAAAACTAAAACAGTGATGTGAAGGTGCTAAAAAGCTCCATAGAGTTTGGAGGAACTGCAGTCAGGTGATAGTAATTTGCAAATTTGTATAAGCTATAACTTTCATCAACATAGCAATTTGAGTTTAAAAACTGCTTTGTGTAGAATCCCAAATCCCGGTGATAATACCACTACAGACAGTGGCAAAAGCTTTGCCATTGTTTCACTGGATTGTCATACTTTTCTACAAACAGAAACTCATGCTCTCAAGTATTTGTAAGATGCTTAACTCATGAAAATTCTACAAATAGTGGTTGCAATTTTGATTTCTGTCCTAAACAACTTGTATTTCTTGAAGCAAGACATTGAACCCCTGCCAGCTATTTCACTGTAAATCTCTGGATAAAAGCATCAGCTAATGCCTAAACTGTAAACAGAGCGATATAAGCATGTAAATTGCGTTTTATGGCGGCTCTTCACTCCACCCAGGGGGCCATTGTATTGTAAAACCAAGCTAAACAGCAATGCTTCTTAGTGTTGACATCATTCCACTTCTTCTTAAATGACACACCATGGATTTGGAGGCAAAGAAGTTTTATTGTTGCCACCCTAGCATCCCTGATGCCTCGGATCTCTGAATCTTGCGGTACATTAAAAATTTATCCAGCAGGCTGTCTGTGTGGATAATAAAAAGATGAAGACACATACACATGTACACACAAAGAGAGAGAGAGCACACACATATACACAAACACTAAATCAGAGGGCCTGTTTCATCTCAGGTCTCCATTCCACCCTGTTGTTAGCAACATCACAAAGCTATGTCAGGTTTTTTTGGCGCTTGTTGACGTTGTTTATGTTTTTAGCCAATACACAGGGCTGGACACAGGACTGTTAAAGGGTCAGGAGGTCACAAACAGTTGCTGAGAGTTTGAGAAAATTAAAGGTTTTTCCCCCGATGGTGTCTACATGTGGATGTTAAAGAATTAGTTGTTAGTTGAAGTGTTATTGGCTAAAAAGTGTCTGTGAGTACAGGTTCCCTCTGGCTACATATCTCAGTAAATAAATTGGTTTCATTACTGCTATCGTCTGAATGACTGTATGTTTTTACACTTAGAAATTTAGCCCTCTGGCTCCTTTTATCTTTAACTGACTTGTGCATGATATCTTTGCTTGCCTTGCATATGTTAGCCCTTTGTGTTATCATTTACTATGTGTAGCTGTATTTCAGTGTGCGTGTATGTATGTGTGTGTGTGTGTGTGTGTGTGTGTGTGTGTGTGTGTGTGTGTGTGTGTGTGTGTGTGTGTGCATGCGAGTGCCTCTGATTATCCCACTGTCCACTGCTTGTCGGGCACCACTTTGTGACCGTTGCCGTGGGCGACCAGATGGCTAATTGAGCACTCTGTCATGTCACCTCCCTTCACTGGGGACTGAGCCAATCAGCACAGGCCAGACTTCTCAACTGCCGCCCCCACAGACATCACAGTCCCATCTTAACAGAGTCCAGCTTTAGGGGCCCAGAGGGACTGTTTAGAAGGCTCACAGAGAGAGCCTTGTTACAACTGATACAGCATCAAGCCACTGGCTTATTTACATTCTCTCAACCTGAGTGGTTGGACAAATGTGTGTGCTTGTTTATGTGTGTGTGTTAGACTCGCTTCCCTGCAGTTTGC
This sequence comes from Lates calcarifer, assembly GCF_001640805.2. Classification (NCBI taxonomy): domain Eukaryota; kingdom Metazoa; phylum Chordata; class Actinopteri; family Centropomidae; genus Lates; species Lates calcarifer. The sequence continues at coordinate 8,918,605 of NC_066846.1, forward strand.
TGATTAAAGTCTATGTCAGAATCCATGTATTTATGATGCTGCTATTGGCAGACACATTCTCTGTGCTAGATTCAAAGCTAGATTACAGATGTTGCTACTAAACATCACCCCCGCTTTACTGTATCCCACCTTGATTGTGATTGGCTCTGCATCCTTGGCACCACATCAGAAATATATTTCATTTGTTAGAATGGCTGCAGTGCATTAAAATGCCTTTATTCATGCCAGACATAATGTTGTTGTTGATTTTATGGCTACATGCTACTAGCTAGACTGCTAATGGACCATGGATGATGGGGCTTTTGTTAGGTAGTTTTTCATTTTGTTATCACTTACAGACTTCATTTATAATAACCCTGTTGGAGATCCATTTTCATTTTGTCATTTAATCAAATAGTATCACTGAGATCAAAGAGACCTGAAAACAAATTACATATACAGCATCACAACAAAACAGTCATCACAAACGCTAATTGAAACATTCATAAGTATTACTAAAAATAAAGTTGCTCAGAGGAATTAGTGTCCCTAATTACAATATGTTTTGAAGTTCATTCCAGTAGTAAAGTGCATATAGTAACACTGGAAACCAGACTTCCTGAGATGAAAGTTGGTATGGGGAACTTTTAAAGCTGACCTAACTATGCTGATATGACTCAGCCTGGTCCATGTGAGACAAAAGGATTCGAATTACATTTACAAAATATTTATTAGTTGAAATTTAGCTGCACATTTTAAAATGACATTAGATCCCATCCTCAAAAACATAAATATCTTGTAGGCAATGTTCTTAAGGGATTACATAGGGTTTGATTTAGGTTTGTCTGTTGAATGAATAAATGGTTAATGAATAAATAACCACACACAAATGTCTTTGAATTAAGTATCTGACAAGTCAAGTCAAGTCAAGTCAAGTCAAATTTTATTTATATAGCGCAATTCACACAGAAGTTATCTCGAGACGCTGTAAGTAAGTCAAGGTACTTAACATCATTGATGGAAATATCATTTAAAAATGATGATGCTATAGAAGCATACTTGATTTACAAGTATAATACAAGTTCTTAGATGCATTAAAATGTATCCAAAATGGACTTTACTTTCATGTCATTGTCATTTTGTGAGATAAGAATTCAAAAAACATTTCATTTAGCTGCTTGCATGTGATAGAGGTCATCCACAGAAATAATGCTCACACATATTCAGAATAAGTTGTTTTCTTAAATTAACTTATTGTTTTTCTCTCTGTGGAATGGTATGTGGCCTTGAGATGAAGCGTCAGTGGTGTCAGTAAAGGGTGGAAATGTTGCTTCAATTAAAAGTGGTTTCAATTAAAGTTATTTTACCTTGCTTGATGAGAGAGCTGGAGGTAGTGAAGATAAAATCTCCAAGATATTGCCAAGGCTCTGGCAGAAAATTGAACCCCAGAATTGAGGCTAATTGAATTTGAGAACGATAAGGTTGAATGTGGGGAGCTCTTAGAGCTAGCAAGAAAGGATGAGTAGAGGGAGTTTAGAGGAAAAATGGGGGAAAATGAGCGAGGAAAGCTTCTAATTTAAATGGACAAAGATGAGGAGAGGACAGAGCGTAAAGCTCATTTAAACAGATACAGTACATGAAGGTTGCTGCACTGAAATACTCTCAAAACACCTTATCTCCTTGACTTTGCAAGACAATGACCATGTGACAAAGTCATGACCAAATAAACAGGAGTTTGTATAATCATGTTTTATGCTGCTTGTGGGGAAAAAAGGATAATACCGTGCTTCTTTATTGATGCCCACAGGGAGAAATACTCTCCACATGGAGGTCAGAGTGCAGGTTGAAGAAGAGCAATCATGTAGCTGGTGGGGATTGAGTGTCTTGCTTAGGGACACTTCAACAGCGCAGCAGCATGCCAACACTAGGCCATGAATGCATGTTTTCTGGTTGAAGGACAATCTCTGTAGTCAGGGATTTTCCGTGAATATGGATGGGAGACAAACATAGAATCACATCTGGGATTAGCGCTATCTTAATCTGGGAACATTCCCACATTCCAAATCCAGACCTGTTTTTCATAGTATAGGCATGTGATAGAAGCTGGATAACTTGAGAGATAATATCTAGAAAATATGTGCAGTTGTTGCAGTAATACAGGCATAATATTCTGTCCGGCAAAGTTTGAAACTAAATAAGAGTTGATTGAAATTTACAACCATTTTGGAGGGTGTAGTTTGAGGTGCTGTTGAACTACATTACATTTTAGAGAGAGATGTTTCTGTTATTTAGCCTATCCTCCTATAAATACATAAATCGTGCTTCTACAAAAACTGACCATAACCTTCGTGTTTGCATGATTTATTGCAGGACTATATTCAACTGGATTAGTTTTGTCTAAGTGTACCTAATAAACTCGCTACTGAGTGCATACATTGATCAGACAGAAAATTAAAACCACCAACAGATGAAGTGAATAACGTTGACTATCTTGTTACAATGGAATGTTGTTCTGGGAAACCTTGTGTCCTGACATTGTTCTGGCTGTTACTTAACACATACCACCCACCTTAATGTTGTTGTAGACCAATGGCAACAGCACTCCCCAATGGCAGGGGCCTCCCTCAGCAGAGCAATGCTCCCACCGCACCAAGAAACTGCAAAATGGTTTGAGGAACATGACAAAGAGCCCAAGGTGTTGACTTGGACTCCAAACTCCTCAGATCCTGACATCAGAAAAATAGTTAATAGTAATAATAATTTCAGCCCTAAATATAATTAGTATACCTATTATGTTGCCTTAAAGGTATATAACTCTTCTGTCCTGTGAAACCCATGTATCTCCAAAACATTGTTAATGATAACAGATCTGTTTTGAGCCATGTGATGATGCGTTTTTCAGATAATCCAATGGGTTCTTAAATGGTTTATTTAAGTTAAGAGATGAAGAGGTATGAGAATTGTCTCAACTGATAATGGGACAAATAATCTTTAAGTTTATTTGAAATTGTCTACATCACCAACCAGAATGGTTGCCATTGGATAGTGCTTATACCAGGATTCACTGGAGGCCGAGGACAGTAAAAATTGTATTTAAAAATATGCAGGTGGAGATAAAATGGTTACACAGGCATGCAAGTAAAGGAACAGAATGGTACACGGCCACCATTATATTCTTTGGGGAAAACCATTTCCTTGCTCATCGACTGTGTCTCTGTCCCCCTTTGTAGATTTCCCCCGACTCGAGCAGTGGTCGGAGAACCCCTCCCTGTCTGATGCTTCCCTCTTCATGGATGGCTTCCTCTACATCTCCTCTGGCCCCGCCAAGTCGACATTGGACCGCCGCGGAAGAGATGGTGAGTGTAAATGCCGCTTTGCGAAACCCCCGGCAAGGCCAATCAATCAGTCAATCCGTTTGTAAGCAATTTAAACTGCATGTTTGTCAGAGGTCTACTCCAGTTAAGCGCTGATCGATCAATCAGTGTCAGTTTGTCAGTTGTCAAACTGCCAATCGTTTAATCCCTACACCAAACAGTCCAGTCAAAACGATCAATGAATCTGTCTTTCAAATGCATTCTGCATCAGTCCTCTGGGAATACTTGTCAGACAGAAGCATGTTCGTAGATGACCCAGCAGTGAATGCACTTCGGAAGCACAGGGTAAATTAGGGTCAGGATAAGAAATAAAAATAAATATTATAATTTTGGTACAAGTTCTCTCTCAATCTACCTGAGAGAAGCTTCCTCCAAAACTTCTGAGTTCTCCCTCTTTTGTCTTCCACGGCACTTTGAAACTTTTAATCAGGCTCCATTTCGCACCCAGACTCCTCAGCTGCTGCTGCACCTCCTGCTCTGCAATGGTCCCACTTCTCCAAACAGCTGGAGCGTTTCAGGGGCCCATGGGTAATTAGGAGAAAGAGCCGGCTTTGGATGCTTCCCCTGGGGGAATGGGGTTATTGGGAAGGTGGAGGAGTAGGATGGAGGATGGGGAGGGGGAGGATGGAGGAGGAATTCGGTGGGGGGCTGACAGCTTGTAGCTACCTGCCACTTGAATAGGCTGAATCTCGTACATCTTGGGCAAGACATCCATCTCCATTTCCATCACCCCACACATGCTGGACTCTCATTGGTGCTTGTACATGCTGGCTAATGAACAGGACTGAGGTCTGGGAAATTGCCCCTTAGAGGAGATAGGGGGGAAATTTATATGAGTGTCAATTGGAATTCTCATTATCTGTACAAATGGAATTCATTTTCATTTCATCTGTTAAAGGATAATCCCAATATAGTTCAACCCTTGTCTTAATTTCATAGTTCTTGTGCATAATTTCTTTTGGTTATGAAAATACTGCACCCACCAAAGTAATTGCTGAGTTCAGGGAACATGAAGTCTAATGGGTCAAGTGGTCAGACAATCAGCTGGGTTTAGAATAAGTTGTAATTATCTACACCACTTAATACTTTGGTAAACCTGAAAGTGAGTGTACCTGAAATGCAGCTAATGAATCCTTGACAAATTATGTTCACCATTGTTGTCTTCTCTCAAAGCCTGTAAAGTAGTTTGAGTTTCTTGCCCCATCTTACTTGTTTTTAGAAATGTTACCATGTTCCCACCAATTAGCCTGGTGATTAGAGTATTATTTTTACTGTTTAAACAGAAAACTATTAGGCAACTATAAAAGTAAACTATAAAAGGAGAGACCCACATTTTAATAAATCTAATTATCCAAGACTGACATTTTATTACTTAGTAAAGTTGTTTGGAAATAAATGAAATGTTACTTAATGTCACTTTATCCTTCACCTCCCTAAACAGAAAATATTTTACAGAATACAACTGCTAAAGACATGACTATGTGACATGACTGTATGAATACATTAATTGACTATAATGGCAACATTAATTTCTGAAATAAACATATGTCATTCTGAAGTTTAATGCTACATCAACACTGACATAATGTCATCTTATAAATTCATCTTCCTGCTAAATGCTACACTTTGTTCAGCCAATAACTTTGTTTGATGTTTAGAACTGGACACGTAACGATGTTGATGAGAGCTGAGAGAGTCAACCAAAACAATAATGCTGCAGGATTCAAAACCACAGCAATGACTCTAAAATGGTCTTTAGAGCTGAAAAGAACTGAAGAATCTGGTGAGAATTCTCTGTGGGTTCAGCTTTCACATTGCAAAAGATTTAAGAGCAGCTTTAAATAACCATTGTTCAGGTAAGCATGACTCCTTATGCTATAGTAACTGCAGAAAAAGAGCCCTGCTGCTGTTCTTACAGAAGCCAATTGGTAGTACAATGAGTGGTTTGTTCTACCCACAGCGCAGTGAGTTCTTGACTTCAGATGGAGTAACACAACAGGTGTCCATTTTGTATGGGTCCATTTTATCCACTGTTCTACATTTTGTACCGCTTATAGACACCACGCAGTTCCAAAGTCATCTCCCCTCGGGTGAGTGCTCGTAATATTTCGGCCGATAAATACCTTTTTATTTCATCTATTATGGAGAGTTTGGCTTTTGTGCTTTAATGGCGCTTTAACTGCAGCTGCAGCTATTGAAAAATTCAGAGGGGTTGGGTTTAAAACTCAATGCGTTCCAACTTCTTCAATCATGAGGAAATGCTGTCAGGACTTTGTGAGCACGCAGGGATGAGGTATTTTTGAATGTACTCCAGGATGCCTTTCGCTCCCAGGCTAATGGTTTGATGGTCTATAGATACACCCAAGTTCTTAATAATTCATAGGTTGTGCTCAGGGCTTAATAAAAGCACTCTGCCACAGTTTCTTAAACTTCGCCTTTTTTTTTTTGAGACCAACTCCAATAGACCTTTATACTTCCACTGATGGGAACTAAATTCGGAGTATGACATAAATTAATTTGGCAAGCAATTTTGGTAATGGCCTTGATGGAGGTGGCATGGGGGGACCATTGTCCTGGTCCACCATAATGACACAAAATCCAGTGCTGCTGTGCGTTTAGGAACACTGTGCTCCTGTCTAGATGGGAATGTAGATTAGGCTTCCAAAAACAATATTCCTTGTTTTATTTGTGCTTAAATCAAGGTTGAACTGGTTTATTCTCCACTTTATTTGCTGTTCTGTGGAGCGCCTCTCCATATCCGGTTTACACAGTTGATTCCAGCGTAAATGAAGTCACCCCACCACCACCATCCCCATCCACACCCCCACCCCCACCCGACCCTCAGAGGAGTGACTCATGCTACACTCACATTAAAGAGTGTGTACTTGCTTTGTGCATTTCCCCCTGTTGTGTTTCTGTGTGCTCGCGGGAGACTTTGGGAGGAGAAGGGCGACAGTAGGCAGTTACTGTCTGAAATGGTGAGTGGCAGCAGGGAAATGGCACCCCTAATTTCTGATTAGTTTTATCTTTTCCTCATCAGCGGTGCTTTTTTTTTTTTCACCCACGACAGTAACTCACACACTGCCAGAGAGAGAGTGTGGGGGGGTGGGCGGGCAGAGAAGTAGAATTGTGTTAACAGTTTTATTGAGGACACAAATCTGAGCCCATATGAACAATTCAATTATTTGCAGCTACAAAGCTGGAGTCAAGTTTTTGATAATAAACCCAATCTTCTTTCTGGTGTACATTGAGAATTAGTTGTCAAAGAATGTTAAATCATTGGAATTTCTAAGTAGTCACATTTATGTTATTCTGTTTTATATTTTATGAGAAGTACACAGAGCCTATTTAAACAATTTGTCTTAATCTAATATGCTTTTCAGAGCTTTTCTTTGTTCATATTACTGCGCCTTCACTTGTCTAAATGTGTGAGTAGTGCTGTTGCTAAAGCCAAAAATACATGGCAGATAGAGGTTTTTTTTTCTTTATCGTATGCCATATCTGTTCATTCCTCCCTGTAATGAAGTGGGCTGTAATTCTGGCACAGACAGATCGTTCAGATCCCTTCAGTTTCTCGATTTCCATTTCCAGCCCCCCTGACAAGCTGTCCAGCAGATGTCTTCATCACAGATATTTTAGTCTGATGGCGAGATAGGCAGAAGATTGGCGGAAAGGGGGGAGAGGTGGGAGAGTGAGCGAGGGTGATTCAGTGGAAAGGGGCACAGCCTGCTGTTTTCAATGCATACTGAAATGGGTGTCTGTGCCATGTCGATAAAGAGTTTAGGGGGACATTGGGTAAATGTGGAAGAATGCAGTTAAAATGAAAGATTGAGACACAATCAGTCAAAACTTTTGAGTAAATATGTTTCTATAACTTTGTCCATTCAGTTGATGAACAATAAGTCAGTTTAATTGCCTCATTGATGACTTGATTAGTCTAATCAACCTGCTCATCTTGCATACTTGGAGCATTTAGCGTGTTTCACAAATTGCAGAAGTGAGAGAGGAGGTGAGGGGAAAAAGGCAGAAAAAGAGAGACAGAAAGTCCACATTGTAAATTTAAAGGCCTTTTTTCCTCTGGAAAATGCTACACGGGAAGCACTCTTGGCATACGAGCTAATTGGCCTAATTTAGCTGGTGGAGGCATGTACCACGGTTGGCTTCCGCTAGCGTTGTCTCTGGCGGCTGGTTGCGGACTCCCGTGGAGAACGGCTGGGCCACGGGGCCGTTGCTGTGTGTGGGGAACAGCTGGCAATGGACGCAGCTGCTTGATTGTAAATCAAGCACTATTGTTCCCCCCATTGCACTGGTGCTTGTGTAGAAGCTAGTGGTATCCCATTCGCTAAGGAAATGTTGAACCACAAACAAAGACGGAAGAAGGATGCTTGAGATTCGGTGATGTGCAGGTTTTTGATAAAGCCAGTTTCCTGGTGGAATATCTTGAAGGAATGGAAAGGCATTCACTGCTGCACGAGGAAGCAACTTGTGCCACAGATTGCAACATAACAAAATAATAGTGACATTCAACAGAGTAAAACACATTACAGCTATTCCACATTTACACTGTAGTCATGATGGTACTGAAATGGCTGTCATACCACTGGTACTGGTTATATCTAGGGTCATATTAGTACTTTTTTTTCTGGTTTGAGATGTTCTTTTACCTTCAGGCCTCCATGAAAATGTGTAATTCCTCTCATAGCTCCTTCTGTCCTCTCCTTAATCTACCAAATCCCTTTTATTAATTCACAATTGAAACCCGAGGGAGATAACTGTATCTGAAATTACATTTGTCAAACATTTCTTCACCTTTTGCCCCCTGTTTAATTCCCTGTCCTTTCCTAACCCTCTGGCCTTATGTGGGCATCTGTACCTGTGGGTGTGCAGGCCATTATTAGGATAATTCCTCAAAAAATTGGTTGGCTGAGAAGTGAGCCCATTCATGTGTCCATGCAGTCTGGACCCAGGATCCCGCAGCAATTTGCTTCCTGGATTCGCAGTGGGATTTTTAGTGTCTTTGTCCTTGGAATGGAGAGCAGATTAAAAACATTTTTTTCTCCTTTTCTACAGTGTAGATGAAAGATTTTGTCAGACACTATTCGTTCAAGGAGACAGGATCCTGATGAGAATGAAATCTATTAATATTTTTGATGTATTAGGACATAAGAGTCCCCTCATATACATATTTCAAGGTCTGTACCGTTTGGGACTTTACACGCCCTTGACCAGCAGTTCCCAACAGTTTTGACCCATGACCCCTCAAAATGAAACCCTGTGTCCTGCCCGCTCCATGTCAATGGTTGTATATGTCTATTGCTTTAAAATCTTTGTTTTATGTAGACAATTTTTAGGGATAGATTAATCTAGTACAACTTTTTTCTTCTCTAAAAAAAAAAAAAAAAAAAAAAAAAAAGTGAAAAACGTCCTTTACAATTTCTTAAAGCCCAAGGTAACACCTTCAAAGTCCTTGTTTTGTCCAATCAAAAGTCCAAAATCCAAAGATATTTATTTTACCATCACAAACAAAGAAATGCTCCAAATCTTCAAAATTGAGAAACTGACACAAAAGAATGTCGATTTTTTTGTTTGAAAAGAAACTTAACCATTAACTGCAGCCAGGCTGAAGGTTCTGAGAGGCTGAAATGGTCTTTGTAAGGAAAACCAAACTGTTAGCTAGGTTAACAAAAGTTTTGTACAACAATGGTGCTTGATGAAAAGTCAGAGGAGTCATGAAAATTCCCAAACACTATGAATGACTGTACCAAGTTTAATGGCCATCCATTCAAAAGTCTGTGAACCACAAATATGATCCTCATGGTGAGATTAGAGGCAAAGTCAGGGCATCACCAAAGTCATTAAGTGCCATCCTCTGGGTAGCATGATTGGCTTTAGCAAAATTTGTGCCAACAAATCCATTCAGTAGATATTGAGATATTTCACTGGATACTTGAAATAAATTTAACCTTCTGGAGGTGCTGGATCACTTAAAGTCAGCCATTGCGATTCTGCCTCTGGGCACCATGAATGTTTATATCAAACTTAATAGCAATACGTCCAATAATTGTAGAGATGTTTCACTCAAAATGCCAACAAAAGTCAAAAGTCAAGTGATCACGAAAGTTGGTAACCTTTATCCTCCAGGGGGGCATGAATGTCTGTATAAGATTTCCTTGCAATGTATCCAACAGTTGCACAGTCTGGATTAACTGGCTCAGTGACATTGCCATCCATAGAGCAGTGCCTCTAGGTTGGCTGAAAAAAGATTAAAGAAACACATTTAAAACAACATAAGCATGCGTGGGAGATTACATTTTTTCCGCCTCTCTGTCCTGTTTATCTTGTGGCCCCTGCTTGGGATCCATTGGCCCCAGACAATATCTGTTTGTACTTGCCATTACATCAGTTGACACATAAGCTAAACAGCCTAATAACCTCTGCAACCACAGGAACCATTATAAAGCAAAACGTCTAGATAATCAATGACATTACGGCGTTCTAGCAGCTTATGGTGGCAATTGACTTCAGCCAGGAAATCAAGTGTGCCTCTTAAGAAGATGATTGTGTGAGGGTTTCAGATTGTGCAAATGAAACTGTTCAGTTATTACCCTATTAGAGGTCGGACGCGGGGAAGAAAGGCAAAATTACTGGAAAATATGGCACAAAACAAGAATTTAACTATCCTCCGGTGGGAAATGATGGACATGACATTTTCTGCAAAAACCTCAGCAATCCACTAACACATTTGCAGCGGAAGTGAAGTGCATTACATTCTTTTCTGTCACCTAGACAACACTGCGTCCTGTCCGATAGATTGGACTGGTAATGACTTTAAATACCAGAGTGAGCCCCCCACCCACACACACACACATACACACACACACACACTCTCACACACTCACACAATCTTGCTACATGCATGGTTGGTCTCAGATAGGGATGATGATGATTCTTCAGCTGCTGGAATAATTCTTTTGTTGAAGAGAAGTGGGGTCAAAAGAACATTATTTTTAAATGCCACAGTAAGCAACTAGATATTAGTCATTTTGCAGTTTTAAAGCTGTTTGGAGAATCATGTCCAAATTGTTTTTTTTTGTTTTTTTTTTCAGAATAAAGACAAAGAAAAAGTCATAAAGAGCCATACAGAGAGGCAGCGCAAGGGTGAATAGAGCGAAACTGACATCCTCCTTTCCTATGCTTATCACATCTTTTTTCTTTTAACAGCCAGTTGTAGACACTTCCTTTTTTATTGGAACTATATCTGTTCCTTCAGAAACATCACACAGTTGGCAGAGGAATGCGCAATTAGCATATTCATGAGATGAATACAGTGGAAACTTTGGAGTCGCAAGCGACAGGGGGTGGGGTGGGGGGCTGTTTGTGTGTTTGTGTGCGTGTTTGTGTGTTTGTTGCGGAACAAAAAAGCAGATGGCACGGTGACTTTGAAAATCCAAAATTAGGTATGTTTTCATGAACTTCATGCTCATTGGCTATGTAAATCGCACAGTCAGACAGTCATGAAAGACAATGCTGTGTGTTTTCCAGCTTTTCCACTGAGATCATGTTTGTTGATTGAAATCTGTTCAGTACTTGGAGTCTCTTAACTCTGTTTAATTCTTTGCATGTGCCCTCACATACAGTTTGCTTGACTCAGTTGTCCTCTAATGGACTAAAAAGATGAAGTACTTATTCAGAATGCTTTAATTTCAATGTGGATGCAAACAAAATCTTGTGATCCTCAGCAGAAAAGTTTTAATTTTTGTTTGGTGCATGCTATGACTTGTCATCTTTAGACTGTATTTTCAGAGTACAGATGTTGTTTTTCTAAAGTGTTGTGTCTTGGATGTTGATTTTGGAGGGATGTTAGCTTGAAATACTGGCCTTCAGGTGGTATGATCTTTTACATTCACCTGGTTTGGTGTCACATAAAAAAACTTGATTTTTGAGTCAACTTCACCCTTAAGAAGAAGAAAAGTAGAGGCTGCTGACGCTGCTGCATTTCCATACATCCATCCATGTGTGACAGCTGAATGCACAGTGTCTTATCTCCGAACTTTTAAACGATTTCTTGGTTGTGCTGTGTTAGCTTGTAGAGAGTCATTAGCTGTGTTAAATGGGGTTGGAGTGGTGCTAATTGTTCACAGACCAATCACTAACATTGCAGGCTCTAATTAATTTCTTTTTCTGACTCCACAAACAATAGCCAATTTGTTCAATTTTATCAGTATGCAAATGTGCGGTTCCACAGTAGTAATCCAATAGTGGCACCAGACTTATTGGAGGGTTCTAAGTACATAAGGAAATGAGCAACAAATTGTGTGAAGTTAACATCAGATCAAGTTGCAAAAAAAAAAAAAAATAGCAGACTGTCTACATGGCACTTAAAGTGGGGCCTTCTGACTTCTGAAATAGGAAATAACACACTTGAAATGTTAGATCTATAAGTAATAAAGACACCTTTGCTCATTTCAGTATGATGTGGGTTTTTTTTGCTGCTATAACCTTACTAGATCTGGTATGTCCAGTATCCTTTGGTGGTTAATTTTAGCTAATGGTAGCCAACTTTAGATAGATATTGCTGTCAATTTTCTGTTTTTATAATTCTTCTCTATTTTTATGCTACTGTTTACAACATTTTAGCACATCACAGCATGACATTTCACTGGGTTTATGACAAAACGAGTCTTCAGGCACAGTGGTGCTTTAAGCTAAAATGTATCATCAGCTGCTCTGAACTAGCCCTTTAATAATGTGAAAGGAATAGTTTAACATTATGGGAAGGGTGCTCATTTGCTTTTTTGCTAAGTGCTAGATGAAAAGACAGATCTTAGATCAGTATAGTTAAAGTTCAGCAAGACTAGAGACAGGAAGATACAGCAAACCTGGCTCTGTCCAAAGGTAACAAAACCTACCTACTAGCACCTCAACAAAGTGATTAACATATTAAATCTTGTGTAGGGACAACTTAATACAGGCTACATACCAGTCCTCTAGCTAAACAAAAAGGAGCACAACCATTAGCTGACACCACAAACATTTGTTGAATGACTGAGGTGAATGGACAGGTATGTTTTTGAATATACTGATAAATTTCATCTTTTGTAAGAGTAAGTATACAGAATGTGTGTAATCTCTGTATATTTCTAATGAATGGGTGATTATGTGTGTATTTCAGACATGGTACGTCGGTGGTGTACCTTGGAGGGCGGCTTCCTGAGTTACTATGAGAGCGAGCGAAGTCCATCGGCCATCGGCAGGGTGGATGTTGCCATGGTGGTTAGCCTGGCTGTCAGCAACACAGAGACAATGACTGGAGCTGGGTATGAACACACAGATATAAATGCACTAACACACTATGCATATATTGCCGTCGTTTAGTGAAAACCTTGTATCTCCAAAATCGACTCTAAATCTTTGAGGCAAGATCAGAAAAGGTTTGTTTTTGTAGTTATTTCATAAAAATATTTCCTTCACCTAAACTTTGAGATATCAAATAAACTACAGAATTACAAAATTGAAGTGAAACCTTTAAAATCACCAAAATTAAACCTACAGTGGGTTTTAGAGTATGAATATTAATAGATAACATTTAATATTAATCTAAATCCAGTGCATTAAACAGTAATTTACATATAAATCAAACTTTACAGCTGTTCAGCCAGGTTATAGGGAACTCATTGCATCTCACAGCATTGAAATTTGCTCTCAAACTCACACACACACCCACACACACACACACTCATTTGAAATACTTAATTTGCATCCCCTCTGCTAAATCATAATTTATATGTGACTGCTGAACCTGCTTTAAGGACACGTGTGCCATAAACACACAAACCCCCTTTTAAATGATTTATTCTCTTTTATTTGACTAAATTACAATGTCGTGCTCATGTAATTCATATATTACAGTGTCAACCTGGTTTAAGGACATAAACACACATGTGTAAACTCAGGAGTTGTTTTTCTTCCTTGTCATATGTCTCATTAGCATAATCTGAATTTGAGCATTATTCAATTTAACAGAACCTTTCAAGGCTTTATGAGCGCTATATTTCCTGTTTACTTAGGCAGAGACGTGGGGCGAACGACATGTCTTTAACTGCCCTCCCTCCGCTCGCAGTGCTGGTGCCACCTCCCGTATCGCTTCCACCTCGCTCTTCTCTCCGATTATGATTCGGCATTAAAAAAAAAAAAAGTTGCTCTGGCGACAAACTTTTCTTTATTTCTTCTGGAACTGTTACAAACACACAAAGAAGAAGCAGATGTCTCGATCCTTTCCTCTTCACCCTCTCTACCCCCCCCTGCTCCCACTGGAGCGTACTGTATGTGTGTTTGTGTATGTGTGTGTGTATGCTCCAGCTCCTTAGTGAGGAGTCTGGTAATAGCTTATGATTAAAGCATAAGCCTGGTCCTTAATGACAGCAGCAGATGTTATGAAGTGGGAACAATGCTTTTATTTGTAAATGTTATTTATACAGCTATTAGAAACACATCTGGCCAGCTAAAACTATGACCTTTCTAATGAGGTGAACACATAGACACTGCCGTGACAGGCGACAATGATACCATTGCGTGTGCTCTATCTCTACAAACCAACAGTGACATGTACCATTTTTAACTTAGCACGTACATCCCAGTTACAGGTCAGGCCATCGCCCCCGGAAACGCTATTATTTCTCTGTCGCCAACGCTCATAATGCCCGTGCGTTTCACTAGATTAAACTCTGCCTCGCTCCCTCTCCCTCTTTGCAACTCCCAGCGTTCCCAGCATGCCCGCGCGCACCAAGAGAGCGGGGACGCCTCACCTTTTGACTGTCTGCCGCTCATGAATATTAACGTATGCAGATGACACACTCCCACCAGCAGCCTATCGCTGCTCTACAGGAGGCTGTAGGTGTCGTTTCCATTAAACACAGCATTTGGGTAATTTCACCGTGGCAGAGGACACCGTGAATTATAGTGTGGCCCCGACACATACGTTCGCTAAAGTTGTATGAATATTACAAACCCTCTCCTAAGGAATTAATGCAAAGGCAGTATGTTGGCTGGTGATAAGTTGGGGTTTTCTAGGGACTTTTTTTTGACTCATCTGCCTGTTTCAACAGGAATATTTCCAAGTCAATTCTGACCTTCAAATTCAACAAAAAACCTTGGAAACAAACCTTTTTGCTCTTTCCCTGTTTTTCTTTTTTTTTTGCCTTTTTTGGCTGCTTTTTGCACCATTTCACTCGCTCTTGTCACTCTCTTTCTCACTGTCTTCCTCTCTCACATGCAACAAAAATAGCAGTTTTTTAAAGACTTTCAGGTGCTAACTTTGCCAGTGAGATGGGCTTTATATATATGAGGGCTGGGGAATTAAGACTTTCTCTGAGCACACAAAAGCCTTAAGGAGAATATAAAAAGCTGCAGAAATACTATAGATAACTAATGCATGTTGAAACCACAGGTGAATCTTGTGCAGCAGACTCCTCCACAAGGAAAAGTGTCTGTAAGCTCTGTCAAATTTTACTCAGCAACAAAAAGTACTTTTCTAGCACACTCGAATAAGTGCACAAGCGCACAATTTAAGCGTACTTAAATTGGAAACTTTAATCTTGTCTGCAGTAATTAACCTCTTTTCCTCTTTCTCAGCCAGTATCAAGTCCACTGCGTGTTGTGTTCTGCCCATGTCAACAATGTTGGTGTGAACTGTAGAGAGTACATCTGGTTGCAAATGACTAGTGCTGCTTTGGTCTTTTTTTTTCTTTTTTTTTTCCCCAACATAAAATTAATACCAGGCAATAGAAAAGAAAATGACAGATTTTAGGAAGTGCTGCAAAACAGTTAGAAAATTCTCTCATCTACCAAAAACATTGTTGTTGTTGTAACATTGTTTCCAACAGTTTCTAATAGCAAGGTATCTACAGTCCTTAAAAAGCACTGAATTCAGTTTCCTTAATCCAAAAAAAAAAAGGAAAAGAAGATGTTACACAGCCATAAACTAAAAACTGTGATTGTTGTGACAGTGGATTGTGCACGCGAGAGGCTGCTTAATACTTTTATTGTGGAGATTCAGTCGGCATCATCAGACCTGTAGTAGCTAGGAAACTCATGGTCTCAGGTGTTGATTTGACCAAAACTTAAATAAATTAATCATTTTTAATTGATGAATCCATCCATTTATGTTCTGCCACTTAACCAGGTCCAGGTGTGACTAATTTAATAAATTATATCATTAAGAATCATTGCCATCCTGAGAAGTACTGAATAAGTGTCATATGAAGAAAAGTGTCAACCATATTGTGCCCATTGGTTTTCCATCACAGATTTATACTTTGGCCACAATGATCATGAAAAATGTTTTACATTTTCTTCTAAATGGTTTTGAAAAGTCTTGCATTTGACTTGTGTGAACTGTCTGACTTCTTGTTGCTGTGCATGGATTGATAAAGCTATTTAAACGTAAGATTAAACAAACACACACACAGGTAAACCGGTGTGCTCTCTCACAACAGAACCTGCTCTCTCACTGCACCATGAGTATTCATCTCTGACGCAGCTAAAATACACCTGTTTGGTTCAGTGGTCCAGTAGCGTAGTGGTAGGGGAGAAGTCTGATCCCTGACCAGTTGCATATTGATGCAGGTTTTGCAGTAACCACCTTCTGGTCTTGCCTACTTCCCCCCAGTAAGCTGTGTTTTTGCTTGCGTAGAGCAGGAGTGTAATGTTGGATAGGATAAACAAGAGAAAGCAAGACAAGAGCTGGTGAATACAAAGTAGATGTATAGAATCTCATAAATGCGACTGTGTGATGATGGCTCTGTGATCTGTCTTTTTTAATTTGATGTTATTATTTCAACACCTTTCACTCTTTCTCTGTCTTTCTAGCTCACTTTCTCTCTCTCTCTCCCCCACCTCTCTCCAGCCACTCCCTCCCTCTGGGATGCTCATAATGCAGCGTTCATCTCTTATTCCTCTGTCTATTCCTCTTGTCCTTCCTTTATTATGATACCATTTGCCCAGCATGTTGCCGTACCCTTCCGCTACTCCCTCCTTCGATCTCTTCCTCCGGGACCCCCACACCTTTTAACAAGCTCCCGCACACCTGCCAACGAGAAGGTAGTGGGAGAGGGGTTTCGCGAGGAGAGGAGGGGAGGGGAGGGGAGGCGGGGGTCACGCGAGGGCACACAAACACCCGTGTCTCGACTGTTCCCCTGACACGCGTGAGAAGAGAAGCGACTCAGCGCTGCCGTGACCCCTGGTGACACGGCACCTTAAACACCCATCGCTGTAGCATTTAGAGCCTCCCTCGCCGTAGCGCGCTGATGGAAAAAGGAGCTACCGCTTGGCAGTGTGTTCAAACCATTAAGATAGTGATACTCTGACCTCTGTACCTTCTCTGAGAGTGAGAGAGAGACAGAGAGAGAGACATAGAGAGAGGGTGGAGGCTGAGACGACGGGAGGAGACAGACCAACAAAGATTAATAGCTGCCTTTTCAGTTCTGACAGCAAGGATTTTGCCTGCAAGTGTGTGTCTGTGTGTGTGTGCAGATGAATGAGTGTGGGAGTAAACGTGTGATCCGTTTCTTTTTGAAGGATTATGGGTTTCATACTGTAAATGCATACAGTTTAATGTTCAAATACAAACCCTGGTGGGTGCAAGTCCTTCACTGACTGACTGACACATTGTTGAAATTCGCAAGCATGACAATTTTAAGTCTGTACATCTGAACGGCATTACCTTCTAAAATGCTGTGAACAAAGCTACTGTATATTGATAAACAAAGCCTACTTTGCTGCTCTAATTAATCTTTTTTTTTTTTAAATGGTGAACTAGAACCATTGCCTCTCACTTAAATTTCATACACAGATGTATTGAAAAATGAAAGGTATGCTTTTTGTTCAACAAAGAAATACATTTTAATAATAAATGTTATTTAAAATGTTCAACTGGTTATATTCTCTGTACTGTAGTAAAGTAATTTTCCAAAATGCAGTGCTACTCAAGTTCTTGGCTATGTAAGTCACTACACATCACCAGACCTCCTCCTTTACTTGCCAAGTGTTTTCTCCAGTGGAGGAAAGCGATGCAGGTGCTTTGCTTCTAGTTCTATCACCTCTTTTCTTCTACTGAAGTTAGCATGCTAACCAGCCAGCCCCAGCCTCGCCGGCCTGTCTCATTGCTTTTGAATGGTGACTAACTGTAACGTCCAGAACTCTAACCTCTTGTATTGTAAACACAATGATAGCTAAAGCTCTTAGTGAAACTAAGGTGTAAACTGTTTTTAAGGTGTAAACTGAATGTGTGTTTTTATTCTGTGTTTGCAAATGTAGACAGATAGATGTTTCTTTGCCTGTTTCCTGTTTGTGCATAAGGACATTTTCCATTCCAGATATCTAATAGTGAGCTGTGCATCTGTGGCAGGGCTGTGTTTACTGTAGAGCTGTACCTGCAGACAGAGCGAGTGCTGATTGTCGGAGCTGAAACACAGGAAACGCAGCATGACTGGATCCAGGCACTAACAAAGGTGACACACTTTGCATACAACACACACACACACAAGCAAAAACACACTTATTGTCATTGTTTCCTTTTATAAGTTTGTTTTTCACTTAACTTACAAAGAAGTAACTGTGAATGTGCCTGCAGAACTACAGCACATCCACCTCATACTTTTTCATTCACTCTGCTGCTTTGCAACACACACACAGCTGCACTCATTGTCCTCAGTGAGCCCCTTGGTGCTTGTGCTTTTTTCAACAAGACAAGTAGTCTTGCTATCTTTTCCCCCATATGCTGACAGGATCTTGTATTAACACCCTACATAAATATGTCCGCAATTCCCTTTTTTATCTCTTTAATCCCAGGCAACCCAGTCATAGATAGTGCGAGGTGTAGCAGCATTAGTTCATATGTCTCTTCATCTGGTACCATAGGCCCTTCCACACCTCCGTATTTCAATTTGAATCACAGAACAGTGGCCAGGCAGAGCCGAGCAGGAGGGAGGGATATGTACTTGGAAAATAATTCAGCTGAGGACTAGACACTGTGCAAAGGTTTATCCCTTCAAGAAGATGTTGTGTTGCTTGTGTTGTTTTTGAGGTGACACACCACGATGTGAAGTTTCACACCATTAATTGTGAAAGTTTTTAACTTGCAAGCCTGCTCTCGCTTTGTCTGACTTGCAGTGTTTCGTCCCGTCTAAAGTCGAGGGACTGGTGCAGAAAGACAGCGAGCTGATTGGCAGACTCCACTACAAAGAGGGCCATGACCTGTACCACTGGAGGATGGGCTGGTTTATGCTGGAAGGCTCTGCCCTGCACTTCAGCTCGGGAGAAGAGGAGGGAGAGGAGGAAGTCCTTCAACTTAAACAGCTACAGGAGCTCAGTAAGAATGCTGCTTATTTGCATTATTATTTTCCATTTCTAACTATCTTAGTTCTGGGAGCTCAGTTCAACAAAATTAAACTTACTATATTTGTCTTTTATTAACACTTTAAAGGTGCTATTTGTTAGTTTTTGCTAGTGCTACTTACCAGTCAAGAAGAAATGTTTGGCATATAAACTTTATTCCTTTACTTGCCAAGAGCTGTCTGGAAAGCAAACCCAATGTTAATGTTCTTGTTTTGCCTCTATTTCTATCACTTCTTTTCTTCTTCTGAAGTTAGCATGCTAACCAGCTAGGCCCGGCCTATCCTGTCATATAATTCCACTTAGCGTCCAGTCTGCCCTCAGTCCAATATAAGAGGATGAAGAGGTATTGCTGTACCAAGGGTGTACTCTAACCTCTTTTCTTGTAAATACAATGATGGCTGATGCTTTTGGTAAGTAAAAAGCTGTTAATGTTAACATTGGGTATGTAGCAATTGCAAAAACGTACATAAAGCACCTTTAACTAAGTCCTGTTGGAAACATTTCCTCAATATACTTTTTGTCTCATCTTACAAAACCTCTGTTTTTCCTAAGTTTAAGTGAAACATGACACTTGCACTGACACTGAAACACAAGACAATCTCACATTTGTGTAACCAAGTATTTTTTTTCAAGAGCGGCTAATTTGTTATATTATGTTTTGAGTCATGTACTTGTGGACTCTCCACTCCTCTTAGTAGTGGGTGAAATGCTTTTCTCTGATTGTTCTTTCCTCCTCATCATGACAGTCCTTGACTTAAGATTTTTGGGTGCTTGACAGATGATTCTGTCTAAAGTCTAAAGTTACTGCAAAACAAGTTACACAACCCATCAGAAAACCCCTGAAGGTTAGCGCTTCCTAAAAAACCTTTAGGGCTAATTTTTAAAAAACATCCACATTCTGAACAGGCAA
Organism: Lates calcarifer; assembly: GCF_001640805.2. NCBI lineage: Eukaryota > Metazoa > Chordata > Actinopteri > Centropomidae > Lates > Lates calcarifer. Next base: position 8,938,261 of record NC_066846.1, read on the forward strand.
AGAAACTCCATAGTCTTGCACTACTACAAAAAACCCATTGTGTAACATTCGAAGAGTGCTGTGAAGACATGAATGCTAATCCTTGAATATATATATATTATGGTCCCCATTTTTTCAAATGTAATACTTTTGTACTTTAAGATGTTTTATACCATGCAGTACTTTACCTCTGTGAGCATATTCTATTGATTGTGCCATATTCATTGAAATTAGTTATTTTCTTCAGATACGGATCTATTCTATTAAAATATACATAAAAGAAACACATTAAACTAATTTTAATGCAGTTTTTGGTTAATACATTTACCATAGCTCTGCCCCAAATTGCCACAGTTTAAATGACCAAACTGTCCCAATCTTAAATTGCTTTAGTGGAGCTTTAATCGACAATAAATCATATTTCTATAAACCCACAGCAGAAAGTTACCATGTTTATAGTTGATAGTGTCAGTGGTCAGCTGCAGTAATTTCTGGCTTTTTAAAATGTATTCCCATTAGTTTCCTATACTCTCTGTAATTTGCAAAAAGCTACCAATCCATAACACCCTTCTACTACTTGCATTTATAACTGCTTAATGATGTTGGAGGATGCATGCAAGCGGCTGCTGTCTAAAGACATTTTAGCGTCTCACACCATTACACACTTTGGTTCAGTTGCTAATTGGCTAGCTTAGTCTTCCATTATAAAAGCCATGCTTGGAGGGGACTGGAGGAGAGAAAAGATGTGCCATGGGCCAGTAAGTGAGAAGATCTATTAATATGAAGTCAGTAAAAGTCAATATTACATAATACATCAACAAGTGAGCATCAGTCAGGATAATACTCAGGTTTCACTCAGTCTGTTATGTTAGCGGGCAGTGTAAACGGTGCTAAATGACACCTGGATATATGTTTTCATGAGTTTTGCCAATGTCTCCACTTGACATGGCAAATAGGAGTTACTTAAAGGACAGTAAATGGGGGGAGGCGGCCAGTAGAGATTGAAGGCTCAAAAGTTCACTCACACTTTGGCAGGTAATAAAGATTTTGGAACATTTCAATTGATTGCGCCAGTGTGATGTGCGCGAACAGAAGGAGGGGAGAATCATTGGATCTTTTTAATCCATTTACAGCTCGACGTGGATCAAATTGCGCAAAGTGCCGCCCCATACACTCACCTCGGGCGGGATAAAGAACTGCAGCGGTGCTCATTTTTATTCCTGGCTTTCTCAAACCATATTTGTCACAGCCGGGGAGCCGTCAGTGCCACGAGGGACTGTGTTTTGTCAGGGGATGGTGGGTTCTGGTGCACTGAAAGGATTCCTTTAGGAATCACAGTCTGTGACATGGGATTAACTGTTATTTTCTCTAACAGTGACACCGCCACATGAAAAGTGGCCCCGTGTAGCACCGAGGGATTAAATAAATACACTTTTCAATTAAAATCGCTACACGTTTCCAACATGCAGCACTTCGTACTGCATCAGGAGTTCATTGTGAGTGTGATGCAGTCTGTTGCTGGTTTTTCGGCCTCAGGCTGATCATTTCAAAATATTTTCTCAAAACTCTACAAAAGGGTTTTCTTATTGAAGGTAAAGTGGCAGCTCTGATCTTTAGCTTTTATTCATTTTATCCTTAATTGCCTTGTCTATCATTTAATCTCCATTTGTCTCCACCCTGTGACTAAGACAATTTTTATTGCCTGAAGCTAATCATTCAAAATGTTTTATTGATCTGTGTCAATTGCTCAATATTAATTTCTCTTGACTATGAAGCACTTTTCAACTTTGTTTTTGGAAAGTGCTAAATAAATAAAATAATTCACAAATAAAAAAATAAAAAAAACAAACAAACAACAAAAGAAGGAATCCTATCTCCAAAGAGAGTGCACTACCTCCCAAAATGGCTTCTCGGGCGCTTAGCTGTGTACTTGAGAGAGGATTGATCTTTTTGTGATGTCGCGTGTCAAGATGTCTGCCACACAAATAACTAGAACCAAAGTAAAATGAGTGGAAAATGACAGATACAGTTGGATAATCATTAACCTGTCACTGTGCACAAATCAGCCCTCCCACCCAGAACTTTCCAAAATGAAAGGTTTTCAAACAAGATAAGCACATTAACTTTGAACTCATTCAGTGCAATTTTCTCAGTGGATTTCTCTTAAGGCAGTGGCTAAATAGAGAGGGAAAAAAAAGTTAATCCCATTGCTCTGCTCAGTCATCTGAAAATTATGATAGGCGTCAGCACAAGACTGCAGTCCAGCATATTTAGCAGTCAAATTTCAGTGTCCACACAGAGGTTCATTTAAAGTCAAAATTAGATTTTTTTTTTTTTTAGATACATAGCTCAGATATCACAGCTAACACAGCAAGAGGAGTAACTTCCAACGCCCAATCCCGATCTGATTGATATTTTCCAACTTTTTGTGATAGTCCACAGCTGCAGAGTACACACTCTGAGTGCAGTAAAGTTGATAAAACTATCCCACTGTTGCTAAGATATTTTATGACTGATTATCAAAGAGCTCAACTTGCACTTTAAATAGAGTCCTATAGTCGTCTGCATTAAACAATAACTCTGCTGAGTGTTCCAGCTCCTTTCAGGTAGCCTTAGTTTTTTAGTTGTTACCCTGGGAGACAACAGTGGTATTTCCATGTATTTCCACTTTTGGTGGAAAATTAGGGACTAAGTGTTCCTATGTGGGCTGTAAGCTTTTAAAACCCTCTGGATTACCTGAAAGATGAATATGATTGTTTTTCCTAGCTCATAAAAAGATGATATTTTGGAGATTCGTAGTTTTCACAGGACAGAGACATTATGGGATATTTAGTTTTCAGTATGGTGTACACCCCGCATAGTATTTGGAAGCCTGCATAAAGCTTCTGGATGATCATCATATCATCATATTACAGATACATCAATATCAGCATGTATCTCAGAAGATAAGTAACAATGATTTTATTTTATTTATTTAATTATTTTCCAATATATAGTTTGTCCAGCAAAGAGGACAGACATTTTTCTATGGTAACATTTCCCATTCGTTATATATCTCAGTCATATTTTTAAATAACAAAATTAAAGGCATCCTTATCATAAATGTGTATGTCTGCATTTATGTTAAAAAGCGATTATCAGCTGATAAATTGTTATGTCAGTATCAGTATTTGTTGAGCATTAGTGTTTCTGTGGCAGCACATCGTATTTACATTCCTTACCCTGGGAGAAAAAACGCTGGATCCCTCAACTGCTTCCCACCCATGAACGGGGCTAGTTGTGCTCATTGGAGATCCATGCTGGTAACTGAACCTAGGTCTCTGCACAGGCAACAGGTCTGGTTGTATTGGGAGTTTATCACCTCAGTACCTGTCCACTGAAAATATGCACCAGCAACCTAAATCCCCCCTGATTTTTAGAAGGAAAAAACATAATGAAAATCTCTTATAGGACGCCCAGTACAAATTCTGAAGAAAACAAAGCCGCAGACTTCGTTCCTTATCGCACAAACATATTAAGTAATAAAAAAAATCCCACGGAGCTGCAAGATGGATAAAAGAGGATTGCTGTGTGTTTGTTTGAACAAACGATGACAAATGTGTTGCATTTACCTGATAACACTGTTAATAAACCTCTCTCATGTCAATATCAATCTCTGAAGTTCTCCGCGTTTTTCTCTTGTTGTTAATATCAGAATGAAATACTGTGCCCTTGAAAATCTGCCAAAGAAAGTAAAAAGCAAATAATTTGTTAAGAGAGACTTTGGTGAATTAATTGTTTTTGCTGTTTAACTCAACATTCAAAGGCCTATACAAAGGGTCCACTAACCAAAATAACACTCTTGTGTGAAATGTTTTTACCAGTCCACTTCTCCTCTTCAAACAACAATCAAATATTTCTCTGTCAGTGGAGATTATCAGCGTGTTTACTAAAGACCTGGATGCAGAGATTGTGGTCTTTGGTAGAAGAAACAGAAAAGGTTGTTTTTCTGAGATCTAATAATTGTGAAATGGTCTGTTTAAGATATACAGTGTCCTTCCACTTAATCACATCATGGGATCTGGGGAAATGAAAATATGAAGCTACCGCCAGGAGCCGGTTAGCTTAGCTTAGCATAAAAACTGTGAACGTACATCTAAAACTCACAAATTAACATGTTATATTTTCTTTCTTTAACGCAGGCAAAGGAAACAGTGTGAAAAAGACATACTGTAGTTTAAGTTGAGCTAACCAGCTACCATGCAGACATAATCTGCTCACTTGTTTCTTGGAAAGAAAGCATTTCTAAAAATGGTAAACCACTCCTAACCCTGCTTATTAAACCTAGCATTGTGTAGTCATTTTATACTGTACAGGTAGTTATTCAGTGAGCTAACAATCTCTAAAAAGTCCTGTTTTTTTTAAATGTACATCCAGTATTTGAGCTTAACCAGTGGGAACTTGAGTGTGATGAAAGTACCAGACAAGGAGATTTGTGACTTGAACTACAGAGCCTCATATCTTTTTTTTATATTTTCCTCCTGTGTGTGTGTGTGTGTGTGTGTGTGTGTGTGTGAGATTGTTGCCGTGATCCAAGCAGCTGTTTGAACCCACAGATGAGATTATGGCAGAGCCTTCAAGTCCCTCAGCCCAGTTCGTCTGTATCTGTGCACCGTTGTTTCGTTTTGAAAAGACTGCCTTTTTTTCTACTGTGTATTAAATACTACCTTCAGTGCAGTCTTATTTGGTTGTATTTAAACTAACTTTATGTAAAGCTTGATGACTAATGACAATAGTGTTTATGCCCTACTTCCCTCTCTTGTTTAAACCACCTTTAGTCAGCCACTAACACAAAAACTGGATTCATGTTTCCCATAACAACAAGAAAATGCTATTAAGTCCAACAGGATGCATTTGGCATTTTCCACTCCCTCACTGCTCACTCACTTCTCTTCCCACTGTATGTCTGCTCATTTGAAAAGAATAGTAAGACATGTCTAGACATATTGTGCAGTGTATTATTTGCCGTGATTGCCCCTAAAACATAAATGAATGCTTAAGAGCGCGGGGACCTTTTCAGTGACAGGTAATGGATGCATCGACTTCCAGGTTGCAATGGCGAAAGCTTCTAAGTGTTCGTGCTTTTGACGGAGACTGAACAACTGCAAATGTCAAATCTAAACTGTTCCCAACACATTACAGTGCATTAGTGCGGAACGTGTTGCTGCTTTGAATGTACACAGTTTCCAAGGCTGCATTTACCACAGCTTGTTGCCCCCCCCCCCCCCCCCCTTTCTTTCCCCCCTTTTAGCTGTCTCCACGCATACCGAGGGTGAGGACAAGATCCAGGTCCTGCTGATGGTGGAGGGTGGAAGGTATGTCAGTCTTTGAGAGTAAAAAAAAAAAGGGTGCTAATTGGCAACGTATTTGTGATACAGCAAGTCTATGCATTATGCAGCTCTGTTAGCTTTGATTCTGCCTTTGTCTTGTTAGTCCGAATGCACTTTACCTACTGTAACCATCCGTGGTAATTAAAGTCCCTCTACACTGCCTTCCTCAGTGAGAGGGAGCTGAGGTGAGATGGCACGTAACACGTCGCAGCCCTCACACAAGCTGACAGTTTTTGGCCTCCCTTTTTAGAGTAATGCAACAAGACTTTGTGCTTACTCCATTAATTGCTCTTCGTTTGTGTGTTTTTGATCAAACCTCGTGGGAAACAGGCTGGTTGTTTATGGATGTGTGTTCTGTAGAAGCTCTTTCCAATTCCTTTAATCTTGTTGGTTGTTTATGTAGTGACTTACCAGTCTTACTTACTCTTTTAAACAGAACAGTTTACATCCATGGCTTCACCAAGACTGACTTCACACTGTGGCACTCCGCCATCACTCTGGCTGCCGGCACAGATGGCAAGGCCCTAAGTGACCAACAGCTGACTAAAAATGGAGTCCCCATTATAGTCGACAGTTGCATTGCTTTTGTCACTCAGTATGGTGAGTTACATTAAACTTATGGGTTGAAAAGTTTTATTTATATTTATTCATTTTTTTAAAAGTTCCACAGGACTGTTATTATGTTGTCCCCTTGAGGAGCTGATTCATCCAGCTTGCTGCGTCGTGATGAGAATTTCATGCTTTCTAATGTTGTCTAGCGTAATGCCTGTGACATTATCCTATCGCTCTTTTTAAATGGGAGTCTGACTTTTCAGTGCTACGACTGGGGGATTGCTCCAAAAAAACAGAAACACCACAGAAAATCTATCACATAGAGCCTGTTGCCTTTGAAATATTTCATAAATGCACAAAGTGGACTTACACCATGATAAGTATAGTGTGCAGTGTAATGAGGACTGCATTAAAGTTAACTTTGAATGCAACTGTAAAGTGGTACAGAAGGTTAATATACTTTGCACTGACAATTTTATTCTACCTGCAATTTAGATTCAAATGTGCTTATGTAACGTTGTTAAATCCCACAACTCAAAGTGTCCATAAGGTTGGTTATTGCCCTATAATTGTATTTAGTCATATAGAAATCTATGTACTTTTATTTGCTGTTGCAGACACTACACATTAGAGGGTGTTAATCATCAGACTGTGACAAAAAAAAATATTCAGATGCCAGATGCCAGAGTTTTGAATCACCCATCTGTCTTTTTCCACCAGGTTTGTGCCAGGAGGGGGTCTACCAGAGGCCTGGGGACCCTGGTCGAGTCTCCCTGCTTCTTCAGGATTTCACCCACAACGCCCGCAACGTGAAGCTAAGGGAGAAGGAGCACCAGCTGGAGGACGTGACGGACACCCTGAAGAGCTTCTTATCCCAAGCAGAGGACGCGCTGCTGACCAAGGAACTCTATCCGTACTGGGTGTCGGCTCTAGGTGGGGTCACAGTGAGCCAGTGTTAAAGATATAGAAACACTAAGTCAACTATGGTGATAGTCAAGTAATGTGGTCCATGTTTTATGCTTTGTAAAATTAGATTTAAGGTCTTTTAGTAGAGACATGATTTTATAATCACAGATGAAAAAAAATATATCCACCTTTGCTTTACAAATAACTTCAAAAGTACAGTGTGACCCTGACCTCCTTCATCGCGTCCACAGCCGTGTCGTCGTTTGTTGTATTCGGCATTATTTGAAGTAGTTCTCATCTGTGTGGTTTTGCAGATGAGAAGGACGAGAGGCAGCGAGTGAAGAAGTACTCCACTTTCATCGAGAGTTTGCCAAAGATTAACAGGTCTACCCTCGAAGCTCTGCTGCAACATCTGTACAGGTACGCACATGCGCACACACACACAAGCTTCCACCTTGAGACGCATTTAGAGCTTTAGAGCTTTAGTAGTGAGGCTACTTCAAGGTCAAGGTCCCTGGCGAGGTAAACTTTAATATTCTGAAAGTGGCACTCATGTTGTGAAGTGTGTTTAAAATGTTAAAAACAGGACATAAAAATGCCAAAACAACGTGTAGTTCACATGATGAACTGTATATGAATAAATGGGCAACACGATAAATTATGCAGACAACACAACAGATCCTTGACTAATCTTTTATTCTAAAACCTTGGGTACAGCTGTCTAATTTGATTGATTGTACTGTTGTCTTTCTATTTACTGTATACTTTCCTGCATTTATGTTGTACCTGTGTGTAGCATTAATTCTCTTCTCTTCTTATGCCTCTTTTTTGTTCTGCTGTAACCAGGAAATAACATTTTTCTGGTCCTTTGCCCATTGCTACACCAGGGCTAACTGTGATCCATCTGAAAACTAACCTAATGTTTGCAGCCACTGGACGCTTCTCCAGCAACCTGACAGCACTCAATGAGATTCTAAGATCCAACAGATTGCTTTATTTACACACAGCCTCAGCCTTTGTGACTATTAAAACAGCAGCAGAAGTGTTAACTAGTCTTTGCCTTCATCGTGTTTTTGGACTGGTGTAACAGGTGTAGCTCTACAGATGCCACACTGGATCACAGACGCAACAAGTTCAGAGACTCAAAGGTCCTGCGCCCTGAGAAGCCCTCATGTTGCTGTCGCCTGCTGTTTAGCCTGTTGCCCCCTCTGTTTATTCAGTGACCCGCTTTGCCCTCTGCTATTTGTGCAATTTTTTTTTCTTTCTTCTGATCAGTCAAATTAGCTTTAGTCAGGGATTCTGTGTTCACACGTGGAGTGAAGATGGTGGCAGGTCCTTCAGATTCCTGGCAGAAAAGGAAAAGGCCATTTTTTTGTCAGTGAAGCAGCAGCGCCCTTGGGTTGAAAAGGATGACTCAATTACGTATTATTTACACCTCCTGCTGGAATTTTCCAAGCAAGACAAATCAAGTGGCCTGAAAACTCAGGCAATTAGCAAAGACACAGTTGTCTCAAGATGTAAGTGAAACCCTTGACATACTCAACTACAATAGTATGTAGCCAGCATGGTGCACAAGCCGTCTCTTACCTGCAATTGCATTCGGATACAGACACTGCTGTCTTGATGGCTCCTTCACCGAGACTCACATTACACCTCATTCCCTCAGAAACCTGCGGTGGATAGTTGCAATTTAGCTGCATTATGTTAATGATGTAAATTGTTTGGAGAGGACTTAATTGTCCCTTTGCTGAATTTGGACCGAGGCCTAGCATTTCATTAAGTCCTGTGCATGTTTGTGTACTCAATGTACTGTACGTGTGGGCATGAGAGACTGAGTTTTTTTTCTCTCTCTCTCTCTGTGTCTCTTTCTCTCTCTCTAAACGTCACTGTCCCTGCGATTCAGGATTCAGCAGTGCTCCCACCTCAACCACATGCCGAGCGAAAAACTGGCCTCGGTCTTCTCCTCCTGCTTGTTCCAGACCCGCGGACAAACCCCACAGGAAATTAACGTGGTCCACGACCTCATCAACAACTACATTACACTCTTCAGTGTAAGTCAAAAATGCTGTTTTTTTTCCCTTTTGCCATTTTACAGTGCTGAGAGTGGAGAGGAGCTGACTGGGAAACAGTGAAGTTGATAAAAGGCTGAGCTGAGCGTGGTTACATGATATCCTCCACCTGTAAGTTAGATAACATCCGAATTTTATTGCATAAACACACATTACATAATTTGTTAAAAAAAAAAAAGAAAAAGAAAAAAAGTCAGTATACTTGGTACTGTTCTGCTCAGGTTATTGCTGGTAGAATTAACAGCCAAATATGGAAACCGGTGTCTTCGCCGACTTTGCTCTGCACACACAGACGGCTCACATCTCCAGAAAACACAGAGATTATATTAAAAAAAAAAAACAGGTCACCTAGAACAAAAAATAACAGCAGATTCGTGTCCAGGACATCTTTAGCTTGAGGCGAAAGGAGACCAGACTTATAACACTGTTCTATATGTGAGGGGCCATTTTGATAGCAGAAGGATATAGTGATGGAAAAATCAGATTTTTTTTCCTCCATGTGACTGAGCTGTATCCTTGTCTTTATTTGTTTGTTGCCTTAATATTAAACAAATGTTAGCTTCGATAAAGTACATCTACTGTAAGTACTGTACAAAACAACAATGGCATATAAAAACTTCTACCTATCTATATATCTAAAGAAAAAGTCAACATTTAGTGTCTTAATAAGGTGTTGGGCCACCACGAGCCACCACAAAGGCCTCAGTGCTCCTTTCATTGATGACTCTTGACCATTCTCCCAAAGTATATTCCCTCATTTGGGTCCAAGATCTCCTACAGGTGTTTAGTTGTATTGAGATGTGGTGACTGCAACTTTGTCACTTGTGTGTAGGCTGTTCAACATTTCAAGTCTCAGGAACCATTTGGGCTAACCAGGGTAAAATCATAAGGGCTTACTTTCTGTTTTTTCAACTTCAGAAAGTTCCCTTCAGACCCAGAAAAGACATTATACAAGTGTTTTCACAGGCTGAGTTATGCCCTTGGGGCCAAGTAAACTGGTAAACGTCATCACTAAAACTACTTCTACTACTACCAAAGTGAGTATAGGATTTCTGGTTTCTTCTCAATACTGTATTGATGTAAAAAGAACATCAAGAGATACATGTTATATTTTAAACAAATACCATCCAAAATTAAAGATAAATTGTTTTATGTAACTCCTATCAGTATTGGCCAAGTTACCCACATGATATTTATGCTTATATGCAACTATAGGAATGAGGTACTATGGCCAATCTCATGTACTGGGCCCACTGGATTTGAATGGCTCTCCAATCACTGATCAATGACTGATGAAAAAAACAGTCAGATATTACCATATTGCATATCTAAACCAGGCTGCAGGCATGACTTTATTTACACTCTCTTACTTCAGCCATCTGGGGAGTAGAACTGTTGTTGCCAAATCTCCACAATAGGCTTGACTTTGCTGATGTGTGGATGGGGTGGGGTGGGGTTGGTGGGTTTGGGATCAATGTTACCCTTGGAGAGCCGCCTGGCTTATGGGATACGCGGCGCCGAGCGACTGCTAATTCCCAGCGGAACGCCTAGGATCCCTCTTGTTCTGACGCTAAAGGAGGAGCATTCACTCCAAATCGGTTCGGGACGCCGCTGTTCGCATGACAAATAGCCATTAAGCTCAGCCAATCATGAGCCCAATAGCGGCGAATGCACACGCTGTGACACAAAACGAGTGAGACGTCTCGCTAATTAAAGCGCCAGTTTCTGTGCTGGATGTCGTTGACGGGGCCCATTATCAGGCCTAAACACACACACACGATGAGTTTGTGAGTTTTTTTTTTTTTACTCTCCCTCTCTCTCCCTCCACCAATCTTCTCTGCCATTTGTATGACTCTAACAAAGCAAATTGTTCTCTGAAAATGATAATGATGTTAAAAAAAAGTTGGAATAAAAGATGTCATTTCCCACACAGAGCTCTGCGAAAGAAAAGAGTATTCACTCGGTGCTGAGCTGTGTCAAACACTCGCAGCTAACTTCCTCCTTCGAAATTAGTTTCAGAAGTGTCAGCTGAACGACGTATGATACCAGTTTGCGTATGATACCTTTCTCCTGCTTTAATCTGGTCTTCTGTGTGTTGTGCTTAAGTGCTGAAATTAATATCAGTATTGAAAATGGTTTTATGATTCTAGCGAGCAATTTTATGCTCCTCCGGTGCAGTTTACTCCATCAGAAAGTTTCTCTTTATCCAGAGTCTGAGTTGGTGTGTACCTGTGTGTGCTTTTGTGATGTTTCCAATAGGTCAATGAAGACCAGGTGCAACAGATGGAGAGAGAGAATAGTTTCATCACACGCTGGAACGAAAAGAAGGACACCACAGTAAGTCGACCCGCAGAACCCAAATGGAAATCACCAACGGGTGTTGTGTTTGTTTGTGTGTGTGTGCGTGTGTGTGTGTGTTTGTATTGATTTGTCAAAGTCTCTAAAAATCAGGGATTCATTTGAACAGATTTCCTGTTTTTCTGGCAAAAATGAAGGGGGTGGGAGTAGGGAGTTAAGGGGAGGCGGGTGAGAAAAAAAGGGCTTTGTTCCTGTTAACCTTTACAGCGGGTACTTTATGCCTGGGTGCCTCAGCCGAGAAAAATATTTGGTTCAGATAACTTGGGGGGTGGGGAATTAAGTTGCACGCCGCTGCTGTTGTTGGAATATGAAGTAAGTTGTTTATGCTCGTTCCTTTCTGCTCCCCCTCATCACCCACCTCCCTTCCACCACTTGTCCAGAGACTTTTAGAACAGGTCTGCTGCTGTGGGGCAGGAGGGTTACTCAGTGGAAAGCCAGTGCTATTATAAAGCTGTCGAAGGTGAAAACTGGGACAACATTTTGGTTATGGATACAAATTTGAGGGTTTTATGGCTTGCACCGAGGAAAATTGTGGTCGACAAAAAGAAAGTTATTAGTTTTTTTCATTTAAAACAATCAGTTGGCGTAATTACGACTCAGCATGGGGAAGACTTCTCCCTTGAGATAATGGGTGCGCTTATTTTAAGGATGATTTAAAATCATCATTTGAAAACATTATTAAGCAACAGAGCAGCTGAACCCAGTCATGGTAATTACTGATTTGGAAGTGCAAGGTAAAATAGAAACCTGAAATGTCTGCCATATTCAGTCAGAAATATGAAGAATAAACACCACATATTCATAAATGCTGCACTTGAGGTGCTTATATATGCATGCTGTTTATTTATAGTGGTGTATGGCACAGGTTTATATAAGCTGTCATGTAAAAAAGCTACATAAGTGGTTTTTCATTCAGTGGATTATTAGACTGATGTAAAGTACAGGTTTCAATAGTCTAGGTTGTTGGAGACAGAGCAAAAATATATTTCCTTTTCAACATGTTTTCACTAACACTCAGTCTTGAGATCTTGATACTGGATGGTTGTGAAACCATTTCTGAACTCATCAACATTCAACCTGTAGATGTTTGCCTCTTAGAGAAGAGTCAAGAATGTCAGTTACTTCCGCTTCCATCGCTGTGCGAAATTAAGCAAACTCATTTGGGTTGGTACTGTTAAATAAGGCCAAGAGTCCACATGCTAGCATGCTCACAATAACTGCCAGCATGCTCATGTTTAGCATTTAATATTAGCGTGTTAACGTGTTGACAAAGTACACAACTCTGTTTCTTTTTATGCTATGTTCAGAAGAAATATACGGCTTGGCTCTCCAGAGAAAATGTTTTTTTGGACTCAGTGTGTGTGCCAACTAAAGCCACAAAAATAAATAAATAATTATAATAAAATTGACACTGACACTACCATCCCTGGAGCCATAACTTTAGTAAAGCTAAAATATCTAAAGTGGTGCATTTAACACAAAAATATTTCCAGTCGAACTATTGAACTATCCATTTCCAAACAGAGAGTGAGGCAGGAGTTAAGTTACAGGAGGTGCAGGCTTTGCTGAACAAACAGTTCTCGGGTCTGCACTTGAATACCAAGACAATATGCGCTTTTGACATTTGCAGGAAGCTTGTCTCAGAGGGCTCAGCCGCTGCAGGTGAAGGTTCTGACCTCATCTGTTTCCTTTTAAAGGCAGAGAATGACAAGGAGGCCTGCAGCCTGCGAGCGGAGAGTATGGCTAGACTTAGGGAGTAAGTAAATCAGTGATATAATGAGGTGCAAGGCAATGTCATGCCTTCTAAGTTAGAAGTGACACTTCAAAATCAATACTTGCATTTACAGCCAGGGTGAGTGCAGAGAGAGTATGACTTTGGTGGTTGTAAAACAATTGAACGCTTATTTTTGTTGTATTTGCCTGTTTCTCCAGGAAGTTGTCAAATCTTTATTTCCTGTCTTTATTTTTGACTCGACAAACGCGACAAAAGCGTGCCAGGTTTTCCTCCCATCACGTAACAGTGAAAGGGAGGGAGGGGGAGTGTAATGAGCAAACCGTGGCCCTATACTGCACTATCTGTGTGTGACATTTTCACAATTACAGCTTTCGCTCCATTGGTTTGAATGACTGTAATTTCTGTGTCATTTTAGGGCCACAGGAGTCAGAAGTGGCTTCCTCCCTTTTATCATTGTGATAGTTCTCCCAGCTCAAGCCAATAATGGACCTCAGTTCACCTACACATTAAAATGACAAAGAAAAAGTAACTGTAATTTCCAGATAGCCAAAGGAAAAGAAACCTCTTCGTGCTCACACAGTTGCTCATTTTCTAGAGCTAGATTACCACTGCCCTTGGACTTCCTGAAATCTGGATTTAGTGCCTTGAATAAGCTTTAAAAAAAAAAAAAAGTTACATTTTCACTCTCTCACTTAACTTCTCTGGTTTTTCACACCAAAAAAAGTCAAGTTTTTAATTGGGAGTAGAGAGGATTACTGCTCCAACACATGGAGAAAGGTGCCATGATTTGCATTGACACAAGGAATATTATTAGGGAACTTGACCTCCTGAATGTCAGACAGAAAGGCCACTTAAAAGTCTTCGTTTTAATTTCACAAAGGTTACCTTTAGATAGAAAATTCTGTTTTCTCTGACATCGTCTGTTGATTTGCAAGTGAAAAGTTCAAATAGCAGCTGTAGAATTATCTTGACTTATGATTATAACCCCCATCATTCACCTTCAGTCCGATTCTAATGATGGCTTCATTTCTTTATTTTTCCTTCCTTGTGAGAGTTAAACAAGATGATTGTTAGCACTTTTGTATCTTTGTGTTAAGCATGGAGCTTATCAAGGAAGTGTTAGCTTAAGTTCAGCTTAATTTAGCTTAATTTAATTTATCTTAGCGTGAAGATTAGAAGCAGGGGAAATAGCTAGCCCGCCTGTGTTTAGGTTAAAAGTTTAGCTTGGCTTAACACATCTAAAGCTTGGCACTAGTTGGCACTAATGTTAAATCGTTTTTATTTGATAAATATACAAGAAGTACTCTAAACTAGACAAATCCTTTTTTTACATTTTTGTTTGTTCATGGATTAACCCATAAGTTTATTCATTATTTCGTGGGAAGGACAAAGGTAACTGTTTCCCTCTACTTCCAGTCTTAGTGCTAGGCTAAGCTAGTTGCCTCCTGTCTCTAGCATCATACTTGTTGGACAGATATAAAAGTGGTATCAATTTTCTCATACAATTCTCAAGAGAACAATTTAGCGTATTAATGGTTTACTGTCACAAAGGTTTAGAAACCTCAGGAAGTCATGGAACATTTTTGTTTTACTAAAGGGCTTACACAGATTAGCTCACAATGTTAAAACAGTAGACGACCAGAAATCAAAGCCCTTATGGTTTTAAAATTTCAAATTTCATTTACAGAAAAGCAACATTTTTAAAAAGTTTTAACTCTGGAAGAAAATCTTTCCTTCTCTGCAGTGTAGTCTTATGTGTGTCTTCTAATACTGTTACAGTGAACCCATATTGCTCTTTTGGCGTCTCCACTGGGTTCATTCTGGCACTTTGCTTTAAGTTTTCCTCCAGTGCCACGATAAACCCTGGACATTTTTCTAGCTGCGTCTGAAAAACATTTTTAAACTGACATCACACAAGGTTAACACTTGATGAAGGCATTTCAGTTTTAAGGGAGGGTGAAACATGCACCCTGTGCTTCCACCTTTACGAATGTGTCTGTCTCACACATGTTCTCTTTATTTAGCCTGGTTTTTGCATTCTATTATCACTGTTGGGTTCATTTTGCCTTCAGCTCTGAAAAACCTTTGGTTTTCGTAAATCCTTCAACCATTTCTCTCACTTTTCTCCATTTAGATTCATGCCACACTGGAGCAAGGAATTTAGCAGAAAAGCCAATTAATTCAGCTGCATTGTTTTTGTAATTCAACTGATCTCTCTGTCTCACTCCAAATTTTTTTCTCCCCTTTTCTCTCCCTCCTCAGTTCTCTCCAGCTGGGGACTTGATCTTCGAGGTGTATCTGGAAAAGAGACAGCCGGAGAACTGCTGTTTAATCAAGGTATAAGAGTGTGTATGTGTGTGTTCATGTGTTCATCTTGTACTTTTCAGCATGAGGTCATGTGCATCTGTGTGTACACTTGCTTTCCCGTGGGCCCCACAGTGGTTAAGGTGAAATAAGAGGGAAGGAGGGGGAGAGAGAGACGAAGGCAGGTGAGGGAGGAGAAAGAATGAGGGATGAGGTTGGGTAGAATGAGAGGTGGAGAGGTTGATAGAATAGGGCCGAGACATTGGTGGTTTAACCTGATGGGATTACCGCCACCGAAATAAATCAAAAGCGAACTAATCAAAGAAATGTCTGATTTAATTGTGTGAGTAATTGCGTTTTACGAGGCACGCAGGCTGCCGTAGGTTACGGATTCCTTTCACAGGTCGGTAGAAAAGGGATGGGGTTAAAGAGGAATGCTCAGCAGCACAGTTCGACTTTAATACCCACTCTCTCTCTCTCTGGAATAAGGTAGCAGATTTGCTTAGTTCAATCCTGTTCAGGTACATCTAATAACTTGACAAAGAAGCAAGTATTTAATCAGCGCTCCGTGTACATGGCTGCAAGTCAAATATCTGCGCAATAAATGTTACATGTTAAATATTAAATGGCTCTTCAAAGGGAGAGATGGTTGAAGGCAGCTGTATCGACCCAGAGAGCTTACGATCTGAGCTTTTATATTCAGGATGTTTGATTGTCTCTCTTTTTTTAAAATTCTTTCTGTTGTTGTGTTTGCGGCAGGTCTCTCCCAGCATGAGGTCGACGGAGCTCGCAGAAACTGCGCTGAGCATGAGGAACGTCGCCTTTAACTGCCGATGACTTCTGGACCACCTTTGAAGTCATTGAGAACGGAGAGCTGGGTATGCAGGATTTCCCAGTTAAAGACTCACCTCCTCCCACCATCCGCCTCATGATATTGATTCAAATCACAAAAGCATCCCTGAAAACACTACATTTCAAACAGCGATGACCCCGGCGTTCAATCACCGAAAAGATTCAAAGACCTGTGTTGGATAGAACAGAACCAATAGTTATCCCCTTGGAGGTCACAGACCTCTAAGATAATTCTTAGAGATGATTAACAAGACAGGAATGGAAGAAATATATCTCTGCTACACATATTATGTTGATTTTTATCCCAACTTTTCTCTAATCTTTGCTTTTTCATTGCCAAATACTGGATGGTTAGTTTTATCTCTCTTTCATGCCTCCAAAATCAGAGAGAGGAACATCACTCTTTGGTTACACTGCTTACTTTACTTCAAACCTTAAAAGTAAATTACTTTGCTTCAAAGGTTCACAAACTGATAAAGTTTTCTGCTGGCGTTTTTGTGGCTGGTGCCAACCTTTTAAAGAGTATGTTCATATGCAGCTGCTTTGCATTAGAAACTGGCAGTTGATATGGAAGTATTTCTTTGTCATTATTGGCACTTGCCCTTTTTAAGAGTAACTCTTTTATATTTTGCAGACACAGCTAATGATGACATTATATATAAACATAACATTAAAATGTCAATTTGTAACCATAATCTGCAAAATAAACATCATTATCCTTTCTTAGAGTTGATTTGAAGATATCAAACAAGCATTTTGTTTCAAATGACCTACAGGAGAATCTTCGCAGTATATACAATTAGCTCATATTTTCAAACATTATCATACTATTATCATGATAAGTAATGTTCTTGTTTTTACATATATTTTTACATATGTTTTAGTCTCTATTTCAATCGACTATTATTAGCTGTGGCTCTAACTCCATTATGGGAAAACCCAACCATTGGATGAACACTTCTGAAAGACCTCTGCTCATTTTAAGCCTACTGAATATTTTTTTTCTCATCATTAGACACCTGTTGGATGATTACAACTAAATGAAGTTTTCTGTAGATTAGTTTAAAGGAGTTGTGAGTCAAAACTCTGCTCTAAACTGCTCTAAACTTTCCACTGACATCTAAAGTACATCCAGTTAGTGATTGATGTGTCACATCACCATTGAAATGGCTATTCTCATGCAGGGCATATACAAAGATCACACTTCCTCTCATCGGAGGACCCTGTGATTAGAAGATTATGCTATCTCTCTAATGAACCAGTCTCTGTGAACATGGAAGCACACTGAGAAATTAGACAAGCATCGTCGGTTTGATGATATGCACATTAATTAATCATCTTTACCATTACATGTCATGAATTGCCTTCATCTTCCCTTGCATGATCGACCTAGGGAGCTGACCCACCTCATCTTGCATTAATATGCGCTGATGGCGCAGCTTGCCTCACCCACCCGCATTTGAACATACCTCGGGAAGCAGCGAGCAAGGGGAAGTCAAAGTTGAGCTTTGTCGCGAAGTTGCTTAGCTGGCGGTCCCTGTGCACTTTTCATCAGTTCACTGAGAGTTTACACCACGCTCTTATGTTTGTTTGTCTCCTCACAAAGTTACAGAGGACACGCCGTCCTCTTCTAAAAATGAAGGTGTGTTGAATACTGAATATATTTGCTGACGGTTCAGCATATTTTTTATGCCAAGACAATATGTCTGTGGAAGAGTAAACAGTCAAGCTATTTTGAAGGCGGTAGCGTGACAGGTTTTGCTCATAAAACCATAAAGAAGGGAGAGAAAGTGCGTTAATTAGCCATTTTGGGGGATAGCTACAGATAAACACCGTTATCGAGGACAATAGGCAGAAAAGGGGAGCTAATATTTGCTGGGAAATGAGGAACTAATTCCATGGCCTGGGTCTGCAGAGATTCCAGAGAGAAGATAAGCCCACTGCTATGAATAAGTTATGCCATTGTGGCTCTTTTTACCTCCTTCGGTTATGAAAAACAGGGGAGTGTAGAGATGGAGGCATCAGAGCAGGGGTGGTGGTACACAAATTATCCGCCTTTTTTTTTTTTTTTTTGGCTGATAGCATGTACCCTGTTCACCAATTAGGAAGAGATAATAGGTCTATTTTGCACATGAGTGTGTTTTTATAATCAGGTCCTGATATGCTGGAGATAATTTAAACTACTCTGTGATGAAAATGGGGAGACAACAACATACTTTTGTTATTTGGTTAAGCAGAATTAGCCATGGATTTAATGATATGAGGTTGTGATTTTGTTTTATGCATTTATTCTTCATGTAAAACCAGGAGACAGAGTGGCTTTGTTGTGGGTGGTTGACTTTTCTGATTTTTATTTGACCATTGCTGTTTCCAGGTAGATTTACCCACTAATCATCCCCCTACCCTTGACTCAATGTCTTTTATTTTTAACAGAACGACCATTACACCACAGTGAGAAGATTCTTGAGCAGGTGTTGGAGTGGAGTACCTTGGACTGCCCTAGCTCTGCTTTTCTTGTTATAAAGAAATTTGCAGGGGCCAAAAGAGCACATGGGGGAGGTAAAGAATGCTGCTGATGGTACAAAGCCAGTATTTAATTTTTATACAGCATGTTTGTATGTGTACTGGTTGGATGTCATTGTTCATGGTTGGATTGCAACTGTTTTTGTCATTATATGTTCAATTGTTGTTAAAATATTGATTAGTGTGTATCAGCAATTCCCAATTAACTTTTACCCTAGGGGCAAAAGTGGTACATGGAAAGATTGTTGAACAAAAATGATTGAAAAAAAACATGTATTGCTAAAAGTGCTACCATATTGAATCAGCTATAACACCTGAATACCATGTGTTGTGACTGAGTGTGCATGAAATCTGTGTAGCAAGTTGAGTGGTTGAAATAGTATGTCAAAAGGGACTGTAAATAGTTGAAATAGATAAAAGTTGATGGATGGATAAAAGTTTGAAATAGCTGCCATTAGCTCAAAGTAGCTGTTGAAATAGTTAGCTAAAAGTGGTGGATAAGTAGTTAAAAGAGTTAACTAAAAGAGATGGATAGCTAAAAGCAATGGATAGTGTAAACAGTTGGATTAGCTTATGGTTTGAGTAAACCGTAATGAATAAACAGTTGAAAAAGCTGCTTTTTGCTAAAAGCAAAATAAATAAACATAAACAGTTTAATTATCTAAATATAATGGATGAATAGTTGAAATAGAGAGCTAAACTATTTCTGGGCAGATTTTTTTTTTTTTTAAAGAAATCGATGAAACAAAACGTCCAAATTCTGTGACTTTGAGTAGTAACAACCGCAAACCTGACCAAACCAGCCTAAGCACTGGTTAAGTTGTGTGTGAAAAAAAACATACTGTGACAATTGAATGAATAGCGTTAGATAACATCAGTACAATCAATTCAAATTAGCAAATTAGCATGATTGGTGGTGTTGATGGAAGTGGTACTCGAATTCATTAGCCAGTCCTTGGAGTTTGTGTGGACCAAAAAAAAGAAAGAAAGAAAGAAAAAAGGTTGAGGCCACTGTGTGAATAATGTGAGAAAACTGTGGTAGTTGCCCATCACAAGCTTCAAGAACCAGTGATGATGATAACTTCAGATGTTCTAAAGCTGAAACAACAGCAGAAAACATAAAATTAAATAACTAGCTAAACCATTGCAACCATTACAAATCTGAAAGCAGCTGTTTCTTAGCATTTTTACTTCATAAATAACTTGTGATGATTTATCAATTATCAAAACTGATGTTGATCAAAGCATTGATTAGACTGACGAATTGTTTCAGCACCAGTTGATAGTCTAGTGCTTCTGTTTTGGGCTGATAGGAAACATTCCCTTTTAATCGATTTCATTGTTGTTTTACAGCACACCACAGGCAGTTTATAAAAGGTGACTATCTGAAATTCAGCGATGGATCCTCCAAACTGCTGTCGGGGCACAAATTCCAGGACAAATATGTTGTACTACGTGCAGAGAAGCTGCTGCTCTACAGAGATATCAAAGTCAGTATACTTTTATTTTCAGCTTGATCTACT
Source organism: Lates calcarifer (assembly GCF_001640805.2). NCBI lineage: Eukaryota > Metazoa > Chordata > Actinopteri > Centropomidae > Lates > Lates calcarifer. The sequence continues at coordinate 8,958,431 of NC_066846.1, forward strand.
GCTACATCAACTGTAAACACTTGGTGCCATGGGTTTTTGCATGCAAACTGGCGAACAGAGCAGAGCGTGCCTTGTAACACATGTAGAGCTGCTTAAGAACCAAAATGCGTCAAAATAGAGCCTACGTGACCTCAACTGCATAGCTCGAACTCCACCCAAACTCTCTCTGCTTCATATCCCTGGCGACATGTCCATCTCTGGCTTCCAAATCTTCAAATTAAGGAGGAATTTAAAACATACTCATGGCAGTGGACTTCCCACACTGGCTTGAAAATGAAAAATACAGGTTACTCCCTGGAGGGCTTTTCTTCTCAGCACATTTCTGCAGCTGAAACATGGGAATCGTAAAGGAGTGAGAAGAAGTGTTAATAATTGATGGCGGTGCAGTAGTTCTGGCAGTACAGAGGGGGTGTGTTTTGGGGGGGGGGGGGGGCTTTCACTGAAAGCTTTTTTTAAAATATCAGGTTGCACAAGAATGCGGCTAATTACTGTGTGAATGCAAAGGAAATTAGAAGTGTTACTGAAATTTAATTGATATTCTTTGGCCTCTGCAATTATTGCCAGGTCTATACTTAGTGCAAATTATCTCAGAAGAAACAGGGAATGGGTGGTGAGTTGTGATGTGTAGGTGTCAGAGGCAAGCTATAACTTTGATTTTGTTCGCTTTGTTCTCTCCTACTTTGTTCTTTGTTGCTTGGAAGAGCAGGTTTGCTGATAATGATTCAAATTGATTGTTGTGTTGTGATGGTGTGAAATGGCACAGATCATTTGTTGGCATTTTTGTTTTATTTTGGTTTATTTAGTTAAGTTGAATTTAATGTGTTTTCGCACTTCCTTCATTTATTCATCCAAAATATTCAATTTGTTTTTTTTATTTCAGAGCACTAAAGCAGAGAAAGCGATCCAGCTCAAGTCTGTGAAATGTTACCTAGGCCTGAAGAGAAAGCTCAAACCTCCAACCAGGTAAACTGCACTCACATGCATTATAAATCTCCAGTGTTTTCTTTAAAAACATCTTCCATAAATCTATGAGTGTACATGAATGAGAGAGGGATTCAAATCTCTGCAGTAGATTTAATAAAACTATCCAAATTAATCATCTTAGCCACTTCCTGCATTTCCACATTTAAGTTTTCACTAATAGTGTTGATGTAAACGAGCACATTTGTTTCATTTTAAATGTACTGCAGACCATAAGTTAAAAAGAAAGAAAATAATAAACGTCAGGCATCTGCAAATATCAACTGTGCACTCTTTTCACTGTAAGAAGAAAAGACTGTAAAAAATATGCTTTCAGCTCAACATGAAGGTCACTGACAGAATTAAAAAGGCCTTCTTAAATCCTGAAAAATCAATCAAGGAAGGTTTTGTTATTTTTTTACACATCAGGAGTGAAATATATATATATATATATGTGTAAACAGTAAGGTGATAAAATTCTAGGTTCATTTATCAGCTTTTTTGTCACATTATCACCTTGGCAACTAAGCAAACTCAGTGTGCGGTGGGAGACAGTGAGATGCAGTTAAATGCTCTGGAAGAGGTTGTGTGTTTTTCATGTAAAACGACTGCTCCCATGGACAATATTGAACTTTCCCACACTTGAAATACACATTTGTTTCGACAACGCTACAAATTTTACATCTGCTTCTCGTAGAAGTTAAATCACTGATGCAACTGCCTCCGGCTCAGTGGTCAATCAACAATTATGGCCCAGTTTTTTTGGCTACTTCCATTCCCTCCTTGCATATTTTGTGGTGTAGTAAATACTGCATTAAGACAAAACAGCAGCTGCACATTCTTAGCAAATGCTTAGCTATGTGTTATTAATATGAACTTGTGATTATTTAGTATTGCTGCCATCTTCTTGGGTGTATTTTTTCTTAACCGTGTGCACATACTCAACAGTTTGTGTCTAAGCTATGAAAGATATATTGCCCCTTCTCTTCCCTCAAAGTTTTGCCATACCAGGGGGATACTCACGCCACTCCTGACCCCATCTTATTTTTCATTGTAATGAATCTGATTAAATGTAATTGCATTTTAACAAATACAAATTATCAAACTCTGCCTCTGGGGGTAGGAAACATTGCTGCCACTGTTTTCTTTTAATGATTTTCTATTATTATAATTTATGACACATGCCAAACCAGCAGCAGCTCTTGTTGGTCAAACAAAGAGGAGATTTTTTTGAGAACCAAAACCTATATTTCACATTACCCAATTATAATTCCTCATAATTTTCCCCATGTCGGAATTTCGAGTCTGGGGAAGCGTGAAAAATGAGTCCAGCAAGCAATTGTCTGCATTACGCAGTCCTTCAGGGGAGAAAAACTGGATAAGGGAGAAGAAGTGGAAGATGAAGCACGAGAGGGAAAGAGGGACAGAAGGAAAGAATGATACAGCGCGGTATCATAGATATACTGTTGAGTGGGCTGTGGGAGAAGTGATACAGTGAATAAAGAAATAAAGACAGAGTGCTGAGGAGAACGGAGGGAGTCATAGTGAGAGGGTTAGGAGAGGCAGTGCTCCAGTACCTCATTAGGCAGAGGTCTATCTGTGAGCGGCCTACTGCGGGGTTGGATTGGCTGCCTTAACTCACAGGAGTGGTGCTTCAGGCAGCGGGCTCTCTATCTCTGCCCCCTCTTTCGCTTTGTTCTTCCCCCACTTCTCTGCTCCTGTTCAGCCACAGCTGTGAAGGGTTTCAGTGAAGGTATATTCTCCAGGAAGGTGGTCTTTTCACCTTATTCTACCTCTGCGCAGGTTAATTCACACAAACACACACATACACAGTATATGTGTATACATACGCTTTTAAACAAGCAAAAATCTTGGAGTGTGGGAAGAGCTTGCAGCATCATATGTCATCATTTACTATGTATGCAAGTTAATGTTGCAGTAGGTGAATTCTTTCACTTGCGAATCTACATATTAGAGATTCAGTATCTCTTGCATCTTTTGCTACAAACTGAGCTTTAAGCCTTATAGGTAAACAGCATGTGCCCAGTTTGTTGTGTACTTAAGATCAGAGCATATTGAGGTATGCCCATGCATAAACATGTGAGCTGGAACTGCACTGATTACCTTAATTAATTCCACTGTTTAGCACCTAGCATTTGTAGTGAACTTCTTTGCATTTTAATGAAAAGGTTTTGACCTGCTGCTATCTTTAACACTACTTTCTCACCAAGTTGGATAATTAAGAATTCCACGTCCTTTTCACAAAAACATGTTTATCACCTCCGTCTCCAAAAGAAATCACCGCGCGAGACATGATAAGTTTCAGTTTGCAGAAGCAAAATCTCACCCATGTCCTTCTTGTTTCAACAGTTGGGGCTTCACAGTCTACGCTGATAAACAACAGTGGTGAGTACCGTGCAGAAGCTCTGCAGTTCAATCATTGATGAGTGTGACTTTTACACTTTCCACTTAAAATATCTCTAGAATCAAGTGGCAGAGAGTTAAAAAGTTGACATTAATACACTTTGTAGTGATCCAAGTGGGTTACTGATGGGAGCATCAGTGCAGTTGAAAAATATTAATGATGGTCACATGGTGAGAGGCTGCTGTCGGGTCGACAGTCAGGAAATAATAATATACAATAATTTGCTCTTTTTTATTCAGGTTCTATTTTCAGCTGCCCTAAACCAATTATCCGGTGTCGCACATAAAGAGCTACCCTCCAAGGTGGCAAATTCAGTTCCTTGGTGAAGGTTAGCTAGCTACTCATACTGTATACCTTGCAAACATGTATCACGGATATCAGTATAAACTTATTGAAATTTATTTTAAAGTTAGACCTTTCTGAATAGGATGGGAACTCTTCTGATAAAAAAAATGTTCAGGGAACAACACCACTGAAAACAATGTTAAGAGAATGCTTAGGTTTATCTGTTTAGCCATGCTAGCAACAAGGCCCTTGGTTGATCAGTTTGCTACTTTGGTTAAATGTAATTAGCTAATGTTTGCGGACAAGCTAAGATAGTGACCAGGGTAGACATTGTACTTGTTAAATATCTGCATGTTAGCATTATTGATGTTTTAGCTGTAAACACTGCTGTGGCTAAATACAGCCTCACAGGGCTGCTAGCATAGCTGTAGACTCTTAATCTCATTAGCTTAAATGTAGTCACTTTTTAATCTATGTTTACAATATGGTGCTGATGTCTTCTGACAGAATATTTTTTACTTAACAAGTGCCTACAAGTGCCTAGTATATGCTAAAGAAAAAAATAACTTGCTACATTGTCAGTTTTAGTTCTTTTTATTTATGTAGCGCAAATTCACAAATAACAGCTTTTCATCAAGGGGCTTTAATGATAGCATACCTACAGTACAATACAGTATCATACATGACCACATTAGCAGACACCAGAAATAGCTCAAACCAAACCTGAATAGATGACAGGTATTATTTAAACCATCATACTAGATTGTTACTTTATCCCTGCAGATTCATGTAATCATAGGTAATGGCAGCCAGCCCACCTATTGTCAACTCAATTTACAGTGCTTAATGAACTGTCCCCACAGAAGAAACTGTGTCCAGTGCAGTGTCACCAAATCCTGTCACCTGTTTAAAATTAGTGTGGAAATAACAAGGTGGAAATCAGTGACTGATGTGAGCGAGCTCTCCTTCCTCAGGCATTTGTGCTGTGAAAAGAAGGAGGCGCAGGTCAGCTGGGTGACGGACATAATCAGGATGAAGGTAAGGTGATGTGCAACGGAGATGTTGGAGCAGGAGTGAGGAATCCACTCATGCAGTGAAGTAGTTTAATAAGTAGAAGCTCAAGCATGCGGTGACTTTGGGAGTGGAGGAAAAGTATGCGTCTCCTTCCTCTAACCCTTTCACCTTTGTGTTGCAAAACCGAAAATATCAGTGAATGTGACATGCACATTGTGGATACATCCTTCTCTCCTTATTTGGATGAAAAATATGCTCGATTACAGCCAGAATAAATCATCTTTTACAATCCATATCTCAGAACAAGGAGATATGATAAATCATATTTTCTCCAATCATCCATTTCCATTGTGCTGTTAGGCAGATGAAATACATAAACAGGGAAAGAACTGTAAAGTTTTCGAGGTCACTCAGCAATAACATAAATCATTTTATGTGGAAAAGCTGTGAGAATAAGGTCAAGGCGACTGTAACAATCGCATTGTGGTACTTAGCCCCCAGATACAGCTAAGTGTTGTCACTGTCAGTCGCTGACACAGCATGTGACATAAATAATGCAAGACAAAGCAAACACAGGGAGAGCAACAATGGATGTGTCATATTTTTGTATTATTTTTCACTCTCACATTCATTGCTGCTTTCTTTTAGTTTCTTAGTTTCCTCATTAGACTTAATACATGTGTTCTGCTCATTTCAAGTAAATGAATATAACTTGAACATCGCGCTCATCTTAAACCAAAAGATCAAACAAACATTTCCCAGCTCTGTATTGTATGCTCAGCACATTTCATCAGTATTAGCCTGCTGCTCGTCTTCCTTTGTGGGAACCCGTCTGCAGCACAGTGTTGTTTATCACGGGTGCTTACTGTAAAAGCCTTTTAGTGCCTTAGTTTGGTTTAGCAAGTAAAAAGGGCAACATTGTCAGGGAGAGATTGATCTGAAGTGGAAGCCAATTTTTGTCTGTTGTTTCTATGTGTTTCAAGGTGTTTATTTCAGCAGGCTCAGTGGCTTTTCTCGCCTCTTTGGAGAAGCCCTCAGCTCTGCAGCGACTAAATCTATAGCAGACTGGAGCCGGCTAAAAATATTAGGATTCTCCTCCCAAATCTGCTAAATATCAGGATTGTCAGCTTCCAACACGGGGGCTTGTGGGAAGGACACAAGAATTGTGGGAAGGGCAGAGAGAAAGTGCAGATGAGAAAGTAGAGAGAGAGCACTTCAGTGTTCTTGATTTCCTTTCTCTTACCTGTTAGCGCACATTGTGCTCCAACAGTTTCCATAGCAACTAGCAATGGAGGGCCTCATTTTGAAACAAGGTGGAATGGGGTGGTGGTGGTGGTGTTGGAGGGTGTAAAGGTCCCAAGGACAGGTCGTGGCAGTGATGAAATAAGGATTTGTTAAAAAGAGACAGTTCTATAGGTCTGGGGGGTGGGGGGTCACAGTGATATAAAAGGAGACATTGTTAAAGAGAAAGTTTAGCCAGAGATCAGAACTCAGTTGGACCGCTGCGATGGAATACAAATGCGTCACCCTCTGACTTTCCTTCATTTTAAAAGATGCTTGTGTTAGTCTGACCAAAAACAGCAGTTTATACCTACACATCCTATGCTTCACTGCTTCTTCTTTATAGTAGTTATTATTTTTTGTAATGCTGACTACTGGATACTTTATGTTCCCCTCATCTACTGTCTACATGTTTGTTTCTGGTTAAGTGGGGAGAAAATAAATAAATAATCAGCATGAGCCACATTCATTATCCATCACAAATTGGTTTATTATTACACTACTCCTAATGTCTGCTGTTGGCTGTGTGTCTTCAGTACGGTTCTGACCTCTGTTCAAACACCGATAACTTAAAAGAAGCTGCAGATCACAAATCCTCCAGAAGGGGAGCTGTGACTGAGGTCCCCAAGATTCCACCACACAACCATAATTCCAGCAAACAGGTGAGGAAAGCAGTGGCAGTATTAGTTTCTGCTTATTTTGGCTTCTTCTTTTTGTGTTTCTGCTGTAGTTAATGTTACATTTGAGGAAGCAGTGGATCAGTTTTCCAAATGCCTTATGGTTTTAAATGCTACATTCAGAACACAAAGATGGCAAATTTGTTTAATCTGGCCCCTGTGCTTTTGTAGTTGACTTGAATTCAATCTACTGCAATTCATCTTAATCTGCCAGGTTTGCCCACAGCTGACCAACAAGAGGGCTTCTCTTGGTGGTGGCAACCAGGGGACCAACATGGATGTTGGCGTCCCTAAGACCAACACCATAGGCAGCTTCCCAAAGAACAACAACCTGCTCAGGGCCCCAGAGGTCCCATTCAGAAGACCTTCTCTGGATGTTAGCCAACCTCCACGGCTCCCTTGCCCGTCCCCGTCCAGACACTCACAGCCCATGCCTTTGCCTGTTCCTCCCAAGAGTGGCTGCAAAACCACCAACAAGAAACCTGCCCTGGGCAGCGAGGGTATGATGCCACCTAATCTGCTGAATGAACTGAACTTGGTGCTGAGCAAGACTGGTCGCAGTGCCAAGAAAAATGACTGGCAGGAAGAGAAGTAAGCAGGAGAAAGAAAGGTATTCAGAGCGGTCAACTGGAGCGGTAAGCGAAACATCACAGGGTTGAGTGATGAGAAGTGTGGAGGCTGACAATGAAAGACCACACAATGCAGATGAAGACTAAGTAAGTTGCTTTCATGAGGGGGAATCACAGCCTGAAGACTGCTTTTGAACTTGGATATATAAAGCAATGCCGATGCACAAGGGGATGTGGAAAACAGGTGCAGGAGACACTGGAGGTCATGCAGACCTCAGCTGGACATGGCGCTGACCCAAGCACTACAAAATGATTTATATACCGCTCTTCTAAAGTCCGAGAATGTTACAAAAATATTTCCAGCTGTCAAACCCCAGAAATTTCCAGAAATACTCCAAACTGCTTGCTTCATGCTTTTATGTTTCCAGTTACTTTGAAAAGGCTGTTATGTCCACATCTGAAAGTACTGTGGTTATTTCAATCTTCAGTGTAACATTTAGCTGTTTCCTTGGTAGCACTTTTACTACAAAAGCTGTTCAATTTTGCACACATTGAGTAGCAGTCTGGGTGGCACAGTGGTGCAGTGGGTAGCACTGTCATCCCACAGCAAAAAGGTTCTGGATTCGAGCCTCAGTTCGCCCAGGGCTTCTCCCTCTTCTCTCCAGGTACTCCGGCTTCCTCCCACAGTCCAAAGACATGTACATTAGGTTACTTGGTGGCTCTAAATTTCCCGTGGGTGTGAATGTGAGTGTGAATGGTTGTTTGTCTAAATGTGTTGGCCCTGCGATGGACTGGCGAGCTGTCCAGTGTGTACCCCTCCTCTTGCACAATGTCAGCTGGGATATGCTCCAGCCCCCCTCCTTCCACTACAACCCTTAACGGATAAGCGGAGGGATAATGAATGAATGAATAGCTATCCCCCTTACGTTATTAATTGTCAGTGATGGGGTCCGCCATTTACACAAAGAATTAAAATAGTCATATGCAAGAATGCAAAGAAAATTATGCATATGTGCATACCCAATACAAAAAAGAGAGGAGCAAGTTTAGGGCCCACTAACCAAAGTGGTTAATATATATGTTCATAGACATGAGATAGTGGGCAGTCTCATGTGTAAGTATTTATTTGTAATTATTTGTTAATTTTTTTGTAGCAGTTATCATTGTGACCTTAATCTGTATGGCCACTAACAGTGTTTTTTTTAGCATATCACCCTGTGGCACACCATCTTAGACATTGCACTGGCTGCCACCAAATTTAATTTTAATGAACAGTATGAATATATTAATAAAGATTGCAAAATGCTTTAACATGCTGTCTTACTTAACAGGTAAATCTTTAATGATACATTAATTCTGTTTGCCTAACATTTTAGTGCATGTTGTACCTTCATGTTTAGTTCAGTCACAATAATAAAACTATTTATGCTAAACATTAGCCAGTATCCAAATTTAGCTAGTTCCTCTGTTTGGTAGGCTTTTTTGCATACTATTGGTAAAAGTACACCCCACAATATAAGCAGGAGTAAGTGATAATTTCCCGAAGACTCACAGTGTTGAGATTTCTACTTAATGTCCCTTTTTAAAGAAATGTTTTTGTTGGTTGATCAGCATTGTTGCTGTCATCAGACACTGAAGACAGTGAAGCAACAAAATATCCTTACCAGAAATACATAAAAATTAACAAGGGAAAAAACATTTTCTTTTTGATTGAAAATTTTAAATGTACATTATTTAACAGACTTGAAATGACTGCAGGTTACCACAGGTGTCACCATATCCACTAAAATGGATGATATTTAGGATTATTACTGAAAGAAAGTGTTCATCAACAATATAGTTTGTCTGCCACCTCACACCCCTTTGAAATGTAATTAAGTATACACTGTGTTTAACTATATATGTAATATTTCATGAAAAACCTTAAATTTAAAGGCATGTTTGGGCTCTGTCAGTACTTAATTGAAGGCTTTCACTTAAAAATCATTGATGAATTGAGAAGAAACTTACTGGTGCATCCAATGTGTAGTGCAAATTAAAAATGTTCTATCTTTGCCAAACATTCTGAAAATATGCTAAAAATTACCTTTCTTGTGCCTTCACAGGAAAATGCAGAGGGTGGGAAGATGGTAGAGGTGTCAGTGTGGGAGTGTGTAACAGAAAGATAGATACACACAGAAAATTGATTTTCTGGGGAAATTGTAAGTTTTATACTTTTTATAGCAATGAAACTACAACTACACACTGGATGCATCAGATAATTACAGTTTGTGAAAATATTGTAAAACCATTCAAATAACATGGAAATGAAGAATTCCTTATATTATGATGGAAATGTGGTAAACCAAAAAGTGATAAACGTCAGTGTTGCTTAATGATAATTACCACCATCCCCTTCAGGTTTATTATCATCATGATTGGATTTTTTTCTGTAAGACTGCTAAGAGCTCTCTTAATCTGTGTTTTATTTCTATTTTAATGCTGCATCTGCTCTCCGCAGCTGTATATGATATAGTTAATAATGTACTCACAGGCTTTTTTCCCCACCAGGTAAATCTGCTCAGTATATAGGGATTTTATATTCTATTGAATAGATTTTCTTCTGTACACTCTGTTGTGTTCTGTGAACATATCTGCAAGATTTCAGAGATGGAGTCCTCATTGAGCAGCTTTAGCTCTGCTGTGGATTTCAACTTGAAAAAGACTTTGTCTTCCATCTTTGACTTATTTGTATATAATTATGTCATTATTTTATTCATCGATTTCATCCAGTTCTGCTTTTTTCTCGAGTGAAATGTAAGAAGAAAACCCCCAATCTCAAGTCACACGCTCTTGTTGAATAATGTATAGCAGTCGGAAAATGCACACGTAGGCAATTGTCACACAGGTTCCTCCATGAAAAATTCATATTAACATTTTATTTTCATTATGCCTCATACACCAGCTGCTTGTCCTTTGTTTCATGTCCTTATATTCTAATCATGGAGCTGCCACATTTGTGCACCCATGGTCTGAGCATATCTTATTAAGGCTTTGTTTGCACTGTACAAATATGTATTTTCTTCTAACGCCTGTATTAATTATATTACTATGTTCACAGCACTAGTAGAAATGAATACGTTCCTACCTAATTGGCCTGTTGAGAGTCCTTTTTATTCCAAACAGCTTGGCTTCTACCAGTAACAGACTTCAGTATATCCTCTTGGATCTGACATGTGATAATACAGTATATGTGCCTTTGACTGTTCTGAACATCTCTTTCCTTTCAAAATCACATTATTACTTGCTTGAGGATAGTGAAGATAACAACCTTTTTAAAATTCTTCACCAAATTGACTTGTACTAATGCTGTACCACCTTTTATGTCCTCTGTATCTTTCCATGGAATGTATATTTACCTCTGTTGTCCTCTGCGTTTCTATAACCCAGCATTTTTGCCATCCCCTCTGAGGCCTACAGTGTATGAGGGTCACCATATGGTGTAAGAGAGTTCAGTGAGAAGCTCTGCAAAGTCATGAAGATTATTATATGCGTCAACATTCACCATGTCTTTACAAGCAAGAATGGCTGCAGTGGTGAGTACATTACATTTCACATTCACTGATTCAATAGTGAAATGTATATTTATTTACTTCCATCTTCAGCTATTATTCTTAATCTCTCAGAAGGAGTTTAGTACTTTTTTATCCACTACAATAAGTTGACAGGCAGAATTATTTACTACTTTACAGATAAGATGTACAAATTAAAAAGCACAATACATTTTTAAAAATTAAAACATTGGTTTCCAATCATGTTGACCTGGGACAAAAAAAGCATGCATTCAGTGTCATGCTTCAGATGTCAGTTTGGTGTCATTTAAGTAACTGAGGCACAAAGAGGTAAAATTACCCAATATTTCACATAAAAAACAAAGACTAGAGAAAGTCTGAAAGCTGAATACAAATTTATATAGCAGAACTTTATTATTTTCTACCTTCTTAATCACCTCATGGCCCCTCAGAATTATCTTGTGACCCTTTGTAGAGGTCAAATCCCCTCCCCAACTTCATATAAAGTAGGTAAAACTAGCTCCACCTCAACCAGCCACAACAGTTAAATGCTGCTTACACACTGATGCATCACTATTAACAATTTAATGATGTCATCCAGTGTATATATATATATATATATATATATAATTATTAATTCCATACATAAGTTATAATCTTTGTCCATCCAATACAGCTACAGTCCAGACTGTATTTGGATTTTTGTTCTTCATGTTCTGTGCTTCAGCACTTTCAATTTAAAATAAAGGGACAATCGATACCACATTAAAGTGCCATGTCTCAGCTTTAATTTGAGTAGGTTTTCATCAGTATAGAAAGAACTGTGTGGGAAATATAGCCATTTTAACACATAGTGCTCAAATTTCAAGGGTTCAGAAGTAATTGGACACTTGGCTTCTGAATGTTTCTGAGGCAGCTCTGTGCTGTTTCAACAACAGAGCTCACATGTGGACTAGAGCTGATTGAAAATTGCCATTTATATTGAGGTGGAGTTGTATGTCAATGTGAGGAGTAAAGAGGTGGCCTTGCAAGTGAAGAAGATGATAATGAGGCTCCAAAAAAAAAGGAAGAATCTGTCAGAGATATCAAACGTAGTTGGTTTTCCACAGTTGGGTAACGTTCTGAAAAAGCAGATTGGCAGAGCAAGACTATAAAATGTCAAACAACAACCAGGTTGTTTGCCTGAGGAGCACAAGTCTTGAGGATGAGCGGAAAATTATTTGCATGGTGAAGAAAAACCCTTTTATGACTACACAGCAAGCCAAAGATGCTCTCCAAGATGTAGGAAAACACGTTTCTTTGTCAACGATCAAGAGAAGACTTTATGACCGCAACCTCAGAGGGGTTCACCACAAGATGCAAATCCCTGGTAAGCCTCAAAAACAGAAAGGCCTGGTTGAAGTTCACAAAAACATACAAAAAGAAACCAGCAGAGTTCTTGGAACAAAGTTCTATGGACTGATGAAAGAAAAATCAACATCTGTCAAAATGATGGAAAGAGGAAAGTGTGGAGAAAAAAGGAACAGCTCATGACCCAAAGTAAACCGCCTCATCAGTCAAACATGGTGCTGGTTTCATTCTGGCCTGGGCATGTATGGCTGCCAATGGAACTGGCTTATATTGATGATTTCACCACTGTTGGAAGCAACAGGATGAATTTAGAGTTGTACAGGAGCATACTGTGAACTCAACCAAATCCATCAAAACTCAATGGACGACATTTCATCATCCAGCAGGACAACAGTCCTAAACACACAGCCCAAACAACCAAAGGGAGCAGAGGTGGAATGTCTTTGACCAGCTGAGCCAGTGGCCTAATCTCTGTTTGCTGAAGGCCAGATTAAGGGGAGAGACACCCCCACAAGCGAGGGCTGAAGGTGGCTGCAGTGAAGGCCTGGGAGAGCACCACCAGGCAAAATACAAAGCATCTGCTCATGTCTGTGGGTTGAAGACCTCAGGCAGTCACTGACAGCAAAGGATTTTCTAACTTAAATTAAATATGATGATTTTGTTTGACTAAATGTGTCTCCGTCCAATTACTTTTGAACCCATAAGTTTTGTGTATTATGCGATAAAAGGGCTTTATCTCCCACACAGTTCTTTCAATATTGATGCAAATCCACTCGAATTAAAGCTGAGACTTGGCACTTTAATGTGGTATCCATTATTTTATTTCAAATTGAATGTGCCGAAGCTCAGAGCCTGAAGAACAAAAATACTCATTGTCTGGACTGTATATAACAGAACTACAGGAACTACTACAGAAACTTTTACCTCTACAAAGCTTGTAATGTTGAGTTTTGTTGAAACTGGCAGTTTTATTTGAACTATACTGTACGTTTATTATTGAAGGTGAAGTTATTCAAGCTTTAGCTGAGTGCAGTAAACTGAAAGGTGGAATTTTATATTGACTCTTACCCTCTTGTACGTTATGTAAAAGGGGTTGACAAAACATTAGAAACACCTCTTAGTATAGCTCAGGCCAGCACAACACCAGTGACTACACTATACTAAGCATAAACTCTCTGGCAGTATGACATTTGAGTGTATTTTTCCCCTGTCTAAGCATCTGTTTTGCTTCCATTCATTTCTGTAAAGTAATAAATTGACCTAGCAGACTCTTGAAAATGCTTGAGTTGTGGAATCCATCACAGAGAACATCAGGTCGGCATATATTTTTGTCTGTTTTTGTGTAAGTTACATTCTAATTATTATTCTATGGTAATTCCCTGCAGACTTTTTCGATTCAATCAACTCTTGAACTTTGGTGCCAGGCAGCAATAACTGAACTTTGACCAAAGTCGGTATAAACTTGATGGAATAAATAACTCAAACAAGTTTTAAGAGGAAGCTAATTGATTTCCACACAATACAGAAACAGATGCTGGGAACAGTCGGGATCAACAAAATCTAAAACTGTGCAGCATGTATTCGAAAATTAATTGTCAAAAATACAAACCGTACGTGGTTTGCAGTTAGGAGGCTGAACCTTGAAAACACATGGGTATGGTTCTTTAAATATATTTGGCTGATAATACTGACGTAAAGCACATTACCTTTACTAGCAATGGAGTCTTCTACATTGTGTTATTGCTACATTGCTACTTAGAGTAAGTAAAAAAAAAAGAAATCTTCCAGCAGTGGTTAGCTGTGTGCCTTGAGTCATATAGTACATGCATGCAGAGGTGTACAGTAGCAGAGCACCTGAGCTGTTATGTAGTGTTCACATAGGCAGTGATGGCAGACAGAGAGGAGGAGGGGGATTAGAGAGAAAAAGGAGCGAGCTGATATGCTGGAGAAAGAGCGAGAGAGAAAATGACAAGTTATTTCAAAAGAACAGACATGAGCCCTCTGATTCGACGTGAGATGCCTCTCAATTAAACCCAGAGTCTGTGTTTATTTATTTATTTATTTGTTTGTTTAACACAAGGGGTGTTGGACTCAATCTGATGCAGTTTTGAAATGTGGAGGTTATTGATCAGCCCTCGGCCTTGCGGAAGTGTCCACTGAGGCAGTGGTCTGATCTCTCCCCGTTTCTCTCTCCATCTTTGGTGTTTGCTCGCTTTGTCTCCATCTGTGAATAATATAAACATCAAGGGCAGGAATGAAAGAAAGCAGCTGAGTGACAGGTCTCAACATGGCTCTAATACTACTTTTTACATCTATATTCCAGTCTGCTGAGGAATAGTAGCTTGTCCTCGCGCTTCCTTTCAGAAACAGGCATGCAATTATCCTTTGCAGCCATATGCCTTATCTTAGATGCTTACTCATATTTTGAGGCAGAGAGGAAAAAATTGCTAAGATACCATATTGACTTAAAGCACACCAGATGTCCATGAGGATAATACACAAAAATGAAGCTATCTTCTTTGCTTTATCCCAGACCTCTGTAAATCAGGGAGACAGTACTGTTAACTCTGACATACTGCAGCTGTATAACATGCACATCGAGCCATGGCCCCGGTGATTTACATTTCCAGAAAGGGTAAGCCTTATATTAATGGAGCCGTCCATTTTAGGTGCTATAAATAGCTCACCGCATGAACTCGTCCCACTGCCGGCTGCCTTTTTACGCTGATCCACACATTCTGCCCTCTAATCTCAATTCTATTAATGTCTCGGGTGATATTTACGACACATGGACCCTTTTAGCCTGACACGGCTGTAAAGTATATGTTCAAACCAGCCAGGCTTTATCTAATTAAAAGCCTCTGCAATTGCAATTCAACTGGGATTGAGTCTTTAAAACCTCAATCAGTTTTTTCCCACCCCAGTTGAGGGAGGGAGCAAGTCACCGCAGAGCTAATAAAGAAGTGAATGTTAAACATTCCAATTAAACACTGCGGAAGAATAAGGCTGTAGATCATTTTCATATTTTTCCATTATTGGAATTATGGGAATGTTGCCAGATGGTCACCTCAGTGATAACGCTGTGTTTGTTTGAGTGGTAACCTCACTGTCTGTAACTGAAGCCTATTCCCAAATTGTTTTACATATTTGCATATGACTGTGGGCGTAGTGTCGAGTTATTAGTAACTCTGAGCCAAACACACCAGCACATACACACACCATTTCCACAGAAGTCTTGCTCATGGGCTTAAAGTGATAACACACCACTTGTGGCTCCAGTCAACTCAGAAGACAGAGCAGCAAGATGTAATGTGTTTTTTAGAAGGTAATTGTTAAAAGGTTACTGTTTTTACTCCCAGGAATTCTTCTTACTTGTCAAAACCTGGTGCCTACATTACCCACAATTCAACTCAAAAGCCAACAGTTCTGTCTGAGATGTTTTGGTTGGTTGTGCTATGCTACTAATATATCCTCAAGCAGAGATGTATGTAGCAGTACTCCCTGAGACCAGTATACACACTTTGATGTGTAAGATTGGTGGAGTTCCCCTTTAAGGGTTGTAATTTGTAAAAAGGCTTCTTTTTTGTCTGTATTTTTTTTTTTTTTTGCTCCTGCCACAGGAAAGAAGGTGATGTCCTCTTAATTCTACCTACAAACCTGCGACTGGTTTGGTTGTTTTTCCTTCTGTGGTAGCAGCTGTCAATTAACACAACACCAGATCTGTTTGAATCTGAGATGTGAAATGTGTCTGGAATCAGACTCCTGATTTTATGCAGGAAAATCGGTTTGCTTGTCATGGATCATTGAACTCAGCCTGTGAAAACAGTTGTTCAGTATCTTTTGTGACTCTGGAGGAATCTATACAGAAATAACCTTTGTGATGTCATCTGGGATATCTCGACTTTTGTATATGTGGACTTCAATTTTTAATGGAAAGCCTGCATTACAAGCTGGTGCTGTGTTTGAAAGAGGGTGTTTACTGGGTATGAAATACATTGCCTGCAGTAGTTGCAGTATGGAAATTGTAGGATCCAGTATTTTAAGAGCTTGACTCAGTCTAGGGACTACAAGTCAGGACATGTCAGCCTTTGCTACACAGCTTTTGACCATTCTATATTAGAAAACTGTCTCTTGCAGGTCCCCTGACTTTCTATAAGTCCAATACTAAACCTCTGGAGTAGCCCTTTAAGATGAAAAATAAATCCTGAGGTTTAATCTCTGCACATAGAAATGCTGTCTCTCCACTGTGAATACTGTGCACTGCAGTGGAAGAGAATGATTCTAATATTGATAGAACTATAGTTGGCAGATTCAAACAACCACAGGCTGGAAAGCTGTATATGTGGGTCTTTGGGACCTGGTGAAGGTTCAGTATGCTGAGAAAGAGAGAGGGTTTGAGGCAGCCAGAGCGAGAGGAAAGGGGCTGTGAGCTGATCAGGGTGGGCCTGTGAACCCTGCGGTCATTTCCATTTAGTAATCCACTCCAGAGGTGGAATGAGAAGCGAGGCCGAGCCGACCCCTGCATACCGCCGTCCAATGGGCTGGCGTATTTCACTAGTGAGGGGGCGAGTGCAGGAGTGGGCAGGCGTAAGCAGAAGAAGAACAAGGTAGAAGGAAATGAGTGAGAATAATGTGCCTAATGGAAATGGCAAGATTGCATACCTGAGCATTTAACACAGCAAGAAAGAAAGTGCATTAGCAAGAGAGAGGTACTGCTTGACGATCTCCTGACCCCTGAATTCAGAGTTCCTGTATTGGCTTTCTGTTCATGTGTAGGACCTTGACCACCCTATTAAAGCAGGCGGCGGGCTCCCTTGAGTGACCAGCAGCACACCACATAAGACAGTCAGCAATTTGTTGTGCACCATCATGCCCCCCAGCACTCCAAACCACACCATCCCAAGGACACAGATATAGATTGAACACCATTGATTTGAATTGGGGAGACTAGCATAATTTGTAGCCTCATTCTGAGTCCATTATTTATTTATCCTTTTCTAATCTAGAATGCCAGTCTTTCCACCGTAACCTTCATCTCAAGATTGTTTGTTCTAAATTACGTTATCAACACAGGGGGGTACAGAACTGGCAAACTGGAAGGGATTTAACGTTTGCTTGTTAAAGATGCATAGAGTTTCTATAGAGTTGCAGGGTAGTCGTCCTCTGAAGTTTAGGTGTCCTTGGTCTGTGTTTGATATACTTAATATCAGACTTACTGTCTATATACACAGTCCAAGCCACCAATCACAGAGTTCAGACATCTCATCATTATTGCATTAAAGTAATTGCATGGTTTTAGTGAGTCAATATCAATCAATCAATCAAGACTTTATTTGTATAGTACTTCTCATACAAAACACTGGCACACCACACTTTATTATTTGACTTATTTCCATAGCTGTGAAAAAAACTTGTTTTGGTTGCCAATTTAAAGTGGGACCATGTAACTTTTGAGAGAATAAAGAACCATTTTCCTCTTTGAAACGACTATCTGAATTCAAACGAAATGAAACATGCTCTTGCTTAAGTCAGTTTACTCAGCAGTTTTGTTGCTACACCCTTTCATGGTCTAGTATGACCAGTAGCCCGTGGAGGCTAATGTTAGCCAATGTTAGCAAACATCAGACAGATATTGCTGTGTAAGTTACATTAGTTAGAATGTTCTCTGACTTTAAGACTGACCTCTACTTGTGCTACACTAAATTTTAGCATTTACCATTTTTTCAGAAATGACAAATGCTGCCACAGAAAGTTGCATAATCTTAAAGATGGACACCGTTTAACTCTTAAAAAAAGAGAAGGGATATTTTTCCTCTTTTTACTCTATCAGTACAATGAGGGGTTTTGCTCTCTGTCATGACTGTTGTGGTGGGTAATGTTTGCAAACTTTAGTTACTTATAATTTAGTGACTTTATAACTTGTCTACTTTTGTTGCAGTGTTAGCATTTATCTGTTTTAGTCTTTACTATTTTCACAGTTTTGTGGTGGCTACAATGGCCACTATTCAGCCAAAGTTACATAATCATAATAATGATGCAGAAGTTTTGTGTTATTATGTCCTTCATGTTATCTTGCAGCATGGGGTTTTGTTTGTTTAAGAGGAAATGAAAGAGACACTCCAGGTGAAATTTGGTGCAGAGTATGTGTTGCTTTCAGCCCGTTCATGTATAGCAGCCTTAAAACCATTTTTAAAAATTTCTTTTGGCTGCTATCAATTTCCATCTCAGCTTGATTTTTAACATCGCCCTTTTCAGAACTGACTGAATTTGTTTGTTCTCTTTGGCTGTTGGAGGCCATTGGATTATTTATACACCTTTTCATTTCCAACTGTATTCAGCTTTGTTAAACCATTTGAACTACGTCATTTTCAGCACTTCTTTGTTCACTCTGTAGCTAGCCTCAAAGCCTTTTCACAGTAATGTGCCTGTAAATCTCAAGGTGCAATTAGCCAGAGGAAGAAACAATCACAGAACCCCATCTCATAATTGATATTAAGCCCTTCTATATCCAAATGATTGAAAAAGATCCAATCTCACCATTTTATTTGATAAGGCTCTGAACGCTATAATACATATCACATAGCACACACACACACACATACACACACACATACACAGAAACATCTTTCTGCATCTTGCCTGAGCCAGGCTGGTCTTTTTTTCTTGATGGCGAGATAATGACCCTCATTGGTGTGTGAGATTTCTGATTAGCAGAACAACAACAATGACTGCTAATTACCACCTGAAAGACAAAGCTGTGCTGATAGAAGTTTCTTTCAGCCCCATGGTGCTGCAAAATGGTGTGTGTGTGTGTGTGTGTGTGTGTGTGTGCGCGCGCGAGCACCTGTGTGTGCGCGCGCGAGCACCTGTGTGTGCGAAGCTCGTAGCTTTGTTTACGTTCATGTGGTTGATTTCCCACTAGAGGATATAAAAGAGATCGAGAAAGACCAAGGGTGAGGGGCAAGTGCTCTAGTGAGACATAGTTAGAGAAGGAAAGAGACAGAAGGGACGGATGAAAACAAAGGCAGCGATGATAGAGTCGTTCCAGCTCATAGGCATCAACAGTTTTTCTTTTATCAACCCAGCATTGACTCATTTAGCAGAGAGACACCTTCCTTGACTAGCCTGACCAGTGGATGTCTGTATTACAGATCTTGGTCTGGCAAAAGAAGGAAAGGAAAAAAGCACATCTGACACAGCAACATTATAGTCAAAAAGCATAGCGTAATACAAAACCACACAAAGCAGTATTTTCACTGTTGCTAGGAGATGCAAAGAGTTGCTAAAAGGGGAATGAGTTTCTCAGACGAAAAGGTTGTTACAGTAAATGTTTCTCTCCTCAGACTTTTGAGTAAAGTTACAAAAATCTTAGAATTGCTGTCATTTGCACTGCAGTGTAATGCCTACTGAGCCCATTGCCCTCTGAATCCATGTTTCTCAGGCTAAACTAAATCTTCTGTCTGTGCTCTGCTTCCCATACACTGACAGGAGTTGCTGCCTTTGATGTGTCCCCATCACTCTGACCGGGGATCTGCGTGGCCTCCAGCGAAATGTGTCCCAATGAATATTTGATTCACCTTGATTACCTATTGGTTTGGTTCAATATGGCATGCATAATGAAGCACAATGCAGCGGCATCAAAAATGCAGCCTGACAGCTCACCAGAGGAGTTGATGCACACCTGTAGATTGGCCTTCAATTCTGCTTCGAGGAACATCTATAAAATGAACTCCCTCCCATCTGGTATCTTTTCATCTTTGCTCCCGCTGCTTTACCTTTAGCTCCGACTCTCCTCTTTAATTGATCCTCTATTTTTCTGACCAGTTTACAAGTGAGTATCTGATAGGGATGCCTTGGAGGGAATTGGATTAGACAGTGGAAAACAGTTAGAGATAGAGCGGTTGCCAAACATCTGTCCATGTTATCAGACTTCCAAATGGATCCTGTCTTGGTGTTGTGTATGCTTTAGTTCTGTGGTTCTTAACCTTGCTGGCTTCTGTTTCCTTATAGCTAGGCATTACATTTTAAAAGTAGAAGTAACACAGTCATCCCCTTACAACTGAAAAGCAGAATTCATAAGCAACAGAGCACACCATTTCTCAGTTCAATCCAATCAGGGGTTTTGCAGCTACAGGCTTGCTTGGTCTGGTATGACCAGTGGTGGGGATAGTGCCCTACAAATGAATGCGTTAGAGTACTTGGATTACTTTTTTGTTGAATGTAACACGCTGCTAATTCATTCGCATTTGCACAGTTGTTTCTTTCCAACTGCTAGCATATCAGTGGAAGGTATCCTGTCCTACAGTGTGTCAGTGCACGCTCACTGGCGATATGGCAAGATTTTAAAAGAAACATTACCCAACACTGGGTATGACCGGTATCTTATGGTGGCTAGTGTTAGATAAACAGTGTTTTGTTATTATTCTTTCATTATTTAGTTTAGTTTTAGAGGCCTGAAATTGAAACTATGCAGTTTTTCATTCTCTCCTGTTGCCTTAATCTTCTCTGTTGATTTGTCTTTGTCCAATACTTTTTGAGGGTCCTGAGTCCCAAAGTTGGGAATCCCTGCTTAAAGGTGCACTAATCAAACAGTAGCAAGCTGTCTAGTGTTGCTCGTTTCCTGACCGTGGCTCATTGAAAACTAAATCCTCCCATCGGCTGATTTTTACCCTTTTGTTTCCTCAAAACTTGCCTTTTCTTTGAAGCATGAAAGTTCACCAATGTTTTTTTTTATAACTTCCAACTCCAATCGAACATTTCCTTCCAGCCGTCCTTGGATTAATCCATTTTCTCTCCCCCTTTCTAACGAGCCTCTTTTCTGCTTAATTAACATTAGTCGGGGCTTGTTTGTGCAGGCATGCTATTCAGGTCATGAATAAACTAGGGACTGGAACTGGTTTCTTTTGCATTCTGAGAACTGTTTAGTTCCTCCATATTCATCCCGGCTTATCGGGCGCATTGTCTGCATGCGTGTGCATATGTGTGTGTGTGTATGTGTGTGTGGTTTCCTAATGAATAGAGGAATGCTAATGGTGGTAAAACAGTGATTTCTCCAGCTGATTGGGTGTAATGGATGGTACTCAGAGCTCCTTCATAATTGATGAGGATGTCTTGTGGATGTCCCACTGCTGTTGTGCAATGATGGTGGTGTGTGTGCATGTGCACGTCAGCGTGTGTGTGTGTGGAAGCGCAGTGTTTTGGGTGGGGCCCGAGACTCCAGAGAAGTCTGCTCTTGTTATTTCTGCAGTAGCTCCTGTCAATTCCTATTAACAGAAGCACGCTCCGCCGTCTCCATAATGTATGACTGCGGATTGCAGGGAAGAATGGTGTCAGATTCTCTTATCAAATTGAAAGAAAACAAAGCCATAATCTAATTGTTTGCAAAAGGAGAATGGGATGATTAAATCTCATTGTTTTTCATCTCTCTCAGAGCAATAGAAAGAGACAAGAGAGAGAGGGAGAGAGAGAATGAGGACCCATCACAGTGCAGGAATGTATATAAAAATGTTAGTCTTTTCCATAGAAGTTTGTTAGAGATTGCAAGTGAAGTGTGTGTGACTATCAGGGTAAACAAAAACACAGTCAGTCAGTTCACACAGCAGCGTCTGATGAAATAGTCTAAACTGCATGAAGACAGACAGCCAAGGACATTTGGCTGGCGCTTGCTGCCTGTACAGTACGTATTGTTTATCTTAATGAGAGATGGTGTTTACAGGTCTCTGCTTATGACACTGCTACAAAGATATTTCATTAATATTGCTAGCCAGCACAGCCAGAGACAAAAAATGGATGTGAGGAGCAGAGAGGAAAAGGAGGAAAATGAGAAAAGAATGAGCTTTTATTGCTTGTTTTTCATTGAAATAGGTAAATTTTGAGATGACAAGGTGAGGAGCTGACCGCAGGGTTACAGTCTGCAGTGGAACTTTAGGCCCACGTGTTTATACGTGTGTGTGTGTGTGTGTGTGTGTGTGTGTGTGTGTGTGTGTGTAAAAAAAAAATAAAAAACAACAGTTGTGACATCTCCACTGCAGCACACCTGCGAGGTCCTGGAGAGCTAGCGCACAAACCTGCAGATTACCTCAGGGCCCCGTGGGGTCTCCCATCACTCCTACACAAACTCCTGCAGTTAAACGCATCTTACTCACTCGCTCCTTCTTCCTTCCCTTGCTTTCTGTCCTGTTGTTAGGCTTTCATTTTGCATCATCGGACTCCCACTGGTACCTTCACTGGTATCACATTTTTCACTCGTCCTTGTCTCTTCTCACTCCATCTTTTCTCTACTTCTCTGTTTCCCAGGCATTGTGCCAACCTGATGCTCCACTCCAACTCTTACAATTCATGGGTTTCACAAGTTTTTACAGAGGGTATGCAGGCAGGCAGGTACAAAGACAGATTTAAAAGGCCTGTTGTTGGGGGAAAAGAGGGGAAAGTAGCCACACAGGTCCAAAGTTTTCTAAGAAATCGATGTATTTATCCTTGGTAATGGCTCTGATGTATTGTGTACATAGATTACATACATTGTCAAAATGTAATTATCATAATGAAGAAATTTAGTTATTTTTCTGCAGTAACATCTCCCCACAGTGTTTAGGACATGGATTTTGTTCTGTAACTTAAAGGTGCTATATGCGTGCTATATAAGTTTTTCTATCACTACATAGCAGTGTTAGCATTAACAGATGTTTACTTACCAGGAGCTTCAGCCATTGTTGTGTTACAAAGCAATAGGATACAATACACCTTCTTGGAGCGCTATTTCTTCATTGGACTGAGAGCAGACTGGATAATGAGTTAACATTTTCTTTGTGTTTTCCCTCTAGAGACAGCTCTCGCGAGTACACAAATGAAGTTGATGCTAAGTTACAATGTTTCCTCCAGCTAACCTGCTAACTTCCACTTCCAGATGAAATACAAACTTATCAGAGTAACAGGACTGTATATCTCTTAAGTATTATAAAGGACAGTTTAAACCAAAACACTTATTAATCACTAATGGTGCAAACACTACAGACATCAGTATATGCAGGATATCAGAGTAATAAATATAATGTCACAATATTGTTATAGTTTTATTTCCTTAAATAAAAAAAGAATTGAAAATCCAAACTTTAATTTGTGGTGTGTTTAAGTAAGTGAGGTTATTAATAAAAAGCTGAATAAGAGAATACAGAGTTAACTTACAGGTCTACAGAGAGAGACAGGTTATTCATTACACGGGAGAGCAAAAAAGTCTTCGAGCAAACATCAATTGACTAAAAGAACAAAGGGATGTCTTTAAGAGCAGGAGGGAGCCCCTGTTTAGTTTCTTTCTAAGATGTGGCCTGCAATTCCAGCATTGCAATCGTCTAATAAAAATTATGCCTCGTAAGCAACTCATATTGTCTAGACAATCCATGGGTCAAAGGTATCTTTTTATTCATTAATTTTTGGCTTTTTATCCAAAGAGCTTTAGCAAAAGTGCACAGCTGAGAAAGAGTAGTAATTCTAAAGCCACTGTGTAATAGCTGATGCTTCATAAATTTGAGAAGTAAGTGACAAGCCATAAGCCTGGATAAAAAAAATAAAAGTCAACTTTTTTATTTCATTCTCCTCACTTGTGAATATGGGAAAAAACATAATTTGGAAAAACTTGTGGGGAAATTCAATACTGTCTTTATTGCAGCCAGCGCTCGCATTGGCAGCAATTATTATCAGCAACGGAAGCTGGACATCGAATAACACAATTCCGTTATTGATGACCAAGATGAAACAGACCCTATCAATATTATTCAGTTTCACCCATTCACTGTTTGCAGCAAGCTGCAGTGAAAAAAGTAATGAAATACCAGCAGGACAGTATTGCAGAGGCTGTTATTATGCCAAAAACTTGTCTTGTCATCTTATAAAAAGAGAAGATGAAATAAGATCAGAGTTTGCCCTTTTCTTGAGTCTTCATCACTGGACATCTACTATACTGTAAAAAATTCTGTAAGTGCAATTGGTCTGAGTTTCATAAGATGAAATTTAAGCAGATCCATTGAGGATTTACTGGTAAGCGGCGAAAAGCGAGGTGGGAGTAAAAATGTAAGAAAAAGTCAGAGAAAGTGATAAGATCAGAAAAGTTTGAGCAGTGATGTGAAATCGGAGTTGGAATGGCAAATAAAGCAACATTTTACTTTTTCTGACAACACTACCGTTCTGGGTCCTGACTTCCAGACGGATATCAAATTTGTTCCCGAATGGTGAAATGCCTTCATGATCCACTACCTCTCCTCAAATTGAATCTGGTCTGCTCCTTCCTCAGCTGATAATAAGGGGGTGGGAGGGGGATGTCTCAGGTTTTAAATTATAGAGATATAAATGTACACATTTACATCTGGGGCACGACTGAAATCGCAGACGATACACATGTTTCATGAAACACTTGATCATATCTGTGGAGAATAGCTTCTCCCAGTGCTTCCATACAATTAGCCAGAATTAAGTGTAAATTCACATCTCCTTTAGCAGTCAGCATCGCAGCATTTTTCATACATTGTAATGAGTATCACAGGGACTCTTTTATAGAAGCATTCTGACACAAATTTATTCTCACCATCAAATCTGAGCCAAAGTGGTGGTTTATGAAAAATTGATCTCAGTGCCAGAATCTTCAGGTTACACTGATTCTCTCTGATAAATTTAAAAAACTGACATAAATTACAGTTTTTATCCAAAAACCAAATGCTGCATTTATATTTTGATTTGCTGCATTCTTTAAAATAATAATATTGTAGACTTTTGTTCTTTTAACCGAATCCCCTTGATCATCGCAGTAGTTTGTCTCTTAGATCAAAAACTGGAAGCAAATTTCTCCCCTTGCTTAATTTAGCCCATGTACTTCCTTCATATTTTCAACAGTAACGGGGTTGAATTTTGGTCAAAAGGATCTTGGAAAGCTCATGCAGAATAAGATAAGAGAATAAGAGTCTTGCCTGAAGACATAAACTCATATGTGAATGACAAACAGCTGTTTCATTTTACTATGCAGCAAAGCTTATGCATCTGCCTCCAAAGAAGGCCAAGGCAAACCACAAACCATGTTTGTACAAACTGTGTGGCCCATTCTGAATGGGGCACTGTTGGATTCAGTGGAAGTCCTGGCCTGTTTCCTTGTCTCTACACACTGTGGTTGTATCTTGTTTGCTGTACAGTACTGCTGTGGGTGATCACGTGGAACCCAGACTGGAGCGCTGGCCGTGTTGCGTGTGCTGTCATCTCAGATGTGCACAGAACATTGAGGAGTCACAGATCACTACCCCTCGGGGAGATGGAGTTTGTGTGTGAGAGAGAGCTTGGAGTGTGTGTGTGTGTGTGTGTTTGTGTATGTGAGAGAGGAAGGAGCTGGTTGTTATTTTACTTACTACTCACGTACTTCTCACCTACTTCCTTCAGTCTTGCTGTCAACGGCCTCGCTTGGCACTATTATCTGCTCAACTCAAGCCATATGAGTGCTTCATCTGACCAACTAAAGTCACATAAGCACATTACCTGAATATATAAAGCCAGTTACAGGCAACATGTTAACACATACTGTTCATATTGCTCTGTGCCCCTTTTGTCCATAGATAGGATCTGTTTTTAGTTGTAAGTTACCAATAAACTTTAAAGCTGCACTTACCAATATTCTTATTTAAACACTGGATCAAATAATTATGTGTAAAGTAAAAGGTGTTGCTAGTAGTGACAAAGCCACATAGAATTATCACCCGACTCTGAAGTTTCCCTGGGCAACACACAGCGTTTCAGTGTCCTTTAGCGGCTTGTTTTGGTTTTCTGGCCCTCTTCATTTACAGCCACAGTAGGCAGATTTTTATAGTGAAAATAAACTCCCAGTAGGTGACCTGCCCAACAACAAATGGCAGGAATAGGAAAGTTAGCTTCTAGTGGGCATATTGGGACATTTAGGTTGGTGGAGACCAAAACAGAGCTAAAAGTAATATTGAACTTGACTCTAAATGAATGCTGATGTTGGTCTATGTTTGTTAACAGGCTTGCTAAACCTTACAGTGTGATTGTTGTGTTCATAGCCTGTTTTGCCAAAGTTCCCCAAAGTAGCTGGCAAACCCATTTATGCAGCTTTAGCATTTATTTGCTGAATATTTTTTATCTATAGCTTCAATAAATCATGTTGGTAACCAAGTCAAAATATACAATGGCTTCGGTGTCTTGATTAGACTCACCTGCTGAAGTATAAACATACAATATATAATTACATGACCCATGGGAATTTGAGCTATAGACCATTATACATGTTTTACAGTTAACATATCTAGACTTTAGAGATGTCACTTTCTGTCACTTAATGTCATGAAGTCGAAGGCAGCAACATCCTGAATGATTTTTTCTTTTTTTGGGCATTGTCTTTAATTTTCATTTGGGTTGCAGTCAGTCTCCATGACATGACATGTCACTGTGCATTATAACCTGACTGCTGACTGCTGTCAGAGAAGTTGAAGCCCCACTGAGCCATGGGTTAAAACTAATGGTTAAGTTTTCTTTACCATGGCATTCTATAACTGCAGCTCTGACTGTGTGGGTTTGTGTCATACTGTGGGTGAGTGTCTTTTCATTTTACATTATGGCTCTCACCAGAGCAGGCAAGCAAAAGCTAAAGCAGTGCCTTTAAAGTTCAATTATGCATTCAGGGAAATGCCCTATAAAGCTAATTAATTATCACTTTACCTGAATGTGAGCCTGGCTTTCTGGTTGAGAAGTAGATCAGCTGGAGAGGATAGAAATGGCTGACTGCTTGTTGAGCTTTTTAGCATCAACAAGTCATCATTAGCAAACAAGGAGCATAGCAAATTACATACTATATCCAAACCAGTGGCATGAAAAGAATTTTCCATCTGTCTCTGGCTGTCCATCAGTATGTCTTGCACACAAACAGAAACACGCACGTCGACAATAAAGCCCAGGCGGTGATGGGTTTTACATCACTGCGAACACGAGATATGACTAATCACGATTATACGCGAGTAGTCTATTCCAGGCCGAGCGGGGCCTATCGCTGCATAATCAGGAGGAGAAGGGAGAGAGCGAGAGAAACTCCTGTCACCAGATATTCGGGTGGAACCTAATATTTGCATAACTGTGTGTCAGATAAGGGGTGGGGGGGAGCCATTATAGCGTGGCACAGCCATAACCGGGGGGCATACAGACAGCTAAGGCGTTATGGGGGCTGATTGGGGAATGGTGTGTGTGGTGATTCCATTTAAGATGGAGAGGAGATGCAGAGGATTCAGAAGCTGCGGCAGGGAGTGTGTCGGACTTTTCATGCAGAGAAACTGAAAGTATTTCTACTGTATGTTTTTTTTACACAGTGAATAATGAGCAGTTTATGACATCAGTTCTGCCTGGCGTGGTGGAAAACACCCAAAGAAGACACAGTGGGGTATGCATACAGTTGATAGTATTGTATTGAATACTTTGCGAGCGTTATAATCATAATCCCCTTAACTCATTGCTGTTATGTTTGTTGAGTGTTTTATGCTGAAAAGCTGATCTTCACTTCAAATCCCTGAACTGCTTTAATTTTTTTTTTTTTTTTTTTAAGTTCTGCAGCAACTAAGTTTTAGGTCTCTGTCACAGCAAATGAGTGTCGTGGAGAATTATCAACACAGGCAGCTTTCAGCATGTCACCTCCTCTCTCAGTATGCAGGCACATGATTCTGTCTAGACAATGGTAGACAGGCAGCTGCCTCCGAGCACACAGACACTTCAGCGCACACATGCAGACTCTCGCTGCATTCCATCCCTTTCATCTTGAGTAGTTGCTTTAGAGGACCAAAACTAATAGATGAATGTGGCCCGGCTTATCAATCAAGCGGGAAGAACGGGAAAATCGATGCGCGGGCGAATGTTTGGAGGAATCTGACACGTATGTATAATCTAAGCTGCGTGGATTTCCTTCTTTTCCCGGCTGCAGTGATGTCCCGGGGAGATAGCGGCATGTTGACCCAAATTTCCTCTGACAAGCGTTCTCAGCTGCCACTTACACACTCACCCCTGTCACCCTCAACCTGATAACCAGCAGGTTGCATTCTTAATATCCCTCTTTTTCTCCCTCTGTCTCTCCGTATTTCCCTCTCTCGCCACACCCTGACACTTCCCTTCCTCCATTTTCCCCTCTCTCTTTTTTTGTACTTTCCCTCCACGTTAAGCCCAGATGAATGCACAACATAGCTCCCATTATGGAGCGCCAAACATGGCATTTGAGACACATGAACACAAAGGCGGAGAGCAAACAATAATTAATGAAACAAAACTTTTGCTGTTTTGTTGAGAACAAAGCGAGCGGATGAAAGGGCAGAGGGAAACATCTGGAAAGTCTGATGAGGGCCTTTCAAGTGGGCCAGGAGATGAAAACTCCTCTGCCTTCCGGGCATATTAACAAATGCTTTAAAAAATCTTAGAGAAGCCCATTTTTTATTGAGGAGGGGGCTCTAGAATTGGAGCCCCCCCGCCCCAGCTTCACTGTGTGGAAGGTTTTTTTTTTTTTTTAACCACCAAACAATCAAAGAGAATTTGTGAGCAGAGCTTTGGAACAATCTGGGCCTATATTTAGAGAAGGGAATGAATCCACAGGCACAGGCAGTAATCAGATAATTATGAAAGCAAATTAAAATAGACAGATACAGTCTGCTTGCTGGAGGCCATGTTTAAATTCCGCCTGCCCCCCCTTCCCTTCCTCTATTTCTTATTCTTTTTACTCTGTTAACTCTGTTCCTGTGTCCCTCTACACCTCAAGCAACACCAGTGTAATCAATACCGAGGCACGTTTTCATGGCACATCTTTACTTCAACAGATTAATGGATCTGTGTCTATGAGGATTTTTTTGTGTGTGTGTGCACGAGCCAAAATGATGTGGTTTCCATTATACTACACACGTCTCTGTCCAGCCACTGTGGCCCGTGGCGTTATTTGCTCCGCGGTCCGTCAAAGTCACAGGGTCAAATCTCACAGCTCGTAGCCTCAGGCTAGACGTAAAGATTTGCAGTATGGCATATACTCTTCCTTCCAGCTCCAAACCCAGCGGAGCCAGACCCAGGGCACTGTATCAGTCTCCATAATGAGATGTCCATCATCATGACTCCTACTGTATCTCTTCATGGCGACCTTTACTATTATTGTCCATCATCATTCATGAAATCTCTGTGACTAGCTGGTTCTCTTCCTCTGGATCACCTCCACTGGCCTGCAACTGAATCCCACAGTCCTGTACAGTTTGCCTTTTTAAGTCCACATCAACTGAATTAAGAAAAAGACAGAAATATATCTGTCTATTCAAATACACCGCCACTGATGGGGCTTTAGTGCAGCACCCCTGCACTTTGTATTCACATATTCAACCTTTTTTTTAGTCTTCAGGGTCATAAACTGGCAGTATATTCAGACTTCTGTGGCTCAATTTCTTCAGTAAAGCTGTAAAATAACCATCTAAAAAAGCTACAGACAGATAAAACTAGTTATGCTGGGCTGTCATTAAAATAGCTTTAAATATCTGCATGGTATGAAACATTAATGACTAAATCAAAGTATAAATTATGTTAGTCATTATTTATTACCTACATTCAAAAATGATCAGCTTCAGCAGGACTGCGTGACTTTAGTTTGGTCAAATTTTATTTGACAGTGACTTGCCACCGACTCATGTGACATCACCTTTCTTCAACTGATCCCCGGTTTAAAACAGTAAGAAAAATACAATCAAGAATAGAAATATGGAAGTCTTTCTAAAACCAATCTTAACTGTGCATGGAACATTTTGTGTTCCATGTTGGACCAAATTGCTCATAGGTAAAGTGATTTTCTCCCAAGACTGATATTTGTTCTATTTTATATGAAATCTTGTAAGGCGCCCAAAGTGAAGCACTTGTGATTTGAGTGTCAGCTGCCTATACTTTGCTGGATGTTTTTGTGCAATTATGCTTCAGTAATAGCTACCACAGGCATTTAATGATATTTGAGTGACATCAGATCACACTTTGAAATCTTATATCACACTCATTTGAATTTTCACTGACAAAGAACTGTGTTCATGAATAAGTAATGTGAAATAATAACATGGAAATATGTCCACTGAAGTTTTAGCTATATGTGCTTGTCAGCACACTTAAGTAGTGCTACCCAACAGAGATGAGATATATAGTTCCTAAGCCCCTTTGAGAACAGTCAAACCTAAATTCATTATAGTACATGTGGGTCTGGGACTACTGGGATTGGTAGGATATAGTTTTATGTACTTATTTGCCCAAGTTTTTCATAAGTTCAAACTTATCTGGTTATAGTGTAAGTGTAAATAAACAGAAATTACACATTACTTAATTAAAACCGGTCTCACCACACAAACTAGCACTTGAACAGAAATCCGTCGTTCCAACACTTTAACATCCAGCATGTAACGTGTGTAACTTTTGCATGGCTAATTAAACCAAGGACAAAACTGATGTTAGCTTGCTAGCTAGTTAGCTAGTTAATTTTTGATCTGTTTAGACTGTAAAATAGGTGGTTAATAATGATGTAGGAACTACAAAGAGCTGACAAAAATATGACAGTAAGTCAAAGTATGCAATGGTATGCTAGTAACAAACCAAATGATATTAGATTAGCATATTAAGACATTTCCCTCATGGTGCTAGCTAACAATTTGGTTTTAAAGTAGCTAGTTATTGAGAACATATGAATTGCTTTTAACTTGCACTTAACTAACAGAAAATGATACAATATGTGTGCCACATCAGTCCAATTTTACACTTTACAAAAATGGAATTGTTTATTGAGATATTACTGAAGTTTGGACTGTTTCTCCACTAGTCACAATTAGTTTTTCTTCTATTACTTTTGTGCATTTTATTGTAGAATAGTGTCTATAAATCAAGTTTTTTGGGTAAGCATGCCATGTATACCATATTTAGTCAATTCTTCTGGTGTGTAGTTTAGATGTGGGACTCAGCTTTAGTAATGCATATATGAATAGCAAACCAATCCACATCCGTAAATTGGCTAAAAGAATCTGGCAAGTGGATATAAAAAAGTAACAAGTAAAGACAGAGGAGGCTTGTGGTGACACAACCATAATGTGTGAACCCTCCAAATGTAAAGTAGTTCAGGGCTGAATTCCCCATATATAGCAAGATAAATAAAGGTAAAATAGTAAAATAAAAACATGTCAGTAGGGCCCCTCTTCACCCCACCACTCCTTTACTTCACATACATTCAACACCCAGTGCATGCATCATAAAAGTGTACTCTATTTACCGTTCCTATGTTGACATTTGAGAGTTGACCTTTGAAATCAAACGGTCGCGTAGGCAGGGACCAGGGATGGCATTAATGAGGGAATTTGGCTCACAGTGTCGATTTAAAAGTCCATTAACTTTGCAGAGCTCTCTGCATACCAACTCCGCTCTGTGTTTTTCCCCAGTCTACCGCAGCTAATTGCCATTCTGGGTAGGGACGGCTATAAAAGTTCCCGTTTAGCCATGCACAGAGGTTCCTAGGTGCACCTTGTGGTGTATGAGACAATATAAGCCTTTCTACAAATAAATAAGATAAAGGGGGAAAATGGGTCTACAGGGAAAACTGATTCTGCATGCTGAGCAGAATAGTTAGTAACAGATGTTATCAAGAAGTAAATTCCTGATCCCCTCTGTGCAATTTCCATGTTTTGTCTCTTGAAATCGCAACAAATCATCAGCAGAGGGATGAAGGGGTGACAGAGAGAAATAAATCCACAAACAAAAATAATGATAGAGCAGATAAAGTACATTTTCTTCTGTTTGCTATGGGGGAAAGTTTAGATAATTTACTTGCAACTTTTTGCTCAGAGGAAAATAGATAAGAGAGGGCTCTCCCTTCTCTGTGTCTGGAGAAATCTGGTGGTGCCTGAGTTCGTTCTTTATAGTGGCAAGATGCAACCCTAACTAGACATATGCAGACTAGCAGATTTTTAGACAAACAAATCCTAATAAATAAATATTTTCCAATGGTGTTCCAGACACATCCCTACTCCAGAAATTAAAATCATAGCAAGTATTAAGAATAATGTCTTTTGGACTTGGGCATCACAATTCAAAGAAAATGTGTTAAATCCCGTAAACCATTATTAATACTAGTAGTCATAACATAGTCAACCAAGATGCATCCACATATTAAAACAAAAAAACACATAAACACACACAAAATACCTAAAATAAGCAACGTAATAAGCCACTACATATGATTTTTTTTTTTTAAAAAACTATTAATAGAGAAGATTCTGATACTTACTGCTTCCACATTTTTGAAGCAGCTCTGTTGTATAATAATAATAATAATAAGCAATAATGATAAGTAATACTGGCAAGAATGTCAGTCAGAGGAACAAATGAGCAGAGACAGAAATAAGAAAGACAATTATTATTACCCTTAGTTTCCCTTTAAGTTTGTTTAAACTGTATATAGCCTACATATTGTATTTGAAGGGAAGGGAGCTGTCCATGGTGCTGAACACATTTGGACAGCAGCCTCCACTGAATATGCTGTGCTATACATGCGGGTTGGCTGCTGTCCATGGTGCTGAAGACATTGTAACAGTGGCCTCCACTGAACACGTGTGGCAGCTGTCCGTGGTGCTGAAAAGGCCCGGACAGCTACCCATGTGCTTCAACTGAAGACACTCATTATTTCTGTGCCTGTGTGTGTGAATGTGAATTTATCGTTTCCTCAAGTGCTCATTGTTTATTTGTGTGTTTGTTGTGTGTCTGTGTGTTTATGCTCATCTAAAACTCTTCCAGATCCTGCTGTCTTTGTGGGTGCCCCGAGGGCTCCCCTTCATTTCGCCTTCACTGAGGAGAAGCCATGTGTAAAGATGCAGCTCACCCCATTCCCACAACAAGACACACAACACAAAGAGCAAACACTGGCTTCCACTGCCATGCACTCAGCTCTATTACGTGTCAAAATGTGCCGCAATCTTGAAAGCCTGCAAACACTCTTCAATGAAGATATGACACATGTTGTTGCACTGTTGTCAGATAGAGGCTTTGTAACTTAGATTTTTTTTTCTTTTCTTTTTTTTACTTGAGCAGAATGGCCTGAGGGAAACTAAAATATCATTCTAGCATGAAAGACTTAGATAATGAACACCTGTATAGTTTTTAAAAGGAAAAAAAGACAACTATGCTTTTTATTTCTTAGAATACAGCCATTTTCCTGAAAGTCAGCATTGTAACTGACAGCAGTAAATTGCTCACACCAGGTAACCTTCTCTCCATATTCCGTCAATCTTTTTGGTATCTTTTCCATCAGCAGCAGATGTTTGTGAATCCACGTGGATGTCTGAATGGCGTACCCTGCTCGCATTATTTGCCACAAAAACAAGCAAATTGAATCAACCACTTCCAAACATCTTCGCAATACCCTGTGTGTGTTTTGGAACTGATAGGATTCGCAAAGGATAATAGAGACCTACAGGGGACTTTTGCGATGGAGAGGATGTGGGACATAAAGAAAAAAAGCACACAAAAGGAGGACTGAGCTGATCAACACAGGCCCCACTATGAAGACTGAGGATGTCTCATAGTTTGCAGAGTCTATAACTGTGAGCCAAGTCTGTAGCAGCAAAATGGCTGTATTTGGGTCTTTCTTTTCTCCCCAAATGGAGTTTGGTTTTACCATGTTAAAGCCTCTTCCTCCATTTCTCTCAATGTAAAACACTGACAGTGACAAGAGTGAAGAGTAATTAGGCTGTTGGAAGGAGTTTTTTGATAGTAGTGTTTCTTCCTTCCGAGCCCATCTGGTGCCATGAGCATAAGTTTCTTTCAGATGAATAAGCCTTTTGAACCAAAGTGAGTAGTGAATAAACATCTCTGTCAAAGTCCTTCTTACTAACTGATACAGCAAGCACTCTTAGAAGTGTAAGACTGGCTTTAGTAGAAGAGTTTAAAATTAAATAATATGGCACTGCACCTGGTGGTGTGTGTCTACTCAGCCGTTGTTGAAGCCATATATGCCCAAGCTCAGTGATTCCCAACCAGGGGTACTTGTACCCCTAAGGGATACTTCAGCAGGGGTATGTGGAAACACTGTGGAGTAGCTCAACTAATGAAAAAAAACAAAAAACCTAAGGAATTGTGATTTGATTAGGAATATACTATATCATATGAAATTCAACATCAGATTAGAATTTCAAATTTACCAGCTACGATAAGTTAGTTGCACAGTTAAAGCCATGTTTTGCCAAAGACATAGCATGAGATCAGGTTAGCAAGAAAAGCAATGTCACTGAAATATTTAGTAAAACGTAAATGATAAAGATTTGAAATCATCAAAAGTTGAAAATATAATGGATAAACCAATGGCTAGTGTTACCAATAATGCAGAAAGGCACAAAATAGCTTAAATTAATATAGAAAGAGTTAAAATAGCTAGCTAAAAGTAATATGTAAACAGTCGAACTTGTTGGCTGAGAGTAATGCATAGACAGTTGAATACCTAAAATTAAGTAGTTGAAATTGATAGGTAAAAGTAACAATTGACATGGTGAGGTGAAAGTAACAGAAAATTCTTGAAATAGCTACTGTTGTCTAAACAACTGAAATAGTTGACTAACAGTAATTTGTAAACAATGGAAATAGTTGGCTACAATCAATCTATAAACAATTTAAAGTCATCTAAAAGTTATGTATAAACAACTGAAAGAACAGGCAAGATGTAGCAGACTAACAGTTCAAATGCTGAGCTAAGCTAGGAAGGATAAACAGCTGACTGATAGCTAAAAGTAATGGAGTAACTGTTAACTGACAATCCACCTGTATGAAACAAAAAATGGTGTAACAATATCCACTATTGGACTTTACACATTTGGAACATGCCAGGTGGTGTCAGGGGGTGAAGGGGTATCTACTTAAGTTCATCTGACAGGGATGTGGCAATACATCTGACAAAACACGTTGGGAACCACTATCCTAATATATTTTCCCTGGCTCTGCTCAACAGAATATTATCAAATGTGATGTTATCAAATATTGAAAAAGCTCATTTAGTCCATTTATGCAGTTGACTTACTGCACCAGACTATGTACTTTTACTGGCTTCCATCACATTCTTTAATTTGGACATCATGCTGTCTGGAGTATTGGATTCAAAGAGCGAAGAAGAGGGGGGAGGAGATTGATGTGTGGGGGGTTCAGACAGAAATGTTAAGAGGTTTAGAAATAAATTGCAGCTACAGGGAGAGGGAGAAGAAGTAAGGAAGGGGAGAGAGAGACAGAGAGAAAGAGACTGAGTAATGGGGGGAAACCTGCCGATAACTGATAGAAACACGGTGAGGCCTCCACTGTCATCGAGAGCCAATTTAAACCCCACACATCCATTAATCCCATTGCTGTGATAACCGAACCATAGCCCCCTCCCTCCTTCCTTCTCCCCCTTGTGTCTCCCCACTCCTTTCCCCCCTGTTTCTCTATTGACGGATGGGATGCAACACGCAGTGAGCCAAGAGGGCCCTGATAACAAGGCTTTCATATCAAGTTGCTCCATTATTGAGATGCAGAGAGGTATCAAGATCGCTGGCTTTCTTGTCAGAGTTTGTCACTGTCTCAGATTCGCGGCACGATGCTGAGAGGAGGGCAACGCAGGGATGAGAGGGTGGGATAAGAAGGGAAGAAGAGGGAGGGGAATAGTGAATGGATACTTAAGAGAAAACAAAGCAACTCAAGTGGTGCTGAGACAACATTTTGAGGCTCAAGAGATGATCCTAAAGCGAAGAGAGGAAAAAAAAATACTGAGGGTTTTTTTTTTTTTTACAAAGTCTTGTTTGACTCTCAGGTGAAGAAACATAGAGTGTTTTATGTGCTCCTTCAGAGAGGTGGGTGGGTGGGTGGTAAGATCGGGTAAGGGATAAATATCATATTCAGTCATAAAATGAAAAATCTGTGGCTTGAATTATTTATTCATGGATTTCAGGGAGGAACAGTAAGAGACACAGAGTACAGAAAAGAGAGTGAGAGGACTGAAGGGAAGGGAGAATCTCTTGACAATAACGCAAGAAACTGACTCCATTTGTCATCTGTTGCGATGGAAATGATTTTACTCGCAGTGAACGCCGCTGACCTTTGCTTTACATGTCCCCTAAGTCGGTGTCAGAACATTTATCAATGTGAACCAGGAGTCCTGGGCTAAAAATGGAGACATTCAAATGCAGAACCCGTCTCACTGGAGGTGCTCGCGTTTACGTGCATTTAGAGTAAAACGAACGTTCGAGAAGACATCACCGCTCATTCAGAGTCACGGGGTGGTCACCATGGAAATTGTGTCTGAATTTCAAACTCTTCCTTTGTAACTTTTCTGCCACCTCGCTTGCTTTGATGATCGCGGAGCATCACAAGAAAAGTGTAGATCATCCAGAAATGCATTGTGGATGTAATGGCGGCTTTGTTCCTTGAGAAGGCACATTTAAAGGGGATTAGCTGTGTGCAGACAGGATCCCCTCCTACAACCCTTTGATGCCTAATGATGGGCGGGCGTTTGGATTGATCTGGCACTGTGTGGGCCAGATGAAAGGGGAGTTTTAGACAGGGATCTGCTGCTTTCCTCTAGAGGTCTCTCCTCTCTCCTCCACCCATCCATCCACGTCTCTGCTGTGGATCTACCTTTCAGTCTTGATGTATAAATGGTGCTGGTGTTTATCCGCTCCCAGGCCCCTTTCTTCATCACTTTACCCCATCCATCATCCATCAACTTGGCCATTCATTGACAAAGGCCACCTCTCTCGAGCTCCTCATTTTGCTTTATACTCATTAACAGCGCTATTAACTTTAATTTCATCATGATTTGTTGACATAGTCTCTTGTTTATTGCTCGTTTCCCCTTCTAAACCTTCACCTCTTCTCTTCATCTCCCCTTCCCTTCTGTTCTTCCTCATTTGTTCCTTCCGGCCTCATTTAAATAAAACATCCCGGGAATTTCCCTATTCAATTAACCGTTCAGGTCATGTTCAAGCTCTCGCTCCCCGTGCTTACTCGAGCTCCTCTCCCTCTCCACTGTTCTCTTGATCATCCTCTCTCTGCAGGGAATTATGTGCTTCTAATCCATCAATTAAGGATATCAGCGCATCGCTTCTCTGCCCCATTAGGGGCTGTGTCATCGTATGACTAAGTATATAACCCCTCCACTCGCCTGAGCCCTAATATCAAATCCAATCTGCTCTCGTCGCTACTCCGTCTTCGGCTTTGCACCTCGGCAAAACCATGTGAGGATGTCTTTGTGGATCTGTCATGCATGTCAAACACCCTTCACATCCTTTTTTTCTTTTCAGAAACCCTAATTTATAGACCTGCATGTGTTGAGGTGGCTATTTTCCAAGTCAGGACTGAGTATTTCTTATCTCAGTTTGACGATGTACATGAGATATTTTTTGGCAATTAATTTACATCCTGTCTCCCCTTTTTAAGCCGTCAAACTCTGACAAAGCTCCATGGTTGTCATCTAGATGAATAAACACCCGGCTTCACTCATTTGTTAGTGAAGAGCAAAATAAATCACTCAGAACTTCATCAGGAGAATAATTACAAAACCTGAAAAAGCAACCCCAGCCTAATAAGGCACTTTGTCCTTTGCGCTTAAAAATTTAAGATAAAGGTTGAAAGTTTTATAAAAGTGTTAAGGCTTGTCATTTTCTAAAATGTTAAGGGCTGTTCATTTGTTGAACAGATGAGCTAGTGCAATTACCAATGCAGATGTCTGTTCTACATCCCTGATGATTGCAGGATCACACAGCTGAAAATAATGAGGTCTTGTTTACCGGCGGTTACAGGCAAACAGCTTTGATTCCTGCAAAAGTTGCCCTCTCCAAGTTTACATGCCGCATCCAAAGGTGAAATACTGTAGATGGATTTGTTAAACATAGCAGAAAATCACTCCCAAGCTGAGGAAGAAAGATAGAGAGATGTGGGATTCATTTTATTGAACAATGAACTATGTGTTGTGGTTGTAAAAGATTAATGCGCTGCTGAGTTAGATTTTTTTTGATTGAATTTAGTGCAATCCACTACTAGCGTGTCACTGCACGCCCACTTGGATCACACAAACAAATCACACATTCAGTCAGCTGCCATCAAAAAAAAAAAAAAATCTTAAATACATAAACTCACCCAGGGGAACGAAGCATAAAGCGTTCCACTCGCTCCTGAGAAGGGGCCATCAATATTTCACAGCCTTAGCCCAGCCCTCAGGTGAGCATGCCAGCCTGGCAGACTGTGTGCTAATTGAAGAAGAAGGGGCTACACTGATTGTGCGAGGCCGTTTCTTTGAAGTGGGCCTCCTCCATTTTAAATGTTTAAGTAGCGCCTGTCTGAGCCCTTCCGCCTCCGAAGTCGCCGCCGCCTCCCAGTGAGAGCAGAGATAGCTGCGTGCTAGCTGCTCAGAGAGAGGCCTCTGCTTTGTGGCATCAGCAGAATAGAACAACTTAATTCGCAGCTTTTCTTATTCGGAAAGGCAAGCAAGAGTATTTGTAATGAAATAAATAATTCATAATTCATACTGCTGGAGCATGCCATCTATGGGGACAGATTAAGTTAATGACACGTAGGCGATGGGTGATTGTAAGATGGGGGAAAGGGGTGGGGTTGCACTTCCCTCCTGGCAGCCAGGCGTAGCAGTACAGCACCTCTGGGTAAAATCCACAGAATTAGCACAAAGAATGAGAGAATAGCAATCAGAGAGAAAAAGACAAAGGATATGTGGTATAGAGGGATAAAGAGCAAATTATATATCACTTTAGAGATAAGGGGGTGGGTTCCTACATAAAAACAGTACGTTTGTACAGCATTGTGTCTTTACATGTCCAAAAAGTGAAGTTCATTCACCCATTCTTGTGAAACAGGAGGTGCTAGAAGCTCGGTGATGTACGGACTCGTTGCAAGACTGATGATGATCTACTGTGGCTGGCTATATAAACAGGTAAGCCCCCCCCACACACACACACACCATATAAGACCCGAAGACTGAAAGAAACACAAAAATGTGTTGTTTGTAGTCATTTTGTGTCTTTTTGAGCCTTTTGAGTCATTTGGTTGCTTTGCTTTCTCAGTTTTGTCCGTTTATGTGTCTTTCATTTTGTGTCCTCTCACTGAGCTTTATAACTCCAACACAGTAAATAAAAACACAATAACAGTTACTTCATAGTCTGGGCTCTGGCCCAGCACACACACACACACACACACACACACACACACACACCCCCGGCCTGTGCCTGGAAGGCCTGTTAATCCACGGCAAGAAAGCCAGGAACATAACTGTCACTTGGTTAGTTCAGTCGCTACTGTCACTTGGCAAATTAGTTAGCTCAGTCACTAACAGGAAACAAAAGTCACACAGTTTATTCAAGAACAATACTTTATTTGCACCAACAAGTCTTTGTCTGATTAAGTTACAAAGAAGTATCATTGTTTCGTGGAACTGTGCACAGTTCATAGGGATATTCAGTCTCTAGTGAGGGATTGCAAATGGACACTGCTTTATTTCAAGGTGTCACAAACCACTGCGATAGAGATTTAGGCCAATATATGGAAGTACTTTGCATGTTATGCAGGATTTTTTGTGTGGTTCTTGTGCTGATCAATGCCAATTATTTCATGTTAAGCTGTTGATGCCACATTTCTTTACCCACTCTCACAGACGAACATTTGAACACACACCACCTTGGATGTAGAAAATGTGCAATCAGGAAGGATTGAATGGTTACTACCAGTTGTAAGCAACTCCATGTTATCCTCTGCTCCTGTTCAGCTGCATAGCAGAGCTGTATAAAGATCTGCTGACAATGTGCCAGCCACCCCTCTGAGACCAACCATAGAACTGGGAACTCTCTATCTTCTTTTTCTTTCCCTCCTTTCTCCCGGTCTCTCTCTCCTCCTCTTACCAGCTGCCTTTTCCTCTGCTATCCCTCTGCTTTTACATTGTCCTCCACTTCTCCCTCCACCCCACTCTCCATCCTATTATTTCATTCCTACTCTCAGATTTCATTTCTCTCCCACTCCTCCCTGCCTCGCAGAGATTTGTGTTGATACAGACAGAGGGGAAAAGGGGAGAAAGGGAGCATTTGTTGTGAGGGGAGTTGAGGAGTTGAGCTGAAGAACATTTAGTGCTGATAAAGAAGAAGCAAGTTGAGTGAAATATCTGGGAAGAGGAGAAACAGGCAGGTGAGAGGGGAGGTGTGTGTGCGTTTTTTTTTTTTCCCTCCCCCTTCCCCAGCAGAGGTAACAGGCTGAGTTGCCAGAGCCATAGAGAGTGTAGTCTTTAGAGGTTCTTTTTGAAGTTGAGCCTGAGGATTACCATGGTTGCTTCCTCAGCAGTGGCAAACCTGTGTCTGATTCCTGAGACGGGGGGGTGAGGGGTGGGGGTGAGGCAGAGAGAGGGGAGGAGGCAGGGTGCGGAGAGGAGAGGAGAGGAGTAAAGTTAAAGCCCTCAGGAGATGGTGAACACATGCAGCTAGAGCAACCAGTGTGCGATGACAAATGCAGGAGAAGGAGATGCAGAGGAAAAGAGGGTGGATGCGTGCACGTGTGTGTGCATGTGCGAATCGTGCTGACGAATGCTCATGAGGTTCCTGCAAAAGAGAAGATTCATGAGTCACTCATTAGTCACAAACTCGTTCATTATTTAGCATTTCTCAGCGACTCCAGGTGAGCAGGTTCCTATCCAGGGCTCCTTTATAGGCTTCGTGCCTTATCATCATGACCTTTCAACATGAGATCAGTTGGCATGACGGAGATTAAGAAACAGTACCCACCAGGTTCTGAATCTTTTAGACCTCATTTACATGCAGTATTGACATGAGATCCCTCATTGGCACAGGTACATATGCATTTGTATTCAGGCAAATCTGCCCACGTTGTTATTAAATCTCTATATACAGCATAGATAGGCAGAGCTTGCAGGCCTACCAACAAATACGGTGTCCAGGGTGAAATATAGTGATGTTTTTTTTTCTTAACCAAAGAAGGGGCCACAGCTTTTTAACAGGCTTACTTGAGTTAGTAGAAAATTTTAGATTTTGGAGCCATTTCAAGTAGTTTGGTGCCAAACTCTACAGATTGCATCACACACATGCATTTAATGCAATCTGCATGTGACTGTCCTGTCTGGTTAAGGAGGAACACATGTGAATACAAGGTGTAAGTGCATGGAGAGTGACTCGGTTGTCTCAAATTCTGATCTGATCTCAGGCAATCTACACACTGTGACCACTGTTTTAAGAAGTAAATCTGCCCAGCAAGTAGAAAGATCATCCGGGCTTGCTTAAGCCCGGCTTAAGCCTGGCTTTAGCAAAAGCTACAGGTAGCAGGAGTTATTAGCAAGCCTCTGCTGGCAAACAGCGGTTTAAACATGAAAGATACCCATCCAAGGCACTGCTTCCCTTTACCTGGGATGCTTTATGATTGTTGACAAGTCTGCCAGCCCTGCCCAAGTAATTAGCGTTATCTAGATGGAGGTAATGAGAATGCATGCAGGTGTAAGCGCAGAGGCCTGTGAACTGGATGTTGTTATCCAGATAATGTATCCAGATATATATACAGATGTAAATGGGGCTAAGTTAAGATTACATTGCAAGCCAGACCACTTCCAGATGCAGTGTGGTCTGTATACATTTACACCTTGAATTAATATGCTTGTCTTTGTTCAGGTTATCCAGATCCACATTGCAGACTAATTCCAGGTGTAAATTGCTTTTTAATCAAGCTCTATGCAAGGATGAGTTAAGGAAAGTTACTTAAAAACTTAACATCCATCAGCACCAGTACTGTGTCACCAGTGGAGAATTGAGGGCTAAGGGGAGATAGAGATAAACAGAGAGTGTGTCTGTCTGACAGAAAGACAGAGGGAAGGGTGGAGGAGGAACGGGGTCCCTGAGATGGATTGAAATCATCCGTACGCCGCTCGCCCCGGCGTCCACGGGCATGACACAAAACAAAGCGTAATGGGCTGGGGGAGGCCATGTGTGACAGGGTATAGAGAAGCCACAGGGAAGGGGGCAATGGAGGGAAGATGGTGGATGGAGAGAACAGCTATAACTCGGGAGGAGATGAGGAGGGTGTCTGGGAGAAGAAAAAAAGAGACGGAGGGCAGGGGAGGGGGGAGTTTTTGAATTTTGTGCTCTTGCCTGATAACATCAGCTGACGTTATTAGTAGACGTCTGCTCATATCAGCTCTGTCACCTTAATTTACGTTCCTCACCGTGTTGGCAACATGGCAGCAGAGCTAATGAATTCAACTGCGAATGAAAGAGTGAGAGGCAGAGTGAGGAAAGAGAGAGAAAGAGAGACGTGGTGGAAGGGGGGGAGTCATCCTGTGAGAACAGCACATCGCATACTGAAGCGACTCCTCCAGCCGCTGACTTGGAAATGAGTCACAGTACTCTGCTCGACTAATAAAATCTACAGCAAGTGTTATACTGTTTCTCCTTGTTTAACACCAAGGCAGAATGTGTTGGGTCATAACAACGAGGTGGTAAAGATGTTTTAAATATACTTCCCATGTGGATCTCACAGGTGCCGTCGTTCGCCAGCAGAGGGGGGTAAAGATACATTAAAGAGGCAGAAGCTGTTTCACAGCTGCCTCACTCCAGACAGACCTCATAGAAAAGCATTTTTGGAATTAAGTGAAAAATAAACATGTGCCCTTTGTGTTCTTCAAGCTTTTGCACTTGTGACTTTTAAGGTTGCATTTAGTGGTGTTTATTAGACTTGTTTGTTTTGCTTGTGCGAGCTGCTCCTTTGACTTTGAGTACCAGCAAGAGGGTTTATTAGTCATTAAGCCAGTGAGATATCAAGGGAAGGAGGAGCATTTCCCCAACTTAAAGCCTTTCAGAGCCGAGGTGGAGTTGGGATAATCCAGTCAAAAACACGCCTCGTACAGGGGCTGCGCCGAGCCCTCGTGCTGACTTCCCCTCTCAGTAGGTAGTTGTGTGTGTGTGTGCATGGATTGTTTGTGTGAAAAGGTGTGTGTGTGTGCAGAAGGGTTCTTAGTGTATTTGCAGAGCGACTGGAGTGCATAACACTGACAACATACCAGACAGCTTCAAGCAAAGCAGCGCTGACATGCAGGATTATGTGCTGCTCAAGCTCACGCTGCATCCATAAACACATCAACACTGAACTGGGGACACTTCATTTGCAACAGTTCAAAATGTTACTCAAGGAAGATGTCATTTCTCAATCTATAGAAGCAGGATTTTGTTATATTTTAAAAGGTGTATCCAGCAGACATTTAGTTTACTACTGCTCTATTTGCTCTGCTGAATTCTGTGGTGATAAAACAGCCTGATAGGGAGCCACAGTGAAAACTGGCCTAAGTGCATACCAGGGGTTGCCCAACTTTTTCATGTCAAGCATTAAGTTATGTTATTCAGCTTTTTTCTATTCCCCTTTTTGTTTTTTTGAAAAAGCACTCCTGCATTTTCTCATGATGAAAAAAGGGTTGTTTCCATAACAACCAGAGGCCACTATCTGCACACTGTACTTATGTCCAACACTCAGATACTTAAGCCAGAGACTCCCACAGCACAGCCAAGGTGTTTCCATACTGACTCTTAACCATCACAGCAACAACTACCCCTGACATTATCTCCTCTCTTTTCATTTTGGTTGGTGATGGCTGACTATACACACTGAAGGGCTGAGCCTGACATTATTCTATATTTTCCCATTGTCAACAAACCCCAGTCCACAAGCCCATAACACTTAGCCCATCTCTCAATACTTGTTTGTATCATCTATTTTATCAAAGATGTAAACCCTTCAAAACAAACATTATTATAAAAAGTGATGTTTTTTTTTTAAACTGGGCACTGTAGCTTTTAGCAGAGACATAGTGGTTTTGTTGGGGACTATTTTCAGCGGAGGATTAATATACATTTACTTGTCTTGTAAGTATTTGCAGCTGGAGCACAGTGTAGGTGTGAATCACTGAAAATAAACTACAGTGCCTGTGTTCATTATAATAAAGGAACATGGTACGACTATGTAACTCAGATATGTGCCAACAATAGAGCTCTGTGGCTCAGTGGAGTTCAGGTCATTGGTAAATTTTTGACATGAAGAAGCATATAGAGTATTGCCAGAGTGATGCTCTATATTTTAGAGTAACCAGAGAATAACCTTCATTTAATATTCTTACACAATGAATAAAATCCACAGACTACCCCTTGACCCATTCAGCTTGCCCAGGATGCTTGTTGTAAAACAAATTGTAGCTACAGAGCTAATAACATACAATTTATTTTCAATGACTGTAATACACAGGACATGAAATGGACTTTCATGAGGAAACATGTGCTCCAAGTGGACAAAAACCACCCTGCAACACTGAAGAAGCATTGCCATTCAAGAGATTGCCAGTCATAGGATCTTCAGCCTTAGTTGTTTGTGGCATAGCACAATGA
Organism: Lates calcarifer; assembly: GCF_001640805.2. Taxonomy (NCBI): domain Eukaryota; kingdom Metazoa; phylum Chordata; class Actinopteri; family Centropomidae; genus Lates; species Lates calcarifer. The sequence continues at coordinate 9,002,990 of NC_066846.1, forward strand.
ATATGAAATCATTTGTTTCAAATATAATATATGGTACACCACATGCACATTCACTTTTATTGTAGTAAAACTACAACACAAAACATGCTCATTTAAGCCATTAAGCATGCAAGGACACAAACAAACAGAGTTGACATTGTGTGTGGCATAGTAACCAGTTAATTCATTAGACAGTGTAAAGAATAGACATGCTGTTATTTTGAAAATGCTGATTATTGGTGCAATCGCCGTAAATTGTTCCACTTTCTCATGTAAGTCACAACAGAAAAATCCTTAACTCGTGTGTGAAAACACTGGAATTCAGTTCTATTTTTGAACTAGTGGAACACACGATGCTGACAACCCTCCCCTGCACACTCGCTCACCTGCCTGCTGAAAAAGATGGAAAACCCAGTATTTAAAAAAAACAAAAAAAACATCTCTGCTTTCTTAAATCCTCCATTCTGTGAAATAAATGAGGCCTCTGATACATGTCGCAGGGGTGACACATATGTAGTCGATGGTTCCATGATTAGCCTCCCCGGTGCATGTTACATGATGAAGATAATAGCGGAGAGTTAATTAGCATTAGCTTACAGTGCGTTTCGATCATGTAGGAGTGTTGTTTTCATTCCTCCTGTATGGAGTGGGGGGAGGAAGAGGAGGAGGCCTGTTTGTAGCCGTAGGATATGAGGTAATTAACTTATCTAACAGAGACATGTTCTTGAGGCTCCTCTTCCACGGAAAATTGGCTTAGACATTCTTTTTTACACCCCATATAGGCAACTGGAGCAGTTTGAAATAATACCGCTGTAATGGGGGCAATATAAGTGTGTATGACTAAAATAGACATTCATTAACTTGTAGAATCTCTGCTAGGATATATGCAATGGGACGGGAAAGGGGTGGGCAGCTGTCGCAAAATACAACATTATAAAATATGTGGGGTATTTGTTAATTAATTAAACCCTTATTTGCATTTTCTCCAAAACAGAGTGGAGTACGGGGGGAAAATAGCCAAAAATAGTGACACCAGCAACAGCAAAAGGCATTTAAGTTAATATGCTTGCTCTGCTATTGTGGCTGTAGTTCTGCATCGAATTCACATCAGTGCACTCCACAACTACTGTGGGAGGTTGTAAACAGTGAACCCATTCCATGGGGGGGTACCAGAGTATGATGAATGTATTGGCACAGCTGACTCTGTGTTGCTCTTGTTCTCTCCAGTCATTCGGAACATCAAGCACTCGCCGGTGTTCCCTATGACTTTGCTCCAGTGGATGTAGGTGTAACGCCGCCGGCGAGTTTCAGCCACCAGAGGAATTCCCAGCAGAAAGTGGAGGGGTGGCGCCAGGCCGAGGCGGCCCGGATTCCCTCCAGGTTTGTCTCCTCTCCAGCTTTGATGCCTCTTAATAAAAAGTAGCACATAAAGATTTATTAAGCGGCCGGGCCGAAAATATTCCAGTTATTTTGGCCTGTTGTCCAGAGATGCCCACGCAAATCTGACAGGCTTGAGACCTGCAACAGGATTTTATTTTCTCTGAGAAAAACAGAACATGAATTCAGATGTCTCAAGCAGAAGTATTTATTACAAGCTGTATGTAATGATGAGCAATATAGAAAGTTTTGAAGATGTTGGGTTTAACAGGGTGTGTATACCTACAGGTACCACATGGTTGCAACACTTTTTCATACCCTACTCAAATAAGGACAAATTATGTTCTGAATCTAAAGGTGTTAAAATCTTATCATTGTCACATGTTCTTACCTAATAACCATCACATGTATCCTGTTCTTTCCTCTACTTAGCTCATCATTGACTGAGACTGGATTTGGACAGTTTTGTCTAAGTTTATGTCTTTGTCTGCATCCTTATCTATAAGACCTTGGTTACCCCAGCAACGGACAGGAGAAGTGTCTCCAATCAGTCATAGTTTGGGCTAAACAGTAGACCATTGTAAAATACTGTGAGAGTCTTTATGACCTGAACTATTGTATATTGTATGTATATGAGGCCTAGAAAATATTAGAGCACACTAGAAGTAAGAAAAATCCTTCACAGTTACTAGTTACTTTACAGATTAAAATGCTGCCTACATGTTAAGGGAATAGTGTGGCATATTGGCATGTTCACTTAGTTGTATTAGCTGTCAGTGATGCATGCCTTATGTCTGTTTGCTAAGTAAAAGGCTAGGATAGCTTAGCTTAGCTTAGCTTAGCTTAGCACCAAGACTGGAAACAGATAAACATGTAAATTTGCTCTATGGTATTGCTGCTTATACCTAAGTAAAGAATCTTTTGTACTATGCTTCTTCCACCTCTGTAAATACTTCAGATACAAATGCAATTTCAGCATCCAGCGACCAATTTGTCACGCTTAACACAGTTACACAACCAGTGATTTAAAGGAGTGAATGATCACAAACAGCTCAGGTAACACGGCAGTGCTGAGGGCATCCAGCTGCCTTTTGTGAGATATTTTGTTGTCCCAATTCTCTCATTTGTGTCTCTTTCCAGTGATGAAGTCGCAGCACTGAAGTGCCCTGAGGCTAAGATGAGATTGAGGCTAGCGTAAGATTGAGGAGACTCATTCCCTTAATTGTAATTAACTGTCACTGTTTTTTTCCCCCTTCCTCATTCTTTAGGAAATATTAAGAGCTTCAGAGGCTTCTTAATCCTTCACACCACCTACCAGGTGTAGCTGCTGCAGACCCCGGGTAACCAGGGCCTTCCACGTGATATTTCCAAACAAATACAAGGTAAGACAGAGTTGAGAGCCGCAGCTGTGCAGCGGAGTACGTGCTTACCTGTACCCAGCTGTCATCTATAATCAGGCTCTGCTGTGTTGTTATAATGGACCTGATATACCGGTGCTCTTACAGTGTTTGGCAGCTTGTCTCATGTTACAGACAGGCAGTGTAGGAGGCGGATGGACACCCATGCTGCTTTGCAATCTGAGCAGGATTTCCATCTGACCGCACATGTTAACCCTGGATTACTCGACATCTTCTTGGTCATGTTCAGATTTTCAAGACACGCCGTGCTGCCGAGCCACTGTTGCCTTGCTTTTGAAGAGAAGTGAGGCAGAATAATCCACATCGCTGCAGTAAAATAAGGACAAGCTGGTGGACAGGACTTGTTTGCAGGAGCTTCAATCAGGATAAAAATTACTTCAAATTCGTCAGCGTCAGGAATATGAATGTCACATACTCTGTGTATTTGTTATGCTCTTAGCCATGTGGATATCATTTAAAATGCTCAGGCGACATAAACGCAATGGGCGCAGCAGTGACTGGTACAGCTAGGCCTCTGCAGTGTGTATGTGCACAGACACAGACTGTGTGTTACTTGGCAATGCCAACAGGCTGTTTGATGTTATTTGTCTGCCTAAAGCTACAGCAAAAACCATTAGGTGTCATTTTGTTCTCTAGTGTGTTTAACATTTAACAACAGTATATCTGCCAATTCACAATTCATTTGGAATAACCTAATACTGAGTTTCACTATACGCCAAGGACAGATCTGCATCCCACACTAAATGATCTTGAATTTGCACCTTGCATATAAATATCCTGCTTTTACTCCCATGAAATGCTTTAAATTTTCTTAGTAAAAAAATATGTTATTAAAATGGAGCACACTCTACAGTCAACTGGAGCACAATACCCCACCTTTTCACCCCTGTAACACCATAACTTCTTTGGCAACTTTTCTTTCAAGTCTAACCAGCAAATTAATTAAACTTGCCAGTCTCAAAATGGAAAAAGGGTAGTGGACCATATTTGGAAATCACACTCACATGTGACATTGAAATAACAAGCTGTTCACCATAACCCCTTAGCACTTGGAACAAAAATGAAAGCTGTAGGGTAAATCAACAGCAGGGATTTGCTATGTGTTGATTGTAAAGTTAATGCTATTATGACAAGATTACAGCAAACATATGAGGCTATATGGGGCTTCATTCATGTCTTGGATCAGTTTTCATATTTATGAGTTTGAAGGTAAAGGTCAATTCATTATAATTAAATTCTGTAGTTGTTAATGGTTTGTTTTATTTCAGTAGCAGCGCTAAAGCTACTGTAGCAGCTGCTAGCAGTTACTGTTGCCATTGCATTTAAAAGCTGCCATTTCTTTCAAGTGACTTGCAACAACCTATGGCTGTGGCAATCTCATCCATGCTTGTCAACATTTTTGCAGCCATTTCTCTATTTCAGTTTTTCATGGATGTAGCTATGTGGCTATGTATGTTGGAGTACAAAGCTCTAACCCTGTATACAGAACTCTAGGTGGTCAAATGTTTCACCAACCAGTGGAGGAAGCCACCAATGAGTGTGACATCGGACCTATTTGAACTGCTAAATTAAAAAATTGCGAAGTTTCGCTCAAACTTTGCTCAGGACTTTTCCATAAAAGAGGCATTACACTGCAAACTTTCCATCCAGTGGAGATAATGTCAACCAGAGTGGAAGCTACAGTATGTGTTTGATGCCCTAGGTTCTCATGGGACTCAAGCCAGGTTTTGTACCCTGAACCGGCAGCAGAAAGGATTAAATATCCATCCAGGATTGCCTGCAACCCCAATATTTTTTTTCCTGGAGTCTGCTTATACCTTTTTGGATCTCAAACCCTACAAAATCATTAATATGAAGTCTTCTTGCCATTTTACCCATCCTTGTGGCCTCTCCTGGGGGCTTGCATCATCAGCTGCGGCTGCCAAATTAGATACCACCAGAAGAGAAACATGGCACCTAATGTATTTCCTGGCTGTTTTTCTTGGGTGATATGTAAAAACATAGTTAAAACCTGGTAGCAACCCAACACTCTGTTGCTCTGTGTATTTAAGATTTGCTGTAGCAAAGATGTATTATCTGTCTGAACAGTTTTCTTTGCATCCCCAGAGGTAGTCTTTAAATTCAAACATGAAGGAGCTATAGTTCTTATCATACTGCTCATTTGGGCACAGGGTTCATCTTTCATAAGCTGTTACTTGCTCTTGGCCATCCCTCACACGCAAAAACCCTCCAAACTAACATCAGTATACAATGTTTACTCAAGTTCTTGAGGCAGTGCTGAAGATATTGCAGAGTAAAAAGGCATACCTGGAAATCTAACATAAGACGGCAACATATAACAAAAGCACACATTGGGATGACCATATTTTAATAACACTGTATTTTGTTTTTGATATTTCTCTGGCTTTTAATAAACACCTCACTGTAATCCTTTATGTAACATTTATGGACTAGTCCATCGTCCAGCTTCAGTCTCCACACTTGGTCATTCCAACCGCATGCTCTACAGTAGCAAGGCTTCAGGGTTAAAGAAGGCAAGCTTTGTTGATGCTGGAGGTAATCCTCTGAAAATTGCCCAGGCTATCCACACTGGAGGCAGTCAGGCTGTCCCTGATCGTCCCAGCACAGATGGAGCCAGGGTGTCAGTAGCAGGACTGCTCAGCAGCTGGGCGAGGCTGGCCAGTTGTATGTTTACCCCTTTTAATCCCTCCTGCAAGGCTCGCTCGAGTACTGCGGCCAACTTCATTAGATCTGTGCACGTCTGGCCTTTCCTTTGGGACAGCGTGTCAGCGGGGTGGGGGGGTGCAGTGGGAACTTGGCGAAAACTGGTCCTCGAAGTCATCACTCCATCCTTTTCTTTCCAGTTCCCTGGCCTACTTTACTCACTGTTAAAGGTCAGATAAAGGTCAGGCCCGGGATTCTACACGTCTGCTTTTGCAGCTCTTTCTTCAAAGTGCTGGATTGCAGGGAGGTAATCTGGACTCATTCTCATGCCAATCTGACCTGTCTCGCTTGGCTTCTGGTCATCTTGGGACTCTCTTACACCAAAGGGCTGAGTCTCCCAACATCTATTGCATGTCCCAAGTAACAGTGAAAAAATACATTAGTCAGCTACATTCTCTTTGCTTAAGTCTTTACTAGTTATGACATGACATTTATTAGTTTAAATGGCACAACCTCATTTAGTGAATTAGTAGTGTAGTCACTAAGAACTTAGGTATGAATTTATGATTAGCTGGTGCAACCCAAACCTGAAGTACAAAACCACCATGAGTAGGAAGCTCAAAGTTTAGGGATATATTGAAAAAAGTTTTGTTTTTTAGAAGTATCATGAATCACAATTAAAATATGGGTAACTTTTCAAAACTCTGCACTTGCAATAGTTTCAAATGAATCGTACACTCCTGTGCTGCCCCAAGGAGCAGCTTAATTAACAAAAAAAGAATGGCAATTATTACTTTATGCAGTTGTTAATTGGGGTTTGTCTGAGAGGAGAATATGACATGCCAAGGAAATTAGAGTATTAGAGAGCTATTAAGTTATTGACTTTATGTTGGGACATTCTAACAAGGAAATTTGCAATGTTTCCTTAAACATTAATAGACTTTTATCATCTGAGGGTCACAAAAATAGTGCCCACACTGTCTCTGTTACAAATAAACATGTCAAATAATTTTCACCCTGAATGAAATGGAGACACTTCATTAGGTCTATTAGAAATTCAGATTAAATTTCTCTGTAACATTAAATTAATGAAGCACACATCCAAAGATAATTGCTAAGCTATGCAGATCAACTAATATACATGTAAGTGATTAAATTGATGAAGAAAATTAATTAACTATCATTACTAATAATATATTCATGGTTTAGTTTGTCTTAAAATGCAAATAAAGCAGAATGCATCTCTATTCCAGCATGTACCTAATATACAAATATGAAAAATATTACCAGAATAAGCTATTAAAACTCTACATAGAGACATTTTTCTTGTCATACCTGCTAAAAAACTGATTAAAGGTACAACTGCACAAGCACACACACAGTATATTATATGTGATAAACCTTCAGGGACATACAGGGTGTTCTTGCACAGCTTAATGTCACTGCAGTGGGAATATTTCTTCCACTGTCTAACCTTTTCCACCAGCTGAGCAGCCTTTAAGGTTTGGTGCAGATCTGTTTAATTTGAATTAACTTCTAAAGGAAGAAGTGGTGCAACCATCAAGAATATCCACATTTACACACACACACGCACAAATACACACACACACACAGTGGTTGTAGTGGAATTGGAAATGTGTTTTAATGATCTGTGGACTAAGTAACAGCAGGGGGTTGAGCAGAGAGACTAAAGTTAAAGAACTAAAATGTCTTGGGTTAATCATTAGAAGTAATACTGGATTCACTTGGATATTTTTGTCCTACTTGGAATTATTGAACCCTGATTGATTGCTGTTCTGACGTAGTTTGGATTAATAAGTCTTGGTGAAAATGGTGAATAAATGGACATAAGCAGGTGTGAACAGGACAGAAAAGATCACAGTGTTTGTCTTCATTGAGAGAATTTCATTGGGATTTTATTCTATCAGAATTAGCAATTTAGTATAATTTTGAAGAAAAGCATACATATTACATCAAAGGTTAATGGCTTTGAATAGCTGAAGACAACCTCCAGTAACAACCGATGCAAGTAGCCTTATTAACCAGTGCCCACTTGAAAACAAGATGTTTAATTTAAAGCTGCAACTGTCAGTATTTTTACATAAACAATTACTCAAATTACTACTGTCAAATGTGAATGATAATCATATAAAAGTAGTTATTATCAGACTCGACTACAGTTTCATCAGGCCACCTTTACTGTGACAGTTGAGTCTCACCGCTCTCACCAACATAAAAGCTCTGATAAAACCACTCTATACTACCTGCAGCTAAGGAGCCACAGACAGAGCTATAAGTAGAGTGAATGTAGGACTTAAATTCACCAGAGACGCAACTCTACATCAGTGCTAATGTTGCTACATGTCTGTTGGCTGTATAAATAGACTTTATAAGACAAAAATTTGTGGTTTTTTTTTTTTTTTTTTTTTACCAACATTAATTTTATATGACATGCTCTGTACATTAGATTCCATAAAGATGACAAAAGACTCAAACCAAAACCTTCCATCGGACAACTTGGTTTTGTGTTTCACACGGTCCACTTCCAGTTCAAAGGATCTGGGTTTTACCCCCAGTTGTGCCCATGACTTTATAGAACTGAAGAAATTTAGTTGATCCTCATGGTGCTCCTTGTACCAGCAGAACTTACTGAAATGGAAAGTTTTTCCAGTTTCTGATTCATCTTTCATCTTTAGGAAAAACTAATACTCATACAACATCTATGGCTCTAAATTTGTGGTGTCTATCACATTAATATAAATACATGTAATTCTATGTCATTAATGTTAAATCTGTATAGAGGTATTGGTTTGTCATGTTTTTGTCATGCATGAATTTGATATTGCTTCATCTGAGAAACAATTTGGCTCACTTTGATTTTGTTAATTGATCAGACATGTAAAACTTAATATCTCATTTTGGATGATGCAGGCCTCTAACACCAGGCCAGCTTTTAGTTGGAAATGATCTTCCAACATCAGCATAATATTTGCTAATTCAGACTGTAACACACTGTTAAAACTCAACTGGCATTGTTTTTTTCTATAGCAGGTTTGTCCCCACAAACGCTGTCCAAATTAGTGACCATGCACACTCACCATCTGTTCTGGCCTCTTTCCTTTGACCACTTTTTTATCCTTAAAACTGCCAGAAGGTTGAGATTGATGTCTGATAGAAACCCCAGTCTTATAATAAGTGTTAACAGTACTGCTGTAATGATACTGTGACATTATGATATATTGTGACCATTACTTTTCCGCTCGCTGTCTGAGTTATGAAGCTAATTAATCTAATTGTTTTCAAGGAAAATTGAGTCTGAAATGGAATTTTGGCTGCGGCGTCTCAAATGGCACACTTGTTTACTCCTTCACTTCTAAGACAGAGTCACTGCCACTATGGGTGACTGCAACTGTGCCTCTTTCATGATAAGCACAGTAATTGTGGATAAAAGGTGCACACCACCTTTCATCTTACCCAGCACAACTTTTGCTGCACCACCCTTTTCTCCCCATGTCAATGCCTAATGGCTTTGCAATTGGTTTTTAAAAGCTGTCGTGTTTTGCCCTTTACCCCCCCAAACTCTCTTTTTTCTGTGCCTTCTCTTTCCACAACATTGTATTTCTCTGTACTCTTTCTGTCACAGCACTTTGCTCAGAGAACACAATTAAATTTGTTTGACTTGACCGGTAAATAGTGAAATGGCCCACTCAATTCTAAAAAGCACACCGCGCTCGCAAGCTGAAGCGATCCAAAGATAGAATGTGAACTTAGCTATATGGGTTGTTTGTGGTTGCAGTGCTCTCTGGGAAGGCCATTAGCCGCTCTGACCTGTGCAGTTAAGAGGTGTCAACCATGATTTGCTATTATACATCTTTGGTCTCTATGGTTCGGTGCTGATGGCCTTTAAAAGCTCCACTGGGGAGCTCTCGATTATCATCTACTTAAGGACCATCACTGGCCATGGCACTCTGTCATTCCCTTCACCTACATTAGTTCTTCAGATATAAGGTCAAGCATGACATCGGGCCTTTATTTTTGACTGTATGCTGTTTTCTGACTGGTACTTTGTGCTCACCATCAGATATGGAGCAGTTTCCCAGTTCATGCAGAGAACTGAAGTAGACAGCTTGTTGAGCAGAGACAGCTCTCAGGCAGAAGTGACGGGGTGGCACAGTTTCTGAGAGAACTGCCCCATTTTCCCAAAGGGGAGTTTCTGGAACAGGTGGTTGCATGTGTAAGTGGGGTCACTGGCGATCTTTCCTACTCACTTCCTGATTCGGATGTCACGCAGCTTCTTGAATAAGGGAACCAGCAGTGTCCTTTCTCAATGGTCTCGGTTTGTCTCTATGCTTCTTTTTCAGTGACTCAATAGTTATAATGTTAGTTAACAGTCTTGACCACACAGCAACACAGGTAATAGGCCATTATTTTTCACATTTTCTGCTGGTGCTTTATTTCATATCTTCAAGCTGATTTTTTGTGCATTCAGTATTCCTCTCAGACTAGTACCTGTGGTCCACAAAAATCTCTGTTCATTGGCTGTGTTGCAGAAAAATTCCTAAACCTGAAGTAAAAATGCAGCCAGCTGATGATTTGTCACTACATGGCTAATTAACCAGCAGCTGGCACTTATTTAGAGTACTACATGTTTGTTCAGCTCATAACTTTGCAAATGGCTTCATAATGCTGCTACTGGGTTGTGCTGCTTGCAGGCAGGATGTATACCTTATCTGATGTGACCTTCTACGTCTTTGTTGTCGCTAGAATCCTGGGGTATTATGAACTATATAATCATCAGGGATTCTTCATACAAGCTTTTCTAGACTTCCTCTTAAGCAAATGATAGAGAATGATCCCTCATATATTATTATTGCCACAGAGAGATGTTCTGTCAAAGACTGTCTGTGTCTAAAAGCATGAGACAGTGCAAATTACCCTGGTCAACATGGTGATGATTATGCTGTCTTCTTGCCTTTGTGCCACGCCAATTATACTTCCTGAGGTGCAAGGATTGTCAACTCTCAGCCAATCAACACACAAGTTGCTCCCCTAGCTAGTGAACTCCTGAGTGGAATCTTTAGAAAAGATGGCCTGTCTTTGAAATTGCTCACTTTTCCTCAGCCTGGCAACAGGAATTAGGGTTATCAGGGCATCAAAGAGCACAATTCAGATGTTAATTCTCACTAGCCCTTTTTAGATTGCAAATATTGACACATAGGGAGCCTTTCTTCAGAGACTTTACAACTTTTATATTACTGTGCCACAAGTGAAATGCAGTAAAATCAAGGCAAAATAGTAAAATGGTGATGTTAGGGATAAATAATTTGAGGAAAATATGCATTATTGATATTGCAATTTTAATTTGCAGTTGCACAGAAATTCAACTTGAGGCCTGCATTTATAGTCTGTGTGGTATTGATACCATTGACACGTATTACCATAAGCTTACCTTGTTTCTACATAAACAGAGTTGGGTAAAATAATGCAGTTGCTTATTGTCTAGGTCCTCCCAGTTGTTTCATCAAGGGAAAAGCCAACTCACCCTGTTTTCTACAGGAAATGGACCAATTTAGTTAATATTTATTCACATGTGACATTTGAAAGTAAGCAGCATTATATTTATTGACAAAAGATGTACAGTTGGCTTGTTATGGTAATAATGACAAACCGAAAGGGGTCATGTCTGACAGTGTTTTGATGTATTAAATAAAACCTAATGCTAACGTTGTGTGCACTCAAGCTAACGTTAATGTCTATGCTTCATAGACAAATGTTAACGTTAGCCTATAGGCTAATTGTACGAGCTGCATCGTGTCATTGCTTTTAAAGTTTTTAAAGTTATATGCTTGACATTATGATATTGTGTGATCAATTTTATTGTAATTCTGACAACTTTGTTCCCAATATATAATTCATTCTTGCAATAACTACTGTGTATAAAGTACACAGCCCACTTATGTCTTTTCATACATAAAAAATAATAGTGTCAAGGCCATTGAATCCTCTTATCTATTTGAACTGGTGTTTGCAAGGATTTAGTTTTGTCTCAGTCAATTGCTTGCTTCAACTGCCCCCACCACAGCTCCACTGATAGAAATATAGTGCATTCACGCTGTAGGGAAAGATCCACTGGAGGGGGTTGAGGGCAGGTGGGTGAGAGAGAGGTGAGATTCGCATGGAATTGCTCGGAGCCTCCCCTCACACTCTCTGAACTCCTTACCCCAATGAGCAACTGTTTCCCCCAATAAATAACACATCATTGAAACTGTGCCAAACTGACATGCTTCAACCCTTCAACACCCACCCTGCGGTGTCTGAAAGAAGAATGAAAGAGAGGGAAAAAACAAAACTCTTTGATGACTGCCAGACTACATTTTGTTTTCTTTTAGTTTGGGAAAAATGGATTTTAAGGCATCCATAACCTTCTGTAACATTGAACTTCGAAAAGGCCTTATACAGTCTACAGAAATCCAATTCCCTTCCACATCCCTCTTGAGTATCTTCGCTTCTTTGTCCAGCTTCCTCTTCCTGTCTCTCTTACTCTGTCATTTTTTCCCCCATGGGCTGAAAATGCTAATTCTTTCAAAGGAGTCATGGGATTCTGCTTGCCTCAGTAACTTTTCTCCCCAGATCCTGCACTGGATATATTCCATGATGTGTTTTTTTGTCTGTGATGGAGTGTAAATTACATTCCGTATAAAACAAATCTCATGCGTACACAGATCACAGCAAGAGTTTATTTGTTAAGCAGACACACAGGTGTCTCTCCTGCCTCTGTGTTCTTTTTCGCTCTTCTTTCTCTACCACTAATGGGGGGTGCATGCCCAGCCATCTGTGAAGGACAAGGGAACCTTTTGGCCGAGACAAATCGCTTTGGAGCAAGGCTGCAGCCTCCCACCACCTCCCCATCCCCATGCTCTCAACACACATCAACGCAGATGAACACACATACACGCACGCTGTCCCTCTCCCTCCAGGGTAACAAGGGAAGCGTCTGCGTTGGGTCCATAGTGTTCCATCAGGAGTCAGCCAACTGAGCCACCGGTCTAATCCCTACCAGCAGCCCACATGGCCGCACTGCCAAGTTCCAATTAGACCAATAAAAAAACCGTCCTCAATTTTTCCTGAACGGGGACACTTATGAGGGGTGTGCCCAGCCCTCCGTGACCCACCAACCACCCGATATAACAACACGGCTATAAAAGCAAGACAAGAAGGGGGAAACATGCCAGAATTATAAGACGCCCCTGAGGGGTGACACTTGTGAGGAACAAACAAAGCCCTCTCCTCCCACTGGGGAAAAAAAAAGCAGTAACTGTCTGCTTGGCAAGCTGCTGTGACTTGAAGAGACAAAGTTCAACCTCAGAGGCTCTGAAACCCATAAACCCGTTGCTTGGAGTCGGTGACGACTGGCAGGTTTATCAAAACATGGGGTACTGAAGTACGCAGAGCTCCCATTTTCAAAATTACAGGGTCTGGTGCATCGCAAGAGATAGGCCAATTATTTGTTGGTAATCCTTCACTGCAAGTAATGTATCATTTCAAGTGAACTGACTGGTTTTATAGTGGGTCAGAGACACTATTTCTGTGTGAACCATTATAGTTTACGTTTCTCAAGCTGATACGGTAACAGTTTAAAGTTTTAAATTTCACAGCTCGGTGTTTGACAATTGGTGATTTTACTATAAAAGCAAGCAGTCTGTAGAAGCTGTCAGGTGGCGGGGAAAGAGCAATGATCAGAAATTGTGACTACAGACCTTTTCCCGAAGTTAGAGGCAGACAAGAAGCTATAACAGTGGATTTATATCTCCTATCCTCTATAAACATGACCAATATATTGTAAATGGGGACAGGCTGTTAATAGTGCTAGCTTTTCAGAGTTAAAGAGTTGTGCTGGCAACAATATCATCGATAGTGTCTGTGTGTACCAGTGTGTGTGGGGTGTTGTATCAGCCATGTCCAAACCTACTAATGTCCTGAGCGACCTTGCTAAATAAAGACCAGTAGATTGAGCCATCCGCTCTCCCTGTCCATTGCTGAAGCACTGAGGCTTGAAGTATACATTTGCGCGCTGCATTACACCCTCTAATAGGCAGTCAGTCAAAATAACACGCTGCCTGAAATGTCAGCGTTTACCTTTGTAATGACCAAGCTTCCACTAAAATTAATAGATCCTCAAGCTCGTCTCTGTAGCCGAGTGTCTTCAAACTGTCAGAGGCAGAGACCCTGAAACCACCACCACCACACAGACACACACACATATCTCAGTATTACTGCACAAATATGATTTCTTACCACATCCCAACTTCCTAGCAGTGGAAGTCATTGAAATATTGTATAATTGCAAATCTTGCTTAAGGTTTAGATTTGATGGACTCGTAAACTAAGTTTGAAGATGCAGGACTGAAAAGAAATCCATTGTGGATTGCTGAATCTGCTCAACACAATCATCTCAGTAGTGCTTGTGCATTACTGAAAGGATTGTGTGAGCAGTGCCACTGTAGTGTAGTGCACAAAAATGATCAGAGCCTACCTTCACCACAGAACTGTCATGGTTAGAACTCCGATGATCACCTAATCTTCCCCTGTCTTGAAAGGCAAAAATATTGTGTAGTCTAGTGTTAGTTTCAAAAGCAAAAATTGTGTGTGAACATGTTTGCCAACAACCTTTTTTTGAGCTACTGTGTACTTGCTTGGACAACATACAGTGAAAAGAAACATGGCAGTAGCAATGGGACTTGGTTGGACAAAACAGGGTGATATTTGGACTCACTCCAAGCTAATGCCACTGAGAGAAAAAGAAAAATTTATTGTGTCATAATGTCATGAGAGAAAACCAGATCACTGGGAAGAATACTGAAGACAGTGGTGTAACATTATGTATTAGCATCTCAAACCACATTACTACATTGCTTGCAGGTAGGGGTTTAGCCCCACTGAGGAGTCAATAGCCCAGCCAGCTAATTTGGATAACCCTTTGCTTAAGACAAGTTTGTTTATTTTGGAGAGGTATCCATGCTATCCAAGCTAAAGCGTGCACAACTTTGCCATACATATTTGATAGTCAGGTCTTGTCGACTTTGAATGGGTCCATGCCAGCTGATGTAGTCTATTTGCGGCATGTTATTAAAATGCACAGCATGCTATGCAGAAGATTGGTTCTGGGCTTGAATAAAGTTTTTTGGGCAGTAGCCAGCTGTCTAGTATTTAGCTTGTGTTTTATCCAAAGAGGTTCCAAATATTGTCCTTACAAATTTATTTAAATGGTAGTGTACATCTTAGAAACAACAACACAGTCTAGTACAACACTGCCGCTAAGGGATTTTACAGAATAAAATCAAGATCTTTCTGGCACAGTCTGACAGAACTGAACATGATTAACATTAGGCTTTATGACAGGGCTTTTGTACAGGGTTCTTGTCGAATATGCGGGTATGTATGTGTTGGTATGTGTACACGTCCCAGCGTTCTCAACTCTTTCTGAAACTTCGTCAATAGTTAAGTGCCCCCACTTGGCTACGTTCAGTGATCGTATGCATAAACAGGAGCTGCTATTAGTGTGCCACCAGAGTGCATTCATGTGTATTCACGGGTCAATGAGAAAATGCAGCATCTGCCCTCACCTCTTCTACTGTTGCTCCCATATACACAATAAAATGAAATGTTAATGGATGCTAATGAAATGGCTAATTGTGGATTCGGTGCAGCCATGCGAAGCTCACTCTCTAGGCCTTGCTGTTCATCGTTTATCACACAAATACCTCTTGAGAGTTTGAGGGAGGAAAAAAATAGAAAAATAATGATGATAATAAACATTAAAAAACAATGAAACAACAATTATTATGCACATGGACCAAGTGCAGCGTTACCCTGCGTCACATCAGCTCAGAGGTGACATTCCTTTGAGCTCGTCCCACAGATTGTGGCGGAACTTTTTGGATAGCGAGATGGAAAGGTAGCTCACAGTAGGCTGGCCGGCGGCGATTTTTCACCTCAGAAACAGTCTTGCTTGTCAGTCCCGACAGAGACGGCCGCTGAGGCCTGCTAAAGCTGAGTAAAGCTCGCGGCTGTCTTTATCTCTCGGCCTGTGAGCCCAGAGTGGTTTCAGGCAGTGATTAGTGAGGCGGATCCCACGTGGGTCACCCTTTTGCCGGAGGAGATCAGTGCTGGAGATTTGAGGCATCTGGGCACCTTTGTAGTAGGAGCATGTGAGTGACAAGAGAGGAGAGGAGGGGTGGATGGAATGGAAACCGGAGAGAAAGGGAGACAGGCAGATGGAGAAGAGGTCTGGGTAGTAAGGAGGAGATGAAAGCTATATGATTAGTTTGCTCAGGGAATAGAAGTGTATTTTAGATGGGGGAAAAAACAGCCTGCTAGCATTTCATAAGACCTGTGCCATGCAACTGTAGGCTATTTCAGAACACCCAAGTATAAAGATGAGCTAAGAATTATACATTGGCCATGAAACTTTATTGTTTTTTGCATGTGATATAGTGAACATGCTAAACATTACACCTGCTAAACATGTTGATTGATGTGAGTGTGTTAGCCATGTACCTCAGCACATCTTCACAGAAGTGCTATAGCTTGGCTGTGGTGTTTTGGTCTTGTTTGCATTACACTGTAGAAAGAAAAGGTCATCCTCTCTGCATTCTGTCCTACTGTGGTTCCTCAAGTAAGTAATACTAGTAGTAATACTTTCACAGTTGAGTGCATCTGCAGCTCTATATGCTGTATGCTTGTTGTCCCACCTGCATTCTGAAGACTCTTATCATCCAGGACAACTGATTCCACAATCTGCTTAAATGGCAGCAAAAACTAATGGCCCACTGGAGATAGCCTGTGACTTGTAAATGAAGGAAATGCCCTTATTGTTAGAACCAAAGAAGCAAGATGGTATCTGAAAAAGCGTAAAGGTGGTTCGAAGAACTTTGCAGGGTGAGGAGGTAGAGACGGGCCCTCGTCTCAGCACACTTCCTTTCATTTGGCTTTCTGAGCGAGCGGCGGCAGACATTTCTCTTTTGGCTTATGTTAATTACCATTTTGAACGTGTTGAATAACCTTTTTATGAGGATGTAGATCATTTTTGAGGATGGAAATTGAATTTAAGCAGGTCGTCCACCTTAAAAGTTCTCTGCATGTGTAGTTATTGAGGAGAGAAAAAAAGTTTCATTTGATTTGGCTGTCAGTCAGATACCCCTTTACCATTTGTCACTTACTGGTGTGGTCTTAAAGGTCTTTTTTGTATGTGAGCGAGCTGCAAAGTGAATTGACCTCCTATTGTTTTGCGAGTTTTTAAATCAGAGTCCATTCACTCTGGGAAATTACTAATCTCGCTAAAACCCAGTCTCCAAAATAAAGGACACTTAACCTACTTAACAGGTTTGTTGGAACATGTAATAGGAATATGCTTCAAGGAGTAATTTACGACATTGAAATGAGCATTCATTTCCATATTCTCATGGCTCTTGCTTCGACTTTATAGTGCTAATTATGCCCATTACTGTGTCATTGATCCCCCCTCCACACATCTTCGCCAGAGAAATAGAAAACCCTGTCATTTGCTTAGTAATGGAGAAAAGTTGTTCCATTTCAGTGGACTAACCTCCCATCTGCCTTTATGTTGCAAAATGAAGCTGATTTGCCTTTAAGACAATGCGTCTTAAGCCGGAGAGAGAAAGAGGGAGAGAGGATGGTAGTGGGAGAAGAGAATCATAAGGGGGCACTTATGCATATGTTTGATAAAGATAAGTGACATCCCATCTACTGGTTGTTAATGAGATCTTTTGCAACAGGAAGATGTATGTGGCTCTGGTGTTGTGCGCACTAGTGGGAAATGACTGCTGAAGGGGGTTGTGGAGGGAGGCACTTCATCAAGTATAATTGCTGCCTTGTATACACTGGGTCCCCAAAGGCTCTGGCTTCTCTGCAGACACCCAGGACCTTCCTCCTTTAACTTCTCCCTCTCACTCCTCTTCCTCGCTCACTCTCTGCCTCACACCACTTCCTATCTCCCCTCCCTCCCCCACACTGACCCTTTTGCCCCCTTCCTCTCCGAGTACATTATTTCCTGTTAAACAATGCTAATAGACCAATGTCTCGCTGGTTACCGAGTCTGAATGCGGGTTTGATTAATCAGGCAAAAACACAATAACTTCCTCTTCACCATAGGTCCCCTGTGCTCCTTTTAGTTTCATGTGTAGTTAGTTTTTTTTGTCTACGCTGTGCATTTATTTCTGGGAAACAAAGTTACTAAATCAAACAGGAATAGCAGCTCTTTCATCTTGCTTAAGTTGTAACATTTTGCTGTACAGTTCATTTTTAACAAGAAGTCTCTGAAATGGGACACAACAATTGCTCTATTTTTAACATATAGTACATGAAAGCAAACAAATAAATCTGATGTGTTTTGTGGCACGAGTGCTACACTTAGATGAGTATATATTTACAGCGACTGTAATTTTTCAATGCGGCATAATTGCGAATTGTGATTTTCAAAAAGTAAAACCTCTTCAGCTCAGCTAATCAGCAATATTGTGTTGCAACCCCCCTATTGGTAGCAGTTACTGTGTGTTCACCAATTAGTAAATAAAGAGGATTTTGCATATTCAGACAATTATGGCATGATGATGAGTATCTGAATGCAAAAAAAAAAAAA
This sequence comes from Lates calcarifer, assembly GCF_001640805.2. Lineage (NCBI taxonomy): Eukaryota > Metazoa > Chordata > Actinopteri > Centropomidae > Lates > Lates calcarifer. The sequence goes on from NC_066846.1 coordinate 9,021,086, forward strand.
AAAAAAAAATACTCAGAACAATCTCAGAAATGGCACAAGATGCAGCATATCTGTGTGAGTCTTTCATAGGATTTTGATTGATGGTGAGTATCCCGCTGCTGTCTGTCCATCTGTCTGTATCTCCCATCAGTTTAAGGGTGGTTACTAATTTAAAGGAGATAATATTAGAAATATGCAGCCCAGTATAGTTGGAAAAAGTCTCAGTTGGAAAAGTCGACGTCAGCTTCAACAATAGAGCGACTAATTTGCGTATTCCAATGCAGCACCAGCAATTTTGGCACAATACCCTCACGGCCATTCAAGGGATAGTGGGAACACTGGCACGCAATCTAAAGCGGTTCCAGTAGGGGCTGTTCATGTTGGCAAAAACGAGTGGAACTAAGTGCAACCATCAGCCAGTCCACGCAGATTGCATGGCACATCAGTGCAGCGCAGGCCCTTCCAGGAATGGAAAGGGTTCGTTCCTTGCCAACCCTACGGAGCAGCCATGTTCATAGCAGGTTAGCCCCTCTGCTGGGTCCATCAGGTGGGCTTTGGAGAATGAGAGGGATGGAAATAAAGGAGTGCATGACTGGATCAGCAGATGGGGGATATTCTGTACTTGGTGCCATGCAGCTGCGACTGCAGATAACATATGCCAGGGAAAGAGGGCAGACAGCGGCTCTGTAAAGCATGATAATCCACACAATGTTTTCTAAAGGAGGGCCAATACTAAGCCTAATGGTACTTCAGTTGAACATTATCAAAGGTATTGGACACATTACAATGCAAATGTGTTTATTTTGTTGCATTTACATGCGACAATAATGACACTGCTGCCAAAATCATTTCTATGATTGCATCAATTGACAATTTCTCATAATAATCCTGCTGTCATGGCTATCCAGAGAGAGTTTTGGATTAGTTTTTTTCTAAAAAAAGATAATTTGTTTATTGACTCACCAAATGAAATTTAACCAAAAAAAATTAATAAATAAAAATCACAGCCATAACTCGGCTGCATCCCATCATATCGCAATTAAAGCAGCTTTTTAAGATTAAAAATGAAGTGGTAAAATTGCCAGACAAAATGAAGAGCAATGACGCACGCTGCTGTCTTAAAGCAGCAGTGGATGACAACAGGAGGAAGCATCACCCATTAAAGCCAAACTTACAATTAAACTTAACAGATGGAAGAAATGTTGTGTCCTTTGAATTTTCAGTGTGATGTTTTGGTTCTTTGGCATTGTCAGAGCTGGTGATTTGACTGGTGCAATATCTGTTGGGGGGAGCAATGAAAATAGGTCATCGATATGACTTTAATTCCAGTGGTCACACTGGCAGTTAATCACATGATGGAGGGGTGTTACGTTGTTAGCCATAAAGTGTTGATTATTTCAAAAAGGAAACTTGCCTGTTAGCTCAGAGTGCAGAGTTAGCTGTTAGCTCCAGCAATATGGTCAGAGCTCTGGCTTTTATGATAGCAATGGATAGTTTTGCTTTGAAACTGTACGAATAAACACCAATTCTAAGCTAAGATGTTCACATTATTACTGTGTATTTAAGGCTGTTTAATGAATGTTGCCAAGGCTTTGTGTTTGACGTGCATTTAGAGTTTCATTTTGGGAATCAGTGACAGCTGATAGAGGAGCAGCCTGATGGCTTTGGATAGAAAATGTATCACATTGTTATGTGTATAATTTTTCAGATAAAGAAAAATTAAACAGACGTGCAGAGTCTCTTATGATCCTGTGTTGCTGATCAAAACAGTTTGTCAGGAGTGAAGCTCTACCTGTTTACACTGTCATCTCTAATATGTGTTTTTGCATCAAAGTAGAACATCTGGCATGTATGCAGAGTCTGGTATAGATTGAGGAAAGAGCAGGAGTTTCATACATGCTAATGTTACATAACTAGAATGAGTTCATGTTAATTGTGTGAGGAGGCGTCTGTGCTTTTCACCTGCTGCTGTTGGTTGATGCTTTCAGATGCACACAGGTCATTTCTCTCACATTTTGTGTCGCCATACAGGTTTTACATTTAACTATACAATTACAGTGCAATTACAGTTCCATTTTGAGCCCCTACTTCCTTTACATAAGTAGTGTACATATACAGGACATGTAGTTTGATGTGACATTCTTACATCTGGCACTCCCCCCTCTCAAAAAAACAAACAAACTTTATTTATGCACACTTCACACATCTTTTTGTCATGTCCACTTTAATGGTTTGTCACTTTGCCATGGACATGAATGCTGTTAGCCGACTGAAATGAGAAGCGGAGCGAGGGGCCAAATCATGTCCGCGGCATGTCCAAACAAACGGAGCAAGAACTGTTGGCCAGCTTTTCAACAATAGGCCCGCCCATCCCCTGCAACGCTAGCTCCTGCAGCTGGTGCCAAAGCCACTTCAAATGCCCCCCCCCCTCCACTTCAGACAGGATCCTTTAGAATAGGTTCGAGCACCATCATGAGACTGAGGCTTAGCCATGAGAGGGAGTAGCTTGCATAATTCTCACAAATATGCAAAGCCTTTGAACTCCACTGTATGCTGAAAATCGTGCAGTGTTGCAGTTTACTGTGTGACTATGGATGATGGAGAATTATTGATTTATGAATGGGATAGAAGCCTCCTGAAAGAGATTGATGGGTTGATGTCTTAAGTGTGTCATCTCAGCGCTTATGCTTTCTTCTCACTAGCAGCTGAGGCCATCTGCTGTGTAATATTGAAGAACAACTCGCCGCAGCATATGGATGCTGCACAAGCATTCAATGTACAGCAACACAACAGATGCAAAGAGTAAAAATATACTTAACATGTATCATAGTGGAGATGGAGCAATGCCACTCCTCTCTGAAGGTGTTGATTTCCTTCTTGAACTTTCCTCAGAACTGGATGAGAAAAGGAAAAACATGGCACTCAACAATAGGCTGCTGTATGTGTGGGTGTGAGGGAGTAGGAGGATAATACACAGGCAGCAGTGCATGAGTGGGCCTTTGTGCAGTAGCCAGAGTGAAGTGGGCATTTTTTCAACATACACGTACCATAGATTTACCAGTATATGTATAGTACACTGCAACACGCCTTTGTTGAAATGGCAGCGGTGGAGATCATGCGGTCATTAAATCCTGACAGTAAATTCAAGACTGTTGAATAGGCGAGGGAGGAAATTCCCACAGTACTGTTTGTAATATTCCCACAGGGTAAATGTTGTATGGGACCATGCTACTGTTTGTAATATTCATATAAATCCAAATGAAATTATGCTTTTTTTCCCGCTACAGCTTGCATATCTGCTCTGTAAATCACATATCCCATGTTCTACGTTATGAAAAGGCCTGGATGCACTGGGATTTCAACAATAACTTTTTGTAGTTAAGTCAATGCAAGCCAATGGAACAGAGTTGAATTGGGTGAATTTTGACATGGAAACTTGTACCATTGATTAATATCAAGTCATCTTGACTCTGGTGACCTTTGAAGGGGTGGAGAGGTTGAGAGCCCAAAATACATAGGAAAGAATTGTAATTTATTAGCTGTGTCACACCATTTATTTTAAATTAATCCTCTTCAGAGTAGTAACTGCTCCACAATGAGCAATGGTTTGCAGATAGTTATGAGACAGGAGTCGCCAGAACAAATACGTCTTTTTAATAAATTTATTGCCCTTTAACAATCAAGCTAAAGTAACAAGCTAAAAGGTTTGTTAACTGGTCATTAGTAAGCATGTTATTTGTTGTGTTAGCTACTTGTTATGTTTAAGCTTTGTATTTTCTCTCTTCAGTTACTTTTTAATGAAGTAAAGAGTGATAGAGTGATGAGCAAAATACCAGGGGGACAGAAGAACACTAGAGAGAAAAAAAGAAAGAAGCTTGTTGATGGACTAGCGCTAGCCTGGACAGGGTGGCTAGCAAGATAATGATTAGCTCTTCTTATTCAAGTTACAAAGGTGAACGCATCTCTCCCGCACCTTAGCTTGCACCTAGCGTTTAGTTGAACAATAGGTCAAACAAACATTCGCCAAGGAAAAATACAGTGCTAATATCAATTTGCAAGCTACTTTGTTAGCTAATTAGCGTGTATGCTAACACACATTAATCAACATATGAACTTCCATCTGTTTAGATGCTGGCATGGTTCTTAGTCTTCAGTACCACTGCTTAGAAACCAATGTCTGCCCATGGCTTGTAAGGTGCAGCACAAGCTTTTTCTTTCATTCCCAGCTGCTGTCAATCACTATCAGACACAGTTATGCCCCACCAGCTGCTGAGACTCAGGGGTATTTTTGATATTTCCTCGAAGATCTATTTTCTTCCTTTTAATAATTACCATAACAATAAATACACATTTTAACTGCAAAATGGTGGACATTAACTAGTAGTTATTTGTGAAATCAAAACTTCAAAATAAGAAAACAGAGTTGTATTTAGTGCAGAATAATTAATACCAACCAGACAAACTGGGAATCTTTACACAGAGGATGACAGTTTATTAATGTGGATTCTTTTGAAATCTTAATTTACATACAATTATGTTTAGAGTTAATCATCTGTGCAAAGAGTACTTCAGCCATTTGCCTCATACAGGAAGAGGCTATAGTCTGATTAACAACCTATGAACCTGCACATTGTGGGAACTCATTCATAGGAATTAATTTACTCTGCATATTGGAAGGCTCCTAATTATCAATTGTACGTCATGTATTACAGTAACCCGCCTGACCTCCAATTACAATAGCACCAATCAGAGTGGGGTTAATTCCAAGCGACGATCAATTTGGCCCAATCATTTTGCTCCACTCCCATGGGTGACTGAGTCACTGAGTTGCAAGCAAATGTATTTCCATCCAGCCCACATCAACATATTACCTTGTTTTACTGTCTCTGTTAATAGAACACATTCATCAAAACCACTTTGCATATTGCTATGCCTCTAAATGTAGTGTTAATGGTACTGTGCTAAATGCACACTCGAGCACAGCATCATTCTCATTGAGATTAATACAAATGGAGTATGGCTGGTGTTGTTTTGATCTGTTGAATATTTTTTTAATTTTTTATTTTTTTGTTCACTAATGTGACTGTTTATCCTTGGTGGGTCTCGTCCAGAATGTTGTCCTCCACTGCAAATGGACACTAGCAAATGTGTCTTTGACTCCTTGTTTTATAAAATATAGTAATTTCAGATTAAAATATGTAGAGAAAGAAAATGCAAATATAAAACATATTCATACTTCTCAGTAGTAAAGGTCATGAGTAAACATGAAATCTTATTTCTTTACAGAATGAAAGGGTTCAGGAAAAGTGTGTATCCAGTGCAGCCTGAGGAAAAGAGTGTTGACATTATAGTTTGTATGTGTGCACCCTACAAGAGCATACTTAAAAGGAAGGCTACAAGTTGTCTCCTGAGTACATTTTCTGCTGAACAGCCAATAGCAACTTTCTTTGAAGGCAAAGTACAATCGGTGAAGGAAACAAAAGCTTTGCTCCATTGTAACCCAGGAGTAAGAAGGTAGGCCTAAACAATGACAGCATGTCCTTGAGTTATAAATATATAATATCCCTCAGGTGGCACTGGGAGACAGCAGCTTCTGATTGGCTTTGGTTATAAATCATTCATTACAGTTCACATCAATAATTAATATTCCAACCAAGCCTGAATCCTTTATGTAAATACTGTCACACGTTGGAAGGTTACCATTGTAAACTTGCATAGACAGCAGTTTTTGAACTTTTGATTGCCGGCTTAGGATGCCATTAATGTCTCTGTATTCGTTTTAACTAACCTGCAAAATAATGCAACACAAGGGTTCAGAGAATAATCTATAAAGTTTGTAGGGTCGTGATCAGATATTACTTATATATGGATGTACTGATTATTGATTGATTACTGTTACAAGGATTTCTACAACCCACGGTACATTTGGAGTGCTTAATGGCAAGTAAGGCACTTCAGTGTCTCATGTAAAACAGTCACAAGAATGGATAGCTTCTGTTGAAACCACCAGATTTTTATTGTGGCCAGGAATCTAGCAGACAACTATCTTTCTGAATATATTGGATATCTTGGATAAGCTGTCCACACAGTATCCAAAGCACAGACCAAATGTGTTGTCTGACAAAGCTGAGTTGGAGATGATGGTCCTTTCTGGCTGCCAGTATTAACAAATGTTATAAAATGCAACAGACAAATGTTTGTGAGCCATTTTATTTTTACCTATAATTGTAAATGAGCTTACATATACACATTTAAAGGAATGGTTCTGGGCAATGTGCTTATTTGTATTCTTGCCGAGAGTCAATATTATAGTCATATCTGTCTTTTTAATATGAATCTGGAGCCAGCAGCCTCTTATCGATCAAATTCTTGTTTTGTATGGATTAAAAAAAAAACAAAATATATTGTATAAATTTCTTTAAACTTAGGTTTAAGTTTAAGTCTAATAGGGGATAATAACATGAATTAACATGACCAATTTGGTCCATTATGCAGTCTCTGCCAGATTGATGGCAAAGCACATAAGCTTTAGAGGTGCTGTTAGGTGAACTTTGAACAGTTACATTAACTATTTTCCTTTGCCTCCAGTCATGATCTTAAGCTAAGCTAACTCACCCCAGTTTCATACTGAATCAATAAGAGAGTGAGTAAGCATATTTTCAGAAATGTGGAACCATTCCTTTGAAGATAATAGAGGAAAATACACATTTAGCAGATAAGTTTGTAATTGAAACCTTATTGTTAAAAATAACAACTTGTGGATAAAATTTTAGCATTTTAATGGTATCTAAAGACAGGACAGAGTTAAGAGTATTACTGCCAAAATTTGCATTATAAAAGTTGCATTAATCTCAGACAATGGTCTAAACCACAGGACATTGTTATCTTGAAGGGGTGTGGAATTGGACAAACTCCAGCGCTAATGAAAAGGTCAGAGGTCACCTAACTTTTGTTTAGTTTTCATCCAGTACCTGCCCCACACTCAGCAGCGCTGATGATCCAATCAATCACAGCTCATTAATGACAAGAAATGGGCCACTGAAACAGGACCATATGGCTCTGGCTCACAACTTCCAATCTGCCCGTCTGGAACCTGTGGAAAAAAAAAAAAGGCGACAGTGTCTGTCTTTTCCCTAAATAGCTGTGACTATGTAGTTGTGGTTTAAACTTTTAAATTGTGTTTAAGTTTACTTATTGTTTTATTCATTGAAACTTGTTAGTTACAGCGGGAAAGCTTGTAATTACTGAGTTAACCACAGAACAGATTTGATTTGTGTTCTCTGTAACCTTGCCACACATGGATTCTGTTTGTTTGGCATATGGTAATTATGTTTCATCAAAAGATTTAGAGGAGTGCTGTGACATCTCGTTAATTGTTTAACTTCTCAGTGAGTTGAAGAGTTTTGATTGGCCAAGGGAAAGAAATGATAAAAAAATAAATAAAAAAACATGTCTTTGCAGTTTTCTGCAGGTGCAAAGTGTCAGTGTTGATTTACAACTTGAAAACTTGTACAACAGGCTTGACATTGGAAGAATGCAGCATTACAGAAGCTCTGAGCTTATAGATTGGTGCTGATTGAAAATGGGGGGCAACTCTCTGGAGCACACACATTTTTTGGGGGGGGTTACTTACTTCAAAAGCACTGTATAAATGTGCACTCGCTTCAGTCTCTTCTGCGCTTTGATGCCTTGATCCCACTGAACTTTGCTAAAACAACATTTAAGCCATAGATAGTTTTTAGGAGAGAGAGAGCTGTGATATTATTGATTCATATTAGGTGTCTGCTGCTGTTTGTGTAGCTGAGCCGCTTTTATCTCCCATTCCATCAACACTTATGCCTCGGCAGCAGCCACTACAGCTTTCCTGATGGACACGAGTTGGCACTCCGGTATCCTATAAAATGCTTCAGCAGGTGATAATATGGGCAAGAGCAAAGCGCAGGACTGCAGACTGGCACTTTTGTCATGTTAATGTGACCGCATATGACGCTTCGCAAATAGGATTTACTGTACAGGGCCCCCTATGAAATGGAATTGCAGTCTCATAAAATGTACTTTTAAAGAAATTGTGTGAGGGAACTCTGGGCAGTAAATTAAACTCCTCTGGCAGGATTAGATGGAGGAGGAGGAGGAGAGGGAGGAGGGCAGCTGGATGAGTATGTGGGGCAGCTGGAGAGCTTCTGCTCGCAGAGGTCATGGATCTGCTGTAATTCCACACCTCTCCATTTCAGTTTTTATTCTGCTTTATTGCATGTTTTATTTTTCTCTGAAACAATTGTCCAAAGGGGAGCTGTGACATAAAATTCAGACATGAATGCTGTGGGCATGTGCCAAAAAAAAATAAAATAAAAAATAAAAAAAAATCCATAAACTGGATTAAAGTGAGTGTACATGTGGGAGGTTCATGCGCGTGTAGGTCTCTGTATGGATGGAAAACTTCCCTCCTTTGCACATAAACCGAACAGACTGGTTTGGCTTTGTGGAAGAAGTGTGAAGTTGATTTACAGCTACAGTTACCTCTCGCTCGTGTAACATTTTCAAAGTTGAAGACCAATTTTAGGATGATTCTCCACACTGCAGGCTCACAGAGCTTCTCTCATTAGGCCACATGTACGGTGGTGGCTCAGCTACAGTCCATGCGGGAGTCATCCAGGACCTGAACATCGCTCCGGTCACTGACATTTGAGTGTACTTCAAGAGTCTCTACACTATGCCTTTTAAAACCTCCTCCTCTATCAACTCCTAAATCCCTGAATCCCTATCTCTTGTGTGTGTGCATGTGCATGCATGTGTGTATGTATCTGTGTGTGTGTGGAAAGCTCTCAGTAGATATCCAGCTGTGGCTGCAGATAGGAGCTTGGATGAACTCTTAACAAGCTTGTGTGCAAAGATGCAGGAAAAGGCGAGAAATCACTTCCTCCTGCTTTTCAAAAGAAGCCCCTCATCTCTTAGGCATTTCTTCCAACCTCTGGCATCAGTTGAAAGCTGACAACACAGCCACTCAACCTTCAAGTGTCAAAATCTGAGCAACGGGCTACTCAAAATATTTTCAACCACACTGAAGCAAGTGCGCTCTTTTTCTGACATATGAAACACAAGACACAAGAACCTGCACTGTACTGTTTTAAGATCCATTAACATAAAATTTGGTTAAGCTTAAAAACTTTCAAAATGAGAGCTAAACACTGAATGGTTTAATTGAGCTATTGGGTGTCAGATATTAAAGGCCCTGAAAAGCTACTTTTTAGATGAGCTTCTTTCTATGAGTGATGGCGGTCCCACACAATACATTTTATGGATTTTAGTTCATTACTATATTCCTTTAATAGTTACACAGAGGTTCTAACATCTGAATATAGCCTCATACTGCAATGAAATTTGCATGCACTATTTCAGTTGTAGAATGGGCCCTCCAAGCTGTCTTGGCCTGTATAGATGGCTGTCATATCGTAACCCCAAATCCAATTTGTGCCAGCAACTGTAACAGAAAACAACATATGAAACGATTACCTCTGGTCAGGGATGGCCTTGTTCCTTTTCCTAGATGTGTTAGTTTCTCCTCTGATCATTTCCCCATATGTCCTCCTGAACGGACAAAGCCAGACTTCAATTCTTTTGTCCACATACAGTATGAAATCGGTGTAGATTATTTATTAACACAAAGTCTTGCTTTTAGATAAGTTGTCCTGTGAAGGAGTTATCACAGCTTTTTATTTATAGATAAAAAATTTAATTGGCATTCTCACTGCAAACTCTAATACTGTATATCACTTTGAGCTGAGCAATTCATGTTACTGTGAGAGATTTTCTTTCTTTCTTTACAATACTGTACTTGCCAAATTGGCAGGTCAGCTTTTGAGGAAATATTGATTAGTAAGACAATAAAAGTTTCAAAACCTCTGTACTCAAATGTTCTTTGAGCAGTTTTTTGTTGTGTGAGGCATTTGGGAATGGCAGCCTCAGTACACATCTCTGATTTTCTCATTTCACTGTAATGTTCTGTAGGATAGCAGGTGTGAGACAGTCCTTCAAATTCTGCATCCAGTCTGAAATGCTGTCACATGACATATACAGAACTGGCTTATGCAGCATTTTGCCATTTTATTGTTGGCATCTCAGCATAGCCACTTTCAAAGCCTCCATCTTTTCTTCTTTGTCTTTTTATGTTTTACACTACTTTAATCTCTTTTTACCATCACATCTCTGTTTCTCCTCCACTACTGTTTCTCCTTAAATTTTAGACATTTCTTACTCCCCCTTTACAGTCTCTGTGCTTTTACTCTCACTTCACTAACACCTCCTCCTCCCTGCTATTTCACGCATCATTTCTCTGTTTAATTGCTGCTGGCTGAAACCTTCTCCATATTCCCCTGCAGCTCAGCATTCCTCCAGTCCAATGCTATTGCAGTCTTGCGCTATTCAATTACCCCTCGGTAGACTAAACTAGGCAGGGCGGGCCAGCACTGTTTGGGCACTCAATCACTGAAACACCACTCTGGACAGTGGCCAAACATCGGTGCCTAGAAAGATAAAAGAAAGCACCGCTGTGTTGTTGATCTGGACTTCAGGTGAATGAGAAGGGAGTGCTGTACAGTGTGACAATCCATTGTTTTTGTTGAGTTAAAATCTAAAACCCCCAATTATAGTCAATGTGTCTCCCAAAATAAAAAGAATTTGATGCAAGAGAAATGAGTATGTATAACCTTTTGGTTTGTGTACTTCTGTCAAAGCTGTGGTCACTAAATAGAAGAAATTCTGCCGTGATAGTGACTCTACAGTGTTTCAATTGCACATTCATTTTTGGTGCTGACTGACAATGTTGGCTCTGTAATTTAAGTGGTGCAATATCTGTATAGGCAGATGCTAAAAATGGGCCTTAATATCTCTTCCAATGACCATATGGGCAGTTAATCAGCTTGGGCGCTCATGTTGTTACTCCCTGCATTACTCAGAGATGTCTATGTAAGCTACTCTATGTATTGATCTGAATCAGAGGGGGAGAGTGCAGAGAACTGAGGTTACTGGAGTTTTGACAGCCCCTTATTTCCAGTCACCACATCTGGACCCATAAAAGAGAGACTAATGCTAGTTAGACCCCCCTGTAACGTATGACAAACACGACACAGAGTGTGCAGGAGCTGCTGATGACTCAGCAGGTGTTGAAATAGTACAAACAAAAAGTAACATCTGGTGGAAATCAGCTGTAGCATTAGCAAGCTAAGCTAACTTGCTATACAGAGTGAAAGCTAGTTGGCCTAGCTCGCTAGCTTCTGCTTTCCGACTGGAATACAAACTTAACGATGCAATGTGTCCTCCCAAATGGTTGTTGCATGGCAAGGTCATACATGGATTATGAGACAATGGGCCCCTGGGCAGAGAAATGTTAAAAACTGTTTTGTGTTTCTTTGTAGTCGCTACATGTCTCCTTGTAGTTGCTATGTGTCTCTTTGTAGTTGTTATGTGTTTCTTTTTAGTTGGTCTGTGTCTCTTTGTAGCTGTTTTGATTCTCTTTGTGGTAGTGTGTCTCTGTCATTTGTTGCCCACTTAGTAATCCTTCCATGGATATGGTTGCTGATAAAAGGGAGAAAAACATCCTGAATCAATGTTCATAGGCTCTACTGGGCTATCACATGCTCCAGTCAGTAGCGCAGCATGGAAGTTGACAGCTGGCCCTCAAATGTCAGTCTCCCACTGTCATACTGAGACACTATTTCCACACATATGTAAAAACGAATTAAACACTTATGAGAAAAATATGTGCAATAGCTGCAGTATTATTTAAAAAAAAAAAAACATTATGGGAAACTTTCGAGTTTCAGTTCAGCCATAAAATGGGACGACACATATACATAAGCACACTTAATGTCAGAATGACTGCTTTAATTACAGAATGTCTCGCTTTTTAAATATGTATTTATGGATGAACAGGGCTTTCACTGGAGTCCTTAAGGGACTTAATGTTTTGAGCAAGGTGCCTATTGTATCATTTAGTGCCATTTGAGAGCTACATAAGTGCATTGTTTTGTTTCATTTTTTTCTTGGTATTAGTCTATTATGCTGTGCTGTCACTAATGCTGGGTGATGGGTTTGTTTCCATAGAGACATCACCCAAACAGTGATACAAAAAGCAAGCGAATAATAATCAGTCAGTGCTCAAATAGCGACACACGAGGTGATCCAAAGATTTGTCTTGATCATACAGATGTCGGGGAACTTTGTCTAAATTAGACTTGAGTGAGTGGTTTTAATTTGTGTTTAAAGTGAGTTATTTTTTTCCTTTATGTCAGATTAAAGCAAAAGGCGGAATTTGTGGGTAATTTTATCATTCCTTACAGAATCCCTAAATACCCAGCATCCATCATGCTTCCTTAATCAGGCCGGTGTTGTTTTGTTTTAACAGCAGCATTACCAGAGACAGTTTCAAATACCTCCACAGTAAGCAGCAGAGAATATGCTCATATTTGCAATTGTAAGCAGGAATATAAATACAAAGCTGGAGTAGGACATTTCTAGGCCACACACACTCGTACACAGAAACACACACACACAATATGTTAACCAGCAAAGCAAAATACACACAAACACGGCGCTTATCTGTTTCTCTCTGAGGCCTCACACATCGTAATGGCTCTATCTGCGATCACGCACACACACATACACACAATCCACCGAGGTATCCAGAGTAATTATCAGGCTGTTAATGATTGCCGTGCATCAGCAGTGCTCCAACCATTCATTACAAGAGCTTCTTCAGGCCCCTACTGGGCCCACGAGACTGCTTATCACGCACCACACCACTTGATGGGCTTAATGCAACCTATTAACCAACAAAAGTCTGGATGTGAAGTTGGCCAAACCCCTCCCATCTGTAATACACTTTGATTTATGTTTTTGTATCAGTCCAAAGTCAAGCACAGGATTGGGATGAGATGGACTGTTAAATTTTTATCTTCTTAAGAGAGGATGTTGCACTGAAAAAGTGTAATTACTCTCCTAAGAGCTACAGTAGATGTGAGAAGTGCGGTCACAGCTAATCCGCATCTGAAGTCATTTTCAGTCACAAGTTTGAACGACAGCGGGTACTGTGCGGCATGTATGGAGAGAGTGTAAACATGTCATATTACAATGTGGGCCACACAACCACGTCTTGACAGCGAGTAGCCTTTGGAGTCACCCTTCCTATCCCTCAATCTATCCCACCCACTTATACATTCACGCTCTCTCCTGACACTGACCCCTGTCACTACCCCGCACAGAGGTTTTTACTGCGAGATAGAGAAGGTCGATAATGTCTGTCCACATCACAGCGGGGCTGATGTCACCCTGGCCATAATGAGGAGCTTTGTGACTGAGTGTGTGTGCATGCCTGTGAGGGTAGCATGCTGTTACAGTGGTGTGTGTCTTTGAAGCTCAATTCAAGAGAGAGAGGAAAAAAACAAGAATTTTCTGTGGTTAGAGCTTAGAATTTTATAATTAGTGAAACCTCATTGGTGTTGAATCATATTTAGCTATCCAGTACACGTTCTCTAATTGATGCTTGCAGAAGTGTTAATTAAATGGTTGGCTCACCTATAAAACAAAAATATTCTGTTCTGTATTTTCTACTGGTATCTAGCCATGCAATAGTCTTGGTTTTATTTGTCTAAATTTTCTGATATCTCTTTGAAATGTGTTTGCCTCCATTTGCCTGATCGTTTAAAATATTCAACAGGAAAATATCCAGAAAAATGAAACATTTACTCCAGATTATCCTCATAACAAACATTAGAAAGTAGTTTTAATTTAAACAGTTCATAGCAAGATCTTTCTTTTCTAGTCTTGAATTATTTTGTGTAACACAATGGGATAGTAGCTAGAAATGCCCCCAGAACAATAGCTTAAACACTCTACTGTACCTACACAGCCGCTTTGGTACTTCATCCATAATAAATTTCTAGTGGCATACATGTCTGGTGAAAAAAAGAAAGAACTTTACAGACCAGTAAACAGTTATTTTTTCTACCTAATATAATATTTATAGGTTTATAGGTAATATTTATAGGTTATATAATATAGGTTATATAATATAGGTTTAGCCACAGTCTTTATTAAAGTATAGTCAGTATGAATCTTGTGGAGTCTAGGATGATAATACCATGCCTGTGAAAATCAGATAAATAAGCTTAGTTGAGCTGATATGTATTTTGTGAGTAAAATAATATATTATTAATATACAGTTGTTTATTTTGCAAATTTATACAGTCTGTTACTGAGATGAAAACACACTGAAAGAACAAAATACTATTTTGTTCTTTTTCTCTGTATTTATTCCATTAAATCTATTGTTTTTATTTCTTTAATTTTTTATTCCCTGTATACATTATTTTGTGCTGACTTATTATCTGCATATCAGTCTTCTATAAATAACTCTGAATTGCATAAACCTTTATGAAATGTGTTGTTTAAATAAAGTTTGACTGATGGAGCAGGTGCTTCTTATATTGCCTCATTATGTCTGTCCTGGGAGGGGACATGCAGGAATGCTTTAATTGGACAGGTGCATGACATGGGCGGGGCATTGCGCAAAACTTTGTCATAGTTTTATTGGTTGGAAGTGTCACCAATTAAACCCCCCCCCCCCCCCCCACACACACACACACCACCAGCACCAGCAATGGTCCATGGTCCATTGTGCTCACCAAATGTTGACAGTGAAGAAAATACTTCACCTGTTAAGTGGCTGAGCACATGACAATTTGATTTTGATCAAACAAGCTACCCAGCTGTCCTTGAAATCAAAACAAACAGCCTTCAGATGAAGTTCAAAGGAAGGAGGGAAGATTTGGAAAACCCCTCGCCATCATTACTACATTCGCAGTGAGGAAAGGAGGATGAAGACAGGCCAAACATCTCAGAAAGACTGGTAAAATACAGAAAGAATGCCTTCTGAGCCTTTCTCCAAGCCATGCTAGCAACAACTAGTAATACCGTGTGGACTAAACTCGACGTTGTGACGAGTGTGAACTTCAGCTCGATGAAGATACACAGGAGCGTCAAGGAGAACTTCACAGCTGCGGCCGTCAAGTCTCCGGGTGAAAGAAGAGAAGAGAAAGACACAAAGCCAAGCAGGAGGACTTCCTACAAGGCAAGCTGAATCGACTTCAAGCCAAGAAGAACTACGAAAAGTAAGTGTATATCTTATTTGCATTAAGCTTGAGTTACGTTGTTGGGGTTTTCTTGGCCGCCGCGCCGTGACAGAGGCCTGTACTACGCAGCACGTTCAGTATATCCGGGACATCTTAAGTTATGCGGCTTCACCAAACCTAACAACCGCAGTCTCGCTAAATCGACCCGGGATTTACTGATGTAGCCACGAGCGCATTTACGCCATTAGAGCCGTCAAAAAAAAAAAAAAAAACCCTTAATATAATATGACGAGAGATTCCGATAGCTGCAGGTAAATTCGGTTATAGTGACATCCAAAGAAACACTCATAATTTCCATTGAATTAAAGTATTTTTGATCTGTTATCTGATGATGAACAAACCATTATGAATGTGCATTCAGATCTGTAAAAAATGTAATGTCAAAGCGGAGAGGAGAGGGGAGAAGTAGTTAAAGTCTGACTGAAATGTTAAAATTATGGGAAATATTTAACAGTATGTGGAGCATTTTTCTAATGAAAGACATCAGAGGGTTCAGTGTTTTATTTCCAATTATCACCACAAAGTCTCCCCCCTGTTATTCTGAGCTGCAGTGATGGAATAAGAGTAAAGGCATCAACACTGTCAGGAATTCTGTTGGGATTTAATAATCTTTGTTCAATTAAAATGAAGCTATAATAGTTATGTTTTTATTTGGTGTGATAAACTCCCCCTCCATTTGTTAGAAGCTCTATTTTAAAACCACAGTGGACAATGGCAGGCCGGCAGAAAAAACAATTCCACTGATCTATAAAAATATCTACTGCTCTTTAGTTTTTGTCACTTTCTTGTCAACTCTTTTGTCCATGTCGGGATCCTGTAGGAATGAAATGACTTACCCCGCTGACCTCAAATCCTGCTCCGTAGTACAGGCCTCAAGGTTTTTAGAATTAGTCCACAACTGTTTGTGTTTTTTGTTTGGGTTTTGTGTCATGTTGGCTGCCATGCCATGTCTGAGCCTTAATTGTCTCTGCTGCTGTGCCTTTGCTTGTTGTGATGTTTTAAACTTGTGTCTGTGCTGCTGCGTTTAAGTGGCTGCCAAGCCAAACCACTGTTGATGTCACTAGTTTGTTAATTTGGTCTGTCTGTCAAGAAAGGCATCTGTTTGGATCAAGCTTGGGTTATTGGAATTTCATCAGTTGGACCAAACAGCAGGTGTCACCTTTATTTGATTTACGTTTGTGTTGAAGGCTACTGTGCTTTTAGTAGATCTGTGCTTGTTGTGGCCATTTGATGTTCACTGTATTTAAGAGGAATGTAGCGGCTGTGTTGTGTCTTGGCTGCTATGACTGGGTGTATGACCTCTTAATGTGTGTTCAGACTGAACATGATGCAAACTTTATTTCTTTTGTTTTTGAGAATTTGAGTGATGATGCAATGCCACTGCAGACTGCACAGCCCTAACATTAGCAAACTAACCTGACAAACTGACTGAGTGTGTGTGTGTGTGTGTGTGTGTGTGTGTGTGTGTGTTTATGTGACTCAGACTGACTCAACATACCAGGAGCTGAAGCTCCTTCTCTTGTTTTCCCACTTAAAATTTTCACAAAATTCTTCAATTTGTCTCAAGTTTCTAGTTAAAATGTTTTCAGGTGGCATGTCTGTGTGGTGATTTGCACTGCAGAAGGCCCACACTTGCTTTTTCATTACAAGCATCTTTCAAGTACATTTGTGCACGATTGTGCCATCTCTAAAATTATATTCATGTTCAGTCTGAACACACGCATGGTGCAGCTGTATCTCTGTTATGCCTCGCCAGGTGGCCACCTTTATGTCTTGCTAGCTTTCTGCTACATCTGTCTGGATATAGATTGTGCACTGGCTTCTTTTTCAGGGTAGATCTACAAAAGGTAAGTGGCGTTTTTTAAAATGTTATGGCCGCCGTGTCATAAGCCTTGTTAAGCCAGGCCACCATGCTGTGACTAGGCCAATTTTGTGGCCAATTTTGTTGCTGTAGCTGTATGAAAGTGGCTGCTAAACAAGTTGTGATTTTGTTGTATGAAGCACTACTTACCTACTTTTTCACTTTATAGTTTGTAATCGTTGTGATATTTTTGGCAGTTAGTTGGACAGTATGCTTATTTGTCAAGACAAAGCAATGGAAGGACAAAGTGAGTATTGGGCACGTCTCACATGTGTGTTGGGTGTATTATATTTAAGTGCCTTATGTGCCAGTCACCATCCTTTGGTATTCAGAGTTTGGCATTACATTAGTTATACTGGTGGTTAAAAAAAAAAGTTGTTATCATCAAGGGCTTCATTTGAGTAAAATCTGGCTTTCAAAACAGCCAGTGCCTCCCCAGCAATTGACCTCTCCACACTTCACCCAGTGTGTGGTCTGTCCTACATTTTCTGCTTAGTCAAATACTACCCAATTTAAATAAATCTCAAGAAATTGAGGGAAGTGGGAGGTGACATCCGAGCTGTCATTTACACCTCCCAAATATAATTTTAGTTAATATAAAATATAAAAGTGACCTCATCTTACAACACTGTTAAAGCTTTAAAATAACTCACATTCTTGGCCATATCCATGCTATTGGAAATAAAACTTGACGCTCACCCTCTTCGTATTGCACCTTTCAGACCCCTTCGTGCACTGTAGTCATACAGACAGCAGAGAAAGAACAAAGGTGAGGTGCATTGCTTAGCTGCCAGCCTTTGAGCGATTGATGTTTGAACAATGACTGACCTTGCCCACCGTGGATGTCTCAGGCGCAGACAGGAGTAGAAAAGCGTGGAGGTAAATTTTTAAAAAGGAGACCAGGCTATGATTTATGTTTCGGCCATACGTTGGCGTCGTCTTCAAGTCTGACCGTTTTTGTCGCATTCAGCCCGTTACTGTGTACTGAATCATGTGCTAGCTGAGCCTTTCTGAGACATTTCATCTGAGCCTCTCTCCTATCTGCTGACATGTGTCTCCACCAGAGCCTATCAATACACAGCTTGCAGTTGTCCCTCTCTATTATACTATAGTATAATGCTCTCTGTGGCTATTGGGTGTCAAGTAGTCATTAGCACTGACGGTTGAGTAATACGTTTTAGTCACAATTTTGATATTTTTGTGAATCATTGACAGATTTAACCAATGTTAATTAGAAAAACACAGAACATAAATACCCATAAATAAATCAGGAGATCCCTATATGAGAATATAGTCCAAAATCATTTAAATTGTAAAGAAATTCCTGTTATTTTTGATGCCCTTGTTTAACATTTCAGAAGTTTCCACTTTGTAGTGAACAAACGTGCATAAATTTACAGCAAGCTTTGTGCTTTCAGCCCTCTTCATTGTCTTTGCCCCATATAAATACCTGCAAGTCGATGGGTTGAATGCTAATTGACTTATTTACATCCACTGATAATGAGCATGTTGGAGTACCAGGCCTAAGTTTTGATTATTACTGTGTTTGGTGCTGATATTTTACCGGTGGGAACTGCTCCGGTTGATGCTAAATACATAAAGCACTTCCACCCCCCAAAATACTTGAACATTCTTACCTGTCAGTACCACTACCATTGCACCATCTAGCATTGACAACCTTATTTTTTCAGTAATAACTGAGTAGGAATATTTACCAGAGAGAGTTTGTAGCCTAAGGTGCTACAGCAACAAAACAATTTCATGGCGGCGACACATGAGCTTCCCGGGTGGGAGATGTGCCGGCAGAAACGCCACACACGATGTGTCAGTCTCACAATTATAAGATCAGTTCCTGGTAGAATCGTGTCATGAACCCGGGAGGAAGTTTTGAACCCTTAGCTTATTCAGCACTGCGAGGCAACACACTCAGCACAACATAGTCCCGCCATGTCCTGGCAAGCTAATACATTTTTATTACTTGTGTCAGGCCATTTTAAGGTACCACACTATGCAAATGATGAATTCTTCCCCAGGTATATTTTCTTGCTGACAGTTTGGAGAAAAGCTGAGTGTCACAATATTGATCTTTTTTGCTTTTGGGCCTTGGTTGGAACTATTTTTCTTCCACATACAGTGTGTAGCTGAAAGCACAGGACTTTGGGAATATTTCTTTAGTAAGTACTTGCAGCCAGTTCCACCGCTGAAGTAAAACTCGACTAGGATGTAACTGATGAAGGCAAGAGAACTGAAATAAATGCTGTACACCAGATTTAGCTATTTCAGTCAGGTTGCACCAAATTCCAACTTGTTGCTTTGTGCTGTGAAGATGTCTAGGTGGGGGGGTGGAAAATGCTTTCTTAATGGTGGTGAGTCTGAAAGAAATGGCCCGAGCGGTCTCCTATTACTTATGTTTCTGTCTACTCTCAGCCTCACCTAATGGGATATGCCTCAAACTGAACAATAGTTCCATTAAACGCCAAGTCAGAAACAAGAAGTTGAACACCGAGCCTTTCAAACTGGCAGGCCAAGCTGCAAGATGGAATTTCAGCTGCTTGAGATTAAAAACCAGCAGCGGCAGATGGAAGTGGAGAAGAATAAGAGGAGAAAGAGAGAGAGAGAGAAGGGGGGGGGGGGAATAGTAGATGGAGGGGAAAAACGAGGAAGCACAGGAGCAAGACAGAGGTGGCAGGCAGTCAAAGTGGCAGTTACACTGTAAATAAGATCTCCCCACAGGGTGCTTAACTCTGGACTGCCTTTGTCTGGCCTTTAATAGCTTACAGGGCTGAGAGAGACAGATTAGAGCAAAACTGCAGGGACACAGAAATATAGGCTTTGTCTACAGCTGGGATTTATCTCCCACCCTGAGTCTGAACTTTGTTTTCCTGGGGGCCTCGACTGTGTTGACTTGTAAAACCTGAGTTGCGTCTCAGTTCCTGTTGCCTACTGAGTTTGAATCATTATCACCTCAAAGAGATTATCTTGAGTGTTTGAATGCTCTTTCTCTTCCTCTCCCTCTAGCTCTCGCTCCCTCCCTCCATCTCTCTCCCTCTCTGTCGGCTGTATTTCACAAGTAACTCTGCTTGACAGCACCATCCGTAAATCTCACCGCAATCAACTTGTGCAGAATTGATGGACGTGGGTAGTTTGTGAACTTCTGTAACTTTATTGGGATGCATTTTCCTTGTTGAAGCAGAGTAGCATAGAATGAACCAGGCTCATTAATCAAAGCGCAGCCTAAAGGGAAAACATACTGGGCTACATTAATTTTCACAGCAGAGTGGCTGAGGGAAATGATTAATATATTACCATGAGGAAACAGGTTAAGAAGCCCTGATTACTGTCATATAACAGATCAATGAGAAGTTATGCATTATTTACCTATTTTGTCACCATACAATGAGCTGCAACAAAGAAATATACCAAGTATTCAATACACCATTATTCTCCATTTTCTCTCACTAGATAGAAAAAAAATACTGTTTTTTTTCCCTCCAGAATTTACACAACCAACTTGCGTAAGGCTGAAACAGGGGGAAAAGCGTGATTTACATAATACACCTCGCATTTAAAATCAGGTGTCGTTAATAATGAGCACTTGTGTTTGAAGAAGCTCTTCATTAGTGTGAATGAGCATGTGATTGCCTGGGCTTTGATGTGACTTCACACGGCAAACACCGGATTGGGGTGGCTAATGAAGTTCTGAAAAACGACTGCCGAGTTCAGTGAATGTCAGTGCTTCTTTTGACATTGAACGTTAACAAGAGACCCCCAAGTCCCTTTGATGTGACACACCCAAGTTAAAGGGAGCCTTTGATACCCTAGTCGAGCGAACCGGAATGCGAGGCATGCGAAATTGCAAGTCGTGCTTTGTCTGCAAGCAAACAGAACTCACATAAGTGTGTCCATCTGCATTGACATAGCTTGATTGTACATTAAAATGTTCAGTGTGTATGTGACTGAGTAAGTCAGTCAATCCACAGGAGGCTTCAGTAGTACCTGTTTATATTTCATAAATGTCATCCATTTTCTGATAGGCACCTGTCTTGTCTGTTTTTGTAATGTCCCCTTTTTTAATTTGTCTGGAAAAACCATGATGAGCACACGTTTCTCAAAGTGGTCTTAGCAGCAACAACACGGGCACCTGCGTGTTTTGATGGCGGTATGCTAATTAGCCGCCGAGTGAGCGGATGCTCCTTCCGAAAGAGAGGAGAGCCTAATTAATTTTCAGATTCGAGCTTTGATGTGTCTAATTGCTCTAAGCTTCCCAACTTCATTAGTCAGCGAGCTCCCTCGGTGGACGGTGAAGCCGGGTCCCTGCGGTTACCAAGGAGAGATTTACCTGTGTATTTTTAGGCCCTGTTATTATTAGATGCACTGTTGCTGCTGCATCTCAGCCCAGCCTAAAACTAATAAGAACTTAGATTTATGACATAAAATTATCCTTCCCCGCTTTGAGCCTGGTGGAGGAAGTTCGTGGAGCCTGTCGGTTCAGTTTATCAGGGCACACTGGGTTTGTTTGTGAAATTGTCTTGTGAGGAGCAGTGGGAGTTTTGAAGGACAACAATGAGGTCTCCAGGTGAATGTGTAAAGGTTGGAGTGACCTTACTTTCCATCCCTCTATATTTCCCCAGGAGAATTTTGATTACATGCCGCTGCCCATGTGTGCTGTGTTGTGGTGAAAAAATCTCCCAGTTTTCAACCTTATTTGATCCTTTTTCAAAATCTGTTCATATAGCAGCAGAAGAATTCTGTCTCATAGTTACTAAATTATCAGTGAAATGTGTCTTTACGTTTTTGTGTAGATGTCTGTCAGAAGAAATGCCTGAATTTTTTTTTTTTTTTTTTTTAAGCATTATGTTTTCAGAGTCTAATATTTCTGTTTCCTTCTGGCTACAAGGTGTAAAAGTACTCTAAAAAGATTACAAGTTGACAGGACTTAGAAATATACATTTTTAACATTTAAAGGAATAACCAAGCTCTCTCTCATTTTTAAACTTAAGCTGTGATTCAGTACAGAATAAGAAAATTCAGTTCACTCACATTCTTTGTGTTTGCTTTGTACAGCACATTTACACTGTAATATCTCATAATCATTGATGTAATATTAACTCACATCTATCATTTAATTCTGGTTGCTTAAATTTATCAGTCAAAAGTTTTATCAACTAATTCTTTACCTAACTCATCAAATTGAGTTGTGTAAAATATTATCTTATTAGCATATACTTCCCAGCATGCATTGCATTAGTGTCTTCTTATTTCTATTTTTAAGACATTCTTATACATGTGTGTCTCCTCTGAGAATTAAAACAATGCAAACCATGATGAAGTAGGCACTTCAGCCACACCCTGCACTGTTTTTACATCAGTCACTCAAGTCATAGTGTCAAAACAGTTAACTCTGGCCCTGTATGAATGTGGCTGCTTTCAATACAACAAAAGCAGCCATCAGTTACGTGGTATAACTCCTGAGGTAGCAGCTATTGTGGTTCTTTTATTGGTGACAAATTAAATATAATTAAAAATCAAATTGAATTTAAATGGGTTGAATGTCCATGTACATTTTGAGCTGTTGTCTCGTGGCTGACATTTTCCACCAACTTGAATCATAATAATCCAGTATACATTTAAAGTCAGAGTAGAATTATAAACACTGTCGTTATTTGTAGATGTTAATCAGCTGTTTCAAACTTATTTCCATCTTCTAAAACCCTTATAAATAAAATCAAAATCACATCAAAAATCTGTTTGCAGTCACAACAACCACACAAAAACAACAGTTAAGGAAAAAGTTACTCACCCAGGCACCTCCAAGTATAACTAAAGCCTATAAGGACATATATATTGACGCAAGAGGGGGCAGGATTGTGGGAAGGGACAACAGACAGACTGCCTTGACTGGCACTTGGGGAGGGCTGGGTTATCACTGCTGTTGCTAAGAATGTGCCCATTACACTTCGTCTAATGAGTTGATCACCCAGTCGCAGCAATCTGCACCTAGTTGACATTCAGAGGATGTACTGTACATGCCAACGGGCACACTGGAATATATGTGCTCCTCACTGCTGCCAGATGGAGTGATCCAATTGACACCTCATTACTTGAGGCAATATTGATTGAAGGGGAAAGTTTTTGTTGGGGTGTGTTTCAGCTATCTGTTTTTCATAAAGGAAAAAAAAAAATCTGACTGCGATTAATCATTAGGGGGACATTTTACTGAAATGCTCTGATTTGGTTATAAGTAAATGTCACTCACTGTCATTCCATATCCTAATAATAGCTCTCTCTCCCGCTCTGTCACTGAAATTTGGGATTTAATGATGATCGCAATCCTGCACTGCTTACTTATGAAATTTGGGCAGCATGGTATTGAGACATATCGCATGTTTAAACTGACAACTGTTTAAGAGAAAAAAAATAATAAAGAGGCCGGCCATATGAAACCTCATTAAGTGGCCCTTGTTTGCTAGGCCAAATAATAACATTGGTAAGGGGGATCCATTTACTGCAGGAATACACAAAAAAAGGCAAAGAAATAAGTTGAAGAGTGCTTGCTTGTGAGTTTTTGAGGGGCTTGCCTGGCATAGCGGCCCTCATTAGTGAGCTTCTCGGCAGTGGTGTGTGTGTGTGTGTGTGTGTGTGTGCGTGTGTGGTGTGCGCGCGCCGGGGCCCCAGAGTCCTGGGCTGAGGCTGGGGGACTTGCTGACTTGTAAAAACACCTCTCTCACCGCTGTTAATTTTTTCCCTTCCCTGAGCCTGTTTAGCACCTTTGAAAACTCCAAGAGAGCGATTGACCTCATCGGTTTGCCTGTTTGACTGCGCAGGGTCATTTTCTGCAAAGGGATAAATAATTGGCTTCTGGCTTCCTGTCTTCACAGTTGTATTATCATCATTTTATAAATAAATGTGTTTCACAAGGATATGGCACAAGGGACTATTGTTGTTTTTTGTAGATATTCAGCAAATAGTATTGCCTCTGCAGAACGCACTTTGCTTATTTACATGGGATAATAAAGAGCCATATTTTTCACAGTATTGTCCTAGAGGCAGGATTGGGTAGCTAAAACACACACATATACACACAAATAACTTACAAAATATGAATAAAGTTCATCGCTGTGAGCCTCTACTTCTTCTGTTTTACCATAGAATACAATGCTATGAACACTGCTGTACTGCAAAAGCTATTTTCACCCCTGGGCCGTATCACACCTAGATTAAAAAGTAAGTTGCCTCCAAAGGGCCACCAACAATGCTTTTTTTAAAGCCGTTAAATAGTGTAAGAGTCCCTCAGTGAAAAGCGATCGCTTTTCATTTGGCTCATGCTGCTGTTCATTTAGTGCATCTGGTACTGATGATCCATAATTCAGTCTCATTTTGACACATTAAATTCAAGGCCCACATTTTGGTTTCTGCTGACCAAACAGGGGAGGGAAAGTCTTCATCAGCATCTTACTGGAGATTATATTTCTTAAACAATGTTAATGCACCCAGTCAACTTCAATCCAGGGATGGTGATGGTGATAGGCCTCAAGATGAAGCCATCATGACTCATACACCCACAGAATAATATACTACTGGATATTACTCATACTTTTATTTTATGCAACAACCAATACCGTCTCAAAGGTGGGAAGGAAAATTGAGATTTATCTCATTACACTGGTGATTTTTGTGAAGTACTGTATTTGTACTCTGTGTACCTCGCTAGGCTATAACTGTATATGCGCCTAACTTTTATTATTGACTAGTGGGTCTTCTCACCACTTCTTCTACACAGAGTGTAGAACATGACATTCGCTGAACTCCTCCACTGGATAATGATTGTCCAAATGTAATTTAGCAACTGTAACTGGGTGCAGCAGGTCTGTCAAACTTGATTACTCCACATGTTGAGGAGGTTTGTAAGGGACTGTACCATGAGTGATACTTGGCATTTAAAGGAGCTGTTTGCAAGTTTTTGCTACGTAGCCAACATTAGCATTAACAGCTGTTTACTTAGTAGTGTAGAGGAAATGTTGTGAGTTCATCATCAAACTTAATTTGTTATTCCTCCAAGAGCTGCCTTCAGTGTTGGAAAGCACTGCCAGAGTTTTGCTTTTAGTTCTATCACTTCTTTTCTTCCACTGAAGTTAGCATGCTAACCAGCTGGCCTCAGCCAGGATGGCCCATCTCATCACTTTCTGATAGCATCTGCTCTGACAAAACAGCGCTGCCATGCTAGCCTCTTGTGTTGTAAACGCGATGATGACTGAAGGTCTTGGCCAGCGACCACCACCATCACCTGCTCCTGGCAAGAAACAGAGAAAACAGTTGTCATATCAGCCAGCAAAACTGAAGGTCACCAGCTATAAATAACATGTCTACTTTTTTACTCTCTCTATATGAAATCGACCCAGTGTGTCATAAACTATTCTGAATTTCAAATGATAAATCTGAGCATGTGCGGTGTGAGAGCTGAAAGATTGGGCAAAGCTAACTAAGGGGTCATGTGAGGGCGGTCAGTTCTTAGTGAATGGACAGCAAAAATATTCCCACAGTATGAGTCATTATTAATAAAACAAGGCTGGATCAAGGCTACAGTTATCATCTGTCTGGTACACTGTCACTGGATCAAGAGTGAATGACATCATGAGCAGGATGACTGAGGGTTCAGATTTAATAGACAGTCAAATGTATGCATATTCCCGCTGTCAGGCTTTTTCACTTCACTGCACAGTCTGTTTGCTTAGTTGCGTATTTATATTCCGAAACACTGGCGCTCATTAATTAAAGAGGAGACCAAAGTTCCCTGCCAGGGTTATGTTGGGGCGGATCCGCCCCACTAAACCATTTCCACTTGCCCTTGGTTTTCTAGGTGAAGCAGAATGAGGGAGAATCTCCATATCACGTTTGTTCTTGTCAACCTATGGGCAAACGTTCAACCAGCACTGTCATATATTTGCATTATAATTAGCTGTGCCCAAGCGTTAAACAGTTTATATTTTCCAGTGGATGTAAAACGCACCACAGAGAGTGTAAAAGCGTGTGTGTGTGTGGCCATACATGGGTGGTTTGTTGTGGTGCCTGATATTTTATTTCAGGGTGGTTGTCTTGTGTGTGTCTGCTCAGGTTTGTCGTCTTACCTTTAGTTCATGATTGATGTTACTGGTCCGTGTGTGTGCGTGTGTGTGTGTGCGCCCTCCAGATAGATGTTATAGACAGTGGCAGAGACATGCTCGCAACTTAAGTACATGGAAGTCGCACAAATTGAGCATGACAAGCTGCAGACAGCTGGTTGGTCGGCGCAGATCAGTCAGGCAAGAGTACACACTGCTAAAACTTTACTGAAAAGACTTCTGAAAAATGTTTAAACTCCAGCATTTAGGCAGATGCATGACATAATTCATCCAAGGAAGAAAATAAATTACCTCTTCTACTTGCTGAAGAACTATTGGATTCAGTGATGCATTTGTAAAATGTGATTACTTATTACTTTATGACATATTAGACACGGACACTTGAGTTGTTGGCTCATACTTGAGCCAATAAATCCACTTTAAGACACGACTTTAAAAGCATTTGTATTATTTTGTCAACAGAATATTAGAAACATATCTCAATATAATGCAATCGAGTACAATACATAGGCCTTGGAAATTGCTGTGAAATTCCGTCAACACCTCTCTGACACTGTGTCAACAAAACTGAACATTACAAGCTTCATGAAGATTTATGGCAGTGCTGTTGTACTGGATTGCATTACTTTCTACAGGTGTACCCACGTCACAGTTTAGATAGAGTTGTATAGATACATAATTTGTGAAAAATATGTTTAATTTTCAACTCAGCTATTAGAAATTAAGCCTAATCATTCATACTGACAGCAGCTTTGAGTTCCTGCCTCACTGCCAGTGTTACTATGGCTACATTGTCACTGGCACTATTGTGAAAAGCTTGGTGATTAGCAATCTGTGGCTTTCACTAGCTGGAAATGTGTACTGTCACATTCTAACAACTATCACACTAAAACCACCCCAGTAAAACACTGTTAAAAATCTGCAAGTATGCGGCACGCTTTTGTTTTGTCACAGCCAAACAAAGGGTATTCACAACAAATAATAACATTACACCCTGAGCAAAGAAATTCATGAATTAGTAATTGTAGGAGCACACTTTCTCTTTGTGTCTGATGTTCTGATGTGATTCTCAACTCATTAAGCATTCCAAACAGTGAGCTGGGGTCTTGTGTATATGTGCACCTCACGGTGTTATCTAATAACTGGCAGACAAATGGAACACTGGCTTGTATTTTACAAACATTAGGCAAAGGTTGTAATTAACATGCAACATCCACTATTCACTGCAATTGGTTTTTACAATTAGTGACACAGCCACTTTCAAAGAGCATGTGTCCATTAGGACTCATTGACTGGAGAAATGGAGGACAATATCATATGCATGTCTGGAGAGCAACGTTATCGCAGTGACCTCTGACCTCAACTGAGCAGGGCTGTTATGATAAACAAGATTGGCTTAACATGTAGTCATGCAGTCAACCGGATAGATGGAAAAGGCTTTAAAAGGCTTACTCTTTGAGTAGATTTGTAGCCCCAGTGTGAGTACAAGTCTCTGTGGTTTCCTTGCTTCACTCCTACGCTTCCATTCTTACTATAGTAGACTGCAGACTTACTGTTCATCTTATCCCCTTTCTTTGCTGTCCTATCAGAGCAGTAATGAAGTCCATTGTTGTGTAAAAGCTATTTCATGCAGATGGAACAATGCAAATGAATTAGTTATAAGTGTTTCCAGGGAGGTGATGTGCTTAAATGAATGGCTGCAGACAACATCCACTCACAAGAGCTTCCAGGAACTGCAAACCCCTAACTCCTCATAAAGCACACATACCAGCTGAGTAGAAGTGCAGTATATGTGGGCGTGGTGTTTAGAATTTAAGACCCATCTTGAACCTACATGAATGTAGGTTCCTTAAAACATTAAGGGCCAATACCCAGCAAGGCAGAAGACTCATACCATCAAGCAGGCACACTGGGTTCAGAGAGTCCTACAAAGGGTAAAATCCTCTATGAACAACATCTAATAACCTATATGCGTTTGCATTCTAAGTACACCCCCTGTACTTACTGTAGTCACTTTGTGTGTCTTGGTGGATCAGATAGCTGTTGGATATAAAAAAAAAAAAAAAACCAACAACTTTGTTCTTTGCCTCTAAGCAGAATCTCTGCCTCTGCAGGGTCTGTCTGTTCCCAGTGATAACGGCAGCCAAAGTTACACTGAAATTAGCAGTTGTTCTCCCTGTCTCACTAAAGTGACAGAAAAAAGTGGTTTCAACACATACGATCGTACGGAAGATGCTCCGAGCCGTTTTAGTGTTCTCCTGATCCCTGATCCTTTCAATCACCGAATGATTTAAGCGGGTGATGGGTGCATTATGGATAAGAGAGCTTGTAGTGCTTAAATGCCATTTAGCCATGTTTGTATTTGTTTATAGATAGGTGTTAGATAGATAACACAAGTTACTATTCCTCTTGCATATATGTGTGAACAAATGTGTCTTAAATATGGATACACAGAATAAGTGTAAATAGAAAATGGGGATTACCATTGGTAGCACACCTTGTAAGTGTACGCCAAATAGAGCATAAAGAAAAAAATAGACACTTTATTAAACTCAATAAAATGCATTAAAGGTGCTATATACAAGTTTTTGCTGTCGCATTAAGAGTTGTTCACTTACCAAGAGCTACAGCCATTGTTGCTTTAACAAGACCAGTGGTTAGAATATGCCCTCTGGGCAGCGCTACTTCTTCACCTTATGTTTGACTGACTTGACACTACAGTGATTGCAAAGTGGTATTATGAGACGGGACAGGTCAGGGCTAGTTGATTAGCATGTTAATTGCAAATGTGATAAAAAGAGAAGCAAAACCAGAGTCAACATTGGTGTTGCTTTCCACAGCTGGATACAGCTCTTGGTGTATAAAGGAATGAAGTTTGACGCTGAACTTGCAAAGTCTCTTCTGTACCAGTATGCTAAAATTGGCTATATACCAAAACGTAGACATAGCACCTGTTTAAAATGAAGTCAGATTGGCAGTTTAGCCATATGAATTTATGAACTTCTGTTAATTAAATTTTCTTTCTAATTATTACTTGTCGTTACTTCTAATTATTTGACTTGCCATCACAAGAAAAACACAGACGCTACTAATACCATTAAAGATTATTCATTCAAGTGTCCCCGTTTGCATTTCCAGTGTTTTCAGTAAGTTCACCTGCAAGTAGAAAATGAGCTAATTAAAAAACACACTAGGCAGTAAAAAACTGCTCAAGCATCTAATATTTGCTTTGCACTTGTGACCTTATCCACTAATGTCCAATAGTGATGAAGGAACATGCATTATGCTTTTCAAGTGAAGTGCAAATTGAATGAGCTTTCACTGTAGTGTAACCTCAGACTATGTAGTTCACTGGACAATACTTTAATTGCATGTGTTACTCGAAATGTCATATAAATCAGGTGTCCAAGGTGTTTGCAGTTGTTTGTGTCAAATGCCTCCTGCTAGAAGTAAAGTTTGGGCAAGAATAGTGGGGTGCACACACTGTCTTCAGTCTTGAGGAGCATGAGTTGTTTGTTTATGTTTTACACTGTTGTTTTCCCACCCAATTATTATTTTTGCCTGATAAAGAAATGCAAGTTATCCAGAAGCCTTCACTTCAGCAGCATGGCTCAAAGCTGTTTTTTTTTTTTTTTTTTTTTTTTTTTTTTTTTTTTTTTTTTTAGAAAGAGTGCATGGCGGAGGGACCGATTACTGTTAGATATGAGATGGGAAGAAAGGGAGGAGAAAGATAATTCTTAAAAAAAGAGAAGAAAATCTCGTGAGCTGAAATGGAGGCTGCTGCACAGAAAATAGATATCTGCAGCACATCAGCGTCAAACATTACACCGCCGGGTGTGAACCTGCAGCTCAGCCAGGCGATTTTCAGTTCGCATTGACACTCAAAAGATAATGAGCTTATAGATGTTTTTAAGATGTATTTTTGCTCATGTTTGTGGCAGGGATTATAGTTTGGAGTTAATAATGCTTGTCTCTTGCTTCCACAAACAGAGCCTGCTGGAAAAACTCACTTGACAGTCTGAAAAGCCTGCAGATGCCACATGAAGTCTAGACAATGTCCTGATATTTATGCCTTGGGTTAACTCTTTCTATACCTGAACGGCTGAGAAAGCTGAGTGATTTTGCTAAAAATGATTTTTATTAAGAATAGAAGTAACTAAAGTCCTAATCATACCACCCATTTCATCCATCAGTAAGAGATGACATCCTCATTAGTATGCAACTTGTGAAAACATTTCACTCTGCAGTGTCTGTTTATTGAACAAAACTGCCTTGATTAAAGACGCTAAAAATTAGGTGAATAGCACTGACGCAATACTGGGTGAACTTTGCACAGTACATACAGGAAGAAAGCAGTTTGTTCACCAATTAAACCCCAGACACAGGCTTGTTTTTACCCAGTGTTAGTGTAACCTTTTATACCACTTCAAAATTGTTACAATTATTGCTAGTTGTACCACATCACATGCATAAGCGCACAAATATTATTAATAATCAATAAGCAGAACTGACATGTAGGTTTAGCCAGCCCTGTCAACCAGACAGGGTTTGTGTTTGGTAATAAGGTGTCAAAGTCACAGTAGTCGACAGCGTGCAGATTCTACTTTCTTCAGTCTGTCCCTGCCTGCCAGGCACAGTAGCTAATGCTAACTAGCTAGCTGTCTGCAGATACCGGGCTGATGTCCAGTTGAGTTAAAAAAACACTTTTCTACTCTATCTGTGCTAAAAAACGAACTACTAAAGCGTATATATAGGTAAAGCCATCTATAGTTGTGTGGGATAACCTATGTTTTGCATGCATAATGCGGACAGCTTTTATTAATGAGGTGTTTTTATTATTCTTGCTCAGTTGTAATGAACATTTAAGATCAGAAAATATTTTCAAACATATCTTGAATGGGGGAAAAAAAAGTGACTTAAATCATGAATGGCTTCCAAGCTTTTAATTATTAGGCATATCAGCCCTTGGCCTTGCTTTCTTTTTTTTCTTTTTTTTCTTTCTTTTTTTTTTTTTTTTTTTTTTTTTTACTTGTACAAACACTATTAATACAGATGCAGATACCGTTATTTTATAGCAGAAGGTCAAATAATTTAGCTTGGCTGAAGATGAATTGATTTTCCTTGCAGCCACTACATTTTAACCCTTTATTTGGTAATTTACAATGTTTGTGGGATAATCTGGTGCGTAAATGCTGTACAAATGCCTGCGGAGTGGGCTTTTAAGAGGATGTTAAAGACCATTCATTCATCTTTTAAATGAATGGTGCCTTTGTGTAAAAATGGTAATGGAAATGGGAAAGTAAGGACATGACCTCAGTGTCCTCAATGACAAATAAAGCCTCAGTCAGTCCTTGATGCAAGTCTTTTTTTTTTTTTTTGTTGATTTTTTTCTTTTCAGACGTAATGAATGATATTATGTTCAGGTAAAGTACTAAAGATGAAAAACACCTAAATTGGAGATAGAATAGCAGTGATGTGGATTATAATTTAATGGTTGAACCTGGAGTTATCCACTCCAAGACGAGAGTAATGCGAGATCTCCAAATGGGCAGCAACAAGTCCTGCTTAGAATCTAAGGCACTGCGAGCCCTGTTTTTTATTTCTAGAGTATCTCTAAGTTTGTGAACAGAGAATGCTTCCATGTAAAAAAAACTGACTCAGTTTTACCAAAGGGCATCATGTGGCCACTGGCTGGCTCCCTCCCCGCCGTCTCAGCCACCACTCCACCGATTATCGGGGTACAATGATTACTAGCACGCCGTGGCCAACGGGGGCCTCACGCGGGGTGAATCGCGCCAGGGGATCCATTCGCTCTGGCACAATGACCGGGCCAAAGTTTAGCCGTGGGCTTGCTCTCTGATGATGCAAGGGACTCGGGAGAGACGGGTATAGTGTTGTGAGTGAAAAGGTTTCTGTCGAGCAGAGGGGAGAGGGATGTGAAATTGAGGCTGGTGGAGTCATTTTCATCCATGATTGCCACTGGTTGGAGGAAATGGGAGATTTTCAGGGATAACCATAAAATGTAAGAACTTTTTGCTTTCAGGGGATGATGTCTCTGAACAAAACCTGTTAGGTATTCATTATGTTGTGTGTATATATAGTGTTTCCTGTTTGTTTTCATTTGCCTCCCATCTATATCTACATGTACTGCAACACTGGCTATCATTCATTCTCGGTTTATCATCACACATAAGTTTCCTTTCTTTTCACAGCTTATGTGCAGACACTTAGTAAGCGTGATGGCGAGTGCACACACACACACACACACACACACACACACACACACACACACAGAGTCTGAAAACTCCACGATTGGAAAAGTCCAAAAAAACTTGCCTCAAGGACAACGACTTGTGGATTTGTAATACCTGAGTCTACACATTCACCGTGGGACAATCATTTCTATGGAGTAAGCCATTCCATATCCAGTCTCATGTAATCTGAATGAATTTATTGACTTTACCCCTGGACGGTGCTGAATATTCAGGGCATGTCAAAAAAACAAAGTGGCATGTACTAATACAAATCAGAATCTTCTCCTCAGAAACAATTCCATAAAATGCAAATGATGTGGGTGACCTTGCCCGGTGGGGGAAATGAGAGGAAAAAGCTGCACACATCGTTGTCAACAGAAGTGATAGAAGCAGAAAATATTCCCTCGAGGCAACTGGAACATCTCTATTCCTCCTCCCCTACCCTGCAGGGCTGGCAGGGGGAAAGAAAAAAAAGTTAAAAAATGTTACAGAGCATGAAAGATTGTGAGCTCCTGGATATTGACATATTTTAATGCAACAGTGTTTCTCTCAGTCAAGCAGGTATTATCTGCATAGTGAAGCAGTGCAGTTTTTGAAAAAGCCTGTGTAGTCAATATGAGCGTGTTGTCCACTGTCTGTGAATAATGGATGAGGGTGAGAAAGGAAAGGTGAGGGTGGGAGTGGGTGTATTCATGCATGGTGTGTTCTATGAGACAGGGAACCACAAGGATAGCTGCTGCTTTATATTTGCGTGCACAGCCATGCACACACACACAATTTTAGTCTTATTTCTGTGCCCAAGAACAATTTTTAGTATCTGTGAACTTTTATCCTAATGTGAAAAAACCACATAACTCTTTAATTTATGCAACAATCCACAGATGATTAATGCACGGTGACTTACAGAGACAAAAGATTCTAAGTCAGGAAATCATGCCAAAATCACTTTATGTTCCAACAAATATACCATGGGTCAGCACATTCATTTTCCACTCAAAGCATAAGCAGTGAATACTCAAAAGCGTCCATGTGCACAGGAATAGTTAAGAGCATTTTTCAGATATAGTATATGATATAATATGTTGGAATAAATCTGCCACCAGGGACCATCAGGGATATGGTAGGTAGATTTTATAGTGTTTCTGTACCACTAGTGGCAGATATGCTGCTTTAATTAACATAATGGATAGCCCAAATAACTAAAATAATAACAGTTGTCGATTTAAGAATAATTTCTGCCTTTCTCAATTGTGTATCTTATTAAATTACTATAGGTTCTCAGGAAGCAACTCTGTCTCCTAGAAATGATGTTTACATATCATATTATGTATCACTGTATCTAGCATCACCAAATTGCATTTAAAAAAATAAAATTAGGGTAGCTAAGTTTTTAATAAATCTGCAGTGTCACAACATGTTATCTGCAAAATGTTGACTGGACAATGTGTTGAATTTGTTTTCCCAACAATATCCACCAGAAGCAATGCTCTGTCTGCTCACTAATGAATTATACACTCAAAACACTTGGCTAAGGTTAGAAAACAGTCATCGTCTTGGTTAGAAATAACAGTCAACAATAGTCAACACTGACCACACAAGCTGCACTTACTGCACAAGACAGGATGTATGTAGTTTTTCTTTATTTAAACCTAACCTCGAACCTTTACCTAAACTTAACCAAAGTTGCATCTTATTCTTAGGAGATGGGGTTGCAGGAAGAGTGTCTCTAAGAATGGGATGCTATATATACAACTGGTTTATTCACACATGACAATTTTTATAATCCATATTGCTCTGGATTCATGATTGTGCTCTCAGGTTGAGCAGAGCTCTGCATTGGGTATATACAGCTCCGGAGTGGTGCATTGTGTATTAAAGTGAAAAGAAGCAGATTGATTTTCTGACTGCAGCGACTATGTCACTGCATGAGTGAAATTTTGCGAGCCTCCTAGTTACAACTGTGCTTCCATGGTGCATTTGAGTTAACTGCTGGTCTTCTCTTGGAAGAAAATGGTCTGAAATAAGGTTAGAAATGTTACCTCTGAATAGGAGGAAGGGGTCTCTTCTCAAAAGGAAATGTTTCAGGAAAGGGACCAAAAAGATGGGAGATTATGGAGAATAAAAGTCTAAAGTTTGGTAACGAGGAAGATGATTTTGAGTCAGAGAGGCAAAAAGTAGCTGGAGAGAGAATGCACAGTAAGGTTACAGAATTCAGAAGTTCAAAGCCCTAAATCAAAACTCACTTCAAATCCCGAGTAGGCCTCCCTACTTTCCATCTCCCTAACATTGCTCTTCTCAATAGTAGCTCATATCAAGACTCCAATTCTAGTCACAAAATGAAAAGCAGATAATGCGTTTACACTCTGATTCTTCAGTGGGTACAATGGGTCCGCCAGATATGTAAGGAGCATGACACTTGATGGGAATATGAAACATAAAAAGCAGCAAACTAGGGTGTCAATTTCACACTCATTCTTCATTTGTCACTCTATAGAATCCACATCTGTGTTCCCCTGCTGCTTGCCACACTTCACTCCCATACACGTCAGTGCAGGGGAAATAACAGGAAATTAAAATTCCATCTCAACATACAGATGTATGTGCCCCCCCGAAGGTGAATAAATAAGCAATGTGGGGGTGTCAGAACCAGGAGCATAAGGGCATAGGGAGGAGAGAGACAAACATGAAAATGAGGGGGGAAAAAGAATAAATTCTTACAAAACAGGATAAGCATCATGTAAGAGAGGAGTCTCATAGGGAGCTGCATTATGCTATACATACATTAACACATAGTGGTGTGATGTGTTTGTAATTTGTGTTTATGATCATATGCTTGTGTGTGGCAAGATTCTTGATTTATGATCTAGGGATGACACCGTTTGTTAGGTTTTTTTTTGTCCAACTGGGGGTCAGAGTGAACACCTATTGAATGGACTGGCCGGGACATGCTGATCTGATGGGTTATATGCTAGAGTATATTTTGATTGTCAAATTCATAGTTACAACATCCAGACTTTAGCCAAATCTGATATTTGTGTACATCCAGTAGCTATTACGTGTTAAAATGCTAATTGTACCCCTATTTAAATTTTGCTCATTGAGCATGAAGTACAGCTGAGGCTGACCGTCATGAATTTTAAGCTGGGCTTGAGTTGAGCCTGAAAGCTAAGCCTTAGAAGTATCTAAATGGCCTTCATACAGAGGATTAACTTATTTTATCTAATAGCACATATTTTATTTGGTTTGCATTGGAATCCAAGGCTGGAGAGTTGGTGGTGTTGGTGTCTGAGTCTGTTTTCTCCATCAGCAAGTGCTTACTTTGGACCTGAACATAACCTCCCTAACCCCAACGAGTCATCTCCAATGATGGCCACCTAACCCCAACTGTATCCTAACCCTAAGCAGTTACCTCTGTCTACTCCTGAGTCCTTGAATCTAATCCACCTTCCTGTCTACCTGTTTTCCCCTGGCACCACTGTTAGTCCAAGCTTTACATTTTTTTGCCGCTCTAATAGTAAGGATTATTGTCCATCCAATTATTTTGTTTTCTGGTTTTAATGAGCATCACCACCTTGTCATGGCTACAGTCATGTAGTCTTATTTTATAAACTGTGGTCTCCATGAAAAAGATGCATGGGGTGGAATCATTTTCAAGTCACCCTCACAACAGGCTTTCTCCCTGAAAATTACAGGTTTCGAGCTCTGCGTCACACAAATGACTGGTATTATGGTGATGGCAGGGAATAAACAGGAATGTGGGTGTTGAAATGGTTGGAGGGAGGAAGACAGGAGAGGAAGATGCGGAGGGGCAGGATCACTTCGGATACTTGACCTCCTTTTTCTGAGCACTGTCAGGAGCATGCACGGAGGAGACATTCACAAGAAAACAGCCAGTCATTCAGTCCAGTATGTAACCCTATACTGTCCACCCCCGTTACATACACAGCTGGGAGGAGGATGGGACAGTAGAGGCCAAGCAAATGTCCACCCTGGCAGCGTGATGCTACAGATTTGGGCATTTTGGCTTGAGGAAAGGTTAGCAGTAGCAAGGGAGCGCAGGATGAGAGCAGATGCCCTCCCCTGTGCCCTACACCTCTCTATCCACCTCATCGTCCTCCTCAGCCTTTAAATCTTTTTGCCCGTGCCACAGCTGGCATACAAAGCTGACAATGAGCTTTTCATCGCCGCCATTCACCTACACACAAGCCACTGTAATTGTTTCTCGCTTTGATTCCCCCCTTTTGATTGTGCATTGCCCGGCAAACCGCCAAGCAAACCCAACAAACCACAGGCCCTGTTATCGCTGCAGATGAATGGGTGTATACTAAATATTTCAGCGAGATGGAACGGGAACGAGAAAAGGGGGAGGATTTTCCTTGCCAGTTGAAATCAAACAACCCAACCTCCTGTCAGTGGTCCAGCACTTCCATGCTGAAGTGTACAGATGTCTCACCATCTGTAGAGGGTCTTGTAGAATCCAGGACTGCATGTGTTAGGTTAAAGGTAGCTGGTATCTGCCTTTTACTTCAGGGAACTGATGGAAGGAGAAGAAACTCCCTGGCTCACAAACCCATTCACACTTGAAAATCTCCTCTTTGCTGGACTAGACTCTAAAGGGTTCCTGTGACATCCTTTGAGAATGAAGTAATAAACTGGTATGCCTACAATATAGAGGTTTGAGGAAACACTGATAAATTGAAAGCAACTGTCAAATGTGTAGATAGCCGGGTTTGAACACGGCAATAAAAGCATCACACAAACAGACAGAAGGCACTGCACCAGAGAGATGATGAGCTGACAGACGGTTACAGTAGTGAAGTATATAGTGTGTCCTTGAAACACGTGTCATTGTGAAACACAATAATTGTCTACTCTGAAACGCAGAAAGTGCATCTCCAGCGGGAATTGACAACAATGATTTATTTGCACATCTCACAGGGTCCTTTACTCTACACGGCTCTCATGTCATGTGTCTCTGTCTCATCTGTCATGCATCGAGATGCATATAAGACCACGGCATTCCAGTCTGTCTTTGGCAATCTCTCATGTCATAGTGCCACTGTATGAAATGATTAAATGCCATTTTTAATGCACATACAGTCATGAGATGGCATCCACTGTGGGAAACAACATTTTGTGGTACTATGGCGTGGCTACACCGTACAGCATGAGGCTGGGAATGTGATTGGAAGCCATTTATAGACAAAATCATTTTCTAGCCACCATGATGTATCTTGCCCTAGTTTTGAACTTAAATGAACTAAATGAAAACAATGAAAAATTCATCTACTTTTAAAAAAATAATAATTGATGAATCAGTTAATGTCTGAAATATCAAAAAAATAGTGGAAAAATTACAAATAGCTTGAATTTGACTAAGAATAATTCATCCTATATGAAAATTGTTTCCGACCTGTTGATCAACTTGTTGGCTAATCGGTTAATTAGATGCGCCTGCAAAAGGCTTTTTTAGCCTTGACTATACTAGATATTCTCTGCACCAAAACGCAAAAACACTCAAATTTTATCCTGTACTAACTCTTATTTTTGGCCACTTGGGGGCAGCGGAAACATTCAGCGCAACATTAGCATTATTTGGAATTACATTCACTGTCTTTATTTCTCAGTTTTTGGTCTCCCCCAGCTTAATATCTGGGTAATACAGGGCTACAGGGTGATACAGGGTAATATCTGGCTCTTTCGCTGCTAAATGCTCCTACTATGTTCTCCAGCTTGTTGCTAACATTGTCATTTGTTGTTGGGCAGGAAGCCAAAGGGTTTTCAGAGCTTTTTTTGCGCAAAACAGTTACATGCTGAGGCTGAAGATGCCTGCTGGTAAGAGCTGTGATACTGAACCAGAACACCAAAGTTCAGGGCCATTAAACCAAAAAGGTGTAAAACTCCTTTAATCTGAGAAGAACTGAAGAGTCATATGATAATTATGTATAGGTTCATTACAACCTTTCATATGCAAGTAACCATGTGATCTCGTGTTAATACAGAAATATTGATTATAGCTGCTTTAAAGAAATACCTCATCAAACTGAAAATATGAAAAGACAAGAACTGTTTTACAGGTTTACAAGCTGCTGCTATAGACCCAGGACCAAGGGGGAGACTTTTATGGTAACCTATAAAGTAGAACCTCTTTGAATTAAATGGTTTCAAAATAATGAGGTATATAATTAAGAAGGTGGCAGTTAAAATACAGTGGCTTGTCAGTGTCTTGTCTCTCCCAGAAGCCTTTATGTAGAGTAGATCTTTGCCCCAGCTAATAAAAGTGAAAAAAAAAGTTAATGTATATATTTCTTTCCAGAATTACTGTTTTCATGAGAGAAACTGACTAGTGTTGATATTTAATTTACAAATTTCTCAGGTCATAGATTCTTTTAGGGATTTTTACTATCTAGAATGTGGGGGTGCCACTGGTATGTCATATATCACTGACATAGACTTAGATTCTCCAAGGCATTCATTGTAGATGTTGGCCCTTGGTCTCATGTTGGCATAGGGCATGTTTGCACTTAGGCAAGTCACAGCATTGTCATCACATTAAAACTGTTTATAGAAAGTACAAAATGCTATTTTCTCTAAGTGACTCTGTCTTCCACCCCTCCTCACCCTCTCTCTCTCTCTCTCTCTCTCTTAGTGTGTGTTTTTACCAGTCAAATTTAAATGGTCAAAAACAGCTTTATACTCAAACACCCGCTGTGCCTTTTTACGGTAGCTTTTTTCCCTCTTTGTGAACAATATTTTTCTGCCTCCCCAGTGACCTCTGACTAATTAAGTGGAGTCATTTTGGGCTTTGTTTTTTTTTTATTTAAACAATTGTGGAAATGTTCCACAGACTCCGGAGTCATAAATTGTTGCATCTTAGCTGACTGCAAATAAATAAATAAATAAAATTACAGGTATTTACTGATGCAGACAGAAGGCATTTCATTACCCCTTTGTCATGGTAATAATAATGAACCTGTGGTTGAGGCTGTGGATTGGTCACCATTTGGTTAGGTTTAGAAAAAGATCATGGCTTGGATTAAAATAAGCACTTCCTCACAGTTAGAGAACCTTCGTTGTCACGGCCGCAGTGATTGATACCCTCCTGGTAGGCCTTTTGTGCCCATTCACTTTATAACACCACGAGCGTACACTTGAAACTTGCCTTAGATCAGTAATCCATCACAGGGAACAACTTTTTGCCTCTAGTTGTTGGTAAAACTCCTGTCATAGCCATCTGTGCTGTGCTTTTACACGGACCATGTCACAGCATTTGGAATGTGGCACCTTCCACCAGCTGCATTATCGCATGGAAAGCAATGTAACTTTGATGAACAGGGCCATAAATTGTTCACTGTGATGGACAGTAACTGAGTATGTTTTACTTTTGAGGTTTTACTTTGCATGCCGCTTAATACTTCTACTCCACAAATGTTCAGGGGAAAATATTATACCTTTTACTTGACATTTACATTTATGTAACAGCTACTAGTTCCTTTTACAGATTAAAACAGCTACAGCTTATAAAGTATAATGCATTGTTATACTTTTGATACTTTGACATAACATTTAAGTACTTTTTGAATGCATCTTAATGAATTTTACTTGTAATGGAGTATTTTTACGTTGTAGTATTGCTCCTTTTACTTAAAAGATCTGAAGGCTTCTTCCAGCAGTATTCAGTTTTCTGCTATAAGATTTTACAGTGTACACAAATACACGGTGAGCAACAGTTGTTGGAAAGGAGAGAAATTAGTGTTAAACCATAATGTATGCCTCGGAAAATGGTTGTTAATAATTACAGCTGAGATAATCAGTTGATTAATCGATCAGGCCATCAGAAGAAAATTAATGGACACCATTTTGTTTTTTAACAACTAATTAGTCATTTGATACCGTTTATATAAGCAAATTTGCCCAAATTTGCTGGTTCCAGCATTGCAAAAGTGAGGACTGTTTCTGGGATGAAACAAGGTGTTTGAAGACATGATTAGTCGCATCCCTTGTAGTTTTAATTAGGCTATAGACTTAATGGTTTATAGTAAATGCAAATCTACCGGTGTAGCCTCTTTTACCATCTCTGTATCTCTCCTGATTTAGTGTGGAAGCTCTGAATGCCATAAAGCACAGAAACAGAATCAGTTTTTTTCAGAAGCTGGGGCCGGAGTGTGCCACATGTAATCGCCATGATTGTTGATAATTTGATTTTTTGGATAAAATTGCTGATTTCAAGTGGCTGATTTTCCCTCAAAAAAGATATCCACGGAGCGTTGCGTCGCAAAGAGCTTCGACTCACTCATCACTGTGCCCACTGAAGTCTTGAGTGCACGCTTGCCCCGTCAGTTCTGGGCGGACTGGAATCGGTGCTCCTTGTAAAGGGAATAACAAGAGCTTATCCTGGAGGGGTAATTGCTTGCGGGGAAGGACATCCTTTGATGGGGCCACACTCTGCTTATCTCTCACCCAAGGTTCCTGCAAAAAAGAAAAACAACAAAAAAAAAAAGGGTGAGAGAGAGAGAGAGGGGGAAAAAAAACTTCAAACATGGTTGTAATGAAGCAATAACAAGCGGCTGCAAGATGTTTTGTATGCACATCGCCATGGTAACAGCAATTGGGAATCTAATGCCAAAGATACCACATTAAATTGCATTAACAAGAAGGGACCACGGCAGACTCACATTAGATGTTGGGTCGCATTGTGATGGGAGATGACGACAGTGGCACACTGTGTGCTTTTCAGGCAACAGTGTGAGATGTTGATGACACTGTGGTGACAGAGTGAAACTTCAACACTGTATGACATAGCATGTAAATCTGTACACAAGATGCTGTTTGGTTCAGAAGGGGGTATAAAATGTGCAGACACTCACTGTTTTTTAAATCAGGTTTTATTTTAGCATCTACTACTATATTAGTTTTGTGGTTAGGGATGAGCCAAAATACATAAAAAGTAACTGAATCAACAAATTACTGCATCTTTTTTTATTTTTTTCAAAATAAAATAGTGAGATTTATCATTTAGAAAATAAAGTAAAGCACATATCTAGAGAGCAAATCACACATCTGATTTCTTTCTCTTTTTTTGTGACAGTCCCATATGGCCAGGTTTGTGTATATAAATTTGTGCCTGCGAACTCTGTGAATTTATGTCTGATTTACTGAAGCAACAGCCAGTTAATCAGTGACTCGCTGCCTTCTAGATACTTTCTGCAAGTGAGGGAGAGATTAAAAGGTCCAGTTCAGCAGTGGGATTTGTCTAAAATCAGCAACATTAGGAAAAAAAAGAAAACATCCAAATGTACTGATACAGAAAAAGTCATGAACACAGTGATTAAATTCCAAAAAAACACATTTAAGCTTTATGTCTATTAGTCATAAAATATACCCAGCAAAAAAATATCCATGGTTTGCAGTCATTAGTCTCAGATTCAGCATTCAAACATCATGAGGCAAGATGAAGCATATTTATATTGTTTGTTGGCCATAGGTCAGACAGAAAGAGAGAGATCCAAAACGACATTTTAAATCAAAGTACTCATAATGTTTATATTGTATAATAAATATACCATATGTTTGTACAAAAAAAAGCCAATTCTAATAAAAGGACTTACTGTAGATTGTATACACTGAGAAAAAACAACTACCTACCTTTAGTCTGCGGCTGATTTGTATTCCGCGACCACATTGTCGCTTCTTCAAATGAGCTCAAACACTGTTGTGAACACTTTGCACATTCACCCCACCATCTCTCCATAGTCCACAATTACACATTACATATTTTTTGCCCTGTGGGTTTCCAGACTAAAACCAAGAATAACATAAAAGATGCTTAATGTCAAATTTCACACAACAGTAAGCTGCTCCCCAAGCAGTGCCATGAATCATGTATAACTACACTTCCACAAAAAGATGGAAGAAAATAACAAAATTCTACAACATAATTTGCATTAATTTTTGGAAATAGTGCACATATATACCTATGTGGGCTCTGAAAAGTTATTTAAATTAAACAATTTGAGAAGTTTATAGAGGAAATATCTTTTGGGTGGAACTGCTAACAAGTCATAGACAACTATGCTGTTTCAAAAAAGTTAGAAATTACTGAGTCAGTCTTGTCATAAGTTACTTGTGTATAGTAGTAGCTTAAGAAATGTAGATTGCATTGTAAAACCTGAAACTATGAAGAGCATAATAACTTAAGCTGTCAAATAAATGGAGTGGAGTAAAAAAGAACAACATGGGGAGGGAAATGGAAGTTTAAAATAAATGGAAGTTCTTACGTTGGGTTCAATTATTTAAAATTAGCGCTTAATCTAATCCTAACTTTTAAGTAACTTTTGCTGAAGAGCAAAAAAATGGTTGAGTGTATTAAACCGAGCAATGATGCATTCTGCTGCTTCAGAATTCAACTTTTAATTTGTAAGAGAACAATATGTTATTTCTTTTAAAAGTTACAGTCTCATTTTCAGAACTGTACAGTAGTTAACTATGTGTCCTACTTACTTTCAACCAACAAAATGTGTAATGGGGTCGAGCTGTACATGTTGACCAAAGATCCAGGTGGATCACTGTTTCATGCTCTTATCGATTTCCAAGAGAGCTGAACACAAGGAATAAGTCTACACAGGGTAAGTAGGTGAAGTCACAGTGCTAACTTTCAGGGGCAAAATCTGTTTTTATCTCTGCTCTCTTTGACCACAAAATAGAATGTTTGGCAAACTCCTCACAAAATAGGCACAGAAATATGCTGAAATAGTTTGCATTTGGTCTGCTGTTAGATATGATTTTTTTTTTCTTCTCTGCCCTGGTAAACTGAATTTCCCACGGGATCTTGCTGTTGTATTTTTGACTGTTTAAAAAGTAACCTAAATCCACCCAAAGACTTTTTCTTCCCTGTGTTTCTTAAGAATTTCTAGAGTCCTTTGTTTCTTTGCAAATGTTCAGATGTACTTTATATAGAAATACCAAGCCATGAATCATGTCAAGTGAGATTTACTGTACATTTCTGCATTCGCTGACTTCCAGGGACCTTTTGTGTTTGTGTCTCTTTCTCCTTGTCAGCTTCCCTCTCTCTCTCGTTTTCTCTTTTTCTTTTTATATCTTAGCACTTTGTGAGGAAAATAATGCAGCGCGGGAACACAACTAATTCACTCCTCAATGGCAGAACAACTTTAATGTGCACCACTGTTAATAGCTTGTGACTGAATAACCTTCCATTTAGTCAAAGTTTTCAGCGAGGAGGCTGGAAATTATGCACAGCCATTCTGGGGAGTGAGGGAGAGAGGATGATGTTGTGTAATAGAGGGGACAGGAAGCCATTGGCAGTGGAGGGTGTCGGGCATGGGGTGCACTGGCCTCACGACACGAGGCAGAGAAAAGAAAATACCAAGCACGTAAAGTGCATCAATTTTTCAGCGTCTGACAGAGCGACACGCTATTT
Source organism: Lates calcarifer (assembly GCF_001640805.2). Classification (NCBI taxonomy): domain Eukaryota; kingdom Metazoa; phylum Chordata; class Actinopteri; family Centropomidae; genus Lates; species Lates calcarifer. The sequence continues at coordinate 9,064,921 of NC_066846.1, forward strand.
TTCAGGTTGGGCCCAAAAAAGCGCAGCACTTAGATCATCATTAGAGTGCAATTTTACAGAACTCCCTCCTTAATAGCTGCTGTGCATTTACCAACTCTGTGCATTGTACATCCCTCTCACTGGTGTTCAGGAAGACTTACTGGAATGCCTGATGAAGTAAATATTTATTTATATATTTTTCTCATTTTCATTCAGTCTGTCTGTCATTGTTGTTCTCTATGTATGTATTTCACTACAGCCACATGCTTTTAATCTTTATTTACATTTTTGTATCAGTACCATAAGATAACACAACTAAGGAGCTTGCAAGCAAGATAACACAACTAAGGAGCAAGAAAAGTTGTTCACCACTTTGTGATAGTGAGTCAAGAAGAAGTACAACAGGCTTCAACTTTGCACAGAATTACTTTCGCTCTCGTCACGTTCAGGACAGTCTCAGCCATTGCATAGGAGACAGTGTAGGATTGTTTTGTAGAAAAGCTCGGGGAAGTGGCTGTATGCTGCACTTAACCATGGTTAACCAGATGCACATTTGCCAAACCGACCATTTAGTTGTCATCTTGAAAGTCTTTTCAGAGTTTGAAAACACTTTGTATAAAGCATGAATCTCATCTATGTGAGACATGTCTGAGTCAGTTTTTGAGTCTTCTTCATCTTGTTCAAGAACAAACAGGGGTTGAATTGAGGGCTACTTGACATGATTTACTTGTATACCATAGAAAATGAACTGGGTGAAATGTTGCTTTGCACCACATCAAGTCCAATGAGTATTCACTATTAGATGACTCAAGAAGAGCTCCAAATTTGTACAACTCTCTTACTGTCCATTCTAGAGTATATATCTTAAATCGTGTGCAGTGTTTAGTGTCATTTCTGTAACTGCATCTGTTTCTTCAACCACTAAGATTTAAAGTTACCATGTGGAATTTTGTGACCACTAGTCATGCTGTAGAGCAATGTTTTGCAAGCCAGCATAAACGATGAAAAGGGGTGATAGTTTCAGAGAGCTCCAAACAAAAGCTTTGCAAAAGTTTTATGAAGTAAGAGAGGCCTTCAACATCTTTTCAATGCCTCAAGGGTACATTCAGTACATTTTGGTGATAAACAAAACAAAACAAAACCGTGTTGGATTACAATGAAACTCCAAAGGGTACCTTGAAGTTGAACAGCACAGCACGGCAGAACAGAGCAAGGATATGGAGACAAATCCTGGAACTGCCCCACAGACGATGAATAATAGGAAAAAGTTATAGCAAACTTTGATGTCGATACAGTTTCTGATTCAGAGCTAAGAAACTGTCATTAAAATAAAGATATATTCTGTGAGAGTTCATGGATTCAGCTGTTAATTCTGAGTCAATGGGCCAACTCCAAAACATGTCACCTGATGGCATCATCTATTAATGTTTCAGTGCTCTGAAATCCAGTTTACGGAGACAGCTGTCTGTGTTTGTAGATTCTGATGTTAAAATCCAAGATCACTTTATTGCCGCAGTGTAAAATCTTTCTTAGGGTGAGTTTTTCTTTTAACAGAGGACTTCAATCAGTTTTTACTCTGAGGCATTTCAACGCATCAGTCCTCTGTGTGTCTCCATTTCAAACACGTTTCATGTCATTGGACATACAGTATTGTGATAATTTCTGAAAATCTCAGTGTGACTTGTGACGGCTTACCATAAGAGCAAAGCCACATCAAACCAAACATTGCTATGATGAGAAAGGTACTGGGGAAAACAAGCCATTAGCTCTTTGAGAAATTCATCAAAAGCCTCCTTTATAACAACCTGCAGCAATGTCATTGTAAAGCTGAAGTAATCTGACAGTGCAATTGCTTTCGTGATTTAACTATGAAATGGTTTTAGTTCTCTGGTGGAACATTAGAAAGTAGAATGATTGGGCTAATCTTAGGGAGGGAACTGAGGAAGTCCATGGCTCTGTTGTTTTAATCATTAAAGAATTTTAGGAGATTTTTCTGTTAGGCCAATGGAAAAGAAAGAAACCTGTTTTTGTCTGCAGGTGAGCATCGCTGTATGGATTCCCCCCAGCATGTATATGTGGTTGAAATAAATGTGATGAAAGGCGTTGTGGTTTATCTCTGGACCTTTTGCTCTCTCTTCTCCACTTTGTAGTTGAGAGAGCCTTTGTAGCCTGGACACATGATGCTCAAGTGTTCTTAGCTGGAGCCTTAGAAGAGGGGATGAATGGAAAGAGCGTGATGGACATTGAGGCTACAGGATTGAAGTGGGTCCCAGGCAGAAATGGATTTGTAGGGGGGGAGTAGCAAGGGTAAGCTTCAAAAACCCTGTTGTTGTCCATCAGTTGTGACCACACTGTTAAAATGAAAATGATGAGATGTTTTTTTTCTCACATTGACTGTGAACTGTGTGGACATTACATTTTATGAGGTTTTCAGTCTGGAAAAAACGTTCTCTTAAAATGATTTATTTTGTCATGTTTTATTTATGAATTCCATCTTAGGCCAGTGGGGGAACAATTACTGCTCAACTATTTGAAAAAGGAAACACATTTAAGCTGTTTTTCACATTCAGTGCTTCATGGCTGAATGTGTGATTGCAGTTTTTACTCTGCCAGCAGCAGGGCATATAGATGGCAGCACTGGTCACTCAATTCATCAATCTTCTTGGTACAGAGCACAAAGAAATTTGCTATTGGTTTTCATGGTCCCAAGAGGAAAGGTATTTTTGGCGATCTCCTGACATCTTGCACCATCATCGTGCCAAAATTTTAAATTATACACAGTAAATATCAAAATGTGGTGGGCAGATAACCATGAACTTTATTGAGCACATTCATGATCCCCATGGGACAAATCTCTCCATTTTCAGTCATGAAACTGAATGTTGAAATACTTTGATTCTGTAAGTGCTTTCACTTTTCGAATAACTAAAACATTATTCATTAAGTTTATTTTTTGAACATGGCCTTAAAGTTATATGGTTTCTCTTCTGCTTCACACTTTGTCATCTAGTGGCACCATTAGTTTGATATTTTTAGGTTTTAGTTCAATATCTTAACATCTATTGCATGGATTGCCATGGAATTTGGCACAAATATCCAAATGTCATTGGTTACCCAACAACTTTTCCTCTTGTGCCTCCAGAATTCAGTTCCCACTCATTCAGTGAAATATGTATAGTTGTTCGTGAAGTTTTTTGTAACTGTCTTATTATTTTTTAAGCCATACTGGAACACTATATCTGGTATTGGGGCATTTCTAGGAGTTGATAAGGTGTGGGGTTTAGCCCAGACCATCTGTGGCCAAGGTCAGGGACGTGCACACCCTAACCCTATCCTTAACCCTACCAATGTTGCAGTCTATTTTATATTATAATAAACAGCCACATCTTTTTTCCATCTATGGTATAGTTCTCTCCATTTAGTGTTAAGAAAGTAACATGACCTATGATCAGTAACTACTGTCTGAATTATTACAATCACTGTTTTTTGATTAATGGTTAAAGAAAGTCACTTTTCACTGAATGTTGGCAGCACTGGCCAAAAGTTGTATTCTGCAGAATGCATCTAAAACCAGACTTTGGCAGACCAGGTAACCTTTGATCTAATAGCCAGAGTGTCATGTATTATTCTGAACAGATCTACCTTAGATGTACCTCAGTGGATAAACCTTTTGATTGACCTCCTGGACTATTCTCCTTGTAGAATTAACAATATATTGTTCATTACACTTTTGTATAGTGGAGAAATCTGAATATTTTTTCCAAACCTTTGTTTTTATTGAGAGAATATGCTGCGAAAACATAGCATAATAACACAGACCTTGGTTTCTTACAGGCTTTTCATCCAACAATCTTGTATGATTGTACTGTACAATCATTATTATTCTTGGCTAAAAATAAGAGAATGTAGACCTAGCATTTCATGTAAACTCAATTACTTGTCTGCAAGGCACATCATTCCAATAAGGTGATTCATGACCATAGAGTTTGACAGTCCATCACTCCTACATGGTTACATAAGAATCAAGTGATCTGGGTGTTCTGACCTCCATGCTGTATAATCTAAAATGAAGCACATAGTAACACACAAAGGATGTAGCACAAAGGGATATCAGGCTTAGATGAAACATGCAAAGTCCAAAGCCTTCTCAACTTCTCCAGATTTTTTATAACAATCATTTGTCAATCTGGAGTCAAGGTGAAGACATTCAAAGATTTCACCAACTTCTTAAATGTAAATGGCTTCTTCTGACACACATTTGATGTGTAATTTTATGTATCCATACCATATAATTCTTCATGTTTTTTATCAACAAATTATATTATCTATCTGTTTTATAAGTTCATTGTGACAGTATATTGTCAGCATATTCAAAATTTTGGCAAGGAAGGACAGGCTATCTCAATATACAGAGGATTTTCAAGAATATACTGAGTGTTGAAAAGCCCTGTGCTCAGGTGTACGGATGGACCTGTCAGCTGTGAAGCGATACCACAATGACATTTTCATTTTTGGTCTGTTATTTCACCTCATGAGACACTTGACTTATGGTGAGAAAAGTTTTCGCTTTGACACTTCAGCTGACAGAGAATTGGCTCATTAGCTTTGGTTGCAGTTGTGACATTTCTGCTTCATAAATCCAGACAAATGTTATTTACAGAGTGCTTTAACAAATGGATTCATCTCAAAGTGCTTTTTGGAACAATAAAGGCCACAGATTGCTGATGAACTGGAGAGAAAAAAATTAGCTCTGTTACATGAGAAATTGAAAATGCAAAGAAGGCAGAGAAATATTATATTTATATAAAAGGAGCAGAAGTCTTTTTATTAAAACCTGCAACATTGCATTCATACTGTGTAGGAAATTAGGAACCCACACTGTTTTTTCTGTATTCAAAAGTAGTCTTAATAATTGAACCTTTTTTATAAAGGAATTTAAGAATAAATGTTGAGTCATAACTTTAGTTAAGTTGTTCTAGAAAAAGTCAAACTTTAAAAAGAGAACTTGTGAAAAGATTTGTAGAACTGCTTCTAAATTTCATGCAGGGGATTCGGGATGGAGACTGTCCTCCCATATGCTTAAATTTCTCTGACAAGTAAGTTCTCATAATCATGGAACACTAACCACCCCCCCTCAAAAAAAAAGTTTAAAAAAAAGCCAGGTTGCTCAGTTTTAGCTGCAATCTTTCCCTAATCTCAACCAAGTAGTTGCCTAAAGTCAAACTAAAGGTAAAAGATAAGAACAATTACAATACAACATTAACATTAATTTGGAATTGTGTTTCTTGCCACTTTAAAAGTTCAATATTCTATTTTTAGCTCTGTTTTTGGTCTTTACTAACACCTTTTGGAAATATGTAGCTCTTTAGCTGCTAAATGCTCAAGAACTAGTCACTAACTGTGATTTGTCTGGCATTTTGTTTTGAGCGTGTACACAGAAGTGGCTTTTTAGAGCTTTTATGCAAAAGCAACTGTCTGCTGTGGCTGAAAATGGTATCATTATAGTGGTGAGTGTGGTAATTCTATGTTGGTTCAAAATGTCAGGTAGTTTTCAGTTGTCATTTGATGTGCTGATATAAAATAGAAATTATAGTCACTTTAAGACTTGAAGATGTTTAAATTAAACTGTCATGGTCTACTGGATTAAAAAAAAAAGATGTATTCATTTAGATGTTCATTTGGATGCCACTAATAAGTAGGAATATGTTGGCAGTTCTGGAAAGCATATCACACTATTTCAAATCAGAGCCAAACCCCAGATTTGGACCAGAGATAAATGCGAACTGTAACTTTGGACGGACCTGGCGAACGTTTCTCTCTCAAAATGTAAACACAATGCCTTCACTAACACTTGGCTTGTATTAGGTGGGGACAGTATCATGTCCATTTCAGTAATGATCACACAATGAACATCACTGGTACAACAGATGGATCTGGCGAGATTTTCACACTCCACGCTGGTGCCAGTGGACTTCCTTTGATTAGCCTCACTTTTATTTTTCAGTTAGTTGACTGTTTCTGGTTCCATTGCTACAGTTTCAAGTTCAAGTTTATTGGAGTGGATTTACATTTGGGTTTCTGAAGCTGAAATAACTATTGGGCATCTTTTAATACTTTAACAAAAAATATGCAGTGACTCAGACACTTGGATTTCCTGCCATGATAGACTTTCAAGAGGAAATTATATATATATATATTTTTTTTAAATTCATGTCAAGAACACATTTTTATGTGCTTTTCAGCAGCACCAGTTTTTAAGTTTAGCTTTCATCCAACATCTGAGGAGACACATATTCTGACATCTGATGAATCTGTCAAGTTTGAATGAGAAGTTGTAGGGAGATGTAGGGATGGCCAGACATCATTCTTCTCTGATTTTAGTTTGGATTTGAATGGGAGCCCTTCAACTCATCAAAACAGTACTGAAAAGTACTGTTGTGAAAAATCTTTTTATCCTTACAGATTTGATGATTGAAGAACAGGAAGTGTTTCTTATATTGAATAAATGAATTGCAATTCCCAAGTTACTTACAAGTAATTGCTTTTTGATATGAGGTAGGCTATACAGTGTGTGATGAAACCCCATTTGTGTCTGTAGCTTACAGTTTAGTTCATCACATGAAGCTAAAATTCTCCAGAATTGTGTGACTATATTTCTCATTAGCAAAGTTGCCCTCAAAACTTTCAAACAATTTAGTCTAGAGGCCATCTTGCTGGAATATCTTTGCATGAGAGAGGACCAAAAAAGGGGGAGAATGCTGCCACAACAGAATGTTTCCCTATCTCCGTCTCGTTACGACTGCTCCTATCAATCCATTCATTTGGAGATAATTAAAAAGTTGCCAAAATAACAGTGTTCAAATCTGTGGGCCAGAGCCATTAAAACATTTTCTCCCTCTCTCTCCACTGGTGCAGCTGCCAAGCGAGGTGACACTCCAAAATGGCCAGCTGTTATCAGCGCACTCCACACCAGTTGGTCTCAATGCTTTAGAGAATTTGTTTAATAAGATTTTTTCCCCCTAAACCCACCATTTCCTTCCCCTTTACCCGTGCCAAATTTGCAGGCATGTGGGGATAAGGGGGGACCAGGAAAACCCAGGAATTTAAACGCTGTTACTATGAAAACGCTGCAAATCCCTCCGTCTAATGAGTTGTCAATGCTGGCAGGATGAGAGCAGTGTAAAGAGTTGTTGCTTGTACTCTGTATGTTTAAGATAGACTGTCCTGCTGTCTCTGTGTATTTATCAACTACAGTAGAGTGTGTATGGACAAGAACGTAATGAAGTAAAGCAACACAAAATGAAATCCAAGGACATTGAACTGAAAGCCGTTTAGAGGAAGAAATGAATATTCAAAAGCAATAATTGTTCTGGAAACCCTTGAGGTTAGATTAAATCAGAATATAGTAAAAAAAATTGTTGAACCAAGTTAAGAAAAAAACTCCCCTTCTTCAATGTTGTAAGCTCATCACATATTTCGCGGAGGCTGTTATTTTGCGTGACTTTAAGCCAAGAACATTAAACGGGCCCTTAGCAGATTTGGGACAGCGCTGAAATGGAGTTGACCCAATCAGCGGCGGTTCAGAATGAATGAAATGGTTGAAAAACTCTCCCAGTGTCAGGGCTGGCTAATTAAAGATGTCCATCAGTGGGGTTGTTCCTGCCAGCACGTCCGCTGTCGCCGACTGTGGCTGAGTGGCACCAAAAGTGTTTTGCTTTTATTATATTCCAAAAGAGACACAGTTAAAGTGTAATTAGGAATGTAAGCATGGACGACACACATCACATCACACACGCAGGAGTGATTGGCTGAGATTTTCTCTCTGCGCTCTTGTCAGGCTTTAATTACTTTCCAGGGAAAAACCAAACAAATGCACAAATCATGCTAGCAAATCCCCACTCCCTTTACATGATTCCAGTTCCCCCACCGCTCCTCACCCTGTGGCTAGAGCTGGTTCCTTTGTTAAGTAAATCCATCATGATAAAAGTGTGTTTGCAAAAAAAAAGTCACTATCATGCTGCACAGACACAGAATAAATTTAGGAATTCTTGGAATTCTGACCTGACAAATTGAGATAAAGCAATCTCACCTGAGCACACAGCAGATAATACCATCTCAAGGTTTACTCATTTCAAGTTTTAACTTGGTTACCAGTGTTGTTCCTGGATGCCTTTAGTGTTTTCATTATTTTCCACCATGTGAAGTGGACCCCTGTGTGCAAATGCTCTTACAACTCATCTTGTTTTCCACCTAAAAGTAAACAAAAGTGCTGTGCCTATTGATTATTCTTTGTTTTCAGTTCCATATTTCCAGTTGTGCTGTGACAGTTTGGCTGTTTTTTTTTCTTTTAATGTAATCCTTGGATGATAGGAATGCTGAGTTCACAACATGTGGCTTCAGAGATAACAAGAACCAAGACACAAAACTACAGACATAGTTCAGCAGTATTGCAGAGAGGTGGAAAAAGAATGGCACTAGTTCTGTGGGTTGACTGTAGGCTGCAGTGCCTCCTGTTAGCCACTAGGGGCTGAAGTCATGACCGGTTCAAATTGCTCAAGCAAGCTCAATGTTGAGATAAAAAATGCCGTTGTGAAACTTCTACACTAACACTACACTATACATATTGATTGCAGTGAAGAAATATACTTTACCATCCAATGTAATGGTATGGCCTTTTGATACGTGTTGTATAAATCTCTTGATGCAACATTGCAGCATGGAAGTATGAGCTATGTCAAGATGTGGCTACTACTTCTTGTTAGAAGCATACAGTCGTTGCTTGTGGAGTATATGTAAAAAGTTATATAACAGCCATGGTAGAGTCCACCAAGATGGTTTACCTAAACACAAGGGATTCACAGGAAATTGATTTCTGATATTTTCTACTGGTGCTGTTTCACAATAAAAGCGTTGCACTGGGGAAACACTGGGCGGCTTTTATAGAGAAAAAGCTTCAGAAAACAGTTCATTTTTTTCATCAGCGCAACCATTTGTAATCTTTTGAAGTGTGTGACAGTGAACAAAACTTCTACCATGGTCACCTAGTCAGTCAAGTCTGAAATCTTAAGGATTATGGCTTATGGTTTAGATAGACAGCCAAAGAGAAAAGGGAAAGATGGTGGTTACAGTTTTAAACAAGCAAAAATGTGATACACATCCATTCATCGCCCCAACCTCCACACCTTTACTTTCTGCTATGATGCATTTACATTCAGTACTGGATGTAAATCATTCATTACAGATTGGTCCAATATGAATCGAATCCCTGTAGGGATACAGATACCAGAAATGTACTGAATGTAACTTCAGGAATGAGATATACTCATTTGTTTTCCGGCAAGCAATGTTAAAACATCACTATCCGTTACGTCCATGTAAATTTTGCTCAAACATTAAGCACACACAGCTACATCCTGCGGTTTCTGTGGAAACATTTTACTCTAGTCATGTAAGATGCCAAATCTGCACACTATACATTTGAGTTAATGTTTTCAGTTCCTGGATCATGATATCAGATCTTCAGTCTTTATGACAGTTGAGAGAAAAGATCAGCAGTAATCGGAGACCAGGAAGAAAACATTACTGTCTGGGTAAAAATATTGAAACGGCAGCAGTTGCTGTCAGTGAAATTGCTCTCAAATAAAATGAAAGGATTTGATCAAACAAAGAAATATATATCAAGCAAATATCATGCTAAACGATAGCGATGTATATGGATGTATACTATTGGCTGAAAGAGGAGCAACCAAATCATGAATTGTTTATTGTGTGCTCAGCAAATTATAATCAAAATCTTATCAGAGGCTTTTCCCCTCCTGAGGATACAATCAAAAAAATGCAAATGCAGAGCAACTCTGATGTAATTTAACTGTACAGAGGGAAGCAGATAATGAGCAAAATTCAATGCAAATGTCTCCACCTCCTGCATGTGCTTTTATTCAGTCGCATATGTCATGAACATACTTTGCGCTAACTGGAATTAATTGTCTTTGGTGCATGGCTCGCAGTCAAATGAGATACGAGATTATACTGACTGTACTGATGGTGCTGTACATGGTGGATAAGGGGTCAGGAGTGGCATAAGCATGTGCTTTAAATGCATGAAACCCCAGGAAATCATGACAGTTGTTTTTCTTTATTGACTCCAATCTGTGATTTTAATGTTATTGCAGCTGTAACCCACCCACCTCTGAGACATTTAGTTTCATTATTATCTTAATGTTCCAACGCACTTTAACTTAATCACACAGTTGCACTTATCTGTCATAATATTTCAAACTTGATTCTCCTCTACAACTGAAAAAATGTGCTACACAGCCAAAGTTAGCATTAACAGCATTACTTATGAAGAGCTTCAGCCATCCGCAATGATTAAGATTAAAAAGATAAAAGGAACAAAATGAATGTAAAATAATACTCCTTAGAGAAATACCTGTGTAGAAATCACTAAATGTAGTAGACTTGTACAAGTTTGTTTATGCTTCATCATTCTTTAATCTTAACACTGGGCAGCCGATGAGCTATTGAGATTAAACAGGCTCAAGGCCAATCTGAAAAGCATTTACAGTACTCTGCAGTATTTCCACTACATGTAAGCAATTCAAATGTGACACTTATTTGAATAACTCGCACTTGAGTAACTCTCTGGTCAGCATTTAGCATTTAAAGCAGCATTAATGTTTTCGTTCAGAAGACATCTGGCTCCTTCTCTTCGCCAATCTGTGCACAAAAAGCAGCTCCACTGGACAAAAAACACTTAGATAGTAAGCAGTACTGAGATCTAATGTTTATGGCTTATTTAATACAACTTTAAACAAATGCATATGTGTATTTTACTGTTTCTTTGGACAAAAATGATGGGAATTGGGTAGACTGTGATTGGTTGTGTCCTCTAACTATCTGTGAATGAATTGGCATCCAGACGCTCTTTGGATTTCTTTTTAAACCTTATTATTATTGTTGTGATTATCCATATTATTCTTTGCTAGGTAACTCACAATGATATGAGAGAAAAAGATGTTTCATTATCAAAGTCTGCAGACCTTCAAACTGCAGGTGCTAAGTGGAGAAGCTTTGAACAAGCAGTCCTGGTGGTTCACTTTGCTTGTAGCGCTGCCCTTCATTGCTGAATCATTGAATGTATGAGCAGGTCAGGGAGTATGGAGCTATGCTGAAATGCCAACAGCTAGGTCAGGTCTAGGTTTTTGTGCAGACCAAAAACTGAATGTAGAAAGCCAGAAATCTCAGCACCTGGCATCGTAATTGTTGTGTTATCAAGACTGATAAACAAAGCCAATACTGCAATTGGGTCCATCTAACACTTTACACTGTCTTATCACGGCAATGACCACGTCTAAGCCACAGGGCTGTGTTAGTTTGTGTGTGTGTGTGTGTGTTTGATAGAACCACTCAGGTGTTCTCCCCCAGGCCTCCTAGATATCATCAGTCATTATCCTCGTCATTCATCAAACACTGCAGGTGCACGTGAGCACGTATGCCTCGCCGGTGCCCACCACCACCATCCTCTCCCCATGTCTACATACCTTTTTCTGCTGCTCTTTCACTTGCTTCCCCCGTGGGGCCTTTCCAAACGTAACTCCCGGGAGTCCGGAGGAGATGCAAATTTGTACATTGTAGAGGGGCATGCTGATGCAGTGAGCACAGGAAGAAAAAGGAAAAGGGGGATAAACAAGGAAGGAGAACTGCAGACAATATATCTATCCTTCCCCTACTGCTGTGTCCACTGCCCTGACCCTGAAGCAAACATCCACCCTCAAATCGAATTAACCTGTGTGATCCCAGCTGCACTTGGATACTTTTTGCGAACATTAAGTTAAGTACCATCTATTCTGGGAAACAACAACCTCTATGCAATGGTTTCAGTGTCGAGTTTTGTCTTACTAGTAGTTGTAGCTCATTCCCAGTTAAGATGTGCTTACATTTTAATCTCTCCCTTTTTTTTTAAATCTCTGTCTTTTTGCAACCAGTGCACCAGAATTGTTGAAAGTTTCAGATCCAGTTTTTCTTTTAGCAGAGCAAACTTCATAATTTTAAAATACTGGGTGGTTTTATTTTTGCCTCATGTGTTTTCCTGTATTCAGTAATCTAAAGATAGATAGCAGTACTTTGCAAAACAACCGCACTCTATAGCTCACACTTGCCACTTCCCACACTGTACTGGAAGAAGCTTTGCATTTAGATCATCTTGTTTACATTTTGTTGTTATGCAGCCCTGCTACTGGTCGTCCTCTTTCCTCTCTGAAGTCTTGTCCCCCGGACTGACTTGGCTCTGTCCCAGTCTCGACGCTTGCCTGGTGGCTGATTAAAATGCTTTAATTGGGGTTTGGATGATACGAGCCAAAGACACGCGCCTCTGCTCGGTGCCTCCTCTGCTCTTCCATCCCCGCACTTCCTCTTGCCTCCAAAAGTTTCGCTGCCAGGGCCACAATAGCAGGGCAGCAAAGAATGTTTTTTTTTTTTTTTTTTTCTTTCTGGAGGCTGGCGCGGCAAACTGGTAAACACGAGCCTGTAACAGAGGGGAGCCATTGGTGCAGACACCAACTGTGAGGATTTTAAAGTGGGCGCAGTGCATTATGAGTTAGCAGCCTTCTCTATCACCCCCAAAATGAGTTTCCTAAACCTGATATTATGATGCGCATCTGTTGTCACTTTTTTTTCCTAGTGGTTTGAAGTGGTGTTTGTGTTGTTAATGGGACACTTCCATTCACCCCTCTTTAAATGTTTAGTATGACATCTGCGTTCCCTCAATGTGATTTTATTTATTTCTTTGTTTATTTAGTTTATTTTTTTTAACATGGAGCCAATCACATATGCCATTAACGTTAAATGAATACATCTCTATTCCTTTTTCCAAACACCCAGATGGTGACCAGTGGAATTGTTCCTCCAAAACAAATTAAGGACGAGAGCAAATGTACAGATGGAGGGTTGAAATTAATTTCTTGCAAATTACATTTCATATGTAGATTGCCGTCACATTAATGGTCTGGTTAATGCTTCTGCAAACGGGGAATAAGAGGAGTGAGCCCAGAAGGGAGAAAGCGAGGAGGAAATGAGCGAGGGAGACAGAGGAAATGAAACAGGGGCAAGAGAGCCATGGAGTGAGTGTGAAGAAAAGAGAGAGAGAGACATGATGTGCTGAATACTGGAGGGACACCGAGCTATTGTGCATTGATATGAACCTCGTGTAGGCGATCGCAGCCTTATCCAGGTGAGCCCCACTTTGTTTTAGGAGAGCTTGGAACTGAACACTCCCTCTGTTTGGCGCTGGACCTTCCCCTCCTGCATAACTGCACCATGGAATTTTCAGCCTCTTAACTCACAGATGCAGTACATTCAGTGTGTAAGGGCTGATATCTGCAGTGAGGTAATGGTGCCAAGCAAAGAGAGAAGAGAAAGGCAGGGAGGAGGTGCAGGGGGAAGAAGTGGAGAGAGAAAGTGTGTGTGTGTGTGTGTGTGTGTGTGTGTGTGTGTGTGTGTGTGTGTGTTAAGTGAAGGAAAGCATGCTGACAGAGCTACTGTAGCATGGGGAACACACTCTTTCTGTCACTATGTCTACCTCTCTTTGTCTCTTTAACACACACATACAAATATAGTCAAGAACATTTACTACATCACCTTCACAGTATTCAAAACTTTCTTACACTGTCCTGTGCCAGCCATGAAAAATTCCCTAGCCTTTAACAAGTACTGAGATGTAAATACAATTTTTTTGTGGGAATAGTGACAAAATGCAATAAGTGCATAAGAGCCATAGTTTTTGAGCTCTGACTGCAGCTAGATGCTCTTGTGAGATACAGATGTATGTTGTATTTTGTAATTGTAATGATTGTTTTCATCAGAGCTGTGTATCTTTGACCTTTTGACCTTTTGGATCTTTTGAATTTGCACAGCTTTTTTTGCCACTGGCCCCTGAAGTAAAAAAAAAAAAGTCCCACTTTTTCTCCATGGACAATGTTTCACAGTTGGAGCTCTGCAGTGCTCGGATGAAACTCTTCCAGTTCAATCATCATCACCAAAGATGACCAAATATGTTGGAAAATATATGGCTCTGTGATAAAAAGGCTAAAGGTACAAGCTTGTGTACATACAATCATAAGATTAGTGTTAACCATGTCTCCCAACATTTGCATTTTGGCAAATACCTTAAAAACGTTGTTGTTCACAGAGGACAGAAACAAAAGATGATTAATATTGAGAAAACTGAGTGACCATGGCGCTATGTTTTGTTTACAACAAAGCATTTTGAATCTTCTGCAGCTCTGCATTGAATCTCTGATTGGCCTCTTCTCCATATCAGGTGTTGTAGTATTTAGAGCCATCTGCCATGCTTAACTGATGGAAAAAAAAATATCAGAGACAAAGTTGAAACCCACTTTTTAGAAATACAAGATATTGCTTTAGTGTTTTTTGAAGCTCCTTCCTTTGTTTAGAATGAGATGTATTCTCCCTAGTTCTTAATTTGGGCCTACCAAATGAGCCCCATTATTATACAGACGGATGTAAATTAGCTAATTATTTCTCTCGACTAATGGCCTTATACCATGCCATGTTAGCAAATGTTTAAGTAGGAGAGCATCAGAAGTCTTCTAAAATACTGAGTACAATTTTGATTCTTTACTCTGAATGTCTGAATATGAGCTGTAAGGACAAAAGCACGCAGAAAGTGTCTGATTCATTGCCACTGATACATATCATAATGTACAAATGTCTAAAAAGTATAATTTGTTCTACTCTACATACTCTGCATATGTGGCTTCTAGTTAGTTTAAGTCATAGATGGATTACCAAATGGGCCTGCAGTGCAAAGGCCTATAGGTGGGCCCCTGGTCTTCACCTGGAAAATATCCAAGGAAGAGGAACAAAACCACCAAAATGAGATACAAAACAACCAGAGAGAGACACAAAATGACTACAGAGATGCAAAATGACCAGGAAGAGACAAAAAATCCACCACAAAGAGACGCAAAACATTTACAAAGAGCTGCAACATGCCTTCAAAGAGGTCCTAACGGCCACACAATGACATGTAAAACAACTACAAAGACACACAAAACTACAGAGTCACAAAACCACTATAAAGAGATGCAAAACATCTACAAAGAGTTACAAAACACCCTCAAAGAGACACTAATGGACACAACAGACACAAAACAACTAGAAAACAGAAAATGTCTACAAAGACACACAAAATGAGCAAGAATAGACACAAAACAACTACAGAGTCACAAAACAGAGATGCAGAACAGCTACAAAGAGATGCAAAGGACCACAAATAAATGCAAAACAACCACAAATATATGCAAAATGACCTCAGACAACATAGCTGCATGGTTTGTGGTCATTTTTTGTCATTTCAGTCTGCGTGTCTTGCTCCTGTGTAGGAGGGGTGGGGAGGCCTTTGACATGTCTGTGCCGGGTGGCAGTTGTGCCACAATTTGGCCATGGATAAAGTAAAAATTGTAAGGTTACTCCAAGCATTTATAAACTTGAACAAGAATGATATACATGTCTGCCTCTTGTGTAGGCTATTTTATGCTAAAATTATAGCCTCTCAGCTTTAATTCAAGCCTGCCTCAGCTATTACTTTGTAAGTATACTATCAGGCTGTGCATGTTTATGACTCAATGTCAAAGTTGACAGAATGAAAAAACATCACACGTCCTTGTGAAGTTTCATTTTTTTCTTCTTCTCCTTCTGATTTTTACTTCCTCTGTCTTGCTACATCATCCAGCCCTATTAAGGTTTTTAGCAGTGCTTTTCCAAGACCACATGCTGTAGAAGAGCTAGAGTGCTGTGCAATTATCAACCTCTCTAATGGTGTCCCCTCTCACATATGGCCTCAAAAGGCTATTTTCTGTTAGTGGTCCTAGAGGAAAAAAAAAAGAGACAGAGCAGGCCCACTTCAGTGGAGAGCAAAAGTGCTAGTACATATATAAATGGAAATAAAACCACAGCAACTGATGGATTAGAAGAAGCAATTTCCTGCACTTCTTTCAGAAATTTTATCAACAAAAGAACAAACAGAACAGGGTGAGCTTCGTCCTGAGAAAAAATGTAGGTTAAGAAATGGAAATGGACAGATAAAAGCTGAATACAGGTAGAAAAAGCAAATATTTACCAGTAAATTTTGGGTTATGAGTATGTCATCACATTTGCCAGATGTTGGGCAAAAACAATAGAATCCATGTACAGTACAATACTCCCCTGAATAGCCTACTTGATTTTGATTGGCTTGGAAGTAATTTCATGTTTTCAAATTATACTCCTGGCTGATGAGGTATTATCCTAAACGTCGATCAAAATTCATGGCTTATTAAGCCCAGAAGGAAACTGGAGCACTCTGGATTTTTTCTGTAATTATTATTTGTGTTTTGAAGGGGCTAATTTTTTGATGCAGTGTGTCTCCATCAGAGTCCACCAACTGCGGTACAAACTGAGAGTATAAATAGTTCTCTCATGATTCTCATTGGCTTGATTGGTTGAGGGTGGAGTGGTTGGGGCACTCATTTTAACCAATCATCTTGCATGAGGAATGTTTTAGTAGTTTTCATTCATGTGATTTACCAGGTAAAACAAAGTATCAGTCTCAAATTTGTATTTTACTCTAATATGATATTGCTTGACTTAAGTGTTTAGTAGACGACAGAATACTTGCATGCATAAATCTTACATGGCACCAGTAAAGGTCACCACATGGTTTTAAACATTTTTAATAAATGGATAATAATGTGTTTTGTAAAGGGGGTGCAATTGATTTCTTTCTGATGGCTGCATGAATGTGCAGACAGCAGATATTCATGACTACAGGCGCTGCAGATAGGGTGGAAATTTGAAAGTTTAGTCCAGCGGCGTTCTAGAACAAAGGTCACAGGGTCTCCAAAATCAACAGTTTTCTCAACCTTTCTGACAGCAAATGTTGTGTCAGAGTGAGCACAGGGTCAGGAGATGACAGTGAAAACTTTGGCCTCATACTGCTTGAGAAAAGGTCTTTGGGTCACCAAAATCAATAGGTTTCTTCCTCATGGTAGCATGAGTAGAGAAATGTCAGTTTTCTGGATATGTTGGTCACAGACAAACAGAGGTGACTACATAAACCATCTGTAGAGGTAGATGGTGCATTAAAACTCTTCTACTGTTCCTCCAGGTTAAAATTCAAACTCAAATCCATATTAATCTACAGGCTGAAGCACTGTTTAAGTGTATTATGTTTCCTGCCTCAATCTTAGTGCTCACCAGGATGGATGAATTCAAAATACCATATCATGTGTATATGTAATTCAGTGTGTACATGTAACATTGGTAATATCCACATTATCACACAGCCAGGCAGTTCAGTTCAGCTTGTATCAGTGCCATTAATGGTGACTCATAAATACAGTCGTACCCTACAGTCTGTTTTGGATAATTATGTTTATAGGATTTTTAGTTTTGGTGATAATGAAAAGAATAACTAGTTAACTTATGGAGACTTTAAAGCAGTGATTGCCACCTGTAGGCAATATTATGTGAAAGTGTGGGTGGTAGCACAATGTATTCATATAACCTTTAACTGTTACATAGCTAGAAGAGGAAACATATCCGGTGCATCCCACAGATGTTGAGTTGGATTGGGATCTGTGGAGTTTCGAGGCCAGGACAACGCCTTGGCCTCTTTGTCATATTTCTTGAACCATTTCTGAGCAGTTTTTGCGGTATGGTCGGAGCGATGTCCTGCTGTGGGAGGCCCCTGCCATTGGGGAGTGCTGTTGCCACATGTGTCAAAGTAACATCCAGATAAATGCCGGGACCCAAGGTTTTCTAGCAGAACATTGCATTGTAATGAGATCAGTGTTATCACGAAATAGCACTTTGAGTATTTTTTGTTCTCTCACAAAACTTATTTCTGCTGTATAATACAACAAAGTGTTGCTTCAAACTGCTCCAAACTGTCAAGTCTTGTTGAGAAAGAAGTTCAACACTCATTTAAGTCTGCAGACAAAAACAAAATAGCAGATACTTTTTAACACCTTTTTGTTCTGGATACCAGGGACTGCTGAATGGTGTTCTTTTAGGAATAAAATTAATATTTTCGCTGGATAATTTAAACTGTAATCACGATACAACTAAAGCAAAGAACAAGCAAATCACCAAACTTCTCTTAATACTTTACTTTTTTCTGCTGAAGAGACCATTGTGAAGCTACTTTATACTGGTATTTAATTGCACCTGCTCCTGGGCTTCAGAGCCATCTAAACAGACTTACACTGTCTCCCTCTTCCCTGTGTCCATCTCCTCCCACTAAGCGCAGTCCCCCTCCATGCCCTTCAGCAGTCACCTGAAAACACTTTATTCTCACTCCTCTGTTATTCACCTCAACCTTCAGACTCTCTTTCTATGAAGCTCGTTCTACTGGGCTTCAGCTGTCTGGACCTAATGGAAACCACAGCTCTTGTTACACCTTTGGGTTTTCCTCGACTGATAAGGTCAAGACCTCCACCTGTCTTTATTTCTGGCTCATGTGGTTTTTGTTTACAATCTGAGTTTTGGGTTTATCCTCCTCTGCTGGAAAGTTTTTTTTTTTTTTTTTTTTGGTCTGTCCTTTTCCATCCCTGCAACTCAACAAGCCTGTATTTACAGTATATATGTGTGTGTATGTGTGTGTGCTTGCATGACCATGTTAAGCCTCAGCCCATTGATGTTTCTCTGAGCTTTCTCCTCAGCCAAAGGAGCACACAGCTCCTCCAACATCCAACTGTCTGTATCCACTTCAAAGGCAGACGAGACTAAGACAGCTGAGCTCAAACGGCAGAGAAGCCTGGATACGAGCCTGCTTGTGGGTTCTCCTATTCAAAGACCCTGACCTGATTGTGTATTTGTGTATGAGTGCCTATACTGTATATATGTGTGTGTGTGTGTGAGAGAGAGCGAGACAGAGCCAGAGTGTGTATCAGTGAGTATGTGAGAATCAGATATGATGTATGACAGTATGACAGGCACACATGAAAGCACACACACACACACACACACACACACACACACACACACAGACATACACACTCACTTTCAAAAGTGCATGGGGTCAGGTGCAGAACGCCACAAACAGGCGAAATGACACAAGACAAGAGGAAGACAAGAGGAAAGTGGCCCCAGGGGACGTTGCTTGACAGTCTGCTTGCAAACACACACCATGCGGACACGCATTCAACCTGAGCTATTCATACCAGACTGCTGTACCCCCCCCAGCCTGACTGTAATTCTACACACATCACTGCTAAACCATAGATGTTTACTAGACTTTGTATAAGAAAAATAGCATGGGATCATGTTTAAAAATGTTTCCAAAGCACCTTTCTTGGATGGATTGGTGCAGCAAGCCTGGTCACATTTATTGAAGCACTATGGCATGTAAACCGCTTCTCTGCACTACTCGTTTGTTGTGCTTCCTCTGCATACCAGAACATCTTTGGTCTTGTAGTGTCCATATAAATGCAGGGTAGACATTGATCTTTGTGTATAACAAAAGCAGCATGTACATTCTACAAATACACCCAGACATTGTCATCAATATATGTTTTAATTGCCCTTTCTAAACAGCCAAATAGATCAAGAGACTGCATATAAATAGCGCGCCACTTCAGCATCTTGAGATTTTCATGTGTCATTTTATGTGCGTGTCATTTAATACCCCTTTGTGTTAGGGATAGGGTTAGGGGGTTTTTAGGAGTTAGTAAGTGGAGAAATGACGAACCTTGAAATTATATGCAAAAAGCAAAAACTGTGTAGTGATAACACTCGAAATGGCTTACATTGGCATGTTGCTTACACACCATTTGGAGATACAAGACTGGACTTTAATGCTCAACCTCTATGGATTGATTGTCTGTGACATGGGTGCTCACATTGAACATAATCATTTCACATTCTAGTCAACTTCCAGTCGACCAAAATTTCGGATGTGCCCAAAACTCAGATCATTCATCGTTCCTCTGCTCATCAGATGTCTAAAAATTGCTCTAACTGAATATTAGATTAACGTCCAACCTGACAGAAAGTTGACCCTGTTCTAAAATTGGTTGGGGTCGGCCAGTTTGGGGTTTAATCGAGGTTTAATGTGTACAGTGTCTATCCAGCTTTAACAGAGGTGGTACTGTGAAATATTTTGCTGATTCAAATAAATGTATTCAGTTTAACTACCTTGCAGTTGCTGACCATATAGGGGTTTAAATACGTGTCAGTGTGCATCTGTAAGCGATCTCATCACCCTTGGCAATACAGTGCCTCTGTCTTAAGGTTTGTATTCGGACTAAGTTCAGTCTGTTGCTGCTTTGAATTGTTGAACCAGTTTAGCGTGAAACCAGGTCTGTTTAACCACTGTTTATTAGGGCTATGTTTCTACTATTTGTCTTTCAGTTAGAACACATTTGTCAATAAAGTGCTATAAGTGCAGTAAGTGTTTTGTGAAGTTAGCCTTTAAACCAGGAAAGAAATATACTATATAATCTGAACTGGCAATCATGCTTTCCCAAGTAGGGGAACTCCAATCCAAAATGCTACTAGCGGTTCAGCATGAGAATTCTGTGCTGAAGATAAATTCTTATTTATGCACCTCAGCTATGCAGCAGTTTTAGCCAGCTGGGGTCTTTGTACCCCTCTGGTTCTCCTCGCAGGCCTGTCAGTCGAGTGCAAGGCATAACCACACTTTCTCATACACATAATGATTGTGAAAGTAGAGTTCTTTCAGGCAGCCAGAGTCACCTACTGTATGTGCTGTATTTGCTTTGGGAAAGATAGCCAGAATTAGTGAGGAGACATGTCCACACGTCATCTTGTTGACACCCAAACAAGCCATTATTGAGTTCTTAATGAGATGAAAGGGAGCAAAATCCAATCAAAATGGCATTTTGAGCTACAGTGCCCCCTTCGATCTTACTCCTCTGTAATAATTAACATTACACTCAAGCCTGCCAGATGAGGACCTTGTAATGAGGGTAGTGAAGTAATGATATCCCATTATGACATGCAGATCCCTTGCTGAATGCACTGCCAGAGCTACACTCTGCGGTGAGGCGAGTTACTCCTTCAGAATACACTCAGATGGTAGCAGTTGAGTCCTTCATCCTCATACAGCTCAATTTAAGAACGTCAATATGACCAAGGGCACCGGCAAACACAACTGGTAATTGACGCAGTAATCATATCACGTTCAGGGCCTAGGTAATGTTCATTGCTGTGCTATTGAAATTGATTTTTGATGCACAGGGAAGACAGTGCCAAGTATATGAGCAGAAATGAGGGGGAAAACCTCAACCATGATACGCTGGCCTTTATCCGAGGTCATGTGGGGTCACTAGTACGTTGGCCTATTCGTTTATGTGATGTCAAATAGAGGATAAGAAATGTAACAGAAAGAGAACTGCGATGGGAAAGAAAAAAGAGCCATGGCGAGGGCGAGGAAGCTTTGAACACCTGGGTAAGACAGGTGTGTCCTTCTAGTTGGAGCCCCAGTGCACATGGTTTGTGTCAAACCAAGGTTGCAAGGCATCAAAGAAAAAAAAAAAAAAGACAAGGACTTAGGTTGTCCTTTAATACAAGGTAATTCAAGTCTCTAACCGAAGCCAGTGGCCTCGTAAAGTAAATCCAGGTGATGAGAAAAACAATTAGGTCACAGAGTGATAAGCTGCAGCTGTGACATAGCTGGGTCCACAAAGGCAACATGACTCACTGTGTCTTGATCGGAAAAAAAAAAAAAAAAAACAGGTGCAGCCATCAAAAACAAATTAACATCATATCTCTATATCACTGTAGGTGTGGTTATTATTTTACTGTAGCCATTTTAAATCATTCAGAGCCATCTGTTGATGATGTAGCAGGATTAAAAAATGCATCAGTGATTGGCTGATATAATTACATGGTTCAGCTTCTTTACTATGTGTGTGTTCATGAGTGCAGGCGTACAGCCGCTGAATGGCATGTGTTATTACTTGACATTATTTATTGCCAGGTCAAGATGCCGAACTTAGATTAGCTTCCTCTTGGGCTTTTTAATGAGTAAAGGTAATTGGCCATGTCTGCAGAAGCACTTACACACTTTGTGTGATAGTCGTAAACAGGATGCTGTGGAGAAAAAAAATCACCTCATCTTTGGCTTTACACAGAACAGAGGTGTAAATAGGGCAGTTGGAGTGGAATTTAGGAGCTTGGTCATTTGTTGTGTGTGTGTGTGTGTGTGTGTGTGTGTGTGTGTGTGCTTTTTTTTTTTTAATAGCTGGGAATGAACTGAGTTAGGTATTCACACTTTCAAGCATTTACAGTCCCAAGTAAAAAATATTTAAAAAATATTACAGAAGGCGAGCATTAAAAGTAGAAGTGCCTGCTCCCTTTTAATTCTCCCCATTGTGCTGTACAACATTGCCCGATTGTTGCATATGCAAACCAATCACAACATTTTCATCTGTGGGAGTTTTGACCATGCCCAAGCTCCCTTCTCTGCTTATCCTTTCTCACCACGCTTTTTCGGGGGCTTTCACTGCGCATGCTGCCGCTGATAGCGCTCTGTTGGGCTTTGTGCTCCGCGCCTTATCGGGTCAGAGGATTCCACCGAGGAACAGCGGCATTGTCGCCACTGACCTCCCCAAAAAGTCACACAAAAAAGGAACTAAATTGAGCGGTGTCACATGGAAAGCTCCAAGGAGACCCCATTTGCAATTCAAAGGCAAATTAGCAAATCAAACACTTTGTCATTGCCAAAGGAAATTGATGTTAAAAAATTGAGTGACAAGTGTTTAATATTGAAAACTTACCTTAATCAACACGTCATCAGCTAAAAAAGTAATGGCACTTGAGTGGAGGCAACGTTATGACCTTGGGGGGCTTTTTTAATGCAGCGTCATCTACATAAAGACAGATTTTAAGGTCATCACTGTCATATCCAATCTGTGGAGTGACTAGTCAGGATAAATCAAATTACGAAGATATCAATGACAATTGCCCTTGTACTAAGTCAACGTTTTCATCCATATGTACTTAAGTTTTCTGCAGGAATTAAGCAATGGGGTATCACAAAGTTGAAAGTAATGTGAATAATAAATGAGATGAGTGTTAAGATTCCAGACATGGGTAGAAGCTTAACTGCTAAGACAGGAGCATGTCAGGCACATCAGTGCGTATATTATTATGCATCAATCACACCCCTCTGTCATTCAACACACATACAAATACAGTCTCCATGCAAAGATGGAGGACAAAGTACGACAAGGCAGAGAGTCTACAGTCATGCTAGTAGCTCTGCGAGGTCGTGCTTATGCACGGCTGTGCAGCTGAGCTAAATGCTAATGCCAGCATAGCAAATTGCTTGCAGTGACAGGGATTACATGCTAATGTTTGTAAGTGCACACAGGTTTTTGAAACTACGAGGCGGGCCTCCTCAAGGAACTGTGGGGAAATTGTGAGGGAGATACAGCATGAAGTGAAATCGACAGGTGTTAGCATGCAAACAACTCCAAATTTGTGATTATAGCTTAAGCTGCTGATTTAGCACGTGAACAGCAGCAAAGCAGCTTAATTGTTTGATTTTGTTGGTATGTTTATTGTTCTTTGTCATACTCTTTTATTGGGGATAATCATGAATCATGAAACAGAAACTACAATGTTGCCATGGAGTTGGCGAGTTAATGTTAGCTGCAAGACTACAACTTGAGTCCTATTTTTTCCAGCCTGTGTTGGTTTACATTTTGGCAAAGTGGCACCATTAAAAGTATGCTGAATTAGCTATTAGCAGTTCCTGTTTGCAGCTACCAATAGCTGTACGGACAAATAAGACTGGATTACTTTGATACTGAAGAAAACTTAAAAACATTACATCCTTTGCTGGCATAAGGAGCATCTTTGTCTGTGTAAGTAGGCAGATTTATGGACGTTAATTCCCGGTAGAATATTATATCATCAAGAAGGTTTCACTGAGTCTAAAAATATGTGTATCATGTCTTCATATTTTAATCAGACTGAGTTATGACTGAGGAGTACAATGTTTGATGCAAATTGCATATTTTAAAACAGCTTAATTGCCTCCAACAACAACAGTGTACTCACCCCATGTTTTAGAACGCCTGCATACACAGATGCCTTTCTCCTCACACAGCATCTTTGCCTCATGCCAGTAAGACTTGGACCTCAGTGTGTGATTTATTATGTTCTGGCTAATGATAGCATGCGAACTGCGCAGCAAAAATGGAGACTGGAATTATTTCAAGGAGAGCTTCCAGCAAGTGGTTGAAAAGTTCAGCAAAGTGAACCTGAGGGGAAATAAGGCTGCATACTGAGGTGCACCTTACAGTGCAAAGGCAGTAAATATTGAGGAAATATTGGGGTAGACATTCAAAAGCTGTAGTTAAAGATATTTTAAAGATGGTAACAGGGTAGTGTAAGTGGAATGGGATCAGTTGGACACAAAATGTACGTGAACTGCACCAACTAACTTAGACTGGCATCCCTGGAGTACATTCAACGTATTTCAACGTATGTGTTGGATATGTCATCATACCTTTCATGAACTGTCTGCCATCATTTCTGAGGGCCCTTGATTATCATTAAAGAAAATCATGACAGTTGCTCAAGTTCACCTCTGGATCTTAATCAGTAAAAGCACAGACAGTACAGGGAATGGGCTGTTGAGAAAGGTAGAGCATGAGGCAGTAGCTCCTCTTGGTAAATGAGCTCATGTCCACGCAAGTGACCTGTAATTATAGATAAAAGCCTTTTGCATCACACCATCATCTGCATCATTGACTACTCCGCTCTCGTTTGGACTCTTAAATCACTTATCAAAGGGAGCTAGTACAATTGCTGATTCTTGACATACATATTTTACATACGCTTAAAATACCTCACATCTAGAGAAAATGAATACTCCTACACCTTGATCCCCCTTGAAGAAGTATTGTTTCCCATCCCCCGGCAGAAAAGCCACAGGATTTTTGATTAGCATGTCGTAGCATCTCTCTGTGTAATGGCAGAAAGAGTGAAGGGAGTTGAAGATGGTGGGTGAGAGGACGCCAGTGTGTGTGTGCGTGCGACTGAATCCTCCCACATATAGTAGTTCATGGCAGGTTCTCACACTGGGGAAAGTCACAGACACAGAACACCTCACACAGTATGACAAAGCCACCTCTACCTGAGAGTCAGCCCTTCAAGCCTTGTGTCATTGAACACATCTGAAAAGAAACGCTGGTGTTTTTTTTTTTTTTCCATCTGAAGGGCATATTGTCGTTAAAGGGACTGCAACTGGCCACAGATCACAACTGACAACCAATGGCTGGCTGTTGGAACTACAACACTTACCAGCTTCTAAATGTAGTAATGCGAGCACTAACCCTTGTTTAGTTAGTGAAATTTCACAGGATGCTCATTCCTTTGAAGCAAAGGCCATTCCAGCTTTGCATAAAGAAAAAAAATGGATTAATCAGCAATATAACATCATGGCATGAGTGTGTTATCGACTGTGAGAAAACAATGGTACACCTTGATATTTCATTTTTGTTCTAAAGATAGTTGAGGCTACATGACATTAAGCTGGAAGCGTACCATTACTTTGTCTTCCATTTGTTTCATTTGTGTCTACCTGAGAGCAACTTTGACGTCCCGTTTTCCACAACATAAACGATCCCCCCATCCCCCCACCCCCCTTTAACATCGGGAACTTAGGCTTTTCATGTTGTTTCAAAGACACTGCCTGCGATAAATGTCGGGTTGCCTCCTCAAAGGGATTTTAAAAGCCAGAGACGAAAAGGTCTGGATCTTTCATCTTGCATTCACCAAATGTACAGAGAAAGGGAAAAAGGTGAGAGAGAGCATGCCACTGGTATTGATGGCGGCGAAATTGGTATGCCTACCCCCCTCCCACCCTGTAAAGCCGGATGCAAATGGTTCAGGCCTCCCTTCCTCCCAGCATGCCTCCTTAAGCAGCACAACGGTTTATCGAGCATGCCACTGTTTGAAATGAAACACTGGTTTACCTTGGAACAGGTTCAAATGGTCAGGACTTGGTCTCAGACATCAATGAAGACGCAATCCCTAAAACATCTTCAACATTTTTAAAGATTTAAAACTTTAAACACTCCTCCTATAACTACCTAAGCCAAGAGTTTGTTAAATCATGGGGAACATGTTGGATAGTAGCAAAAACAATGGTTCATGTACGTACAAGCTAACACTTTTGGAAGTCCACTAATCACATTGTAATTGCAGACATTGTGCACACAGCATGAGAAAACACAGCCGAATGCATCATCTCTGCGTTGCATGGCAACAGCTGAGCCCAGGTAGCAGGTGTGAGCATTATTTTATTCAGGAAGTGTGTGTAGCCCCGTGCTGGCATCCATAATGGAGCCAATCCTTCAGGGCTGCATGTGGATCTCCAAGCAGCTTGAGCCCTGAACACTGAGGTGCGTTCACTAACACGGGGGTTTCATTAACCCCCGTGTTAGCGAACAGTTATAATGTTGGCAGCTGCCAGATGGGAACTGGGATGGTAGGATGGTTCATGTCATCACATAATGTGGCAGGTGTTGTGCAGGGAAAAATCCTGAGTGCTTAATGTTATTGTTATGAGTGGGGGAATGTTTTGGGGGGTAGGGGTGTAGACAGAAAGGGGCTAAAGCAATGAATGTCTCTGGGGGAATGATTCTGGAAACTCAAATTTTTTGCAATTCGAGATCAATTTTACAGGCAGTGCTTATCAAATAACTCTTTCCTATGTTGTTTTTCAATTCTAGTTTAACTGTAAATCGTCAGGAACAGAACTATCCATAGATTAGGGTTCTTTATAATCATTTTAGTATCTAACAAAGTTTAAACGAGAGCTGCTATTTCAAGAATAGCACTCCATAGAGACCTACAGTATGTCATATCAATCAAACCTTGTCACAATATGTCTTGTCTTCAGCACTCTCACCTCAATAGGAGTCACTAACACTAGTCACTTTTCCCTGCTATTAATTTAATAGAGGGGTGTCAAGGGAAGTCATGAACTACACAAAATATTGGAGCCGCCTCAGCCTTTTCCCCAGATGCTGTGGTAAAGTTTTGAGCCTGGTTTCTGGTAATGTGGCACTGTGGTACAGTATATATATATATTTGTGGGCTCCTTTGCTCAAATACATGCTCTGACTCACAAAAAAGGCAGGTGGAGGTACAAATTGCCTAGTAATTGGGGGCAAACGAGGGGCAAGTCCTAACCATTGCTCTTAAATCTGTGTTTTCAGTGTATTTCTATATGCAGCTATGTTCTTAGCAAGCATTATACAGCTCCAAGGACACAGAGGCTCAACTCCGGTGACTGAGCAACATTCATAGAATTTTTATCCTCATCTACATAACTATCCTAATCTGGCCTCAGCCCTCAGCATTTGATTGTACGGCAGAGTCCTGCTTTCAACCTGCACAAAACCCTGTTTTCAACCACTTTGAAAATCCAGGGTTACATGTCTCTTTTATAATTGCTGGGTAAAGTCAGGATTGTTGTAGGTCTCTTACTCTTGGATCAGCACAGAGACAAGGATTAAACAAAAAAGGCCAATGTATCATCCAGACAGTGATTTGCAGTCTACATACACACCAGTGCAAAATCAATGAAGCTTCACATCGTGGCCTCAGCCTGCAGGAGCTCTGACCACGCTGCGCCCATGGTGGGATGAAGTCAGACTTTCCCACCTTTGCTTACTTGAAGACTTCCTCCAGGAAACTATCAGTCTTTGGCAGATGTCCAGGAAATGGCCCCCGAGGTTGTTCTTTGGTGACAGCAGACATATCCCAGCGTAAGTGGAGGATGCATGGCTAAAGAGATAGAAAGATAGGGCCGTCGCTGGCACCTCCAGACCACTGATAAAGCCCCAGCAGTCTGCGTGTGCCAACTGGGTGAGTCTTCGAAGCCAAACATGGTGTGCTGCAATCCAAGGCATCTGTAGTGTAGATTTGTGGGAATCCATCACAGTGTTGAGTCCACAGTTGGAAGGGCAGAGCCTTTGCAGCAATTACAGACAAAGCCATTGTTTGCCACTGTTGGTTGTGTTGTTGGATCTGAATGTCGTGCATCAGATGGTGAGAGGAAGTGAATGTTGAGTGGGGGAAGCCAGATTTCGCTGCTCCAGATGATGAATGGTCAGTGATCAGAACTCCATAAAATAAAGCCACCACTAAAACCTATTAAGCTCATACACTAGACTTCCTTTTTGTTTTTTCTTCAGTCCCCTCTCCAGTCAAGTTATCGCAGACCTCAACTGACTCTGTTCAGTTCAACTAAGGATGCTATAGATACCAGGCAGACTATGAACATAAGCCTCATCTGTGCAGACATAATTTAGCTGTTGCACATATGAGCCAGTTATACTCACCTTAATCTCCCATACTGTCATTATTTACACAGCAGACAGTGGTCAGTGTTCATCCTAGACCCTGCAGAGATTAATTTCCCTGAGGAAATTAGCCACTGATGCACAGTAGTGTAAATTTCCCATCTATGGTGAATTGAATTACCTAGCCTCCATCAGTATTTACAGAGAAACACATATTTTATGGCAGTGCCAATTATAATATATTTTGAATTATAGAATGAGCTTCTTAAGGGAGATGGGGGCCGCATACAGCAGAGTTTATTGCCAGACCCGCCATTACATTGAAAAATAGGCATGACATTTGCATTTCCCAGCACATTTTGAAAAACATGTTTTATTCTGTTTGGATAGCATTAAATGGGGACTGTAGAGCTTTATATATAGGAGGCAGCTCCTTTAATATGAGCTCTATAGACAACGTGATGATGAAGAGTTGATTTTTAGATGAGCTTGTCAAGTAAATGCACTACAGTTCGACAACACGTCTTTAATTTTAATGGTGTAGGCTCAGTGCATCTGTGCATGTGTATCTGAGACTACATCACAGCAAAGTGCATGGAAGTAGAGGTTTGTGGTGTTATTATATTAGGTTGGTTTCTTATACCTTATAGTTTTCTGGTGAAATTATGAACTTGAAAGAGAACTTACTTAACTGCTGGGTACCTATTCTAATGTTATGAGGTGACTAGATAAACAAGCCGTAAGCCATTAATTTTTGCTGTTGAAGTGAGTGGCAGTGCCTACATGTATATATTGGTACCAAGCCCCCAGGAACTAAGCTGGGCTATGAGGTGATGTTGACACAGTGGCTGCACTGGGGATGTGGAAAGGAACTGTAAATGGTGAAAAAGATTTTCTGAGAAGCAGAACAGAATTCTATCTGCTCGGTCTAATAACATTTGGAAAGTTTAGAAGAGTCGTATGATTAAATTATTTTTATCTCAGTCACATGTTTTGGGAGCCAACAGAAAGCTGGTCTGCTCAGCCAGCCCAAGTCTCGGTCACACATGCACTCAACCGGCCGTACTATAGACGTGCTGTAAAGTGCAGGCTCTACGTATGGGTCCAAAAAAGTGGAAGCGTGAGGAAGCCCCGGAAACAGGGTTGAAGCTTATTTGGTGTATGCTCTTAGTGAGCAACTTTCATAGCAATGAATGGGGCATCGCCTTTGAATGTGGTCTCCATCTGTCTTTAATGCATCCATAATCAGTATGCACTGTACTGGTAATTGTATATTGCAGGCCATGATCCTGAAGCATTAACAAAACTTCATACCAACTTGTCTACTTAACTGGATTGATGATATGTGTTGCTGAATTCTGCACAAATGTATAAATGATGATAAATAGTCTAAATTATGTCCTTCTAGATATCTGCTGCTGTCTAAGCACTGACAGCACTGATCAACCTTAAGGAAAACACTCTCTCATCACTTCTCCAAGTTC
The DNA here is from genome assembly GCF_001640805.2 of Lates calcarifer. NCBI lineage: Eukaryota > Metazoa > Chordata > Actinopteri > Centropomidae > Lates > Lates calcarifer. The sequence goes on from NC_066846.1 coordinate 9,094,733, forward strand.
CAATTTGTCACCAGTTCCCATGTGCTCTCAGAACACAGCTTTTTTTTTTTTTTTTTTTTTTTTTTTTTTTTGCATATTTGCTGATGTCTCTTGCGAATGAGACATTGCAGACATATCAAAGGATTTGCTGTTTTTCCCAGAATCCTCCTGCCATCTGCTCCCCACCCTCAACCAAGATGCTTATACTGGAACCACCCTACCCCCTAAATCTCAGCATACAGTCCATGGCAGTCTATCAACACTTTTTCATATTGTCTTTGGCTTTCAAACTCTTTGAGTTCATTTGTAAAGTGGTTTATTTTATAAATAATGCTATATCTCAAAATTGGCAAATTGGCATGCTGTTTGCGACTGGGACGCAAACCTCTAGACTTAATTGCTCGCCACTCTCCATGGTTGTCTATCAATTGTGCCTCACCACATATTTTTACCTTAGCAACAGTCAACACACTATATGGATTAACTGAAGTCACAACAGTCTTCTTCCACCATTTTCTAAAGGAGCTGCAAGAATTATTGTGGCTATGCAGTTACGCTGTGGCACAGTCTTTGATCAACCACAGGGTGATGGTGACGATTATGTCCTGCAACACCTTTCTTCTGCTGAAAATGTGTCATTTCTTTAGAGAGACAACTGTCGAGAGTGTTGAAACGACCAGACCTAATTCAGCACATGTTAAAATGTTTCTTTGTGGGTATCTGCCTCAGCTGAGACAGATAACTATTAATGAGATGAGAAAAATAAAACTCTCGGATTCACATTTCAAATCTGACAGTTTGAAAACAGGAGCAAATGCTTCAATAATTGGTCTCCCTCGCAGCCACGCCACTCTCACATAAGGTGCCGAGATGCACAGATACAGTACATGAACAAAAACGCAGAATCCCAGTGACATAAATCACAAGAAACCTTGTTTTGCAATCTTAAATCGTGATCTGACAGTATGTAACCTTGTGTGATAGATCGTAAAAATTGCCTTAAAGCATCAGTGCGAATGCTGGCATTAGAGGTGTTGAAGTGAGTAATATGGAACATAAATAATTTTTCTGTGTGGATGAGACTAAGGTGGAGGTGACAAACCCCTTGACCTCTCTACCCATCCAATGGATACTGTAAAATTAGATGATGTTGTAAAGGTATCCATATAAGTGTAAGGCTTTTCCACTTTCACAATTCTCTTGCTGGAAAGGTTTTTCTTTATTCTATCTTGTCTGTTGTGTTATCCTGCTACACATTTTAATCAGCCTTTAGAATTCACAGGCCACAACGTGTGTGCTCCTACTGAATGTAAATACAGAATCCCCAGTCGGTTTTGTCCAGTGACAATTCAAATGAAGTTTATTCAAACAAGATGAATGCAGCCTTATCAGTGTTGACAAAAGGGGAGACAGTCAGGTCCTTTGTCTAATATCTACGACTGCTCTGTACTGTAGTATAGATCAGTTTTATATCACAGTGCAGTCTCAGGCTTGGATAGCCAACACAAATTTCGGACTTGCCAGAAATCTATCTGATCATCTAAAGGCCAGATCATTGATCATTCACACAATGAATCAACCTGGCAGAAATTTGGCCTACTTCTAAAACTAGTCTGGGGTGATCAACTCGGTGCAAATGTCAGGTGAAAATCTGTACACTGTCTGGCTTTAAAATACCTTAATGGCTGCACTGGTTGGGGGCGTGTTGTTTCAAGTACAGCTGAGACAAATACTGCTTTAGTATAGAAAAAATGTTATCATTCATCGCAATGATTGTGAGGTAATCAGGTGAAATTCGCAATTCATGTTACATTTTTTTGAGTCTAGATGTTGACGGTTTGCATTACAGTTGGCTGTTTTTCTGGGCCAAATTACACTTAGAAGGTGCAAAACACTTGGATCCCCTTTCAGTTATATATATATATGTATATGTATATATATATATATATACATACATATATACACACTCTCATCTCCTCTGACTTTTTGTTCTTATGACCCAGAGATATTGTAATAATTGATTTAATGTCGTACAGTGATACAATGCAAAAAGCAAAAAAAAAAAAAAACCCAAAAAATCCAACAGAATTTTAAGAAATGTATCTTTTTTAAGATGTCTATTGTGTTGCAGAGACATCTACCTAAGTTAGCATGCCAACCAGCTAGCCCCAGCCCCTGCCGTCTCTTAATACCTCTTTGTATCTCAAGAGGCGATAGTCTATCCTCTGTCCAATATGACAGAATAATAGCAATAGTAAAAACTTACACACAGCACCTTTACTACACATACATACAACTTTATTTGTATGTGTTAATTGTGTTTTTTGGGATATATGTATGGTCTTATCTTGTGTAATACTGGATGACATTGACTGTCACATTGGTATTCAGCACAGGAAAAGTTAAGCCCAAGTCTTTAAATCTATTGTGATAAATGAAGAACATTAATGATGGATTGTTTCTTTAACAGTGTAGGATCTCCGTATGCATCAAAAAAACTGAGTAACCCTATACTTTAACTTACTGAAGGTGTAATGAATCAGTGTATGTGGAGTCCTTGTGGGTGGGCGGGGCCAGAGCACTGTGTACCTGTCAACTTATGTAAATGTGACTCTTTATTAATGGCAAGGCAGTGGCTCTACACCAATGGCTGTCGATGTGTCGATGGGGGCCGGACCTCCCTTGCGACAGTCCTGATTAGTGGCTGGGCGCAAGGGTCATTTCAACAACTACAGGAGGGGGCATGCTGCATTCACTGACAACACCCGCTTGTCCTCAAGTAGTGAATGGGAGAAAAGAACAGGGAGGAGGAAAGCAGGCAGAATTTTAAATTAAGGGAGAAGAGAAGATGAAAATCCTCTCAGCAGATGATGAAAAGTGTCTAAAATATTAACTTGGCGGTTAAAGGCCTTTGTCATTGTTAGCGCCTGTGCGCCATATCCTTGAAATATCACAGCTTGGTATGAAAATGGCTTCAGAAATTTGGAATTTGATTAATATGTTAAGCCAATTCATCTGCATCCATTTATAGAAATCCTGATTGCCTGCTAGTTATGATACCATTGAGCGAGCAGGAAAAAGGGACATTGGCAGTGTGACATTGTCATTTTCAAGTCTAAACTGACACCTGGGGCCACCCGGTGTCCCTCCAAATTCTCTGACAGCAAGACAATGGATGACAGCTTGGAAAGAGAGTGTGACCATACACGGCTTAGATTGGATAGCCAATGGAATAATCAAGTCTTTCATCCCCTGTTCCAGAAACATTATTTGTAATTCCAACTTTCATTCGATTCTTACAAATGAATGATTTTTTTTTTTTTTTTTCCCCTCCGGCACGTGTTGAGTCTGGAACCTTTTCAGCAAAGATGAATGTTTTCCAAGTTAGTTTTTAATCATTCAGCCTGCTGTGGTTTTTGGTTTCTCAGTTTTATCCTACTTTCATGGCTGACCTAGGGAAAGGAAAAAAAAAAAAAAGAACGCATCAGAAGATCTTAATGTGAATATTTAAGAAGTTAAGCATAAGCCAAATCCAAAGCACTCAGCAGTAGAGGGGGAAAAAAAGTGTGAAATTGTAGAGCTTTGTTTATTTCAAAAGCTTTCTTCTCTCTCTGGTAGGGATTTCTGAATGTGATGTTAATCTCTTTATTATCTTTGAAGGCATTTCACCTATAGGACCTTGTGAAAAAGCCTAATCTGAAGAAAAATAGCAAAATATTGAGTTCTGGCTGTGACTGATAAAACATGCTTTTTTCCCTTGCTGTGTTCCTTTCTCCCTTTTGAGGACAAACAGGGCTCCCTTTAAGCAGCTAAAGAGCGAAAACCTTTAATCATAAGGCAAGGTGACCGCGCATTCTGGTTATCGGGCTCGCTCAGTGTGCTCACACAAACGCCACACACCTATGCATGAAGTGTGCACACACATTGTATACACGCTCTCAGATATGTACACAGGCACACAACAAGCCTACATCAGCACAGAATCACACACACAACCTCTGCATTGTTCTTTTTTGGTCACAGAGTTTGCATCTGACTATTATATAACACATCTACTCCCTCATCCTCCTCCTCCCGACATACACAGGGAAACATGCAGAGACCCCACTATATAATATTTTTCCTCCACCACATTGAAATTCTGTAGATGTCGGTTCAATATTTCCCTTTCCTCTTACTCACAGCATTTCAAAAGATTGTCCCCCCCAACTTCAGCAAGGGAAGGAAATTGCTTTTAAGGAGAGGTTTAGGGCTGAACATAAACATGGTGATGACTCTGATCTTGGACTGTGGTTCCATTTTTCTGCAAGTTCGGCATATTTCTTAAAAAAAAAGAAAAAAAAGGCGTGCTGCATTTTGTTGTAAACCGTTTTGCCAGTATCAGATCAATTGAAAGTAAAAATAAGCCCCGCAGGAATGGTGACGTAAACATTTTACCATTCGAATTAAACATGCCATTAGGCTATGAAGGAATGATACTATTAGGAGTACAAGCTTGAGGCGTAATTTGTAAATCAGGAGTTATCTGGACATGGAGAAGGTGCTGATTCAACAGGTCAAGGGGCAGAAACAAGTCATGGAGCTCCTCAGTATAGCAGTGCCTGGAGCACACTGGACAACACAGGTCCTAACAAGACACTCGTCATAAACAATGTTGTGCAAACCTGCTGTATATTGTAAGCAGAATGTTGTTGCATCTGATGTGACAGTTGCGTCTAGACACACAAGCCCACAGCTATGGGACATGCAGGTTTTCATTAGTCATGCTTTCAGCGCGCAGCTCAAACACCCACCCACTTAGCTGCAGGGCTTCCTGTAAAAATATGACAATGCCATGTAGACACCAAAACACAACCGCCAGCATACAGTGCACTTATGGTATGTTGGGTTTGCATCGGTTTCCCCATTAAATGAGCAGATACCACATACCTCACAGGCACTATCATCATCATTATCACAGGTCCTATTATCGGGGCCTCCTAACAGCCTTTAAGACTATATAAAAGAATCATAATTAAAAAAAAGGTGCTTACATTTTTATTTGTCCCACTCCAGGCCTCATTCCTAAGCCACTGCTATACTTGGAACATGCGTGAGAATGTGGAGGGTCCATGGGGATATGTGTGACATAAATTTCGTAATTGTGTACACACCCCTTTGTTGCATCCATGCGGACTTGTCCACACCAACTGCGCAACACTTTCTTGCTCTCCACGCTCATCTTTTTTTTATGTGTTGGCACTGAATACAGCAGGCAAAGCAGCTCTTCCACAGATGGCACTGTTTTGATTTGATTCGTCGTGTGCATGTACAAAATACGCACATGATGTTCTACGGTGCATGTATGGAACATGTCCTCCAAGCAGACTCCGCAAGCGAGTATAACTGAGTTTCTACTCTGTTTGCCATCTTTGTCATCATCCTCCCCCTCTTATTTCAAGTATGAATGAAAATATTAGTACTTGAACTGTTAGTGGCTCCATCAAGTTGCTCCAGGGAAATGTCCTCAGCAAGCCTCAAGTCTATTTTACTCCATTTTATACATGTAATTGCAGGGATTGTGTATTGGGCTTCAAGCACTGCCAAAATCCTGGTGACCTATAATAAAATACGTGCCTGAATGCATCCTGTGTAGCCACAGATAGGGGACCAAAGCTGCTGCTGCTGCTCTGGTAATGCGCTGCTCATGCTACGCCTGCTGTGTGGACATGGTGCAACCCACCAACTGAAGAAAAAAAAAAAAAAAAGGCACATTTTAAGGACCCACATTTTCACCATCTTCTCAATGCTGCATCGTGACTGCAGATACAGCATCCCACAGGGCTCTGGCATTGCAGTTTTTGTTTTGCAACTTACTTTTTTCCTTTATTAGAATCCCCGTTAGCACCTGCTTAAAGCCTTCACTGAAACTGAAAGAGAGAAAGTTTCTGCCATTTTGGACTCTGAAGTTTGACCGCCCCCTTGGAGGTCATAAGCTGTGTCAAGACAGTGGGCAACTGGTCCCAATTTGAAAGTTTGGGAAAGTTTTATTTGTGACTCATATCTGTCATGCAGCTAGTTTACTGCCATAAGCGAGCCCTCTCTCTGGAAACTGAATCAAATTGTGGCAAAATTCCCATAAAAGTTGGTGTGATTGGGTTGGTATAGGACTATTATGCTGTCTACAAGGAATGGCAAAGAAAAAATAAAGAATGACAAAGCAAACGTAAACGTCCAATATCCAAGAAAATTTAGTGGCACATTTTGACAATAGTCATAAATGATAAATTTAACATTCTAGCTACTAGTCTAATCTGTAAGGCTCCAGATTATGTTCAGGCAGAATGTGGCACAAATGGAACCTGGTATAATTTGTAGCTTGATTCTTTGTCCATATTTCATTGCAAACAGATGTTTGCGCTTTACATTGGCAGACTATAAAACAACCCTCTCTCATCCCTCTCCATCTCCTTCCTCTATCTGTCCCACCTGTCATCCAAGCCGAGCAGCTGCAACAGCTGCGCGAACCTGAGCGTGAGAGCGAACGACGCCAAACCGCAACTCCCACCACGCCCCGTCCCCTTGGGAGGGTGACGCTTAATGGTGACCTCCTCCATACCTGGATTGTTTCTGTAGTTCCACCACACTCTTCTCCCACCAGACACAGTACACCCACCTCCATATGGCATTCTCAGCTCAGAATGTTTCCCCTGGGAAGCCAAAGGGCTCTCAGTTTGCTATTTCCAGACAAGAAAATCATGATGGTGTGCATGTGTGAGGCAAAGCTGCAGCCTGAAAGTTTCTCAGTAAAGGGAATGTCAGTTTTAAAAACATGATTTGGCAGCAAACCAGATAGACGACTACTGTGTCTGTGGACGGTATGTCTGTTTTCCTTTTTGGCCCATGAGGAACTTGGAAGATGAGGTGGCGAGAGGTTGTCAGAGGGTGAGTCAGAAGGTGCTGTGGAGTTGGGCTGAGTTATTTCTAGTGCCTTTAAAATATTACTTACAAGAAATTTATCACTTACTTACGAGTACTTTGGGTTTTAAAACACAGAGGTGCTTAAAGAGCAAAGACGTTGCAATAAAGAACATGGAACAAATGACTCCTGATGGCATTCATGCTGATCCGAGCTATTTAATGCACTGAAGGAAAATCTGTTACATCCAGCCATTCTGGCTCTTTGTTCCAGCTACTTAAGCAAGCTACTAGTTGAATGGAAGTGTTGCACCCTGCTTCACTGACTTTTATTCTAACAAAACTTTGCTGTAAAGCTAAACTGTGAGCTAGCATTAAAAGTTTGGAAGAAGCAGCTGTAGGGTGCAAAGTTTAAACAAGTAATTTCATTATTGCATTCCAGTATTTATGAAAATTTGTAGGCTTTGTTTCAGTACATATGGTTGTTTTCAACACGTGTGAACAGTCTCACACAGAGAGACACAAAGAGCGTTTCTATCCACCTGTTTTTATCTATTTTCCGTCAATTTGGTTGAAGTCTGCACTAGATTTGGATGGCACACACATGCTAAAGTCTCTAAAAATGGCTCCCGCTAGTACAATGCTTTGGTGAAAAATCAGAGGAATTGGAAGAATTTCAATTCCTACAACTGAGTCAGGTGTTGTAAATATCATTGCACAGTAAAATCATTATAAATGGGACTAAATGACCCCACTAAAAGTAAAAATAGAAATTTCTATGGATTATTATGGATTGGATTGGGGGCAATGGATTTGGTAGGGGCATCAGAGAGCAGGCCAGAAGGTTACTGAAGATGCTATTTCTTATTTTATTTTATTTTTTAAATTACTCACAGTTTTGGCAAACTGTTCATCACTCCCTGCCAAATACAGCCAGACTGTGAAATTATCGATTCGGATCCAGCCATGGAGGGTACAGAAAGGTACAGAAGAAAGGTACAGATGAAAACTTGGCAATGTTACGGCACTAACACATCAAACTGTTCAAAAGAGGGGGAAAAGGAGGTCATGAAATTAGCCTCTAATTTCTACCTGCCCTGATAGTACCACGTCAAGCAATAGCACAGTTGAGGTGAACTGCAGGAGTACAGCTTTCACAAAAAACAGTTGTTAAATCTCTGACACGGCACACAAAAGGAGCATCAGTTGCACACAAAAGAGGCAAAAATGAATCAAACACACCGGGCAGGCAGATTCAATCGGCCTGCTGTGTTGCACTGACCTTCACATCTGTGAACATGCGCCGCTCACAAAAATCAAAATTGGATTTGTTTAATAAGGTAAAATGCTTGAGTGTACAGTTACGGCACTCTATAAACACAAGGACGGCGCAGCCCACTGATGCTTTTCTTGACGATCAATTCAGAATGGCTGATCACAATTTAATCCACAGCGTAATTATAAGACAGGGGACTTCTTCTTTGCTGCATGTTAATCTCACTCTGCCTGGCGTTTCTTTTCCTTGTAATGTTTCCCAGGCTTTTCAAGGAAGCCAGATTCTCACAGATGCCAGTGTTCCCATAAGCTCTCCATTGTTTTTAAGGGCATATGTGGGGGAGGGAATATGTTTAGATGCTGTATTAATAACACTTTATTCAAACATGAATAGACTTATGCATTTTTGGTTCTTTGTTCTTTCAGCTTGTTCGAAAGCATAGATTGTATAACATATACACTGTACAATAAATGACTCATGTGTGCAAACAATCAGATGTGGATAAGTCTATGTAAGGCTGTAATATCGCTTTACTCACTCCTTCCCAGCACTCTCAATACACATATTTACAGACACACACACACACACACACACACACACACACACACACTTGCATTTGCATTTGAGCTAATCCCAGAGGTGTAATCAATGCGGAAATACTTGGCATCAGCAGTATGACAGCATGCTGCAGCACAGCTAGCATAGCAATGAGTATCCAGCAAATCAAGGAATGGGAACCTTATTAAATAAAAGCGGGAAGGGTCAATACCAGCTATTGACGAGTCCATGAAGCCTGCGCTTCAAAGGCTTTCCCCCCTTTTTTCCCGTTTGCTTTTTACCAGCCCAGCAGGGAGACAAGTCTGCCCAGTCTGTGTCAAACTGCTATCCTTGAATGCTAATGCTACGTCCTTGGGAGGTAACTTTGTTGTGCTCTACAAGGGAACTTCAAAAATCCTGTCACAAATCAGCACATAGAGGGATCCCTGGAGTCCTGGACCTCGGGCAGTTTTGTTAAACATGCACACAAGAGTAAACCGACAAGTGCACACACAAACACAAACCAATGTGTAAGATGTCTGACAGGCTTAGAGTCTGTCAACATAAGGACTCATAATCAATGAGAGCCATTCAAAGTGCTGCATATGTCTGCAGCTAAATGTCCATTTTATTTATTCATTTATTTTGGTTTGAGTGCTATGCTTCCAAGGGCAGCAGCAGCAGGATTTCAGTTAAATGACACGCAGTCTCGAGGGTCCTTCCACCTGGTTTCTATTTGTCCTGCTCACCTTGTCAATATGTCATTGAGCAAGCTCTTTTGTCATCGTCACATTGATAGACACTCTGCTGCAAAAATTCTCAATTCCTCATGATCAAAGAAAGGTTATAATGCATGACATTTCGTTTAATGAATCAAATTCCGAGCACTCGCGCTGGTATTTTCATTGTAACAAAGCTGCGAGCAAGGCAGCTCATGTAATGACACTGTCCGCTGACAAAATGGATTTGTGTGTGATTTTTTTTTTTTTTTTCCCCCTTTCCTTTCTCTTTGGTTCTGATGTGACAGCTGGAGGATGGATAAATCTAAGAGAGGAGGATAAGCCAAAGGCACTGGAAGAATTTGAGCCTTTAAAACTTCTTAACATTAGTGTAGCAGTATCAGAGTTGGAGCTGAATGAACTCGGAGCATGTTCAGATAATTTTCGACAATAATCCAGAGTTAAAAGCCAGACTTAACACTGAAGGCTGGAAGAACTTATAACAACTCAAAATGTCTATCTTTGTTTAGATAAATGCCAGAATGTTTTATTGAGTTCACTCCATCTTATATGTTATTCATGTTATTCAAAGTGGGTTATTAGATAAAATGTAGAATTGAATTGCTTCTAGACATTATATTGTTATACAAGTCAATTATCATCTCAAATAGTGTCCGTGCACAATGATTATAAGATGTAGAAGTAAAACATGAATTTCTTAAATTTAAAGTGTAGCATTAATCCCATATTTGTGTAGCTGGTCCATCAGTCACACACTCACACATACCCCTGTCAGGCTCTTTGAAGTGTTCAGAAAGATAGAGACAGTTAGCATTTTTCAGATGGTCCTTTTGAGCTTCTCGTCATCTCTGACACCAGCAATTTGGCAGTTTTGACAGATGATTTAGTCCCTCGTGTGTTTCTGTAGTCAAACTGGTTTTCACTCTTTAGGAATCTATTTTCTCTATGGCAACAAAAACACGTTACACGAGACTTCAGAAACTACTGCAAGTTGACTTGGGGTCTCACTTTTAGGGCTAACTCTAAAAGACACACTTCTACTACTACAAACAACCCATAATGCAACAATGTTTGTAGGACACAAACTTCCCATTTAAAAATCTGCCTGAACCTCAATTATAACACAACCTCCTCCTTTTCAAATTAAAATCTTGTCGTTGTGCAGCACCATGTTTACGTGCATGTACTCACGTTTTTTTAGATACTGACGGAAAAAAGCTTGATTCATCAAAGAAAAGGATTGATCGGGTCAAATCAATATAGTTTCAACCAAAGCGATTTTTTGATTGTCAAACAACATCTTCCCTTCCATGTCTTCCAAGAAGCAGAACCTTTCTGCTACTTCTGTTTCTTCTGTCACTATTCATGCAACACCTTTAAACGTGGTTGGACGACACTTCATTTGAACTTGTTTGTTTTGAGCATTTGGCCTGTAGTGTACAGTAACCGTTAAACAAGAGGATAAATGTCAATTATATCCAATTGGTAAACAAATGTAATCCTTTCTACTTTCAGAACCTGTGGGTAGAACACTTTTGAGTGTGCCATATGACATACTTTTAAACACCTGCAGGCCTAGTGCTCCTAGTGCTAGTCATAGAAACACATAGAGAGGAAGAAATACAGCAGGGCAAAGAGTGGAAGGTGGGAAGAAAGGAACAGACATGAAACAGAAAGGGATCAATTCTGAAGAATTTCACCACAATCAAGACTCAACTTATCTGAAAGATATTAATTGTTTTTCTTTGTTTTCTATTTGCCAGAGTAAAATTTGCATTCTTTTAATTCTATTTTTGTCTGCGGAAACGATCACTTCCTCAGCACAGACTTTAGCCTTCAGGAAAATGTGAATTAGGTACTGTCACCCTGGAATAATTTTGTTTAGTAGCTTCTCTCTCAAAGGAAACACTGCTTTTTTGCCAATTTTAAACACTGTACACTGACTTGAAATGTTGTGTAGCCTGAGTGAAGGGGGGGTTTGTGCCCTGTTGCTATCCTCAAACTTTTCACATTAATGCTATTGACCCAAGTCTTCTTAGGGGGTACAGTAGGCCTCTAAATCCACATGCACCACAATCTCAAAAGATTGATGTGACTCTGGAGTGAGTAACTCCATTGATTTAATTTCATAGGGCATTCGATTCAGAAGATCATAGCACCTACAACAAGATTGGGTTGGCATGGATTTTCTCCATCAGGTCAAAGAGGCTTAGACCATAATTGTTTTTTATTACTTTTTGGCTCTAAAAACATACCAATGTATCATATTTCTGACTACTGCTCAATATCATGCACATATCATCGACATAGGTCAGTTCTTTCTATGCGATTCCTTTATGGCTGTCTTATATTGAGAAACTCTTTATTCGGTTAGCCATGAACCTTTAATGTATAAGTACAATGGAGGTGCTCCCTGAAATGATATTTTTTTCTTGCCTTTTGTTTAGCCCAGCTTGACGTTATATGTGAAGTGAAGATCTTACAGCTTCAAGGCACGTGGTGCATGCTTTTTACCACACTGACAGGCTTTGACCACATCAGGTGATCATGTCATGACTCTTTTTCTTCTTCTTCTTTTATCGCATAATCCTAAAGTCAGGAAAAAACAATGTGACCTCTCATGGCCCAGGTAGTTTGAAGTTTCACCTCACTGATTTTGTGGAAATGTGAAGAAAGTTGTGTGCATTAAAGGAAATGTAGGGTTGAGGTTAGACTTAGGGTTTAGGGTTAGGGTTCAAGTAAGGTTTAGGGTTTAGGGTTAGGCTTAGGGTTTTGGTTTGGGTTTAAGATTAGGCTTAGGCTTAGGGTTCCGGTGTAGGTTAGGCTTAGGGTTCAGGTTAACATTCAAGACAGGGTTAAGGGTTCACATTCAAAACTGGGTTGAGTTTAGGACTTTGCCATTTCTGTAGGTATGACAGCCAATATGCTAATAACCTGGTAAAGCACCACATGTACTCAATTCATGTAGGGAAAATGAGAGGTTGGAAGGAATGAATTCAGGTAAATGTTGCTTTTCTTGTTTGTGATATTTGACCAGCCAGAGCAGGCTTACAGTTACACCAATGTTTCTGTATCTGTAAACGCATTTTCTCCCTCTAAATGTAATTTAAGACAGGCTGTCATGCTCTTTCACACATGCACAACATTCAAACAGAGGTCTCATCAGGTTTTCGAACAGATTATGGCCAATGGCTCCGCATCTCTCCCTCCATGATTAGCCCTGGATACGTTCAGAGACCATGTCTTGCAGGAGCAGAGTGCTGGCCCTGCCTCGACTGCCAATTATCACCAAAGCAGAGGGCTAATTAAAGTTTGATTAAGTTCAGAGTGTTCTTGAGGATATGCAGAGAGGGGGATCGGGAGGGGTCCAACCGAAGATCACACGGTGTCTGTCAGAGGCAGGCGCTGTGAAATTGGATTGTTGGCTGTTATCAACCTTTGACCTTAAGTACCATGCCAGCTTGGCAAATTCAGCAGCTGGGAAAAAGAAAATTTACTGCTGTTGGATGTCCATCGTGGGCAAGAAAACTGAGACGCACTGTCACTGAGAGAGTCATTCACTAATGAGGTCTAGGAGGGATTGAATGCACAGAGGGAGTTTTTTTTTTTTTTTCTCGCGCCTGGCAATATAAGCAAGGATATGAAAAATGCACAACTTATAGAGTCCACATTTCTTCCAACGACAGTGAGATCTTAAAAAGTTCTATTTGTGACTTCTCCACAGCTTCTCTGCGTGGGAAGAATTGTGCTGTGTAGGAAGGTGCATCCCTTTGGGAGCTGAGTTGCAGGTATGGAACGGGGACGTGTTGCCCCCTTAAGGGGAACAACAGCCCTGCTTGTTCAACGGTCGGCTGGGAGGTACGTTGGTACAACCTGGCAAACGTCCTCCTTCTGCTACGCTCTTACTGAATTTGACACACACCGCACCGGCAAAGGGGTGGTGGGGCTGTATTACTAATTCATGACATGCACTCTCATATTAATGCTGCACCTTTTCGTGGCAAGCAAACATATGCATGAGGCGGCTCCGGGTTGTATTTAAAAAAAAAAAAAAAAAAAAAAAAAACAGGAAGAAGGTGAGGGCAGTCAGGTGGAAGAGTGGAAGACGACGGATGACGGCGAGGCAGGAAAAAAACACTATTAATGCTGGCAGAGAGAATTCTGGGGGACTCCACACTGCAACTTCTGCAGATTTCATTCAGTGGCAGCGGCTTCTGTGAGTTAGAAAAGGTAATTATGATAATGGACATTAATGGCTTTATAAGTAAGCACTAATGGCCATGGAGATTGAGCATGTACACAGTACAGCACCTGACCTTCATATTCCTCTGTGAATTCAATCTAACTCAAGCCATGCAACTGAATTAGAGGAGTGAAATCTTCATTGCTTGGCACAGAGGTATTGTGTTGAGATCCTCTAGCCTGAATCTTTTAAGCTTTGTCTCGCAGGCTCGGAAGCTTGGGTGCAGAGGAAAAAACACATTGTTTCAGCTCCACATTTCTACCTTCTCTCATCTGACTGACTCATGCCTTTTCCCTGTTTTAGAAGATTAGCTCTTGTGCTTTCTTTCTCTCTAGAACTCCACCCTTTCCTTCTTTTTATATTTCTTTCTTTCTTAAGAAAGAAAACAGCTTCAGCACTTCTAAAGCTGATCCCCCCCCCCATCCTCCTCCTTTCTCCTCTCATCTTGCTACTCTACTCTTGGCTGGGAGGTTAAGGGATGAAGGGCTGTCTGATTGGGTGTCTGCACATCAACTTGAACACCAGGCTTTCTTCTTTCTCCACAGACTTGGAGCCTTTATTTTCTTCTTTCCTTTTTCAGTAAAACATTGACCATCTCCACATTTCCTTCTCTAATGATTTATTCCCCCCTAATGTGTCCCTTCGCACCTCTTGTCTCTTCTGCTCAGTTTTTGTGTTCTGTATTATGCTGGCACCTCCATTTATCAATGTCAATCACCGGTTTTAAAACTCAACAGGCTAGTGTACATCGATTACCACTGAATAAAGAATAAAGCATGATGCAAATTTTAGATCAAGGTCGATAATGGAATAATAAGTGTAAACCACGACCTCTTAATGAATGTGTTAATATTGCCCTCTGGCCCTCTAGTTAGAGGATGCACGCGGGTCAAGCAAGGAAAGACATTTTGTTGTTGGTGACCTTTTTTTCCTTAATTCATTAACACCTTAGAAGCCAGAGTGCTGCTGCTAAAGTCTGTGATTATCACCACTCTAAGAAACTACTAAAAATTTCCACCTCTCTTAAATATGCAAATTAAGATATTAACAGGAGCATGTTGAAATAATTCATTGTTAACCCAGTTGTTAACAGCGCTAGACAGTCTGAGAATTGAAACTGAATTTATCAGGAGGTCCATGGCACTGTGAATCATACAGAGAATTTAGAGTAGCATCTAACACGAGAATTTACAAGGAAAGGGATCTGTCCTCGCCTTCTCATCTCACCCATATCAACTTTTAGCATTCTCTATTTTGGTTATGCAATCATCCCTTTTAGAAAAGGAGGAGAAAAAGTAATTTTGGACACAGGCTTAATAAAAAAACATGACGAGAGAATTCCAATTTACCTGATACTCATTCTTCTTTTTTCCCCCAGAAAACAGAAGCTATTATGGCAGGAAGGCTGTCATGCAGAAAATAAGTGTGTCTATGTAATTATACGCATAAGCCCCCTCGCTAAAAACTACACTGATCCAGCCACAAAAAGGATTTGAGTTTCAGAACTGATGTGGTTACACAAAATTATCTCTGCTGTATAGTTTGAGTTTTGATATGCTGACAGGGATATGTTTTCTATACTCTGTCTTGCCACTGTGGGATAAGACCACTGTTACACCACCACTGGGATTTTAGCATGTGATGCAACGGGTGTTTGTTACTAAAATTCAGTCACAACAGTCAGTAGATGAACCATTAGCGTTCCATTTTATTCTTCCCATCTTCAGATGAAGCCAATGTGCCATTAAATGTGCGCAACTGGACTTTGTGTTAAAAATGGTTCTTTTGTTTTAGAATTCTTAGAAGCACAGAGCTTTCATGTTCAGTCTTGCTACAACAAAGGTGAATAATGTTAGTATGAGCCTTTTTCTCTTCAATGAATCAAGAAAAAGATGACTGAATACAGTTGCACTTTCGCTCATTTTAAATAACTCATTCTAATGACTCAAGACTATTATTGCCCACTTTCACCAAGAGCTGTAGATTTGACTCCAGGCTTTGACTCAAAGCAGACTTTATCACAAACATTAGGACTTGGAATTGACTGTTGTGAGACTTGACTCCCTAAAGCAATTAAGAATTATCTGCTAAAATCCCATAACAATAAAGGACAAATACAGTGGTGACAAGCAAACTTCACGTGATGTGAATATTTAATTATTATACCTTTGCATTTCAATGGACACTATTCAGAGATCTGAAAGAGTAGGAACTGACTTGTGACTTTACATGGATTTTCTCTCACTGACTAGAGGTTTGTTGTAAAACTTGAGAAACTTGATTTGGCTCTTGTCTAGACCGACTTGTCCCTTGACTTGAAATTGTCTCAACTGACTCACGTGACTTGCACTTTTGTTGACCAACTCAACACCTCACTTACACTTGTCTCAAATGACTTGTCAAGTGACGGTCAAGACAAGTCCAAGTCCAATTTGGAACAGGACTCACTTGTTTTATAACTATTGTCTTGACAGTTGACTTAAGACTCGTTTTAATCAGCTAGATTCAAGATTCAAGATTCCCGAAACTTTATTTATCCTGAGGGAAATTGCTGAACTAGACAACTGATATGGACTTGTTGTGTTACTTTGACTATTTTTAGCTGACCTGACAATTGACTTGGACTTTTCATGACTGACTTGTCGCTTGACTTGGCCTTGTCTTGACTCACTTAACACAAGGTGTTGTTTTTACAAAACATGAGACTTTCACTGACGTGTTGTGATGACTTGCACTAATGTCAACTAACTTGACATTTGACTTGGACATTTGTGTGGGCTCACATGTCCTGGACTTGCTGTAGAGTACTTAAAACCTGCTTTGTTTTTGTCGACATTTATACCATTCAGTCTGAGAAAGAAATTACCTCCTGGTCACAACTCCCCTTCTGTTCCCAGTATCACCACTACAGGTACAATGGCTGGGCTGTCATTTAATGTCACACTGCAGGTATTGTATTGTCTGTGTACATGTGGATACGCTCTACAGCTCCATACAGCAGTCCCCCTGGGCACACATCGGTGATATAAAAGGCCAGAATGTTTTGTAGTGGCTTTTTTTTTTTGATCTGCCTGTCTAGTGAGAGCAACGAGCGAGAAATTGGTCATCTGGTACATTTGTAGTTAACCAGCGTGAGAGCACGGTCGAGCAGCGTGTTGGTCGGCATTTTCTTGTGTAGCTGATCAAAAGGCTGCTCTTATTTTATCTGTGATACATTTTCTGCACAATTTTCCCCCCTGTCAGCGAGTGGTGAGTGGTTTCATCAGCCTTTATGTCTCCTGCGCTTTTGCACTACATGAGTGAGTATCTTTGCTTTTGATTCCTGGCTAACTCAGTGGCGTATTGCGCACTCAATGGGCATTTTTCAGACCAGGCTACAAGAGGGTATTGTGTGAAAAAATGAGGCCAGAAAGAAGACAACGTAGGTTTGTGAGTATGATCACGTTACCCATGAAGAAGTGCTTTTAAGCACAGACAGAGAGAAGGGTAGAAGCAGGACATTAAAGAAAGAAATACAGTTGAGCCCTCTTTTTTTATACAATCAGAGGAAGAAATGAAAAGAGGGGTAAGGGTTTATGAAAGAGACAGAGGGAGAAGGGGAGAGAGACAGAGATTGCCCCAGCTGGCACAGTCTGCTGGGAGCAGGTAGTGTATTTGGGTCAGCACACTGCATCATCAGCATTTCTTCCAACCTGCCTGAGCAAATGGAGAAGAGGCCAACCTGCTCGACGATCTGCATTATTAAGAGTTTCTGCCTCTGCACTCAGTGTGCGTACTGTACTCACTCTCGGTACAGTACAGTACGTACACACGGATGCCGACACAAGCAGAAGCATGCTGTAACTGTATACACAAAAATCTTTGCCAGCCTAATTCTCGGGCAAACACAGACAGTCACACACATGTCGAGGCTCTCAGGCTGGCTCAGATCAATATACACACTGAGTGTGTTTCATTAGAGGAAATGATGAGTGATGCTTAGGTCTCTCCGTCTCTCTCTCCCATAGGGATTTGTCTTTGCAATTATGTAAACAACTTTGATAATGGTTTCCCATAAAGCAAAAATATGTAGCCATAATAGATGATCCACTTTTTACTGAGTGCTCACTGATTTCAAACTGTATTTGTGTCCTTCCACCATAACAAAGTACCAGACCACATTACATCATCGGTTTCCAGTGTGGGAACCAGAATGTAAGGAGTCACACGATGATCACCTGGTTAGTAAATCCAAGAAAACTCAAAAGTCCTCTTCACAGAATCACTACACAAAATAATTTTTCAAACTTTTATCATATCTTTTGATTATGTAGTTTGACCTCTTGTGGTCTCCAAAAGTACTCAAATAGAATTCATCAGTTAGTTAATGGACAGAATATCATTTTGCAACTACTTCAACAACTAGATATTTGTATAAGTCACTTGTGCAAGCAAAAATGTTCACCTCTTATTAATTGCTGCTTTTTTGGTGTTTGAACGTTTTTGTGGTTTGGACTGTTGGATGGACAAAGCAAGCAACTGGAAGAAGTCACCTTGGTTTTAAGGAAATTGTAAGTGGACATTTTTCTTGATTTTATGAGGATGCTCGTGAGTGAGAGATTGATCAAAATAACTATTGGCTGATTGACTAATAATGGAAATGACTTTGTTACAACTGTTACTGGGGGTCACAAGTAGATATTGGTACATACTGGAGTTCTCCGCTGAATTAGCATCCCACTCCAGTAACATTAACTGACTCATGATGGAAAGTTAAAAAAAAAAAAAAACATCAAAATCGATGCACCAAACTCAGAGATATCATCTTTTATATTCCACCCAGTCCTCTTTCTTGCCAAAACCTGGCACCCACAATGCAACGCGACTGTCAATAGTTCAGATGGAGATTTTATGTTTAGCTTCCTGCCCAGTCGCACTCCTCCTTTGACCTACTGAGAGCCCATTGAACAGACTGAAGAACAGATGTGATCTGCTGCCGGTTTAACCTGTAGAACGCTTTCTGAGTTCAACATGAAAACTGTTGCAAACAGTCTATTAGAAAAGGTTGATATTTTCCAAATAAAACATGAGATGAATCTGGTGTAATACTACGGCTAGAGTCAACATTAATTTTGTGTATTCCACATGAAATCCAGAGTCAACTGAACAAAAAAAATTTTTCAAGGGTCAAATCTCTAGTTTTAGTTACCAAAATTAGCTGTATGTAATACTGCATTATTAAGCTAATTGTCAGGCTAATTTCATGCCACAATATAATGTTTGCCATTGAAGCAAATTGAGAGTGATACTGATGCAGAATGCAAATGCCAAGCCACATCTTTGACTGTCTTTGCTTCTTCAGGAACAAATTTTAGGTTGCACCAGAGAGGCAAAGGACTGGCCCTGTTTTTAACTGTGTACTATATTGATGATTTTGCAGGGCTGTGTGTAATGCCTGCATTTTAATTGCGTATTTGTGGCATCGGGGAATAAATGCAATTAACTCAATGTGGGTGGACTTCAATCACAAAGATGCACTGTAGTGAGAAAAAGGTTGTTAGAAGGTAATTATGACTTTGTGATTATTCATTATACTGTATTCAGTGTGTGCATGTGTGTGTGTGTGTGTACATGTTTAAGAGGATGTGTGCCAGCCAATGTATGTATAGTAAGCAGTATTTTATATTTCATTACCAGAGAGAGATTGTGTTGAAAGGGGGCATCTTTTGCTGTTAACAAGGTTGTTTAACAGTCTGTGATTTTTTTTTTTTCCTTTTCATTACCACCTTGATGATTAACTATCAGCAAAACAGTATGCTTACTGTTGCAGATTCAGTTAAAAAGCCAAACGGAGGGAGTGGAGAAGCTAAACAAGTCAAATTAATTGAATTTTTATCAGTATAAACAAGATCTAATAGCTTAAATAGTATTTTTTTCATTTGCCAGATTTGAATTCTAAAAACAGCCCATTAGAGGGTCTTTTATTCAGGAGGTGTCTGCTTCTACATGACTTCCTACCACCCACTTTATGTTTTATCTGTCACGTGGTTTAATTCCCTTTCACCATAAAATATAAAAAACAGTCTTTATTTAAAATGAACAGTGCTTTTATTACAACATCTATTACTCACAATATTGACGGTAACTGGATCTCTCTGCTCCACGGCTCATAAATATGAAATCTTTAACTGTCCTTTCAGCAAGGAGCTGGACCCCGTGACCCCGATGGTCACAAGGGATGTACCCCTGTACTCTTTACGCAGCGCTCAACCTCATAACTCTCCATCACACATCCACAACTTTTGCCCCTCCCACCCCCTCCTGCTCCAAACGAGGGAAGGCCCATTTGGAGCCTGGGGCTGGAGTGGATCCATCACCCTCGCCATGTAGGGTGAGGAATGGGCTGCCGTGCATCACCCTAATAGTCCTACCTGTCAGGGACGGGATGAGCCGGGTAACCCCCACCCCCAGCCACCACCTAGGCTAAGTGCTCGGGGAGGTGATGGAGGACCCTTCTGTGCAAATGCATGGCATGGTTAATGCTCCGCACCACATCAGAGACCGGCCATCAGTCTGCACCTGGCTGACAGACAGGCAGAGATGGTGAAGAGTTGTCTTATCAAATCTAAGGCGATTACGCCACTCTCACCTTCATCAACATCTCCCAAGACTTTTCACTGGAGGAATTCAGATGTTTGTGGGATCACTCAGAACTAATACCCCAGTTCTACTAAGACCCCCAGGACTTGTTTAAGATTGTGAAGAAATTTTAAATTTGATTGGCTTTTTAGTAAGCTGTCACTTTGAATTATTAGGGGCTGCAACTAACAATTATTTTCATTTCAGATTATTGTTCAGTCTATAAAATGCCACAGAGCTGTACCTGATGCCTTTTAGATGCTTGAGTGGTCCGACCTACAGTCCAAAATCCAAATATATGCAATTTACAATGACCATTAAACCAGAAAAGAAAAGCAGCAATTTTTTCAATTTAAGAATCTGGGACCATCTAGTGTTTGGTCTTTTATGCTTGACAAATGACTTCAATGATTAATCAATCATGAAAATTGTTGCCAGTTATTTTGGCATTGATCGACTAAGTGATAAACTGACTAATTGTCTTAACACCACATTTACAACTATAATGACTGCTGAAACTTAAAGACCCCCCTGTGTTCAAAAATGTGTTTTGCTTACTTTAAGGATCCCCTCCAGACATGTAAGGAATATTAAAAACTAGTGTGTGTGTGTACTGGAATTTTCAAGTGTCTTCACTGCACTTACGTAAGCTGCATGTTGGACTACGATTAGCCTCCAAACTACATGTGATGTTGTAAAATCCTGCAGGCACAAACATGTCCTGTTTAAGGTGAGCGTTGAGAAATGTTGCCTCTTTCTGCTGATGGATGTGAAAATGTCTTCACTGTACATACAGCATTTATAACAGTGACCACCCATGTGAAGTAACAATACATTTTTTATCTTTAAAAGAAATCCATATTGTAGTGGGAAACAGTTCGTTGTTAAATTCATAGTGTATATGACCAACATGTTGCATGTTTGTATGGCGAAATATACACGGCTAGCCTCGATTTATTATTCAGAAATGTGAGAGGGTTTTTAATATTTAATTGATTTTTTTTTTGAGATAGCTTATCACGATGGTTCTGAAAATAATACACTGGGAACTGAAAATTCTCTTTGAAGTCAAAACATACAGGAGTTTGACTTCAGTGGTGGCTTTCACTGTGCTCTCATGTTCTGTTAAAATCAGATACCATCCCTGTCTTCCCTTGTCTGTCAGAATGTATTCCAGCTATCTGGGCACATTTCCATGTTAAATTGGTTTGCTTGTTTCCTCAGTTGGACACAATATTTGCCCAGCAGGTGTGCTTTAATAGTCATCAGATATATATTTAAAGCATCAGGGAATTTAGAGCATCCAACATATTCCGTGCTTGATGCTGCCTTTTCATTACCCCCGACACGCTGAGCTGATAACGCTTTGTGACCACTTGACGTGACACTGGCCTTTAACGGGGCTCGTCGGGCGCCTGCCTCGAAGCTCCCGAGTATATTTATCAGGCAGATATCACAGACGCCCGGCTGTGAACTCTGCGGGTCCTCATTGTTATGTAATCGCAGCAGGCTCCTCTGTGACACATGTCAAAGTGGTAGAAAATGAAGATCTGATTCACTCAACTACCTCTCTGGCCACCCCCTCCACCCACCCCCCATCCCTGCCTCCATCCCTCTCTCTTTCTGCCTGAAATCAATCTATTACTCAATCTGTCTTTCCACAAAGGTGCAGTGGGCACTTGCCACACGGCAGAGAGAGCGATGGATCTAGAGACAAGGCAGCAATTTGACAACGTAATTCTGATTTCATGGAATTGAAAGATGACTCTCAGGGGCAGATGGGGATGAGGGACTGAACTGCCATGTCAAAGTGTCAAGCGCGCTAATTTAATTTAAGCCTAAACGACAGCCTTTTTGCATGAGGAGGTTGCGGGCAATGAGAAACTCCTGTGTTACTCATCTTACTTGCACATTATGCCAATAACATGGCCACATTACACCTGTCAGGATGAAAAATAGCCTCTATTTGGTGTAGACAAATAGTAACCTCACAGCTATAGTCTCCTCATTGCTAAACTAATATGCTACTCAATAAGGGAAGTCTGAACAAGTGATGTTCCTCATTTTAGTGAAATGAAACATTCCTCATCCTGGCTCATGCTTATGTTTTATGGAGGGCTGTCATATGTTAATACTATTTGGACTGATCAAGCCTGATACTGTTTGTGTTTCACTGTTATTGTGAGCAAATCTTACAAACAGACCTATCCTGCTCTAATAAATGACGTCCAGAGCTGACCTCTGTGCCCACATGGCAGCTAAGGAAAACAGCTTTGCACAGCTTAATCATATGTTTCTGTAGCTCCTCACCAAATAATTTCACCTTTTGATGGTACACTGACCTGTGATGTGGAGAATGGTGACTCTTTCATTCCCACTCTGTGCTCTAAATGCCTACCCTTGGACTATGTAACCTTGATAAGCAGGTATGATCACTTATTAGGTGTGCATAACTGAGTGATAGCCAGTTGCTTAAACTGCCAGAATCAGGCCTGGCAAGTTCAAGAGAAATGTTGAACTGCTGATTAGTTGGAAGAGACTTTGTTTTTTGTACATGAAAACCACAAAGGCTGCTTGTACTCAGAGCCCAGCAGCTTTATTCTCAACAAAAGTTACATTATGTTGCTTTAACAAGATGTAATGCAGCCCTTGTTCTGAGCTGCTGTCCTTTACTAAGATTTATAACATCCATCTCTTGTGAAGTCACTAAAAACCAAATTGCCAGCCTGCTGGTGGGCAAGGAGGAAAATTCTTGGGAAGTGAAAGTCTGTACAAAATTTCACAGCAATCCATCTCATGGTTGTTATATATATTTCAGTCTGGACCAACCAACGCTGCCACTGATGAGGCCATGCCACTAGCAATGGCTAAAAACTGTGTGAAAAGCTTGGTAATTGTGAATGTCAACACTTACGGTTTTACTGTAAGGGCCTACCACTGCCCTCTAATAGATTGAGTTAGTGATGGCATTGGATCATCAAGTCAATAAGTGTATGGACCAAACCAGAAAACTTCATTTGTTTGTGGCTTGTGGATTGGTCATGTTGGGCTGAAACTTGAGTCAGGTCAGTATTGGATTTGTGCATCCTTCCTTTGAACAGCAGATCCTTTAATAACATGAAGAAATGGCTTGGATGCTGGCAGAAAAAAGTGAAATGGAACACTCTTAACAGGTATAATCTAGCCATTGATCATAGGCCTTACAGAATCTGAAAATTAGGTTCACCAAAACACAATTTATTTTGAAAGGGAACAAGTGTTTTAGGGTATAAAACGATATCAAAGATGAGAAAAAGTCTGCAGTGCTCTTCTATGGTGTCATCCCTGTCCTTTGACAAAAGTATGTCTGTCGCGAGCTCCTGGCCCACCAGCACTTAAATCGTCGAGGGAAATTAAAGCTCGCCAAACAGATTAGATGTCACTGTGCAGAAAACGCAATTTTTCATCTTTACCCACCACTAATCTCAAAGGGCGACGAAGGGATCTTTAAAGACAGGATAAAACATATGAACAAGTGTGAGGAGCGGGTAGTGGAGGAGGAAATGTATGTCAGCAGAGTATTAGGTGGGCTAGGGAACAAAAACTACAGTTGTTTTCCCAGTTGACAATATGGCTGTCATGGTTTGCTGTTAGGGGACGGTGGAGTGCTTGCAGCTTATAGCCTGGATGTGACATACAGTATAGGTCCTGTGTGTGGGAGATGAGGTTTATCAGGAAGGAGGGATAACACACACTGTCCAGCCAGATCTTTGGGGAGGCAGAGGAAATATGGCTCACCACAGATAAGCCTCACTGTCACTTGGCTTTGACGACTATTAGTCCCGGCGTCCTGGTTGGCTTTCTCCAAGCTCCTTGTGTCACCATGCTGTGATCGAGGAGCGGCACTCGTCCAGCCCGGGAGAAAGGATGCATATTGATTTTTTTTTTTTTTTCCCCCCCTGTTTTATATATGGTGGCCTAATAGAGGAGGGGGGTCCCCAGGCTCTTCTGCTGTGCAAATACTAGAGCACTGTGACATGTAAACCAGAGAAAAACATCAGATAAGTAGAGGCATGCGATAAATTCAAGTTGTGGTTTGCGCCACACTGGCTAAGCAGTGAGGACATGTTTGTGATTTGTGAAAACCACATGTACCCTGCATGATTTAACCCACTCTTTATGTAATTTGTTGCTTTGTAAAGCACTTAGTGATGTGTTTTCCTGAAAGGTTCTATAAATAAGTTTGACCTTGACTTTGAATGCATTTTTGAGTTCCACCCTGTTGCGGTTTTCCATTATGTTTCATGATGAATTTATGCACACACGAGGTTTGACTCGCCTTTAGAATCATTTATGTGTTCTGGGTAGGGGAATAATGTCTGGTTGACCTTCGTGTCAGATATGCTTGGTTGGATCATCCGGCTATTACAAAACTGCGGTGGAATGAGGGGGACCAAACAAGTGTAACACCTGTTTTGGAGGCAGAACAAATATCCAGCCCACTTTTGTGAACTCCTTCATTGCTGCGGCCACTGAAGCACAGGCCAGTGAGCACATTAATCAGTCCAGAGACTACATCCATCTGTCGCATGGGCACGGCTCGCTACATGCAGGACCCGCGAGCTGTTGGCACTGCCTCTGCCTGTGTTGTCTCCCATTACTTCTGCCCATTTTGACTGTGTTACCTATCAGGCAAGCTGGTGTGGGGAAAGCGACAAAACTTGGAGGGATGCAGGCTTTGCTGTCCGGGGAGGCTTGTTTAGCTCTCAGGGCTGATGATAAAAGGGGTTATTGATGCATGCACATTGCTTCTGGTCCAGAATCAATCCAAGTTTCAACATATGTACATATTTATTTGACCTGATTACATTCATGCTCATAAATATAACTCTACTTTTACAGACTTATATAGATATAACTGCACACCTAAACAAATATGTCATGGTAACACAACTACAAAACCATGTCAAGGACAAAACAAAGCAGGAACAGGCTCATCCAAGTCTTACATTTTCTATTATGTCTGCTTTGCACATGAAGTAGCACAAACTTGAAGATGGCTTTAAATGCAAAATTATTCATGATGTTTGATGCGAAAAAATGTTCATTTCAAAGTCAGTGTCATTTTTCCCCACAGTCACTGCAGCTACAGATTTGACAAGCACAACCCGAGAGCAACCAGTCACAAAGCAGCTGAATACATAAAGATGGACTCCACCCTGTAACTCCTTAGTGTGAAATGTTGCGAAAGCCAGTGAAATTGATTCGCTGCACACCTCCACAGTGTTTGTCTATACCTCTGCCGCGCCCACCCGTCGCCCACCAGGATGGACGTCCTCCGTCTCTGAATTTGTGGTTTCTGGTTCATGCTGGGCATCTAGTGAGAGGAGATATGAGTAATGCCTGTGCGCTGCTATTTGTACATCACTGCCAAATATTTTTTCGCACACACACATGCACACAGAACAGTTAATCCACAGAGGTCCGTTAAAGAACAGCATATGAAAAAATTGAAA
This sequence comes from Lates calcarifer, assembly GCF_001640805.2. Lineage (NCBI taxonomy): Eukaryota > Metazoa > Chordata > Actinopteri > Centropomidae > Lates > Lates calcarifer. The sequence goes on from NC_066846.1 coordinate 9,120,518, forward strand.
GGTCACAGACACACCAAGCTTTACAGTAATGTTAGCAGGAATTATATTTGGAAAACAAATGTAACAGATGGAGGATTATCTTGTGTGTTCATGTTTGTGAGTGTGTCTTGCAAATTGGGGAAGTTTTGCTCCAGTATCTGTACGTACAACCTGCATTTTTATCTTTTCCTCATACCAAATTCTTGCTCCAGTTCCATACTGTATGTGCCTGAGCTCTCAGGTAACTGCAGGCACCCATGGGAAAATCCTACTGTGGGGTAAGGAGGAGAACAGGAGTATAGTGGAGTCTGTCCAGTGGAGTTTAAATATAGAAATAGGTAGGGTATCAAGACAGGGCCTGTGAGTTAAACCTGTAAGTTAACCAGTATTAAACTGTCTGCATGTCCAGCAAACCCTAAAGCACGTTGAAGAGACTTTCATGAATCAGTCAAGTGACAACAGCAATGTCTGTCTGTTGACACCTGTAGTGAGTGAACATATAACACACAGTCTAGATCAAATGATTGAGATAATATTATATGATAATGACGGCCTTTGAGCAGTTTTATGCTTTAGATTGTTCCCCTGTTTTAAAAAAAACAAAACAAAACAAACTAAAGTTTGTCTGTGCAGGCAGCTTATTGCGACCTATAGTTATTGCATTTTATTGTTAGGCGACCTCTAGTGGCCATAGTAATTATGGCAGGAAAAAAGAAGGAAGTCGGGTGACGAAGTCCACAAAGGCCCCCAAACCATAGGGAGGTTATTTATTTTAAACAATCTCCTAACCGAGTGGTTTTTGTGCTTAAACCTAACTGCATTGTGACCATAATATAGTAAGATACGCTTAACTGTGTTTAGTATTGTAACCAATGATGAAAAAGCAACCATAGTCAAGTCATGAAAGTTGTTTTATTTGAATTCCTGAATGCACCATGATATGGCAAGTGTAGGTACACACACACACACACACACACCACACACACACACACACACACACACACACACACTGCAGCCCACAGCAATCTCTTTTCCACCAAGTGGGATAAAGCATACAAACAGTATGGTGCTTTATCATCATTATTAAAAATGCAAAACCAGGGGAGAAGAAGAAGCAGTTAAATCACTGCTGTGTAACCATCTGCACCAGGACATCGAGTTGAGAGATAAGCACAATTTCCACTGTTCATGTATGTTTCCTTCAGGAGCTGTTGTTTCTTCACAGTTCGAAGGTTAATTTAAGACTTAAATCCACCCATAGGTCTAAATACCATAAATGTTAATGTATTCATCTGTGTTTTACTCCCTTAAATATTTAATACGCAAAAATACACAGTATTTTAAATGAGTAGAAGATGGGTTGATAAGAATTGTAAATTATCAATCCAGGTCTCTTTCTGCTGCATACTCCCTTTTGAGCACAACCAGAAAACTCAGAAAGAACAGGCTTGCTGCATTCATACCACCAAAAATAAATAAATAAATAAATAAATAAAATAAAAAATAAAAAATAAGTATGAGAACATGACCTGAGTCTCAATACCTTGCCATGTAGCCAGATAGAGATTACATGCTGTATTATGTATGGTTTCTCTATTAGTCGGGTTTGATTAACAGCTAGTTTGTAAAGTAAGTGGTTATTCCATTTTGCATCTAATGTGTAGGAACATAAATCACACAATCACCATGGCATTTTATCCACACAAATTAATTCGTCATTACCACATGTTTTCCCTCCAGGGCAGCCACTACACAGTTCCATTAAGTTGAAATCCTGCAGAATATTAATAATTCTGTTTTCTATTTGCACCTTGCTATAAATGGCATTTTAAGGCTACAGAGGTACCGTAGCTGCACCTTGAAGTATTGAAATATTTTCTCTTAAAACTGTGTCACAAGCCACCATCTAAGTGAAAACCGCTAACCTCCCTAACCGCATAATTCACAGGTACAGCCAACACGGACGGTATTAATGCTCACAGCAGTCAAACTGCATGGCCCATACATGTGGGAGAAGATTAGCATAACTCCCACTCATTTCTCATGAAAGCATGTTGTGGAGTTGTGAGCTAGGGTACCATAGGGTTCCTGAGAAAGGAAGACTAGAGGTGGAGAAGGAGGTGTGTGTGTGTATGTGTGTGTGTTACTTGTTTGGTTTAATAGTTAAATTCAAACAGAACACTGAATTCTCCACATTTTTATGTGAGAAAATAGAAACCATAATGATACCACAGCTATTGCAAATATTTTTGTCTATTTTTCAAAAGAAGATAAAACTGTTTTTGGACATAATTATGGAAGCATCATTTTTTTCTGACAAGCCCATGTTTTGTGTCCCATCCCGGGACCTAGCTGTGTCCCGTCACAACAGTAAACATTTGAGAAGACATATTGTGCTGTGAAGTTTGTGTCCCACTCTGAAAGTTTAAGCTAGCAAGCTAGACTAACTAGCATTTTCTCAGACCAGCTAACCTTTCTTGCTAATGTTACCGCTTATTCCTGCTAGACAGACTTTTTTGTTCATGTCATTTCAACACTTTCTAACTCACTAACCAACTAACATTTTCTCTGAGGCTGTTCCTGTACACTCAGGTTTGTGTTGTTTCCCACATTATAGAAAGCAGGGGTCTAGCTAGTGTTAGTTATCTCTTTCATAGGTCCAGTTGTGGTGACAGTAAAAAACTACACTGTCAAAACTCACAGTGACAGGTAGTCCTATAACCTCAGCACTCTGCCTTTATTACTCCTTGTAATTTACATAAAACATTGTACACAGTAACCCAGAGAAAGCTCAAATCAACACTTAATATAAAAGGGACTAAGTAGCAGTCCCCAGATGTTGTACTGTTCATGTGACCATTGGGATTTAAGTGACATTACAGACTGTTTGTAGTGTGCAGCCATACAGTCAATACACCGCTGACAACAAAAAAATCCATGCCTCTGAGAAAAAACTAATATATGAGGAGCTGTCATGCCATAAAAAGAAAACTTATAATAATTACAAGTTTGGCAAAATAAGTAGACTACACAAGTCAAAAGAAGCACACAGGATGTTCTGATTTCTTATCAAAAATGATTAATTAGTAATGGGAGTATATGTATGTATACATGTGTGTGGGGGTTCAACTCCTCTACTATCACAAATAACTTGGCTTGGATTCCCTGCACACTTGGAATTCCTCATAGCCTCAGTGTAGACACTAAAATCAATAACTATCCAATTACTTGATTGTGAAGTATGTAAAAGTCACGGAAAGGTGCCCTGTGAGGAAAGGCTGTGGCTCGACTGTAGCTCGAGCTTGTTTTTCCTCCCAAGACTCTGAATGTCAAATCTTTTTTTTTTTTTTTTTTTTTTTTTTTTTTTTTTTTGGTGTTGTTTAATTAGGGAATGCTTATCATAGGCGCATGGCACGCTACTGAGGGGTGACAACACCCCAGTGTTGTAAAATTAATTATATCACTAATGTGGACCCTGTGCATGTGAAATAGCTGAACTCTCCC